>NC_133096.1:8133805-8783805 GCF_019914945.1 Typha latifolia
TCTACAATTACTTGCTAACGATTTTTGTTTTGCTTCTTTTAGCCTTTTTGATAGCTTTCAAAATTCCAGCAGAAGAATTAGGCAAATGTTTTCCCAACTTTAATTAAAATTTTGACCTGTGCTCCTCTCCACACATTTGGTTTGGGTGGTTTTTCAGTTTTGGTAGTGATTATCAAGCTTATTGTCCTTTCATGGCTGATAGCAGGACAGGTTACAGTCTTTTATGTAAAATTGTTAATGTGCAAGCTAATAGATATGGGGATACGTTCATAATTGGAAGTTATATGACATGAAATAAATGACAGCTAGTACACCATAATAATAGTTTCTGGAGTATCACAACTAAAATCAGGCTTTTCTACTTCGAAAAGCATATCAAGAAGGGACAATTCATTGCCAATCCTTAAATTCTATAGTTGACATCTAACTTGGAAAATTAATTTGAGCGGCAATTTTTCAAGTGAAAATTTGGTATAGTAGAAAATATACATTTTTGTTTGCAGAAAAACAGCAATATAAGGAAGTTTCTGGCTGAAGCTTATCATTTTCTTTTTGGCCTTATAGTGAATTGTGGCCAGAGCTGACCATGAGCAGAGTTTGGGCCAGAATTGATTAGAATGTGAGAAACCCAAGATTTGTTGGGTTTCCAATTGGATTTGGCCTTAATTGAAACTTCAACCTTGAATGAAGTCTATAATTTTTTTTATATTTGTTATTTTGTTACCATGTTTTGTACATGTGCCATGGATCATTTATTTTTTGTAACTTCACTCTTATTGGGTTTTTCATACAGGGAGGAATCTTGCTATTCATAAGTTCCTACTTTGAATTTGTTCGGATTCGGAACTTCTTAAAATCTCAAAATGCTTCTTTTTGTCTGCTTGGGGAGTAAGAACACTTACCTTTTCATCCATTTTGATATTTTCATAACAAATTATTTTGATGTGTTGCATTTAATTATTTGCCATTCTTAAGCATTTTATGACACAATGTGCAAAACGTCATTTGCTAACTTGAATAACTTGTATCCTAGGTATACGAAGCAAAGTGATATATCCCGTGCACGGATTTGGTTTTTTGAAGGCAAGCGGAAGATTTTGCTTTATACTGAAAGATCCCATTTTTACCATAGATACAAGGTTCGATCCGATGCTCAAGTAGAAATGCTTCTCATGCTGATATTTCTGTGCCTTAAAGTAGCTAATGTCTTCTATGTGCTTTTTGCTAGTGCACCTTAGATAGGGAATGATTTAGTTCTTATCTACAGAAGTACCAAAAATTATATATGTTCTCTAAAACTAACTTCCACTGTGGCTTCATCATATAATGAAGAAAACTTTGTTTGATTTATCAAATGCAGATCCGCGGAATAAAGAATTTAATTTTCTACTCTCTGCCGGAGAGAAAGGAATTTTATCCTGAGGTAATCTCTGAATAATAAGTTTTAGTCCTCATGATATGTTATCTTTGTGTTGTCTATATGAAGCTTATTATCTATATTCTATTATCATTTTTTTTCAGATTATCAATATGCTTGATGGATCTGACAACAGGATGTGCAACGTGCTTTTCTCCTGTTTCGACCATTTTAGGGTGAGTGAAGTTGAAACCTTCAATCTCTTGTACCATATAGGTGGATTGTGTAATGGCTCCAGGTTGGCTAATGCATTCTGAACTAGGTTTATTCTTGGAAATGGCTTTTCTTGAAGAAAATTAATTTCCTCTAAGCTAAGCTACAAAGTGAGAGCATAGTCTGGGCTCAATCAGATCCTAAACAAGCCTGGGCCCTTCTTGAAACTTGAATATGGGGATGATTTCATCAATGTTGCTTGTACATGTTTGTCAGTCAACTAGAGATAGTGAGCATTTGTGAAAACTTGCATTCTTTCTTTCTTTCTTTCAATGTGGCCCTCTTGCTGCTCTCCTCTCTTCCACCAGTGCCTCAGCTAAAGCACCCTTTCTGATATCTCTTGTTCTGTTGTGCCAACTCTCTTCACATATCCACCCTAATTCCCCCCCTCCTCCCTCCCTCCCTCTGCTCTCCCTTTGCTCTCCCTTTGCTCTGTGTGTGGCTTCTTTCTCTGCCCCTCTTTTCATATGTTCTGAACTGTTTCTAGTTCACTCTTTCTCGGAAGTGGCTTCACTGTAATGCAATTCTGCTTACTTCAGCTTGATGCCATCTTGGGCATGTCAAAGTAGCCAGGGATCTTCCCCATCCATAAAACAAGCTCTGAGCATGCTTTGCTTGTAGTTTGTACATTGTTGTTTCCTGCAACTTGACTCCATGTAATTTCAAACATAGTAAAGTTGTGGGAACTGAATACGTTTTATTATATCAGATATTTTGGGATATGAATAGAAAGTAAACAGAGAAAAAGAATATGGAACTTCTCTATTGAGAGATTGTTGTAGATCATTTATATTGACTAATTGTTATAGATGGCAACTTCTGTACATTATAAATACCTTAGATCAGTATGCGCCATCACATCCCACTTCTGCTCCTATTTCATTTTGCTTATAAGCTATCATGTTAGTTGTTGCCAAATATCTGGACCTGGGACATTTCTCCACAAGAATAGATTTGATGTAGTTTGGACAATACTATTGTTTTCAATAGTGCTATTTTAATTTTTTTTTCTTTTTCTCTAATTAATCTTAGTTATCATTAAATTTATCACTCATGACTCCTTTTAATCCAATTCATCTACATTTTTTTTGTTAAGGTCCTTCATCCATAGGTGGAATTTTTTTTCTCAAACTGTGTCTAGCATTGTCATTTTCAGTTTTCTCTTGTTGTGGCTGCTTTCTTGCCTGTATTGAATTATATTTCTTTTGTTGATGCACCTTGTTGTCTGTTGGGTATGGAAAAAGCATTTAATTGTTATTACTGTATCATATCCGCAATAGGGACTACTCTCAATCCTATCCAAATAATGTCAACCATCGTCATTAATAGCTCAGAGTCTCCTTGATGTCTCCATATGTAAATTGCTGCCTTTCCCAATCTGTTGGACTATTGGCCCAGCATACACTCAGTTGTGCTTACCAATGATGATGACTTAATTTGCAGTTGGAAAGAATTGTCGGAACCTCTGCTGCAAAGAGAATGCTCTCCTCTAACAAGGACATGTTCGTTTTCTGCTGATGGAAGCTACTGAGCTAAACTTTTCTGGAAATGTTATCACCAATGGTCAATGGAGCAAAGCAGAACTCAAGGCATGCTTCCATGCTGATTCACACTCGCTTTATAATTTATTAATCTTGTATTTTTGTAATATCTTTCTTTTTTGTTGACAAAAGTCGCAAAGCAAGTTATTTTAGTCTATTTATTGTAGTTCTGTTTCTTTTAATTCATAGCTACGATAATTTATCTAATTTATTTTGGCCTTGCCATTTGAGTGTACAAACTAATTTTTGATCAATACATTTAATGATAAAGCTGAGAGTTGATTTATTGTGGGTGATCTTTCTTGTTCTTAGCATTCTAACAGGGTCTTCATTCATGAGGAGCAGTCTCAGTAAATTTTACCTTTGATTGTAAGTGTGGTCATAGTTTGTGAAGGCAAGAAAAAGGAAAGGGATGGGTATCGTGAAAGATGATGTTTGGCTTCATCTTTAATTTACATCAACAGAAAATTATATTTCATATACTACATTTTTCTTATCATAAATTTGCATCCGATCTTTTCACGTCGATTATATTTTTGGTGTGAAAGCTGCAACAAGGTAAGAAATATGAGTTTTGGAAGAGCTGAAAATAAGGTCCATGGTACCAAGGGTTATTGATGATCAGGAATAATGCAGTGAACACCATTATAAATTGCAATTAATTGGTGGATTTATTTCCATCTGTATGTCTAATTAGAGTGGGGCATTCGTTCCTCGGAAGTTTGCCAAGATATGCACTATTAAGGACACTCAGTTGAAATGTGGTGATTATCCTCAAATGTCAAACAATTGCTGCTCTCCGTTTTGTGTGAAGGATTATTTTGTATATCTATTCTCTCTCTTTACACTTACCATGAAGCACCTTCAGTAATTATTATTATTTTCTTATTATTTGATGCAAGGAATGCTCCAGTCTATGATTTATGTACATGTTGCAATTGTGAATTGTTCTCTGGACATCGATGTCGAATCCTAAATTATATGTGCATATTCTTTCTTCACAGTCAGGAACCTAATAAGCAAGGAAAAGGATATGGAAGATGTAATGAGATGATAGAAGTTAAATTATTATGGACTGGAGGATGTTGTTAAAGATAGTTGATGAAATCTGAAGTCATATCTATTAAGTTTACCACATTAAAAGCATTTGTTTTGAAAATAGAAACTCCTAAACCATCACCACTTTCCAGACTGTTGACCAGACGGTTGATGCCGTTGATCATTTTTTCTAACCATCACTTTCCAGGAGTGTAATCTTCTGATAGGGTTGGCCACCAAATAATCCACACCAAGTTAAATTAGGTGACGAAAAAATGTCAAGCTATATATGACTCCATTTCAAACATATAGCTTCTTTTTTTTTAATACATATGGACAATAAGTTTATAAGCTAATTATATACTAAGAAAAATAATTAACATTCTTGATATATAAGTTGGAAATAAATCAACTAGCCTAAACTATACGCATAGAATAATTTAATAAAAAATGAACTAAATATCAATTCTAACGTTTGTCGAGAATTAAACTCATAAACTTTGTCATGAGCTGACACAACTCTACTACTTGATTACACTTCAATCAATGGAGGACTTCCTTGGGATGTGATCTTTTCCTAACATAAATTCAATGTGCAGCATAGATATATTAGAGCAAGATGGAGCCCACGTAAAGAAGACCCAAAAATTTAGTACGGTGGGTAGTAGTTGAACCACACCATGCCACCATCACTCCAAACCTTGAGGTGGGTCATATGGCTTTCAAGAGAGAACTCTCTTTATAGTCTTTGGAGACTTCCCATAGATATCTAAAAGAACAACAACTCATGCTCTCACAAGTCACATCTACTATAGTAAATGACCTCATTCCATATCGATGACCTTCTCCTCATAGTAAAAAAAAGGAAAAAAAATGGAGAAGAAGAAGAAAGAGTGTGCTTTTTCTGGGCTTCTTCTTTTTCCTCTTATGCTTGTGATGATGTCAAGTAATCCACAGGGAGATCAAAGTAATGGATTGCTTGAGGAAGTGGCCAACCAAGCCAACCTTAACTAGATCATCATACTATTCAATTGGAAACTTAGTTTTCTCACTTGAGTTAGCTTAGTTGTTCACCCTCTAACAAATTCCATTCCTCATGATCTAATGCTCTAGTCTTAAATTTTCAGCAATCATGATGTTCTGCTACACAAGCGGGTGAACCATGAGATCCTCCATGCTTAAATCTTAATTAGTTTAAGTGTCTTAAATAGATTGAAGGGTAATTTATCAAAGACACGCTACGTTATGTTTAGCTTTTATTATCATTCGCAACCTACCTTTCAGATATTTATCATTTTATCGCGTTCCATTTTATTCTTAATGCTTTGAAAATAATCCAAGTCAATTTTAACCTAACAACAGATGAAGAAATAAAAATTATTCTAATACTTCTTAAAAACTAAGAATTAAAATACCTAAACTACCCTCATTTGTTTTTAAGATCTGATTTCTCTTTCATTTTCTTTTTCAGTTTAATCTTCAGAAAAAAAAAGAGCCGAGGAGTATATATATATATATATATAATATATAACACAAGAGAAAAGGAATCTTTTATCAGATGAAATCTTTCAATCTCAGTCAAATTGATGATATAACTGCAATGATTAGACAATAAAAATCTTTCAACTCCAGTCAAATGTTTAGGTGACTCAAAGTTTTGGCAAATAAAATTGTTATGTTGATTTCATCACAAATGCAGGATTACTCCACTAAATCCACTATTCTATATGCCAAATGATGTCCCCCTTATACTTATGATCAAAGGGCTAATTGGTTAATTAGGGAAGAAACTTAGTTATGGTTGACTAACAGGGTTTGGTGGGTTAGTTATCCCACAGATCTTTATCACAGCATAATTAAATGGGCAGTGTTTGATGTTAGACAATTCGCATTGGCATTTCATAAATTGGCCACCTAATCCCCTATTATATGATTGGAATTTGGAGGACAATCTTAGTTACTGTTGATTGGCTTGTTAGTATACATCAAATAGCCTAATTTACCCAAGTTAAATTACCAAAGAAAGGGTCTTCTTTTTTTTTCCCCCCCATTTTAAACATTTATGTTGTCTGTTATTTTAGTTTTATACTTTTCCCTATTTCTTAATTGGACTGATGTATTTTAATAAGGGAAAACCATGCTTTATCCTCTAGTGGTTAGTCATAAATTTATTTTGATTTTTATTATTTTATTTGTGTCATTTTACCTTTTCCAATTATATTAAAATTATGACTGTTATTTTTTCTATCATATTTGAGTAATTAATATATTAAAATACTAAGAAGCTTTTAAATGAATAATACCGATTAGATTTTAAATGATAAATATATGACAAATATATTGAATATATTATATATATAAATATTTATCGTTTGAAATTCGATCGATATTATTTTAGATGCGCTGGAAAGCTTATCTAATTATCTATAACTTTCTCTATATTAAATATTTTTAAATTTGAAAAATACCTTAGTTTAATATAATAGAAAATATAACAATTTTAGTTTATATATATATAACCATAAGATATTAAAAATATTAAAATAAAACAATAAAGGGTGAATTACGTGCAAAAATTTACTTAGAAATAAATACCGAAAGATACACTCCAGTGAGCTTTTGACTAAACTAGCCCTATTTTAAATTTTATTAAAAAAAATAATTATACGTCAAACTTATTACTAAATGAGATTTAATTCACTGTATTACTAATAAAAATATTGAACCGATCAATGTTATATGTATACATCTTTTTTAACTTAATCTTTTAGCAGTCAAGACAAAAAATAATATTAATCAATTTAATATTTTTGTTATGACTATAGTAAATTAGATCCTATTTAATAATAAAATTGGGTATAAAAAAAATATATATATATATATAATTGGTGGTAAAAAAAAGTCCACTCGAAGCCTCAAACATTCTTAATTCCTTATATTAGGCTTTTTTTCAGAAAAAAAAAACCAGCAGAATATTTTGCACTATTTAATAGAGCAAATTATAGTTTACCGTTTAGTTCGGTACTAACTCTCGTGTAAACAAAGTTGTAAACGTTAAATTTTTCGTAACTAATAGCCCAAATGTTGAAATTAATGTGGTAACTTCATAATTAACCTATTATTACTTATTTTTAAATAGATTATTTTTTATGGGGGTAATTATATTTTTTTTTACATCTCTTTTTAACGGTTGTTTAACCGTTGCAGCTTAGCGTGGATTAAAATTTTATAATAATTCTGTTAAGTCCTGCACTCCATCTCTTGCTTCCTTCTTAACCCCTCTTCCTCTTTCCTTCGTTTTTCCCTCCCTTCTCCTCTCTCTTCTCTCTCAATCTCTTCCTTTCTCTACTTCAAGATATCCAAATCCCACTTTGCAAGCCTCCTTTACCTGTTCGCTTTCCTTGGCTTCCCTTTGCTGCGCTTTCTCCTTTCTCCTTTCTCGGTGGTGAAAGCGAAGAGCTTTCAGAGGAACCAGCGAAAAAGCTGCCGCCTTTTTCCCGTTTTGGTTGTTTAGTCTTATTACTTCAGGTGCGTAATGATTCTTCCATGGTTCCTTGGTCGTTTTGATGATGGGTTTTGATGGGCTCGATGTTTTTTTTATTTATTTTTTTCCTTCTTGTCTCTTCACCTGTTTTGGTGTTCCTAATGATGAACTATAACTTTAATTTGAAAACTTGTAAGAGTTTCCGCTTAAAAAGGGTCATTTTGATGATTTATCTTATTGGTTTTTGATAATTGTGCTCTTGGCTGGCTTGCTATTTAATCTGCAGATGTTTTTTATAATTCCATTCTGACCCTGGTTTGCCTTGAAAAGGGTCTCCTTTCAATTAACTCTATTTCTTTCTATTATGTACTTGGCTTGTATCCCTGTGATCTTTAGCTGGCGAACAAGTAAAAAAGTTGATCCTTTTTAGTTTCTTCTCTTTGAGTATAGCTTTAAGGCTTTTTGGTTCTCCAATTACAATTCTTTTCTTCTTTCTTGTGATCATTGAAGGATGGGTGACCATTTTGTGTTGCTGGTGGACCGGTTGCTTACGGAATCAACATTAGTAGCAGCCATTGAGAGCAGAAACCAGGCTTCAAATTGTCCTTCCTCACCCACAAAGTTTAATCTTTCTGAAGAGAAGAATGATAGTATTAAGAAGCCCACTGGTAATGTGGTGGAGTGTCGAATTTGTCAGGAGGAAGACGACGACTCCAACATGGAGACCCCCTGTTCCTGTTGTGGCAGCTTAAGGGTAATATGTTGTATATTATATTGGTTTTTGGCAGTCAATTTGAGTACCTTTTAAAGTTGAGAATTTGATTTGCCAAGAAGGACCTTAGGGAGTCTTAAGATGGCAATAGCTTACGTGTGGTTTTCTGCAAGTGTATTTATTAAGTAAAGGAAACTTAACAATAAACATATGCATGCATATCTAAGTCTGTGGAGTGATAGTTAAGCATAGGGTATATCAATTATTTGGAGAGTATTTATTGTCTGAATTTGCGCAACTTTTTACCGTAGATTTGTTTTGTTTTCTGTAACAGCATCTTGCTTAGATGAGATATTGCATTAATTGATGTAGCTTCAGCTGCACTTCTGGTCTCTTACTAGTATCGAATGAAATCTGTGAATGGTAGTATCCATATTGTCTGTAGATGATGCCTAAGCTTTTTAGCTACTGGATGTTCTTCATAAGATTCCCAATTTATCTTCCTCTTTTCTTTTCTTGTTTTTTGTGCTTATTAATCTTCATGATAGAAGAGGTGTTATTAAGGTATAGGTGAATTGAAAGTTTTATTTACACTTCTGGTCCACTGCCATCATAGTTGTCAAGAGTTCCTTGTGGCCTACAAGTTTATCGGCTTTGAAAGTTTGCCTCTTATGTCACTAGATCTTAATACACAGCAAGTCTTAACATAGGAAAACTATTTACAGAATAAAAAGATTTTTTTTCCCAAACTGAAAATGCTCCTAAATGAATTTGTTTTGTTTTTTGGATGATAATAAATATTCATTATTGCTTTTCTTCTTATTCTCTCCTCTTTGTATGATTGCAGTATGCTCATCGTAAATGTGTTCAGAAATGGTGTAATGAGAAGGGCGGTACTACATGCGAGATATGCCTACAGGTGGTAATAGCTTTTTATGATGTTAATTCTGCATACTTTGTTATTCCCTTCCAATTGAAAACTTACTGATGCTGTCTTTCTCCTCTTCTTGGATCAGCAATTCAAACCAGGCTATACTGCTCCTCCAAAGTTGGTGCTATATGGGAGGAGGATCCCTATGAACTTTAGGTATTCTTTGTGCTCTACTCTGGTAGCAACACAGATGCTTATCTCCTATATGATCATTAGTAACATGTTCCAGTGCTTTCTATTACCAGGGGAAATTGGGCAAGCCAGGAAAACCACAATCTTAGGTACATAGAGACCTCAGGACGCAATACAATTGGATCCTCTACTGATGATTATTCAACATCAAATGCGAGAAGCATTATATACTGCCGCATAGTTGCCATAATTGTGAGTTGTTTATTCAATAAGTTAGGTCTTCTTTATTCCAGGCAAATCTCTCTCTGACCTATTATAGTACTATTCCAAAATCTCCATTGCCAGTTCATGGTTCTTTTGGTTCTTCATGATGCGCTTCCAATCATCCTCACGGAGTCCAAGCTGTATTCATTTACAGTTTTAGCGGTAATGCTCTGATAATATAATTCATTTTATTAGCAGTAACATGTAAAGAAGCCCATTTATATTGATTGTCCCATTTTACTCTTGTCAAATTAGTCGGCGCTTCTGAGGACTGCTGGAATTGTCCTACCAATCTATATAATTTTGAGAGCAATTTTAACATTTCATCACCGGCAATACCAACATCAAGTAATAAGTCTTTCTTTCCTATTTGGATGAATGCTACTAAATGTTCCTTCTGTTTGATCTATGTCCTTATCTAGCTTTCTGAGATAATAGGTAACACATGAGTCGTCCATCGTGGAATCTGGAAGCGCAGACAGTTTGCCATAATTGCAAGAGTCTTAGATCTTCTGCCTTCCCAATCATAAGAAGATCCATAAAAGAAATGAGCAGAAGTCTGGAAGTGGCACTTCCATCAAGTACCTGATACATCAGATGAGTGATGGTCACATTGTGTAAATAAGACATCATACAGTAGTTTCGCGCAGCTTTTTATACTTAACAACGGTTTCATTCCTCTGGTGATGTCACTCTCTTCATCAAAATGAAGATGAAGTGTCCTGTATGAAGGAACCATATAAAATAGTTCAAATGTATATTTTCTTATAGTGGAAGCAAAATCAAGTATATTTCTGTAATGCCTACTTTGGTCCCATTTGTTATATTTGACAGTTTCGAGTTTGTTGCTCGACAACTTACAAATTTGTGTGCGATGAATTAGATACTTCTGAAAATGATACAAACTGTTCATTTTGATTGGAGTAGTTAAAGGAAAGAGGGATGATAATATTGAATCTCAACTATATGGACTTTGGCTCCTAATTGAGTCTCAAGTATCAAGTGGGCAAAGTAATTAAGGTATCTGATTTGGTTGCTCCTGAGATGCATTGCTAAAGATTCCCCTTGCAAGAAATGATATTTTCTTTGTCTGCCAATAAAACCAGCATCAGTTCAGTTCAGTTTAAATCATAGTTATCTAAATTGGACCAGACATTGACCCAGTCATGGGTCAGGCCATTGGGTTATTAGTTCAACCTTTACCTGATCGGATTGCTGATTTTTTTAAAAAATATTTAAATAATATATAAATAGATGTAATAAGTATCTATAAAAGTAGTATAATTATATGTATATCTCTTAAAACAAATATTATTTATAGATACCATCATGGTTATTTTCAAATTAAGTGATTTAATATAAAAATAAATAAAAATATTATTAACTAAGAAAAATACTTGAAAACAAGAATAAAGATATTTTTGTCTTTTTATATTTAAATTGTTTAAATTTTAATAGTAGTTTATTCCATTATTACATGCAAAATATAAGAATTTTAAAAAATATACATGCAAAAAATTTGTATTTTAAGATATAATATAAACTTTAGATAGGCATAATTTACCAATTCAACTGGTTGGTCAGTCGGTTTTTATTAGGTAAATTGCTTATCCGATCTAATAACTAAAATGAACCAATTTGGTAATCTGTTCATTGGTCCGACCACCGGTCTGATCCAGTTTTGATAACTATGTTTAAATGCTTTCACTGATCACAATAAATTTTGATATAGATGGTAGTTTGTCTGTTTGGACTTCTAATGGGCACTCCTTAAATGCAATATAGTGTCCTAGCTTGGCAGTTGGCAGGAGGTTATAGTGTAAAATAATGCCATGCTTGAGATTGAGACTAGTACTATGTCCGGTAACTGGAAAGTGCAGTTGCTAGAACTTTGATAGAATTCCCCGTTTAGTTGTAGAATAAGCATAAAATTAATTTGATATAGTAAAATTTATTACTAATATAGTAATCAAACAACATTTCATCTCAATATTAATTTATTAATATCTACTTCTCTCTCCTATTCTCTTACATCTAGTCTTTTATATTTAATAACAAAATCTAATTATTATTTTGCTCTTAAAAATATATTACTTTAACCAACTATTATTTCAATTATTCTCTCTATTATCTGTGCTCTCCTCTCCTTATCCATACACTATTAAAAATATTTTAGCCATTTATTAAAATATTTTCTAAATTTATTACTTTTCATGCCCGTATCAAGTGTAACTTATACACCAATATACTAATTTACAGTCAAACACCAAGTGCACCTGAAAAACGTCTGAATTTTAAAATTGTCTGGCATTTTCTTCTCATAACAATGTGTTTGAGATTGGGCACCAAGGAAAATTGCACCTATGAATATAATATACATTTCATAGCCACGAACAAGTTGGAGAATCTGTATAACTGAAAAACTTGAACCAAGATGATCTCTCGTTCATGGTATGGATCTTGATTCATGGCTGTGGTTGGTTGTCCAGCAATTTTGTCCTGGTCTCAGTTCCAGTTCTTTCTTTGCCTGTAACAAAAATAACAAAGAGAATAATGGCCAATCTCGTCAAATGCCAAATCATACTCTCACAAGCAAATGACAACCTAATGGGCCACACATAAAGATAATCACCCTCCTAGAATTCATATGTTCTTTAAAGAGCAATGTTGGTGTAAGTACTTTCTATTCTTCTGCTGTGCCCTCCAAAAGCATGCTAGTGCCCCGAATGTGCAGCTTGCGAGGGCGATGCCAAGTGCAGCTCCAATAGGCACAGCTACTGCGTTTGTAGAAGTGGCAATGTCATCCATTGGCGATCCATCATTCCTGCTGCTGAGAGCAGTATCCCTGTCAGAAGATGCAAGAATCTTTCCATAGTACTTAACTAAGAAATGGAACACTTCGTCCTCGTTCCAATCGACTTGAGTTGTGCCGCTACTTTTCCTGCTTGGGGAATGATAACAAGATGGGCATAGCTGCTTTGGAGGCCAAATGATCTTCGGAAATCTCGGGTCGGCGGTGTCTAAAGCTTCCTCTACTTTCATCAGCCTCTCGTTCACTTTGTTATGTGCACTCCATAACCAAAGGCTTAGATCACGAGTTGTGTTGAATGGGACCGAGACACTGGTGAAATTTCCATATTGAGAACTGGACATGGTATTGAAACATAGATGACAAGAAGTAAACTTTTATACCTTGAGCACATAGCATAGAAGTGCCTGCGGCATTCCTCGCATATGAAGAAATTGTGGATAAAATCACAGATTGTTGTAAAAGCCAATTGACTTTCTCCATCTCCAACTCTTACAGAAAGTGAGTGCAACAGAACCCAAAGTCCGCAGCTGCAATAGACCACAACAAGCAAAAACAAGCACTAGGTTCAATCTGTCTGTAACTCAGATACATAATATCCTTTGCAAGGCAACAAAATTTACTTTGCAGTGCAATTAAGAAGTTCCATAAATAGTCCCACTCAGTTGTATAATTAGTTAAACACATAAAAAAATCCTGGCTTTCTAACTAAAAATGGAAACAAGAGTATGACATAGCATCTGAAATCCATATATGCATAAAATGTTAACTCTTGATAGAAACCATCAAGCCCCATCAATTTGATGTTGGGTGCCCAACCTCTTTCCCTGAGATAAAAATCTTATCAGCTCAATTTACTATTAAGTGAATATTTTCTCAAAGGAAAACTTACTACAAAATAAATAAAAACAAATTTAGTTACTCTTGATTGCACATGCAGATTAGGATGACAAATATGGCCTTTTAATAGTTGAACAGTTGGTCCAGCGAAAAGGAAGCAATCAGTCAAGTCAACTGCATCCATGAAATGAATGCAGTTCAACCTTTTAATTCTAATATGATACTTATTGCACTATATTTCAATCATGAACATTTATATTCCAATATTCTTTACCACACCTTTGAAATCCTCAGTTCCCTTTCTTCAACTTTCTCAGGTTTATGCATCTTCTCTTTAACTCTAGTATAAAACATTTGAAGTCATAGCCAAATTTGGTCCATTTTGGCTGGAACAGATCAGTTTCAACTTTCAATCACATCCAATCCAAAACATTCTCCAAAACAACAAGCGGACTGCTTTTGGGGGTGAACAGTGAATTTCACCTGAAACTCAGTTTTGGGTCAAACAGCTGAAACAGCCAAAACTGGCCCGATGACAAATTGCCCAAATTCAGGTAGGAAGACTAGTGGGATTTGGACAATATGCAACCCGCACTACCATAATGTCCCAGTGTAATAACCTAGTTGCATTCTGGCACTATAATGCATCACTTCTGATTAATGGCCTTCACATCATTTTGGTAAATTCTACTAGTGATGATGCAAGGAGTTACTTGAGCAGCAAACACATCACTGACAATGACCAAAGCTGTCAAGTTCATACCACAGCTGCTTTCTCTGCTCAGTTTGGAGAGATCACTATATATATGATTGAAAGCCCAAAGGGGAACAGGGCAAGAAACTTGCATAAATTGTTTTAAAAAATAAACAATTTTTTGGGGGATTAGATTAAAAAAAGTTAATAAATAAGTACCTAAATCCTCTTGTCTCATTTTTGCTCCCCCGGCAAAATATCTGTAACATGATTTACCAAAAAGGAGAAATGAGAATTTAAATAAAAAAGCTAGCTAAACTAAAATCATCTCAGGAGAGTCAGGACATAACATCTAATTTCTCACAATAATCTGAAATGCCAGTAGATAACAAAGAAGATGAAATGCTCTCAGTAATGCAATTCACACATACAAATGATGCCAAACTTTTTGCTTGAATGAGGCAGACAATTATCCCAAACATTTAGAAAGAGGGAGAGAAACTGGTCAGGACTTCTAATTCAAGGGGAAGTTTGAATAGAACTTCAAAAGTTTTTAAAACTTGTGGGGCAGAACTGAAAAACACTAATTAAGCTAAAAAGGAAATCAGGTGTATGTGAGGACAAATAGCAAGTCTGTGGCTAATTCTAATGTATGATTGTGGGAAACTTTACATGAGAATGACACACTAAAAGTAAAAAGGTTAAATAACAATAGAAAGAACACATGTAGCAGAAAGAGGTGAAGAGAAAAAGTCTCAAAAAGAGATACTGAGCAGAAAGAAGCAAACATAAACTAGACAATTCATAGCTTAATTTACATCAGAATAGCTCAAGGTATTAAAAGAGTTACAGAACATGAAGTACTAAGTCTCGAAAGCAAAGCTACTAAAAATTAATTATGACGTGGAAAACAACTTTATACTGTTTGAACGTCATCTATTACCATTTACCACAGTTGACATGCTATTGCTGTCGTCATTTTAGTTAAGTGCATATTTACCTTGGTGGAGTCCACTCAATTCAAAAGGAATATCATGCCAGCCATAGGCAGAGAATAATTAGCAAAATGAGAAACCAAAGAAAGGGAAAACAAGAAACACTCCATAAAAGCCAACAAAGAAAAATAAGCATAGTGGAGTTTTATATACCCAATATCCACGAGGAACTTCTTTGCCACAAATCAAGTGACTCTTTGTCGTGTCTCTTTCCTGTAATATAGTGACCTCCTGTGAACTGACCGCATGGTCTGACGGCCACAAATCATCAAAGTTCACGAGTATCTTGGCACTTCCCATTCGACACCTACTGACCAAACTCATTAATAAGCAACAAGGATACATGATCTGACTCATGAAAACAGGAAGTCCAACCTTTTAGAAGGATGATGTGCCGCTAAAAGCTGGAAAAACTTTATCAGAGGAGCACGAGTATCTGGTTTAATCATCTGCATATTGTTGAAAGAAAATAAAATTCATAAATATATATATATATATATATATGCAGATTTCATATAGACCTCAGAGAAATAATTCAAACCTTGTGTTCCAAGATTATATCAAATGCATTTGTTGTTGCTTCCTCAACATCGTAGATAGCTCGCGCAATCTTATGAAACAGATATAATATGATAATGTAAAGTTGATATACTTGTATAACAAAAGAAACTAATCTTACTCAATACTTACTTAATAATCTAATAGACTAGTATATGAAAAAGTAAATTTACTGCCAAATTATCAATACCTGTTCAGGATCAGAAGCATTTCTTGGAAATGTATTTTCATTCTCATACTTTTCATCGTCCAAACTGAATGAACTGCATATGTCATGAAAAGGGCATATCCATCAAGATATTATTTGAAACTTAATGCTAGCACTGATAAAAGCCCCTAAGATCAGAAATTTCTGATTACATAATCTATAACATGATTAGAAGTGACAAAAAGATAAGTCAGATGAACAAGAAACATAATTAGTGTATTTACAGCCATTTAGCAACAGTCAACTGCTTAATCCTCGAGGAACTTGTAGTGTATGGTCCTTGATTCAACATTATAGCAAAGCAGGTCACTCAAAACATACAAAATCCTTGAGCTAAGTTAGAGGGGTTGGTTTGACCATTAAAATGAACTTTACAAATTAAGAGTGTTTGACATCATTCTGCTTTCCTACTATTAGCTTTATTCAGAAAAAAAAGGAGACCTTGAGGCTCTCAAAAACACACGTCAACTATGCACCATACTTATTTACTTTTACAGATTTTATTGGAAATTATCATGCATTCACTTAGAAGTTGTTGACTTGTTTCAGGTAAAAAAAAGGCAGATAGAGTTAGGCAAATAACAGGGACAATATTGAATTGCATTCTAAATGGATGTGTTGCATGTCAAATATCTCAGAAGTTCAAGAATTGGCAATGTAATGATGGAAAAAAGAAAAATCAGCACAATATATAACTAGTGACATTTACAAGCTTTAGCCTTTGATGTGTACTATAGGTTTTTAAGCTGAAGGAGAAAGCGTTCCAGTAGATAACTTGCCTTCCGATACGTTTATTTATCCAATTAAGCAAACGCTCTGCTGTTCTTCCATCATCGATTGATTGTATCTCATTTTTCTCTTGCTTAGGATTCCACCGAGTGGATGCAAATTTTGACGGAGGTCCCCACAATAACATAGGATAGTGGCTAACTGAAAATCTATCGCAGAGGATTGTATTCACCTGTTCTGTCACACATTGAAAAGGAAAAAGAATATTAATTTTGTAGCCGCAAAGTTGCTTCACTCAACTTCCAAATTTGCATATCCTTTTAGGTGTCATAACTTTTTTTTAATGAAAGTGGCTCAAAGATATCTAATGTTTAAGGGCAGGTAAAGTACAAACCTAATTCGCATGTCTACGACTGGCTTAGATACAAAAACAGAAGATGACCCTAAATAGAGCTACTATACCTTCATTGCACAGTCCACTCGTGCCATGAGTATAACCCCAGGATGTACCGCATCTGGACCATTGAAAAGCCTCGCAACTTTCTCATAATGAGGCTGAATTATTGCCCCTCAGAATAACAAAGGTCAGCAACAGAAGAATTTCTACATAATCACAGCATGCAACAAATTTATATACCTTATAATTTCTGCAAGCAGGACACCTGTGGAATCAAAAGAGTGCAGCAGCATTCCGATTAGCATATTCAAATGGAAATGGCAAAATGAACAAAGCTTAACAACGCACTTCTAGAATGGCATAGACCACTAACAAAAAGAAACTAATTCTATGAAGTTTGCCCTTAACGAATTATGGCTGCAATAAAGTCAGCAAATTTCAGCTGCTTAAGCTCCATATATAATTATCTATGATCCAGTCCAGAGAAACAGAAACTAAACTTACCATACGACAACAGAAAGGTCAAGTGAATCAGATTAATCGCCAGGGACTGCTAACTTTCGTACAAATTCAGATAGATGAACAAAAAGGGAAAGCATATCCGACCACTAATAAAAAGTAACTAATGTATGGAGTTCACCTTTTACAAATTATGGCAGCATTAAAAGTCAAGAAGCTCCTAATTCAAAAGCTAACTACCACATGACGACAAAAGAAAATGTCAACTTAATAAAATTAATCCTCCGGGATCATAAATCTCAAAAAAAAAAGCCAAAGGATACATCAAATCTTCCCACAAGATGCAAACTTTCGTTCAAATTAGGGGAAAGAAACAAAAAGGGAAAGCATATCCGACCAGTGAGCGAAGAATTCGACGATGGCGAAGGTGGCCGGCGACCCCTTGAGGGCGGCGTCAAAGTTGCTGCTGTTGAGGTCCACGGCCGCGTCGACGAGATTCGCCCCATCGCCTAGCGATCGGAGAAGAGATCGCCGCGGCCCAACGGAAGACTCGAAGCTATAAACAGGGAGGATGAGGATGAGGAAGAAGATAAGAGAGGCGGCGATTGGAAACGCCATTGGAGGAGAGGAAAGTCGAGGAGATCGGTATCGACCCCGATCGAGTTACAAGGAAAAGGAGCGAACTTGGTAACGGATCCACCGGGGTTTTGGAGATTTGGTCACCAGCTCTCAAGGAAACGCTTCTAGGTTTTTTTAATAACGAAGAACTCCTCTGGGTACTCGTTTGATGCAGGTAGTGTGCAGTGGAAGGCAAAATACTGTCTACTTTACATATGAGGAAGGGAGAAAGTTATTGGTGGGTTTTTCTTTGAGTGTATTAAATAGTTCGTGGTTTCTTGTTTTAAAGTCAAATAATAACAAAAACTATAAATTATTATCCTATTTATGTTTGAATGAAATTTGCATCTCGGATATATAACTCAATCAAAATTTTCACCTAAAATATTTCATAAACGTTATTAAAAAAATGTTAAATTTTAAAAACAGGTTAAACTAGTTTACATGGTTTATATAAATTATTTAAAGTATAAACTAGTTATTTAGCTCATAATCAAATTATAGGGTCACAAAACATTTATATTGTGATTTGTAATTGAATTATCAAATCATAAATAAATTAAATAATAATAATAATAATAATAATAATAATAATAATAATAATAATAATAAAGACAAGCCTTTATGTGAATTTTTTTTATTTATATAAAACTCCTAAATTAAGAGAGATATTCTATACATAGACTCTTCAACTAAGAAAAAAAAACTACATTCTTATTAAACTAATAAATTTTTTTTAAATCAGAGGGTTTATGTGGTAGAGACGTAGTGATATTTTAAGAGCTAAATATAATTAACACTTTTTTTTAGGTTTAATTATATTTACACCGCCCGAAGCTCTAACAACTTCGCTTACGCTAGCCCAACTCTATCATATGGACCAGGCCGGAAAAGAAGGTTGGTCTGACCTGTAATTACTGGGAAACTGAGTGGCAAAGACTTCTCCTTGTGGTGCCCTAAAATCTAACCCGTGTAGGTAAAGGATTCCTCCCCTCCTCCTCCTCCCTATAAATAATTCCTCTCCCTCCCTCAATTTCATCCATCGCCCCCCTCAAGGTTAGAATCTCTCCTCCTTCTCCTTCTCCTCCTCCTCCTCCTCCTCCTCCTCCTACGCTTTAGAAATCCCGTGTTCTATTTGATCTTCTTGTAGCGATCGATCTATGTTGTTGCCATTCTTATCCGATGATTTTGTTGCATTAGCTCGAGATCGGTTCGATTTCCGCCTGGATCGTGACGGTTCGTGCTGAATTGTGTTTCTTCTTCTTTTTCCTGGGGTTTGTTTGTAGTCATTAGAATCCTGTTGATTTGTGATCATGGTTCCGTTTTGGATTGGATTGTTCTAAAATTGTTTTCTTTTTTTTGTTGATTTGGAGTTGATCTGTATCTGTCCATCGATTTGTGATTTTACGTTTTTATTTGTTTGTACCTGTACTTGTCCATTAGAGAATGTACGTGGTTATATCTACTGTTAAAAGTTTGCTGTGATTCACAACCAAGATAGGGTTTTTTTTTTGCTTATCTTTGAAGATAAGTGGTTGTGTAGGATTTAGTTAATCTATTTGGTGGTGAACTTTTAGAGATTTTTCCAAGTATTATAAGAGTTACTAATGTATCTAGTATCAAGCTCACTTTGAAACTCATGGTTTGTTAGAACTTGAAACTTTCTGTTCACTGAAATATTTAGAAACCAATGGTAGGTTTTATATAACTACAAGCAACTCCGTAACATGGATTATTGTTGCAGTTGTTACTCGGAAGTTACATTGATATGCGGTCATCCGTGTATAATTAATCAATTAGTACATGGATCTGCTTATATGGGTGGGTGTTTGTTGTTTATAATTGTTATCTTACTTTGATGAGTTTGTACAATTAATTTGGGCAGCATGTAAAAGGGAAGAGAATTTTATTGATGCCCAAAGAGGTAGAGAATCATTGTGGCTTGTGAAATTATATTTTGCTATTTAGGTATCTTGCTGAAGTTCTTGTGTATGCTTAGTGCCCGTTTAGTTTATTGTTGTTTTACACAATGATATTTAATGTAAAGCAGGAAGCTAGTAGCTTCACAAAATGTCTCTTCTACTTATGAAACATATGATAGTTGCGAAATGGTGAGGCTTATGTTGGCAGTAGGTTCTAGTTCTATTTGGGGATCTCTGGTTCTTGGGCTCCTATCCTAGATCTCTTTCTTACAATCCTTTTAAACATCTGAATTGGTAAGGTGCATTCTTGTATTATGGTTGGCATCACAATCAAATAAGCAGTTGTTTACATATAATCAATGTAAAATGGCCATGGAGCCATTCTTCGTATAATGTTGTAATGGGAATTTTAGTGGGTCGCTCAGCTGATACTTCTGTGACCTTTCTATTTGAGAAACTATAATGATGGACAATATTGTTCTCTTTTGTTTGCCTAGTGAGAGTCTACTATTTTTAGGAATGATTCTGTGGAATAATACTTAGTTTTGAGATAAAGCCTTTTAGATGAAAAAAGATTATTATATATTTGCTTCTACTTTTTGTTGATATTTTGTTATACTACTTTGATAATTGGAATTATAATCTGATATTTGACTTTTCTGCTCCAGGAAGTTGGATTTCCAATCTGTTGTTGCACATCGCCAAGGTGGAGGCTGCAAACATTGAAGTCTCTTTTATGTCTGAACAAGCACCTCTCTTCTTGGAATCAGTTGGATTGCTTGGAGAATATTCTCCTACACCAAGAAAAAGATACCAAAACTCCTTTGAGAGGTTTATCTGCATGCATCACAGTCTCCTTCAGCATTCTGCGCAAACACCCGGTTGCTATTGCAAGCAACCTCTTGTAACTGCAAAACAACCTCTTAGTGTTCTTGAAAGAAGCAACAACACTGTCCCGTTTGCGTACTGCTGTCTCTAACAGTGCCAAATTTCAATCTTGTGATCCAAGATGGCTTTGCAAAACATTGGTGCTTCAAACAGCAATGATGCCTTCTATAGGTATAAGATGCCCAAAATGATAACAAAAATCGAAGGGCGTGGCAATGGCATCAAGACTAACATTGTGAACATGGTGGATATTGCAAAAGCGCTGGCCAGGCCTGCTTCTTACACAACAAAATATTTTGGTTGTGAGCTTGGTGCACAGTCCAAATTTGATGAGAAGACAGGTATTTCCCTGGTGAATGGAGCTCATGATACTGTCAAGCTGGCTGCTCTTCTTGAGAATTTCATTAAGAAGTATGTGCAATGCTATGGATGTGGCAACCCTGAGACTGAGATCATCATCACCAAGACCCAGATGATTACCCTCAAGTGTGCTGCATGTGGCTTTGTGTCTGATGTTGACATGAGGGACAAGCTCACAACTTTCATTGTGAAGAACCCACCTGAACAGAAGAAGGGGGCAAAGGACAAAAAGGCATTGAGGAGGGCAGAAAAGGAGCGACTGAAGGAGGGGGAAGCTGCTGATGATGAACAGAAGAAGCTAAAGAAAGACACGAAGAAAAAAGGTGTGACTGCTTCCAAGGATGCCAGTACTGCAAAAGTTGTTGCTTCAAAGAAGAAAGCTGGTCGTGGCTCTGATGGGGATCATTCTACTTCACCTGCTAGGAGCCAAGATGGTAATAATGCTGCAGATGATGATGAAGAGGAGGATGATGTTCAGTGGCTGACAGATACCTCATTGGAGGCTGCAAAGCAGCGGTTCCAGGAACAGCTGAGTGCTGCAACTGCTGATATGGTAATGCTCTCTACCCTTGAGCCTGACAAGGAGAAAAAGCAACAGAAGGCAAAGAAAGAGGGACTTACTAATGGAAATGTGAAACATGAAGAAAAACTAGGTGCTGACCAAAATGGTGTCCAAGGTAGTTCTTATAGTAAGCTGCTTGAGGAGATTGCAGCTAATTTACGCAAAGGGTTAGCACCAAGCCAACTGAAGAGCTTTTTGGGTTCTCTAGCTCAGCCCCCTCAGGAAGTCATGACTGCCCTGTTTGAGGTGCTTTTCGTTGGTGTTGGCAAAGGATTTTCAAAGGAGGTAAGCAAGAAAAAGAACTACATTGCTTCTGCCCTGAAGAATGAAGACTCCCAGATTCTCCTGCTCCGAGCCATTGAAGCATTTAGCATCAAGTGTAGTCCAGATGCACTGAAGGAGGTGGCGCTTGTCCTCAAAGTACTTTATGACGGAGATTTGCTTGAAGAGGAAAACATAGTTCAGTGGTATGATGAAGGCGTAGCATGTGGGAAGAACTCTCAGGTGCTGAAGAATGCAAAACCTTTTGTTGAGTGGCTTCAGAGTGCCGAGTCGGAGGAAGAGGAGTGATATGATGATGCAAGCACGACTTCCTGATTACGAGTAACAAGTGATAGTTATTGAATAATGTTTATAGTCTGCATGCTTTAGAATTCTGTTCCATTTGGTCATTCAGTCCGGACTGTTTTCTGATTTCAGGTTTCTGCATGTTTTAGTAAGTTCTTGTGTTACAGTTCTGCTCCTCTGTAGGGTCATGGATATTCTGAGAACCTCGTCTGTAACAAGGTTGCTATTTATTTCAGAAATCTTCTTGCCAGTGTCGTGAACCTTTATTTAATAGTTCTCTGGAATGTAGTAACTATTCAAATTAATGATGTTGGACTTCTCTGGCATTTAATTGTCTCATGGGGAAAGTGCCACTATTTATTATTTCATGGTTCGATCCTTACGGATGGCCCTTCAAGCAAACAGGAGTTCTCTTCTTTGAGAGAAGCAGAGGAGTTTTCTTAGGAACAAACACTTGCTTGTTTGTGTTTAGCAACCTAACGGAGTTTCCATGATGTGAATTAAATGACCAAAAAGATTATTTCACAGCCAATTTTCTATGACCCATTGACAAATTTTATGGTAAACAAGATATTTAACACGTAAAACTTCTATGGAAAACCTTGCTTGAATATAAGGAGAACAACACAATTTCGAAGTACATATCAACTTTTATCTTTCCACATTGTCTCGCTGTAAAGAAGACATGCCAACACAGTTTCTCGCCCCAACCTGGGACCTTGATAAAATGCCCCCCCTTTTGAATTTGATAGATAAGAGAAAATGGGAAAAGAAAGTTAACTACCTAAAAAGTGCAAGATAGACTACCTCCTTAAAGCATAATATTGCACGATGACCTCTATTGGAATAGATTTTCTTTTTCTTTTTTTCTTCACATTCGACGAAGAGCAACAGTGCAAACACGAGAACCCTCAACTCCGCCAAACATGATTGTAGGATAAGTCCGCACATGATCCAGGTATTGGAAGACTGAAGGCTCCTTGCTTGCCTCTTGGTCCAAGTCCTTGCTCTCAATCTTTCTTTGGTTGAAATTATCTACTTCTTGCAGCAACTCATCCCTTGTGTTATTACAAGATGTGACGACCTGTAAAAGTTAATCAAGTGCTAAGGTGAACAATGAATCTTGGCCCGATCACAACTATGCATATATTTATTTCTAAGCAATTTCTGACAAAAAGAATATCAAGGAAATTAGAGAATATTCAACTCCCAGAAGTTTATCTGATAGAGGAATTACTGACCAGGATACCACCAGGGAGAACCAGGTTTGATAATGATTCCCAATACATTATCCTGAACAAGAAATATACAACACAAAGAGGATGAATGAGGTTAAAAAATTGTTGTATTTCATCTTGATGAGAAATAAGAAGTGGTACAAGTACTTTATCTACCATAAAGAAATCTCTTTCCACAAACTAATACAAGATTGTGCATCATCGTGTAAATTAGCATAGTAAAATTCCTGGTTATGTACTATTGCTTCTGAAAATTGTTGTTCACAATAAAAGCTATGGTCAGAAACTTCACATAACGAGATCTTGAGTACTTGTAAAATGTTATCTTTCCAGCCCTCTTTTTGTAATTGAAAGCATCAATGGTCCTCTGGGGTTGTGTTTGATTCGAATATTGAGGCAGTATATGAACATACTGATAGAACAAAAAGTAAATGAACCAAATATATATATATATATATATATATATATATACACAAGCAAGCAGAAATAGATGCCTTTTTGTAAATCTAACCTTCTAATGGGGCCATCTGGATGTAACCCTATTGCATCCAATGTTCCTTTGTCTACAACAAGTTGGAATTTTCCTTCCAGCTTTGTCTCCAGAATATCGTCAACCTGATACAAACATGCATGTCCATTATAAAAATAATTTAACCTAACACGAGGAGCAACTGCTGCCAAGTTTGCACGGGCAGACATCATGACAACGATTAGGGTTAGCTCAAGTTAGTAAAAATTGAACGCTGTACCAAGTAAAGAGAGCATCTAAATCTTGCCATAATCTACATCATGAATTTAGCTTGTACTCTATAGCCTCCACCAGTTGCCACTTGCAAATATCAGGTAAATGTAATAGAAGAAAATTATAGAGAACCAGATCAACAGCAAGGTAATTCAAAAACAATCCAGAACAGAACAACAACAGGAACAAGGAAAGACCAAGAACTCTTCATAAATAATCTTAACTGTTTGATGCTAACTTATGTTCCTGAAATTGTCATAAAAATAATTAAAGAAAAAGCACAGTAGCAGTCCTGATAGATATTTAAGTTTGGTGGACGAATGCAAAGGAAAAATAAATTCCAGTAGTCAGTCTACTACTGTCATTACATACCAAAAACTTTATATTGGTAAACCCATCACGAAGAGCAAGATTCCGTGCAAGTTCAATTGCTCCCTCACTATAATCAGTTCCAGTCAAATCTGAAAACCTGGAAATCAAATTTGTCATTAGTTACTATGAAATATAAAGCAAGGTTCTGGTAAGGTTGCCCAAAAATAGAAATATTTGAGGTACATTGTTCTCAATTCTCATATTCACTCACAGATAGTCATGTTGGAACAAAGAATTCAAATATATACAAAATGAAGCTTAGAAGGTAAATTTTCAGAAGTGTACCCCTGCTTTGCTAGGGTTTGCAAAAACAGGCCATTCCCAGTTCCAACATCAAGAACACTCCAACTTGACAAGTCTTGGAAAATCTCACTAGATTCAGATTTACGATTGCTGACATCAGCTGTATTCCCATTTTGATAGGTGTTGAGGCACAAGTTTTTAGTCCAAGAGGCAACAGTATCCATGACTTCAGCTCCAAACCTAATAGAAAGAATCTGACTTCAGGCCCCAGCTTTAACATAAATTTTATACAACATAACCACAAAAGATAAACAACAAGAGAACTGACAATCTATAATATGGATGTTATACAAGATCAAAGAGAAGTTCGGCAATATTAGCAAGCAGAAACAGGCTTTTTCACTCATAATGCAAAGAGCTGCCAACATACAAAAACTGTAGTTGATAACTTAAATCTGTTATTGTTTCAATGAAACAGGGCAGTAGTGCCTTTTGTCACCCAAAAAAAAAAAACTTAAATTTCGGCAGCATGCATTATTCCAAATGAAAATTTGTCTTGTAGACAACCAACAGAACTTCTTGCATAGAAATTGCTTATGTATGACATGCAAATAATTAGTCCTGATGTATGAACATGTATTTATCTGATAACTAAAAAACCAGCAGAAGTGGTGAGAACTGAGAAGGGTGGCCAAAATAAGGTATTAATGGTAAGTGAGGAAGATCATGGTTTTTCCAAACCTGTAGATAGAGAAAAAGATTCATGTACTACAAAGCAGGTAGTAGGCTAGCAGCCTTCCACCTTTAGTTGCCTAAAGTGGAGGAAGATTCAGATGCAACTAGTAGTGTAGGTAAGTCTCACATTTAAAGTTCTAAAAATTTTAAGGTTAAAGGTGCAGTGGGCAACAAGGAACTGAGGAAGTGAGGTCCAGGAAGGCAAATCCGTAGTGGATCATCTACAGGCAAGGATGAATGCCCTAAATTAGCTTCCTTTTAAATAGAAATCTCAATATGATTATCATAGGTAAGTCTCATTATGCTGGAGAGAGGAATAATGGCCTGCATATCTAGATGTAACACTAAAATGATATTATTCAAGGACACTTTTTATTTCCACTTGTTACTTTATATAAGAATTACAAAAACTCTTTTACCATTGGTGTGAGAAGAAAGTGAACAGGAGAGACATGCTTGTACAAAAAAAAATGGAAAGCATTTCATGGCAACAAAGTAAAATTCAAACAGAAGAATAAGAAAATGTAAGGTAGTTAATAAAGAGGATGTTAATGTCAAGTTGTCAACACCCCAAAGCTAAGATGACAATTGCAACTTTACTGAACTACGATGTGGTTAATAAGACATCAACATTCAAGAGAAGTAATCACCAAACTTCACCAGCATGCCCGTGCTGGTGATAATTTGCAAGATCCTCCGAGTACGAAGCATCCCAGTAGCTCTGCAATCCCAGCATTGATCCGTCAACCTCACTGGCATCTGCCTCATCCTTGTCAGAACTGTTTCAAAAGGAATTGGAACACATCAGTAGTAAAATATCTACATTCAAAGGAAGGGGTAGGGGTAGGGGAGGGGGAGGGGGGACCGACAAATTATAAGATATTGAACGAAGCTAGTATTGTTTTCAATAATACAACTAGATGTCCATTATAAGGAACTCTCTCGCTCTCTCGTCTCCGGAGTAAACACACATTTACTTATGGGAAGAAACTTCTAGATGATCTTGACATCAATTAAATCCTTAGCCCGAACTGGAGGCAGAAAGATGAAAAATACAGATTTTAATAAAAGTAGAAGCTGTGCCACCTAGTTTTCACATGGGTTGACATAGATGGTGGTAATTTGCGGGGGAAGGATATACTTTGCAATTACTCCAGCAAATTCTCTTTAGTGGAGGAATTTAGAGGTAACAATGAGGTTTGCTTGTGGGCTCACAGACTGACATTCCCCTTCAGCAGCGCTCTCTTGAAGAAACAGGAAATAGTAGATAGTCTAGATTCCTCCCGATACATACTAGTCGTATCTCTGAAATGAGCACCTGGGCCCGTCAAAGGTGCAAAGGCACTAAAACTACATGCAGGTGGGAAATAATTAGAGTTAATATCAACTTGCAAATTTCGATTTTTGGCACCAACCCAATCATTTTCTTAACTCATTCAACTACCTCGAAAGATTTCGGCGGCAAAAAGATTCCTCAAACGGGAACTAAAATTGAATCAAGAAGCGAGAGGAGGAGACCCGTAATCCGAGGCAGCGGCCGGGTAATTGGCGGCGCAGAAGACGTCAGCGGCGTCGGCGTGGCGTTGATCGTCATCGAGCGTGCTCCCGTACTCGCTCTTGATGGACCACGAGTCGGCAGCGACGGACCGATCATCGTCCGATATGAGATCGGCAGCAATCGCCGGCGGCGGTCGAGCCTGAGATTGGTCAGCGTCGTCCGAAGGCAACCCTACGCCCTCCATGGATCCGATGAGCTCCGCCGCTTGCCGGAGATCGTAGTCCTGGAGAGGAAGTTAGAGGACTAAAACCCTAGAGAGAGAGAGAGAAGTTATCAGAGCGACCAGGATTCGTCCAGTTGGATTGAGACCAGACCAGTAGTACTCTCTCTACTCTGTCCGATGACTCGGTTTTAAGAAGAAAATGCAAGTATTTTGACCAAACTTATTTACCGAAATATTTTACCTCTCTAGTGACCCAGGAATAGGAATAGAGATGCCGGCACTTTCTTCATGATAGAAGAAAGAAACCCACTCTCGGGTAGTGACTGGCCCATCAAGCTATTTCCATGGCCCGGGAAATTCTATGATGCAAAAACTGGGCAGCCTCGTTGGTTGGTTCAGTGGATCAGTAGATATCCCTCTCGAGTCTCCTCCAACTCTATAACAGAGAGAGCTGACTTTCTTTCTGAACTATTAGAAATACTTTACTTAATTCAGTTTAAAAAACTCAAAAAATAAAAAAAAAAATTATAAGCGACTTTGCTGCTATTTTTCCTAAAAAATTTAAAAAAAAATAAATGGATACCTCTCAAACACACTACCGAATTTTTTTTTAATTTTGGACATGTCATTTGCCATTATATATGTCAATAATTTTACATAAGATGCAAATCTCACTATGTTTCAGAAAGGATATAGAATGCTAATCTCATAATTAATTTTTATATAAAGAGAGTAAGGAGGATAAGAATATTTAATTTCTACTTATCTTATTAAATTTATAAAAAAAATTGCCTCTTTTGGTATTAATAAGGTTCGAAGAGGGCCAGTTTGGTTAAAAACTATAAAGAAATGCTCCATTTAATTTTGTTTTAGAAAATTTTCATCTGGCACCCCAGCTTCTTGGTTTATTATAACTTAGATCCCATCTCTTCACAGTTTCTAAATCAAACCTTTCGTTCTTCTAAAATTGTTTAGATATATACCCTCCTTTCCCAAACCCGTACAAAATCCCCTCTATTGAGGCGAGTTATTTGACGAGAAAAATATAATAAAACCTCAAATGAATCAAACTAATCATAAATTTCAACTGTTTCTTGATGAAAATGTTTACATATCCATTCCATATAGGTGGTGATTACTCACCATTCTTATGCACAACACCAGAGTCTAATAATAATCTCACCCAAATCCCAACAATTATATGATCTCCCTTCATCACTTAAAAGACATGAAAAAGAGTGAAAAAAAAAATTAAAGAAGAAGAAGAAGAAGATTAATTAACTCATCTATAAGAAATAATATCCTCTTCTATAGTCTCCAATGCAGGCTTCCTTGATCTGCTCATACTCAATCTATACTTCATCTCTCCAATCTCCGCCGCCGCCTCCGGCGGCGGATCCATCTCGTCGAACTTCACCCTCACCACATCACTCTTCTCCTTCTCGTCCTCCGCCTCCGCCGTGGCCGCAGCCTCTGGCAAAACCCTCGCCCTCCCGCCGGAAGCCCGCCGGACGTCCCTGTTCGCTGCCACGAGCAGCCTCGCCATGTCGGCCGCCGCGACGACGGATTTCGCCTTCTTCATCGGGAACATGACATAGACGTTGCCCATCTCCAGGTCCTCATCGGCCGCGAGCGGCGAGAACCGCCGGCCGACGTGCATGGATCGCGAGTTCACGACGAAGTGGCCCGGCACGTCGAGCATGAGCTCGGCGGCGTTGAGGGGCCCGTCGAGCTGCCGGAGGTCGCCATCGGGAAGAACAACCTTGGCACTCGATTGAGTCGAGCCGGGAGAAGAGAAGAGAGTGCAAGAGAGGTAGTTCCCCATGTTAAGTATAGGAGGATAAGGATGCCAATGAGGTTAGAGTTGGGGAGGAGGGGATTAATAGGGATCAGAAGAGGTTGGAAATTAGAGATGAAAGATTCCGGCGGCGGGAGGAGAGCTGGATCGATATACGCGTAAGGAGAAGGGGAGGAAGAGAAGGAGAGAGAGAGAGGAAAAGGTCACGTTGTTGGAGTATGGGGTGGATGAATGATGATGATATGCATGGCTGTTAATAACGTGTGGGGCCGGCTATTGTTCTTGTTTGGAGGCGGTGAGAGAGAGAGAGAGAGAGCAGTGGATAGCATAACTTGCCAGAATCCAAACTGAATTTGTTAGAATAATGAATGGGATTATTTTTCTCCTTTGGCATCGGAAAGTTTTGAGCTTTTGATCAAATTTGCTATTATTCCTGATTGAAGAAAAAGGGTAGTATTTATTTTACTATGATTTTTAAACCTGTTAGCCGAAGTACTACGGATGATATCGTGCAACTGTTTAAGCGCCACGTTAGCAGACGGGAGGGAGTTTAGATAAATTTTGCAAATACTTCGATACCTTTGTAAAATTTATAATCTTAATTTAACAGTTATAATAAGCTAATTTTCACGACCGGTATCTATTTCTCGATACAGATTTCTAAACCATATTAGGTAATAAAAGAGAAAATTAGTAAAAAGCATATTAGTAAAAGGATTTGATTACGATGTGTTTAATTTTCTTTTTCAACGTTATTTTCTTCCGTTAAGATTTCTCTCTCTTAGATATAATTATGCCTTAATTATATGAGATATATTTAATATTAAACCAAATAATAATTACCTATTGAACAAGTAATATATTTTAAATTTTTTGTATTCCTCTTAACCGTTAGATCTTTATCAAACGAACTGATAAAATAAATTGTGATTTATTTATATGGTGACGGTTAAGTTGAATAAATATATATATATATATATATTATTTAAAGTGAGGAGAATTGAATTAAAAAATATAATTTTTATAAATCACACCATATATTTTATCTATTTGTAATTCATATTCTATTTTTGAATATTTTGTAACTTGATCATTCTTTTTTTTCTTATAACTCTTGTTTAATACCTTCCCCCTCCTTTTTTTTTTCCTATAATTCTTTTTTTCTTTCCAAAAAAGAAGAAGAAGAAAATGAGGGCGGGGAGGGTGGTAGAGGAAAGACAGTGACGATGGAGGAGATAGGTGGAAAAGATTGTTGAGAGATATACAAAATAAGAAGATATGATAGGGGTATTTTAGTAATTTAATTAATATTGGTTAGTCAAAATAACGTTATAGTGTTAAATAAAAATTATAGGGAAAAAGAGGAGTCGGGTTATAAAATCCTCATATAAAATAGATAAAATATAGAGAGTGGTAGTAAACATTCTTTAAAAATAAATTGAGAAATTCTATTATTTGGGTACATTAATTTTTCCATTTTGTAGTTTGGTGTAGTAGTTCAACAAATTTAATGACTGCGTTTGACCTTTTAGGAAGATGCGTGTGAGAACGCCACGACACGGAGGTGGAGAACGTGCACGGAAATTACTTTGAAGAGAAGCCAACTGCGTCAATGGTCACACGTGGCTGTTTACTGTCGGAAAAATTGACCGAGTCAACACGCTGTATTGCTAAGTTGTGGTGGTCAAATACTACTCACGAGATTGATTTGAGTGCAGTGGAATCGATTAAATTCCTGATCTTGATGGTTTCGACTTTTTATTTTTAATTTCACTGTTCTTAGTTTTATAGTCAAACACTAAAAGGGTCTTGAAGAGTACTTTGTCAAACACTAGCATTAAAAAGTTTGCAATTGCTTTCAGAGCCGTGGTGGGAACTGTTTGAAATTACGCGTTAACATGCATTTTAGAACAAGCATCTCGTTTACAAAATTGTGTCTCCAAGAGTCAACCAAATTTTATATTGTTGTTCTTTTGAGTTTTGACACAGTTTTTCAAGAGAGAAAATTGATGAATATTTTTTTTACTATTGCTGATTTCATATTCTATAGACTTAATTACATTTTACCTCGCTGTATTATAAAAATATACAAATACTCTTATTTGTCAACCTTCCTGAGTTAAAACTCGCGTGTCAAACTATAAAAATAAAAAAGAATATTTTTTAGAGAATTTTATCCTCATCTTTCCTAACCCATCTCTTTTCCTATTCTCTAATAAATATTTTCATCCTATCCCTCTATGTCTATCTCTTTTCCTATTCTCTAGCAGAATAATGGATTTCTCAACTAATAAATCATAATATTTTCTCCAACAATAAATGATAGATATATAATTTTAGGGCCTCGGTTAACGACGAACAAAATGATACCATGTCAAAGTATAAAAAAGCAAAATGTGATTAATCGAAAAATTGAGATTGGGATTAACCTTCTAGAAAACGATACATATCAATTACTTGGATCAAATCAGACTTTTTAATTACATAAAATACTAAATTTTTTTAAAAATACAAAAAAAACTTTTGAAAATTTAGAAAAAATTATTAAAAATAAGAAAATAAAGAAAGAAAAATTATGGTGCAAAAGAAAAAGGAAAAAAAAAGATTAAAAAGAGAATGAGGAGAAGAAAATCAAAAGAAAAACTATAGTGTATTGAAGAAGAAAATATTAGGGAGAGAGTGGAAGAAATTAAAAAAAAAGGAGAAATAAATTAAAAATTATATACTAAAGTCGGGGTTTGCCGAAGCTAGATTTCTCCGTAAGTTATGGAGAAACAATGGTTATATGATAAAAAGAATAAAAGAGAGAAAATGTGAAAAAAATAGGGTGAGAAGAGTGAGAATTCAGATCGAGCCTGTAACGAGTAGCTTGAGTTGATCTTAGTTCATTAGCTGAATCAACTTGTATATCATAGATTGAAAAACTCGATGATATGTCCACGAGGCATAGAGGCCATCTGCTATTTTTTTTAGAAAACCATATATAGCAAAACTGCAAACCAGATAAATCTCACTAAGTGATAGAAACTGAGGCACTATAAACAAACATGGTATGTCATCTCACTACATAGTGATAGAGCTAGTGAATTTGAATCTCAAAGGTCCTGAATAGAATAGGCACTAAACGTAGCCGAAGAGTACTATTATAATGGACTTCCATTATCAATTGCAGAAGATAAGCTACATTTGCAGATCAACATCAAAAAGCCGACTATAGTCGACTTGTATCACCAACTTGAAGAAAATGTAAGTCTCAGCTTGCAGATAACTAGACAATTGGAAGATCTTTGTGTTCAGGAAACTAGTAATCTCCTTTATCTTGTAAGATATAGGGCAAGTCGTCTCTCTTCAAATGAGTACTCAATCTCTTCCGGGGCTCTATCTATTGCTGCTTCATATGCAAGGGAGGTCAGAGCAGGTGTGGCAGCCATTTGCATTGGTATAGACACCGTCATTGGAGTTTTAGGAGCTGGGATGGCCATTATTTTTGGAGTCTTATTCTCCTCATCAGCTGAACTGGAAATTGGTAGTGAAGGTGTTGAAGGGATGTTGTTTGCCAGCGCTATAGGAGCAAAGGGCCTGCGGGGCGTCTCGGCCTCATGAGTATTGTTCATTGCACTGTTCATTGCATTGAAAGATAACTTCTTCACTGGAAGGCCGGCAATATCTAAGCCTCTCCTGCCTGGAAGTATTCAGAGTTGCATGGTCATAACTCATAAAAGTCAGTCATTAAAAACTAAAGGCAATAAAACTTGTAAATATATCTTTCAGAATAGAACTTGTTAGGATAGTTACCTGGAGATAAAGCACCCATATCATCTATCTTCTTGGCTGAGCGCATGGACTTGCTTGAATGCAGAAAGTCTGGCTTTGGCGGTTGCATTATGGCTCCACCAATAGACACTCTTCGGTTCGGAGCACCAGTCGAAGTCCGAGAATTCTTCTTTGCACTTTGTGTCTTTGAAGGGCTTGGTTTAGATCCGAAAAGAGCTTCCTGCTCAGCTATTAGCTGACCCTGAAGTTTCTTCTGATCCTGCAGTTAATTTATATATTAAGGGGATGCCTAGTAAAGCAGTGCAGACTCCTTGTTAAACAGATGAGTTTTTAACAAGACATTACTCTCTGTCTCTTGCGTTCTTGCTCTTTTTCCTGCCTCAGTATGGTGTACTCTTCCAGCATTGACAGAAGGCGAACCTGCATTGGAGGGAGGAAAAGGATTAACCATGTTAATATGTGCTACATAGAACGTAAAATGGAACAGGCGGAACAGAATCCTTACACCATCATAAGTGAATACCGAGCCCCTTTCATTCTCCCAAGCAATGATTTTATTAGCTAGAGTGTCTACCACTGCTGCTCAAGATACAGCAGCAAATCACAGGTGTAAAATTATGAGAAGGAAGTTACAGATGAAAGATCTACTTGTTTGAGTAGAATGGCTCATTCATAGACCCCAGGGCATTAGCAGCATACCTGGAATTTTGTTGACCAAGGCACGAGCTTTTTCGGCTCGCTTAAGCGTAAGGTGAGCACCTCTTCCAGCATTGTAACGGTTTTCATCCTAAAGATATCATGTAGCAATTTAACTAGTTGCAGGATGGAATGACAAATGTAGCTTACACAAGCAATCGAATGCCTTACCCTGTTGTACTCCTCTAGCCAGGATTCCTCTTCACATGCGGCCAGCCATTTTTCAACCCTTTCAAGAATATCTTTCCTGCTGAAAGCTTCCTCTTTTACTGTTGAAATTTGCAACTCAATCTGTTCCAGCACCAAAGAAGGATTAATAGCTCCTGCAACAGAAGAATGAACGGCAAAAATGGTATCAGCGTAAAATGATATGTCTACAGGACAGTACAGACCACAGAATAGATGGAAAAGACAGATGAGCAAATTTAGCATCAAAAGATCATGTTAATATTATAGTATATAATATATAGCAGGAGCATCACGTGTTCGTGTGACTGATATCCTTGTCTTACCAGATTCAATGGCTTCAATAGTTAATTCTGTTTCACAATCTGCTTCCCCAATCAGATGCATCCGTCGTCGAAGCTCCTCGAGCTCAGTTTTCTTTTTCAGAACTAGTTCTTTCATCTTGCTAGTTTTCAGTTGTTCAAGCCTCAAAACTTCTGCCTCCACCTGCATCAAAGATGAGTTCCCTCTGCTGCTTTCAATTCTTAAATAGAATGTACATTAATAAAACAGGAATAAAAAAGAAAAGAAAAAGAAAACTAAAGCTTCTCTTGTTTCTGTCATCCGCTTACATAATTGAGGTAATCCAGAGAAAGAGTGTTCGCCTCAGTTATTTCATGTTCAGAAGCAGCTATATTACATGTGACATTCTGAAATAGCTGCTGCTCTTCAATTGGTGTATCCATCAGATTCCACAATTCCAGCATAGAAGTTGCAAGATCTTGAAGCTGTCATAGCTTAAAGCTTTAAGCAATGGAAATATCAAATATCTAGGTTAACTAAACCAAAGCACTTACCTTTTGCATTCTTTGGATCTTAATCTCCCTCAACCTCTCTATTGCAGATGCCAGCCTTTCAATTGTATCATTGCTTATATTCCTTGATCCTTCAGCTTCATCCAAACTGGGATGTACCTCAGAAATTGTTTGTTTGAAATCTATACCGAGTACTTGGCATAAAGAATTCAAACTATTTAAATGATCCATAACCTGCTGTAGACGATCACTCTGTGATGGAAGAAATTTATAGTTAAATATCAACAGATCATAAGTTATAGAACTAAGTCTCCAAGCTCGATCATTCAAGCAAAAAGTGAGCTTCAACCTTCTCCTTTTGAATAGTCTGTAACTGCCTGTGCAACTCTTCAAGCTTTCTTGTGGATAGGTCATACTCATCCAACATCTTGGGAGGAATATAATCTGTCGGCCTTATCTCAATCGTGATCTTCCTTATCTGCTCTATAACGTCAATAAATTGGTTCCATCTTTCAGTTTTTCTCTTTCGCATCTCCTCCAGCTGCGGAATAATAGCTCCGAGCTGCTCCTTTAAGCTTCCAGCATTCTGATTGCACTGGCAAATCATCCAAATAAGTTCTTATACTGTCTAATGAAGTTTCCCACTAGAAATCATAGCATATTGAAGCTGATTCTTTTCATGTTCTCAAAACTTACAAACCAGCTTAATTATCTTACCATAAACTATAGAATGACTCTAGTTTCTAATAAAATTCTCTCAAAATTGAAAACTAATGGGAATACATATTAGATAAAAGGTTTAAAAGGATATTTTCCTATATATCTGATTTGTTCATTCATAGGAATATGCTATATGCGGTTCAACAGATTTAAAATTTGAAATAATAAATTGATGCACCAAATTCTTTTGAGCTTTGGATGTCAATAACAGAAACAAACCTGCCTGATGTGCACTGGTCGCTCACCCATTGAAGAACAGATGGCAGCAAGCTCCGCTTCAGAATCTGCAATGGCTTGCCGAAGCTGAGCTCTACACCGGTTTGCCTGGTCAACCTTCCTTCTATACACCTCCAAGCACTGCTGCTCTAACTCGAGAAGCATTTTGTCCTTTTCAGAATCAGATTCACCAACTTCATCCCATATCACCTGTACGCAGTGACATTCACAAAGCAAAAAGAAGACAGTCATGAATTATCTTTGCAAAGACACCATTTTTATTTGAAAACATGCATATATGGTCAATCCAAAGTTGGCCAATATCATTTCCTACAAGATGGAGCACAATCTGCTGGCCACTACCCACATCTAATATGATTTTGGTTGCACTGCGGGAGAAGCTTTCTGACATATCCTCAATTTAACGTGAGAATTTTGAGAATAATAGATAAAGAGTTTTAAAACAATGCTACAGAAACTTTTGAGATACCTGAAGCTCATATAGAAGAGATCCGCATGGTGTCTCTGTTTGCAAGAGCTGATCACTTGGAAGATTAGTCATCATGAGGCAATGTGAAACCTTGTGAAAAAAATATTTACACATTAGGCAGCAGGATATAAATGGTACAATGGTAAAGGACAACATAATGTTCAACTCTCATCTCTTATCTTCCAGTGTACGAATGATCTGGTGACAATGATAAGTACTCCTAGTTGTTAGTTTTCCATCTTGATTTCACTCTTCCAGAAAAATATAAAAATAAATATCTCCCTTAAAGTTTTGATCTTCTATATGCCGTCTATGTTGGATAATTAGGAAGAAAAAGATCATTTCATGTAACACAAACACTGGTGTAACCTACGTAATCCTCCACAAAAATTAACAAACTGGTACTTATGGAACCCTTTCATATGGCAATTTATGTCGCTCTATGTTTCCACATACGCAAATCATCAGAGTTTACTCTTCTGTAATTTTCCATGAAGTCTAATGTCTAACAAGAGATCTTACAGGGTCGATGTATAATTCTGACATTCCAAAGTTCTATTTACTCCGATGAAATGAGCAAAATGGAAAAAAAACGACCATCATGCAAGGCATAAAGATTTCATAATAATAAGCAAAAATCTTTTTTTTTACTCGTTGCTACATTTTAGAAACCTATCTGACTTAAAAATTAGGGCATCGACCTCATTAATCCACTGCATTCAGTTATCAGCAAACTATAGAAGGCGAAAATCACTAGTTTTTAGGAGAACGACTGCAAAACCCCCAAAATAGATCCTTACGAAGCAGAAAGAAGAGAGATCTATCAAATAGGAATCCTTGGAGGGTTCTCTAAGCTAAAGGAGGATAAAATCCACAAAAAAGGCCGAAAATATTCGCAGAAATATAGTCAAGACGGAGAGAAATGTACCGAGGTAAATGTACTCGGAGGCAGCTCGCAGAATTCGTCCAGAGAAGCGCAGATCGTGAGATCCGTCAGCGTCGGGGGGAGAGAGAGAGAGAGAGAGAGAGAGAGAGATTTAAATTTTAGAATGTCGTTTGAAATAGAGGATAGAAGAAGAAGATTTCGAATGGTACGTTAAAGGATGGCGCTTTTTATATTATTTTCTGTTCGAGGATCGATCGAGAGCGTGTATTTCAAATTATACGGCTAGGATTCGATTCTGGTTGAGGTTAGGCTTTTATTGTAATTATACAGGAGTTTTAGGTCCGGTTTGGAATCTAGAGTTTAAACTTTATTTCCCTCTTGTCAACGTCGGCTGTTACCGTTTGGCACTCCCTAGTTCTCTATGGATGTTTAACTTTGAAATCAAAACATTTAATGCCTTAGATTTGCTTTATTAATATTTATTAAAAGACGAATGATATAAAAGGGAAGTATATTCCTCCAGTCGGGTATTTTCAATTGCATAATTGGGTGCTAATCATGTGCAATAGTTAAAGCAAATGATAAGAGAATCTAGAACTAATATGGTAGTTTGTCATAGACTGCAAAATGCCTCGAGATTGCAGAGGGATCAAAGTTTTTGGGGGAGTGCAACATGATTATGAGCCATTTTCTGGGGATCAAATGTAAATAAACTGAAAGTTTCATGCAAAGCAACAGCAAGGAAACGAACTCAAAAAAGTTGAAAGCAAAATGATTTGAAGCTAAAGAATATTTTGTATATGAACCAAAGCTACCGATAGTTCACAGAGCTCATTAATTCCACCATCTAAGGCAGCAACAACAAGATACGTGTGATTTACAGGGTAATTTGCATAAATACTCGAACCAGAAAAAGATGGATAAAATTACAGAAACAATCCAACATAAACATGGGATATGTAATTAAAACTTTAAAGAGACTCATTTTGATGCAAAAAACTAAACAAACCCCTGCTGTCATTTATTGGCAAACAAAAGGAAAAGATCCTCGCGAGCAGCCACTTGGTTCTTCGGCTGCTCGAAGCTGCTAGTTCTGGTAGAGCTTTAACAGGGATTAAAAGCATATAATTTTGACCTAAAAATGAAAATATTTGATACAGGTATCACAACCTGCACCCTCTAGATCTTACATAAATAAAGAAAATTTTCTCATGCCGCAGACTCCTTGGCGATCTTCTCAGCCTTTGCAATGACTTCCTCTATTCCTCCAACCATGTAAAACGATTGTTCAGAAAGGTCATCATACTTTCCATCCAAAACACCCTGCCATTTGGAAAGTGAAATCTTAATAAACAGTTAAGAGAACTTCAAATATACAAGTAGCAAAGTTGGTGTTAGAAAATATTAAAGGTAGAATACAGATTAATCAAGGTTCTATGCAAAGCCATCGCCATCTCAATCCAAAAACTGAAAATAAAAGAAAAGAAGTTTTTCCAATTTCTCAACAAAAAAAAAATCCAAGCTAATTAGAAGATCTTTTTTATTTATGGTTAAATCTCTTACTAGCTTCCTAATCAGAAAACAGTAGTCATAAGTGCCAGACGACTGAACGAATATCTTGCAAAATTTATTCCACGAATCATCCTAACTAATAAAATAAGCTGAACTCGAAAGAATATGAAGAAACAAAAGTTAATAAAGCAAGTCAGAGATAAAGCACTTCCAATGAGACTTGAAGGCAAGATCCTTCCTCTTCTATCATCAATTTTACATAGCACATTCAGCTTTCTACTAACAGCACATCATGGAATTTTCGCATAGAAAAGACTAAAAGATAATCACAGCCAACATAATCTTTGCGTTAACATTATGAATAATTACCAACAAAAAGCCTTCTATGTTTAACAAAGTGGGGCAGGCGTGTCACCTTGTTGTGCTTGTATTTATGCTTGCGCGAGTGTGATATGTGTGTGTGTGAATCAGAGAGAGAGGAAGGCTTTTGCAAGTATAATAACAACCACTACTATCTTGAATTTAGCATATTAGAAAGGATAATCATATATTATAGTGCACCTAGGATGAGCCAATGAGAAATTGAGAATCTAGAAACAACAGCGTAAACACAATACATCATATTTAGGAAGTGAAATTAGAAATTACAACTAGTCAACTCCAAGATACTCATTACGAGTGGTAGCATGATAAGGAAGCACACTATTTTGCTTAAGTAAGACTCAAAGGCATGTTGGCAGTGATTGTTAAAATGTCTTTCTCCTTACCTGAAAGCTGTTAACACTCTCTTTCAACTCGACATACTTTCCTGGTGCACCTGTGAAAACTTCAGCAACATGGAAAGGTTGGCTTAGGAACCGCTGGATCTTTCTAGCACGAGCCACAGTTAACTTGTCATCTTCACTTAGCTCATCCATTCCCAAAATTGCAATAATATCTTGAAGATTCTTGTAATTCTGAAGAACCTTCTGAACACCACGAGCAGTATTGTAGTGTTCTTCCCCTAGCACATGGGGAGAAAGCATTCTCGATGTGGAGTCAAGAGGATCAACAGCAGGATAGATACCAAGCTCAGAGATCTGCTCAAAGAAACAGTCAAATAACTCAAGTCAGAATAGGCAGATAAACTGAAAGACATTTTAGGAATATAACTACGTGAGGAAACCTGTCGTGACAACACAGTCGTGGCATCAAGATGAGCAAAAGTAGTAGCAGGAGCTGGATCAGTCAAGTCATCAGCAGGCACATAAATAGCTTGGACAGATGTAATAGAACCCTTCTTTGTTGTTGTGATGCGCTCTTGCAACCCTCCAAGATCAGTAGCAAGAGTTGGTTGGTAACCCACAGCAGATGGAATGCGTCCAAGCAATGCAGACACTTCAGAGTTTGCCTGTATTTCATGGTAATATGCAATCTAAGCAAAAAGAAACTTCTAAAGAAACTCTTAAAACCCCTTCAAAATTAAGAATAGATTTTCTGCATAGCTTACCTGAGTAAAACGGAAAATATTGTCAATAAAGAGAAGCACATCTTGGCCTTCAGCATCCCGGAAATGCTCAGCGACTGTCAGGCCAGTCAATCCAACACGAGCGCGGGCACCAGGAGGCTCATTCATTTGCCCATACACGAGGGCACACTTGCTCTCGCCCTACCATGAACATAGAAAGCTACCACGTTGAGGGCAATTACACATCTGAATTACAAAGAAAACAGAGGGAAAGCTAGAATATACCTGCTTGTCCCCAAGCTTAATCACACCGCTTTCAATCATTTCCCTGTACAAGTCATTCCCCTCACGAGTTCGTTCACCGACACCAGCAAACACGGAGAAACCACCTAGAGCAGAAATTTTAATTACAAGAGGTATAAGTGATAAAAAATTTCATCATTGAGATCTTTCTTAAACTGACCATGAGCTTTAGCTACATTGTTGATCAACTCCATAATAAGGACCGTTTTCCCCACACCAGCTCCACCAAAAAGTCCAATTTTTCCACCCCTTTGATAAGGTGCAAGGAGATCCACAACCTGTTGAAAGTAGGAGCCTAGAATTACAATAAAATGAATATAACAACTATAGATTTAAGATCGTGATATCAGATAAAAGTTATTCAAGTCTATTCAGTGAAGAAGTTCAGAGAAGTGGGGCAAACAACTTTACTTTGATTCCCGTAACAAGAATTTGCTGTTCTGTTGCTTGCTCAACAAAAGCAGGAGCTTCACGATGAATAGGAAGGAAGTGATTTGTCTCTATTGATAAGAGCAAAATTATCAAGCCCGATAAGATTTTTGAACAATGTATAAATAATATACCAAATTAAAAATGCAAGCACTCATTCGGTATTGCATCACATTTACGTACTTATATCACCCTTCTCATCAATTGGTTCACCAATAACATTAATGATGCGTCCAAGTGTTGCCCGACCAACAGGAACCTAGCAAATGACAAATCCAACTCAGTACACCTGAATATACATCTCGGTGATTGCAACAACTGAACAATGTAAAGAACTGATGTAAACAAGGACATCCGACTGAAGTTTAGATGCAACAAAGGAGCAAAGAGTTGAACCATTCAGCTGTAATAACCTTAACAAACAGTTAAAAGCTTCAAGTACTGTTTTCTGTCGATTGTTGTCCACCCATATCATGTCGCTACAAATTTAGTTTACTACAATTTATTAGCTAACTTCCTATATAAATATGTATGTAACTAACAATAAACAAAATCCTGAATTACTATAAAAAAGAAGAGCTAATGTCAATGTGTCCCCACAAGCTAATCTTTATGCCACAGATCTGCTCTTTAACATGAAAAGAACTTACCAAATAATGCAACATGACATGGAAACATTTCATAACCAAATACATTGTGAGAAAAAAGAAGTAGAATGAAGTTTCTACCGTTTATTAAACAGCTCAAATCAAAGCTAAAACATGATGTCATTTAATCAATCAAAATCAAACAAGAGAGCAAAACGCATTACGGTGATCGGAGAACCGGTGTTCAGAACTCTCTGCCCACGGACAAGCCCCTCAGTCCCATCCATGGCGATCGTCCTCACCATGTTCTCCCCGAGATGCTGCGCGACCTCAAGAACCAACCGGATTGAGTTGTCCATCACCTCCAGCGCCGTCAATATCGGCGGCAGCCCCTCATCGAATCGAACGTCAACGACGGCACCGATCACCTGGCAGACCTGCCCGATCGCGCCAGCGCCAGTGAACTCATCAGTGATCTTGCCGCCAGGGCCACCGGGTGACTTCGCCGGCGGCGAGGGCGGGGCCGGAGAGGCGGCTGCGGCCGCGGAGGTGGCGTACTCGGCGGCGCGGGCGAGGAGGAAGCCGGCAGGGGAAGGGCGCGGGAGGGGAGCCTTGGGGGTGGGCAAGGAAGCTGTCGAGGAGGGGCGGCGGCGCGAAGCGGAGCGGAGGAGGGAGGAGAGGACACGGCGAGAGGCCATGGCCAAGGTCGGAAAGCTAGGGTTACGATTTCCTCTTGCCCTTTACCTCTTTCTCGGCTGCTTCTTTTTCTACTCAGTTACTGCTAGGGCTGCAAGGCAGATGAAGAGAGGGAGGAGAAATGTGTGGATGGAGAAAAACTAATAAAAATTTAAAATTGATCAGTTTTTCGAAAGTTGTAAACCTTCATCATTTAATTCTAAAAGTGAGACGCTAATTTTTTTAGACCGATTATTTTGCATATTATTTTTTTATAATTAGATTATCTTAATAATTTATTAAATATATATATTTATTAATAAATTATTAAGATATTGATGTCTTTTTATATCCTTTAACTAAGTATTTATATATTAGAATAAAGGTATTGATGTCTTTTTATAATTAACTTAATAAAAGTTTAATTATATATATATTTTTTTATTAGTTTAAGATTAATTTAACTTATTTTTAAATAATAAATTTATAATACTAAGAACTTCTTTAAAAAAATAATATATCGTGGGTTTATAACTTAAAACAAAAAAAAAGAAAACTAGGAATCTTATATTATTATCTAGAGAAAAAAACAACAGTAATCTTATGTTATTTTGAGAAAAATAAAGAATACGTACTTATAAGTATATGATTATAATAATAGACCTTATTTGAAAATAAGTTTTATATTTTTAATATGATTATAAAGTGGAATTAATTTGCAAAAGCATCGTGGAACGCCAGTTGCGCATCTGCAAAGCTTAACCGCCTCAAGGAACCTCCTCGTTGGCGCCATCACCTTCTCCATTTCCCAACACCACCACCAAGCCCTAAATCTCATGGTCTCCTCCCAACCATGGCGACTCTCCCTTCCTCCACCGCGAAAACCTTAACCCTGACCACCTCCTCCCTCTTCCTCTCCTCCTTCACCTCCTTCTCCGCCATCTCCCCTCAAACCCCTCCTCCCCAGTCCTTCGACCTCATCTCCCGCGGCTCCCCTCTCCCTCCGATTCCGTCCGATTTCCCCCAAATCAAGGTGATCCCTAAGTCCCGCTTCGTCGTTGACGGCTTCCGCTCCGCTGGCGACTTTTCCGTCTCCTACTTCCTCTCCCACTTCCACTCCGACCACTACGCTGGTCTGTGCCCCACCTGGTGCAAAGGTATAATCTTTTGTTCCGAGACCACCGCTCGCCTCCTGGTGGAAATCTTGAAGGTCCCTCCTCTTTTCGTAGTCTCGATCTCACTGGGTGAGACGGTTGAAATTGATGGGTGGGACGTCACGTTGGTCGACGCTAACCACTGCCCTGGTGCTGTCCAGTTCCTTTTCAAGGCTCATCCGTTGGAAGGGCAGCAGCCGGAGAGGTATGTCCACACCGGCGATTTCCGTTTCTGCAACTCAATGAAATCGGATCCCAGATTGTGTGAATTCGTTGGTGCGGATGCGGTTTTCTTGGATACAACGTATTGTAATCCGAAATTTGTTTTTCCATCACAAGCAGAGTCGGTGGATTACGTTGTGAGTACTATAGAGAGAATCAGGGATCAGAATAAGGAATTGGCGGAGCCCGTCCTTTTCCTGGTCGCTACTTATGTCATTGGGAAAGAAAAGATTTTGCTTGAGATCTCGCGTCGGTGTGATTGCTTATTGCATGTGGATAGTAGGAAGATGGCGACATTGTCTGTTTTAGGTGTTGGTGACTCGAGGGTTTTTACGGAGGATCCTTCTGCCAGCAACATTGATGTGATTAGTTGGAATCTATTGGGTGAGACTTGGCCATATTTCAGGCCGAATTTTGTGAAGATGAGGGAGATTATGATGGAGAGAGGGTATGGTAAGGCAGTGGGTTTTGTTTCAACTGGGTGGATGTATGAAACAAAGAGAGATGGTTTTGCTGTGAGGGTTAAGGATTCACTAGAGATTCATCTTGTACCCTATAGTGAGCATTCAAGCTATGATGAACTGAGAGAGTATGTGAGGTTCTTGCGACCGAAACGTGTAATTCCCACTGTAGGAGTTGAGGGAGAGAAGCTTGATGGCAAGAATGCTGTTGCTTTGCGAAAACATTTTGCAGGGTTACTTGATGAGAAAGCTAACAGGCATGAATTTTTGATGGCTTTCCATAAAAAGATGGATGGCACTACTCCACATGTAGAAGATGAAGAGACTGGCAGCTTAAACCAGAAACAGGATGAAGAAACAAGTGAGTCTCTCCCTTTGGTATCATTAGATTCATGTCAAGGTCTTGATTCAGAAGGCATAAACAATTTGAATGGCAAGGATATGGAAGGAGCAAAAGAAGAGCTTCGCGGTTGCCTTCCATCTTGGGTAACTGAGGACCAGATTTTAGGCCTTCTGAAGAGCTCAGATTGGGATACTGTCGAATCTGTTTCAGAATTTTATGAGCATGAAAGAGAATTTTATGAGCAAGCAAATGCTTGTTCTTTTTTGGTGCCCAGCTCTCAGAAAAGCATGCCCATTGATTTAGAATCTTTTGTAGATAAAAAGTCTGCTCAAGAAGTCCCAAAATGTGGTGCGATGAAATCCTTGAATCATGCTCTAAAGCAAGTGAACCGGAATCCAACTAAAGTGAGCTCTAACTTTTCTAAGAAAAGGAGTACTGGCAGCAGCAGTAAGACAAAGAAGAAAGCAAGATCTGTTGTAACTGTTGAATCTGGTGCATGTAAGCAGTCCAGAATTACAAATTTTTTCGGAAGAGTTGTGGCTAATGCTTCTTATTGTGATGACAATTGTAGTATTGTTACTGATGATCAGTACCAGAATAATGTGAACCAGCAGCTAAGTGGTATTGTTGAGACACACAAGCAGCAGGTGGATCAGATCCTTCAGATAATAAATGGCAGTATGACTAGACCTTCAGCAGTCTCTTTGCTGGAGAAGGCAAAAGGAGATATCAGTGTGGCACTAGATATATTTTATAATAATTATAATGATGTATATAGCAAGGAGACGAGTATAGCGCCTTCCAGTGCAAATGACTACATGCATAATGGTCTAACTAATTATAGTGAAAAGGCTAATCATTCTTCCAGTACAATGGCAAATTTGTCGAATCCATATATAGAGGGGTCTTTACAAGAGGATAAATCCATAGCAAATGTATCCTTGCCAATTGAAAAATATTTACCTATTGACCATGGTTTGTATTTTTTTTTCCTTTCTTTTAAAATAAAGTCATTTTGGAAGAAGTTTTTATTGGTTTGTCAGCATAGGATAGTATGTCACAGATGTACTCTCTGCAGCTTGCTGGAAGTCCGGACAGCCTGCTCCGTACTTGCACTTGGCACGCACTTTTGATCTGGTAGAGCAAGAGAAAGGAAAGATTAAAACTACTGCTATGCTTTGCAATATGTTCAGAAGGTTTGTTCATTTCTTATATTCTATAGTTTTTCTTGCCTTTTTCTTCTCAAGCTTGTCCTTGATGTTCTTTTGGACTTAGTTTTACTGATATTGCCTCTTCACATGCAGTTTGCTTGCCTTATCACCTGATGATTTGCTACCTGCTGTGTATCTATGCACAAACAGACTTGCTGATGACCATGAAAACATGGTTAGTTTATATGTTGTGATAATTTTCCCCTCCTTTCAGTCTGTCTAACTTACCAATTTTCATTGAATATGTTTTTGGAAGGAGCTTGCACTCATTCTTTGCCAATTGAAGGTTGATTTACACCATTAGCGAATTTAGCAGTGATAGATCCCTGCTTGTCTTATACATTAAAGAAATAGATGTAGATTATTTAGTAATTTTTGTGTTTCACGTCTACATCATGCTGTGGATACCTTTGATTCAGGTGAGCTGGTACCTGATTTTATAAAACATTTCTGGTATTAACCTTGACTAAAATGCTACGGTTGTCTTAAAAGAAGTAATTTTGTTGCTAATGGTTGCAATTTTTGCCTTGTGATATGGGCTTTGATTCTCAACTACCAATTTGGGCCTTTTAGGCCCAATTGAATTCAATTGCAATTTTGGACTTGATTGTTGTTCGATGGAATTTTAACTCCAATTTTACTTGTTTCTAGTTTGATTTGGTTCATAATATAAGTTGGTTTGATGGTTTCAATCAAAGAAACTGAGAGATAACCTCTGTGGTAATGTGGGCAAGGTTGATTCTTGCTTCTGAAGGCATCTCCTTGGCAGAACCTTGGTGCACTAGCATGCCTTTTATATAAAACTACATTGTACTATAATGAAAACATTTTTTAACTAATCAATAACAGTGAAGTGCTAAAATGGTACATAACAAGTATTATCTATGTATTCTCTTTGTTGTCAGAGATGAGACTAGAGATCTTTTGGTAATATTATAACTTAGTTTGTTGTACTCTTAATTGGCTGTAAAATTATCAGCAAGTTGAATTTTGCTGTACAGAATTATATAGATAGTATAAAAATGGTGTCAAATATCAAAGTTGATTTTTATCGATAAATATAACTTCAAGTTTCATATTTAAACTGAGGGAGATTCTTTTTCCCAGTCTGAGCTAATTAAAGAAGCACTTTATCTAGGTTTCATCTTATTTCAAGCAGATGGTGCCAGTAGTCTGTTTTCTTTTTGAGCTCACCCAATTTACAATTAGTTTTCACTTTTCAAAATTTCAAATGGTCTGACAATAGAGCTCTTTTGACAAGTCTTGTGAAACTTGTGTAGTTATCAGGTAGTTGCAAGTTTTTACTGTATTGGTCTTAAATGAGCTCTCCATATTCAATGTAGATTCCTTTCGTTAGTGTCATGGAGCAAAAATGTGTATATCTATGTAGTATGGTATGAGAATCATCAATCATTGAATCATTTTGCTAAATAGTAACCTTATATTTGTAAATGAAGCTAGGAACTCAACATTGGTGGTGGTCTCATTGTAACTGCTCTAGAAGAGGCATTAGGAACAAGCAGATCAAAAATAAAAGAGATGTACAAAATTTCTGGTGATCTTGGTGAGATTCACAAGATTTGGGTGTTCATGATTTTGAAATATGATCTTGTATATACTCCAACGAAGCTGGATAATTTTCACAGGTGATGTTGCACAAGAATGCCGTCAAAATCAATCATTACTTGCTCCTCCTCGTCCACTTTCTATACGCAATGTATTCTCTATGCTTCAGAAGATAAGGTATCATTTGTAGATTCATTTTGGTGAAGGTTGACATGGTTTATAATTGGATTTATTATTTATGTATTGGATCATTATCATCAAGGAAATTTTGTACTATTTTATGATGCTTTTGTTTGGGCAGACTCATTATCTTTGGCTCTTAGTAATGGCTTTCCCTTTTGTTTTCATTTACTTCACTTTGTTCAGAATATAATTTTTCCTTTCGGGATTTTTTTCCATATATTCATTGAATATTATTCCATATAGATAGTGCACTTCTTTTTACATCTCTTAGCTATGAAAAAGAGATGTGCCATTCAATATGCCTATTGTCTTAAGTGACTAAAACTTGCTTTCACCATTAGATTTCTTCACCAGCATATCTTTTGTAGAGATTATAAAGGTGTGTTATGGTTTGGAGTGTTTACACGAGTAGCTTATTTGGACAGGCAAAGCTTGAGCATATGTCACTTGTAGATTTTCTTTTGATTGGATTTTTTGATGTCCCAGGTAGCAATCTGATTGATATACGATATTGTCTGCTATTTCATTTTTCTCTGTTATACAAATGGACAATTCAAGTTATATTCTGTACTTATATTTCATCATCTTTCTGGAAGCAATATCATTATAGATGGTTTTTGCCTTTTGATGTAAATTCAGTCTTTCCCAGATCATTTTATTGTACTTAACTTGCTATAAAATGTTTATAGATATGATGATTGTGGATTATCACGTAATTGTCTTGTTGTATTTTTATTAGTGTTACAACAGGTAGTGGAAGTGCTGGCCGAAGAAAAGACCTTGTTATAAGTCTTATACATTCTTGTAGAGAAATGGAAATGAAATTTCTTGTTAGAACGTTGGTGAGTCATCTTGTCTATTCTTTATAGTTGATGATGCATTTTTGATTTTTTTCTTTTACTTTTTCTTCATTTCTGGATCCAATAGTTTCAATGTAATGAGGTCTTTACCCGTTGTTCTTAGTGAGTACAATGCATCAGTGTCATGGATTTTACTATTGCTATTTAACCCCTTAATTTTCTCACATTCTTTTGTATGATGCTTGTAGCTTTGTGTTATAGGTTCGGAACCTGCGTATTGGGGCCATGATGAGAACTATCTTGCCAGCTGTGGCACATGCTGTGGTGCTGAACAGCTATCCTCCAGCAGAACTCACAGCAATCTCAGAGACACTAAAAATGCAACTACAGGTTTTTATTTAAGCGATTGATCTGAATTTTCTTTGAGTAACACTAGGGAGATCAATCATGTGCAATGGCTTCATCTGCTATTTCATACTAAGTTATAAAGCTCTGTAGGGACTTTATTGAAACTAATCCTAACAACCTCTTTCTTTCTTGTGTTGTTGTCCTATCAAAATGTTGATGCTGGTAATGTATATAAGCACTGTCAATCCAGCCTTCTATCATGATGGTGGAAAACCCTTTGACACAACCTGCCACAATGAATGCTGAACCCAATTCGTGATGGAATATGGATGACTAGACTTATATCACTTTGGTTAAGCTCAATTAAAATTAAAAGTAATTGGGAGCAATTATGTACAACTGACACATTATTTTCTTCATTCGTGTCGTATAGTTTAACTGATTATGTTTTTGATCTCGGGCATTCGTATTCTCACATAAAACCTGAACACTTAATCTTAAAATACAATTTCAAATGATGGCCTGATGGTTGATTATATCGAATGTTTGTAGTGCATAACACTCACCTTTTCCTGGCCTAAACATTGATATTTTTTTAAGATAAAAATATTTGTCAGGATGGCTAGGAAACATTAATTTATTAAAGTGAGCTTATTTCTTTGAATTTTTGTGTTGAAGTATTGCTTTTACAAGTCATGCTAGAGATGACGTTTATTTTCTTGCCCCAGGGTATTTCTATGGAAGTTGCAGAGGCCTACAATGTACTTCCTAACCTGGCAAGTCATCTATTGAGCTCCAGTATTTTACACTCTTCTATGACCTCTATTGGAGAATTACTTCTTTGTTGCTTCTTTTAGAAGGAAGGAATTCTAAAAACATAGGAATATAGCATAGTTGATAACGTTGTGATGTCAAAAAATTTCCTTCTAAGTCATGCATCATTATTATACGAGTGCTGCAGGCAATTCTCCATAAGTGCTGCAGGCCACTTCTGTACCAAGAAGCTCATTAGTTTACTGCACATTGATATATAATTTATGCTTATATTTGTAACCAGGATTTGCTTATTTCTTCCCTTCTGAACAAAGGCGTTAAATTTTCTGCCTCTACTTTAGCAATGGTTACAGGAACACCTATTCCACCTATGCTTGCTCGGTATATATTTCCTTTTACTTTCTAATACATTGTTGTATACTCCTTTTGTTGAATATTAGCTGGTATTTTGTTGATGCTCTTCATATGGTTTATGTGGCAGAATTACGAATGGTTTCACCCAAGTATTGAAGTCATTCCAGGGTAGAGCATTCACCTGTGAGTATAAGTATGTTGCTTTCTCTCTAAGCTTCAGTTTTACTCTTTTAGGTTGTCTAGTAACTATGATCATTTTTTCCTCTGAAATACATAAAAACAACTGAAAACTAGGAGGTTACATCCCGAAGAAATGGAGACACAAAGTGAATGGTCTACATTTTGTGTTTCTTCAATTCTGATGGAGTTAGTTGGAATGTTACATTATAAGTTGCTCTTTCAAGATTGGATATATTTCCCTGAAAATAATGTTTACTTATATGCCAATCTAAAAGATTGAATCTTGCTTAGATACCTTCTGGAGCTTCAAAATTTGCATATATTCCCCTAAATGAAATGACATCCTTTGTAGAATGTTCTAGATGTGATTTCCACCTTTCAAATGGTGTACAGGTTCTTGTAAAAAAAATGGTGTACAGGCAAAGAGGCAGTTTTGACAATTTTGCAAGTGAAAAAATCTGTGTTCTTAATTAATGAACTATCCTTTTCTATCTTTTTCTTCAGATATGATGGCCAACGTGCTCAAATTCATAGACTAACTGATGGCTCTATACGAGTTTTTTCCCGGCAAATGAAAGAAGCAACGTCCCGCTTCCCTGATGTGATTAATGTAATTAAAGAATTGTGCAACCCTGCTGTCCCAACTTTCATATTGGATGCTGAGGTAGTTTGGTTCTCCATAATTTACTCTCTGTGGTATTTGATTCTTGCTTTTTATTGCGTAAAGCTTGCTACACTTGTTTATGTGGCTTTCAAGAGGTTCTTGTGCAGGTTGTAGCAATTGATAGAAATGGAAGCAAGCTTATGTCATTCCAAGATCTATCCTCGCGTGACCGAGGAAGCAAAGACTCCTCAATTTTAATATGTAACATAAAGGTATAATAGATAAATCGCAAGTTATATTTGATGCTTTACATTTTTAATTCTTACCCTATTTCCTTTTGATGTCTTGGGGGCCTGACCAAGTCTGACAATTAAAGTTTGGCCATTGCACCCTGGTGGCAAGGGTTTGAGTCGCGTAGTAACAGCATCTCCTATGACAGGGCATATTTGTTTATAGTCTGTGAAATGACTAGTTTTTAGTTTTACAAAATTATTGTATTTTTTCTGTGCAGGTTGACATTTGCATATTCGTTTTTGATATCATGTTCTACAGTGGAAAGCGGTAAATGTTTAAAGCCTTTTTTATCCTCTGATATGTTTAGAGCCTTTTTTATTCTCTCATATGGCTTTATACCCCTTTCGCTCATTGAATGGTTTTCTTTTTCCACAACTATGCCATGTTCTTGCAAGGTGGAAGTCTAGGTTACATTGAGTACGTCTATGAATCAGTTAGGTTTTGGCGTATGGTTAATAGTTAATTCAAAACATGGTCCTCAAATTAAGTAGCCAGATATCTTTCTATCAAGTTGTTTAATAAAAATATTTAATAGAGTGCATGCTACTTAGTTCATATAAAATGGTTCTATCAGCTTTTTGACAATATTATCTGGAAGAATGATATCACGTTTTTGTTACAGGCTGCTGGATTTGCCACTACGTGAAAGGAGGAAGTGTATGCTCTATTTACTACTAGAAATCTCATGGCAACATCTATGACCAGGAATATTGTTCATCTTGTTGCAATATAAATCATATGGGTTGAGGTCAAAAAAAGAAAATTTTAATATTTACCTGCACTATCATTGCAGATATAAATGATTTGCTTAGGGAGAAGGCAGGTTATTTGGAATTAGCAAAGGAAATAACTGTGAGTTGTACCAGATGTAAAAGATATATATATGCTTGGTTTTGTATGCATGCAACTCAACATTTGATGATATTATTAGTATATTCAGTGAAGAAGGGAAGTGGGTGATAGTTTCTTCAAGTAGATCTTGTGACGTAGACCTAGTCCTGCTATTCTGCAGGTAGAAGCAGATGAAGCTTTTCCTGATAACCAGAATACATTGAATAAGATGAACTCTTTTTTTGAAAAAGCATGCAACTCTTCTTGTGAAGGAATAATGGTTAAGTCTTTGGATGTTGATGCTGGATATTCTGCTTCCAGGCGTAGTGAGGCCTGGTTAAAGGTATTGCTTTAATTGTACATACTGGAGTACCAAGAACTTGATTTATTAGTTATTTCTGTTCTTTCTTAAAAACTAATCTTTGCCTGGATTTGTTCACAGGTTAAACGTGACTATGTAGAAGGCCTGGGAGATAGCCTTGACTTAGTTCCCATAGGTGCATGGCATGGGAATGGGCGGAAGGCAGGATGGTGGGATCTGGAGCTCTTTTCCCATTACAAAGTAGCCTTTACATTATTTACCAAAATCATCCTTTTCTTGGGAGTTAATAATGTTTAGTTCTCTTATACTGTCAGGTATAGTCCTTTCCTTATGGCATGCCATAACCCTGAGAATGAAGAGTTTCAAAGTGTATGCCGTGTCATGTCTGGCTTCTCAGACTCTTTCTATAAAGAGGTAAGAATAATTTGCAGTTGATATGCATATTGAAATTATGACCAACTAATTATGTGACTCGATGTTTAACTACCCCGTTTTGCTCAGCATTACTTTGTTTGTCATATTTTTAGTTCTAATGAACATTCTTTTAGTCCTTTAGATACTTCTTCAAATGCTCTTGCCTTTCTATCGCCTGAGAAAGCTTGATTTATCTTACACCAGTATTTTGTTGGATAGACCTAATAAAGTCTTGACCAACGATGGTCGTGCCACCATTGGCACGCCTCGCCGTGCCAGTGGCATGCTCCTACGTGCCACCTGCTTGCATGTAAAATATCTTTAATAAACTTTTTAAGATATTTAAAGATATTTTTTGATCTTCGATATGTCAATCTTAGTTTTTTGTTTAAATATATATATTAAAAGTTTAAAATCTATATTATAATATTTTATCTTAAGATTATTTTTATAAATGACATATTTTATTAAGGATAAAGCAATAGTTAAATATAAATATTATTTAACACATACTATGATTGAAGACATTCATTAAAACTAATATTAATGATTCAACACTTTAAAATTTAATTGAACACATAATATTAATCGATAATAGTTTAACAATTAAAATCAATATTTAGTTGAACATAAAATAACGATGAGAATCAAATTCTTTATTTGTCGGCACAAGAATAACACGTGAATGTTGCATTAAATACTGTCGATATTCTTTAAAACTCATTCACTGATAGTATTGCTCATTGTAACATCTTACATAATCTTCATATAAATAGAAATGTTATAATTCTCTTATGATATGATATGAATATTGAACATACACGAAAATAAATGATACCGACACAAGCATAAACACACCATAAACATATCAAGGTTGTAAAAATAGAGTATAATAATGGTGTTCTGGCTTTGATGGGTGTGATTGCATGCATCGATATTTTAGGTTGGATATCATCCTCCGCGCCCTCCTCCACGGCCTCCTCATGGACCTCCTCTGAACACTCTCCATCACCAATAACCTCATTGTCCTCCTCGAGATCATCGATGAGCATCACACTCCCAATCGGTTTGGAACACCGATGACCAGGGGTGAAATATTCATCACATTGAAAACGAAGGCCCTTCGCTCTTCGCTCCACCACTTGGGCAGGTGTGAGAGTTCGAACGGGGGATCTTGTGCTTTCTCTAACATCAGAAAAGGTGGTCGTGGTCTAGTACTAGTAGCCGCTGTCTTTGAACCTACAGAATTTCTAGCAAACGTTCTTGGTGCAAACCGCTCATCTTTGAAGGGATCAACATCATCCGCTAAGTGCGAATCCTCTTCATCAATGAAGCGCTTATGATGAACTCATATTATCATGTAGGTGCATCTCTCTTAATATCCCGCTATCTATAAACTCAAGTCCTCTGTAAAAAGAATCTCTCTGAAAAGGTTATGTAATAGGGACGTACGTCTCATTTCTATTATCATCGCCACAAGACTGAGTCTCGTTATTATCACCATCACCATCATCATCTCTAGTCTCATTATGATCAGTTTTATTTAAGCCTTCTAAATAATTAATTGATTAGTTGATTTAATAATGACGGATGGAAATAAGAGAAAATTAAAAATGGCTCCACATTGCACAATGACTCGGCATGCGTGCAGTGCCATTACTGGCACGGGGTGTGTCGACTAGCACGACCATCCATGGTCTTGACTACATAGCAACAGCCTAGGGTCATGGTTTAGAGGTCTTTTCTGAGCTTAAACGAACTTGACTTTGAACATAAACATTCAAAACCAGATGAAGCTTGGAATGATAGCCTCAGGTCTGGGCCTAACCTGGCTGATCTCTTTCTAGAAGAATGAAAAACCTAGCTAAAGTTCTTTTCCTTTCCTATCTCCCTAGATTAAATGATTTGTGGCACTGCAGCAGAGGTTCCTCGTATTTAACATTGCTAGGGTTTGTAATCTGTCTGGTTATACTCTTAATACTATATCTCAGGAACGACAACAGTATCAAGGGCTATGAAGCACGGACACCTCTCCTAGGGAGGTGTCCGTGTCGGACACGGACACGCTTCGGACACGCGTGGGACACGTGTCCGACACATGTCTGAAGTATCCTTAATTAAAAAAACATAAAAGAAAATATTGGGCACGGGGGGACACTGCGGGACATGGGAGGGACACGGCGGGGACACAGGGGGGACACGACAGGACTGACATCAGTGCTAATGGGTCAGGATTGGGTCCTTTTTATTAATCCAAATCCAAACCCAAAATTAATTTCCCCAAACCCCTACCCCTTGGGAAATCTCTCACTCTCTCAGCCCTAAATCCTCATCTCGACGAACGAGCGGTTGCGATAAACTTTTTCTTTAGATGTATCAATAATTATATATATTTTATTGATTTATTTATTTATTTGCCGTGTCCTATGCCGTGTCGGTGGCTTATTTTTTCAGAATTTGATGTGTCGCCGTGTCCGTATCGTGTCGTATCCGTGTCCTGTGTCTGCATTCGTGCTTCATTGATCAAGGGCCTTCAGAGTATACTCCCCAAGACATCAAATGAAATGGATGAATACTTTGTAGCACTCTCTTTCACACAATCAATAAGATTTTTTTGGACTATTGCTGTAAATAATCCTTAATCCTCTATCATCTAGAATGAGTGAATAAAATTCTCATTCATATACATTTACATATTCATGTAACATGCATATTCACCGGTATGTACTGTCTTCGACTTATTTCGTGATTCTGTATGGCTGCATTTCTTTTACTGAATTCCAGATGAAGGAATATTTTTCTGGTGAAAAGATTTTGTCCAAGAAACCAGCATATTATCGAACAGATGAATCACCAGATTTTTGGTTCAACCCTGAACTTGTTTGGGAAATCAGAGGTGCAGGTATGCAAAGAACTCAGCTGATCAGAAACTTCTGTTTTTAAGATTTTCTCGAACTGCTTGACATATACAAGCTATTGACTGAATCATTTGCGACTATCGCAGATCTTACAGTCTCTCCTGTTCACCATGCTGCAGTCGGTTTAGTTCATCCGTCTCGAGGTATCTCTGTCCGACTCCCAAGGTACGTACGGTCCGTATTAGACAGGAAGCCTGAGGATAGCAGCTCAGCTCTTGATATTGCAAGCATGTTCAGATCTCAGACCAGAAAGATGGAGGTGATCCAGGAAAATTAAGGTTCACCTTTATGCTGGGCCTTTTGTATATAACATCGTATCTGCCCAAGTAATTGGAATGGAAACAATCAGTTGCCTGCATGAGTATTTACTTTTGCTTGTGTATAAAATTTAAAAAAAAAAAACATGCTTGTATATGTATGTGTATACATATATAGTTGGGCTTTTTCTTTGAAAATACTATATATTTCTTTACCTTTTGCCCCCCTTCTTGTCTCATTTGCACCTGAAAAGAGTAAGAGTATTATGCTTGGCCCATCGAATCTTGTACAAGTTTTAAGGATGCTTGCTTGCTTTAAAAACATGAGAGGTGTTATTGAAGCAAAAGATACCAAGGATGCTTGCTTTAAAAGATGAGAGATCTTACAATGCAAATCCCTCTTTATCTAGAGATAGAAGGCCAAGATAGCGGCCAAATGAGAATGCAATGAGAGGTTTATGCATATTTCTTTCTTTACTTCCTCTTCTTTTTTATTAAATATTTTTGACAGGAAATCCCAAGTTATGTGCTTCATTAAGATAATGAAAAGAAGGTTGGTCATGTCTGTGATTTACTTTCTTTCCTTTTCGCCATGTATTTTTTTTTTCAAACTTTCCCGCCAGTCTCTTCCCCGCCATTCCCTTCTCCCGCTTCTCCTGCAAAAACCGGCTGCAACCGGTTACGCGCAGCCCCTTCCGGTTTTGAGCCCTAAAAAGAAAAGAAAAGAACAGAGAAACAAAAATAATATAACCCTTTTTCCTTTTTCACATCACACACCTCACGGAAGCGAATTCCATTTTGCAAATTTGGGCGATTCTAAAACCCTAGTCTTTTTTCCCCCTCCTCTTTGTGCGCAATAAAATTTCCTCGCTAGCTATCATCTCCTCTCCTTTGATATTTTGGTTTGCCGCTTTCGGATTCTCTTTGGGGATAACCGTGTAGGTTCTGAGTTCTAGGGTTTGTATTCTTTGCTGCGATCATGAGCGCGGTCAACATTACCAACGTGACCGTGTTGGATAATCCCGCCGCTTTCCTCAACCCTTTCCAGTTCGAGATCTCCTACGAGTGCTTGGTTCCTCTCGAGGATGGTAAGAGTTTATTTCTGTCTTGGTTCGTTCTGAATGATATGTTCTCTTTTTATCTTTTGGTTTGATAAGTAATCGGCTAGTTTTTTTTTTTCTGTAAATATTTTCTTCTCTTTTTGGTTAGTTGAAAAGGGTGTAGGGTTCACTGTGTTTCGGGCTTTAGCTGGGAGGGAATACTGAAGTGGAGTATTAACAAGAATCGAAAAAGAAAAGGAGATTAATTATATTCGAGGCCTCCAATTTGATTTAGAATCCTTGCCTTTTTTTCTTGGGATGCAAAATGTTTTTGGTGAGTTGATGGCTTCCAAATTCTAACAGTCAGATAGCTTGGCTATAGTTGAGTAACTCTAATTTTCCTTTAGATTGATGTACTGCTATGGTCAGGGCATTGATTGCTGTATTTTAATGTTGTTGATTCATGTTATTATGCACCTGTCTGTTGATGCATAATTTTGTGCCAGCATGGCATAATGAGAGGAGAGATGGGAGGCAGATTGGGCCGGGTTAGGCCCTAACCCTTAGTCTGCTTCTTCCCCCTCTCCGTTGAGTGATGAACCTAACGCACTTCGTTGTCAGCATAGTTGTGCCTGGCGCTTGCTAGTCAAATATCCTTTTCACTCAAGAGATCCTACAGGAAAATTTGCTCATTTATTCCATCTGTTATTTTATATGTCGGTGGCACTTAAACTCTTAGTCCTTTTATATTCTATTTATATGAGTTGTCACCATCCGTTGTACCATAAAGGCATAAATTTGTTGCCTTTCAAACCCCTGAGGAAGAATGAATGTTGTAAAGTCTGTTTAGGTTGCTTTCTACAAAGCTGAATGTTGTCAAAACCAATTCAATTGATCATGCTGCTTGAATTCTTGAGTTTCAACAATACAAACACCTATTTATTATGATGTAACATTCCGTCCCCATTAACCGCTCAGGCATCGACCCAGGAAGAATTCATTCTAATAAACAAATACTAGTTCTAGTATAATTTTCTTTAGTGAACTATGTTGGCTGTTATATGCAACTTCTCTGCATTAATGAAGAAGAAACTTATGTTGTGGCCTGTTGTAAGGTAAATCTTCTGGATACATGTTAATGGATAGTTATTTGTTTTCTTATTCTTTTCTCTAGGTCATCTAAATCGGTCTCAGTTCTATGATTTTGTTTACACGGAATATGAAGTGCTTATTTTCACAAGTTTATGTGCTCAAATGTGTATGGCTCATGTAACTATATGCAATTATGCATTCCTTGAATATCAATAACCTTATTTCTGACGTCAAAGTGGGGATCTAGTAAACTTTCTTGAACCTCTCGAGTTAGTTGTCTTTTGACACTATATCCTTGTCTTGTTAACATATACAGATGACTGCTGGATAGTTAGTTGTTTGTATCTTGTTCTAAATTGACCACATTTCTCCTCACTCCAGATTTGGAATGGAAGCTCATATATGTTGGATCTGCTGAAGATGAGACTTATGATCAACTTCTTGAGAGTGTACTTGTCGGCCCTGTCAACGTTGGAAACTACCGTTTTGTATTCCAGGCAATTTTAGCTAACTGGATTTCATTTGTCAGGTTTTCATGCAGCAATTTTGCATTGTAAACTGACTTGATTTAGAATTTCTCTTTTCAGGCTGACCCGCCTGACCCATCAAAGATTCGCGAAGAAGATATTATAGGTGTCACAGTGCTGCTCTTGACTTGTTCCTACATGGGGCAGGAGTTCATTAGAGTAGGTTATTATGTGAACAATGACTATGATGATGAGCAGCTTAGGGAAGAACCACCACCGAGAGTGCTAGTTGATAGAGTTCAGAGAAATATTTTGGCTGACAAGCCCCGTGTTACAAAGTTCCCCATCAATTTCCATCCCGAAACAAATGACAGTGCTGCGCAGCAACATCCCTCTACTTCACCTGAAATTCGCCCAAATGATGAAACCCAGCCAAATCAGCAGCTATGATGACATGAGAACGAGCTTTAGATATGCTCAACATGTCAGAATGAGGTGTGCACACTCAAAGAATGCTGAATTTGCTGGCTCTTGTGATGCAAATATTTTGTGCTTCACTCGAACCTTGATGTGCTAAAAGGGCTCGTGGGTCATGGGTGGAGTTGATAGTGATGGCTGATGGAATCAGTTGCTTAACTTAGATGCCTTCGTTCATCTGTTTTTGTTGGAATGCTCACAAGTATTCAAAAGCGAGTGTTGTAGCTGGTACTCCAATGTATAATTTTGAGAAAGAATTGGTTAATTTTTAGTTTATGTTTATAAGCAATGCTTATCTTTGAATTCCAGAAATGTTTGGTCAATCTTTTACGTTATTTTGTCCTTGATCTGGTAATCTGCTGCAGAGTTATTCTTGGTAATGATCTGATCATTGGATCCTAATCTAATAGGCTAATAGCTAGGCTACAAAGACTATACATTAAGCTTTTACTTGTGAAATATGAATACTTTTCTTCTAGGTCCATATGCTGTAATAATAATCAAAGACTATACATTAAGTTATTGTTGGAATGCTCACAAGTATTCAAAAGCGAGTGTTGTAGCTGGTACTCCAATGTATAATTTTGAGAAAGAATTGGTTAATTTTTAGTTTATGTTTATAAGCAATGCTTATCTTTGAATTCCAGAAATGTTAGGTCAATCTTTTACGTTATTTTGTCCTTGATCTGGTAATCTGCTGCGGAGTTATTCTTGGTAATGATCTGATCATTGGATCCTAATCTAATAGGCTAATAGCTAGGCTACAAAGATTATTCATTAAGCTTTTACTTGTGAAATATGAATACTTTTCTTCTAGGTCCATATGCTGTAATAATCAAATAATAATTTAGCTTCTTTTGATATTTAATTTTAATATTCTCTCATCTTATTCTATATAATGTTTAAAAAATAATTTAAAATTATTATTTGATCTTAAATTAGATAGCATGTAAATAGCAACCACTTCAATTATAGTTAAGATTCTCTCTTCTTTTAAAAGATAATAAGTTGAAAAATAGAAAGAAGATATTATCAATTCTCAACATAAATTTATTATTTTTAATACTTTAATATTAACTTTATATCATATCAATATAATTATTATTTTTTATATTAGTATTCAACTATACATTAAAATAACTTATATTAACATTAACGCTCTTCTACTGGTATTAAAATTTTAAATATTAGCCTTATTCACAAGTGAAGGAGGCCTAAGATCAATAACGAAACAGCAAACTATATGGAGGTGAATAAACGATGAACATAGTAAAGAAATGGTAACTGAATCAAGTGACAATATAGAGCACATCGATCGCCTTATAGCTGGATCATGTTATCCAGTCTTAAGCGCTAATTATGGTTCATGTCTTGGAAAACCTCTCGGGCATCAAATTCATATCGTACATGTTCAGTATCCTTAGTGTAACACACTAAAATGCTTTCTTACAGTGCATGGTATCAGAAAAATAATCACCTTGGAGGTTTGTCAGCAACCCACAAACCAAAGAACTACATCAACACTAACCAGACACTAAAATGCATGGAGTAGAAGCCAATACTATAAAAGTTGGAATCTTTTCTTTAAGTGTTGCATAAATGAACAGCTGGAAATGATTAGAGAAAACAAATTGCCTGTCAAATTAGTCAATTAGAAGCCATGGACTCAAAATTTCACTCATAGGTGGAGATAAACAACAATTAGTAAGGATGGTTTACTTTCCTATCCATCCCGGAGAGGAAGGTACTTTGATCCACGCAAACCACTAGAACTAGCAGTTCGTAGTTCAGGATAACTTCTGCAGCCATGGGAGGATTCTCCATTCAACCCTCTGTATTTGTCATGCGGCGCTTCTTGGGATTCCCTGTTGGCTGTTCTGGCTTTTGCTTCTTCTCAGAATGATTTCTCAACCTCTGCATCATATACCATGCAAGTTATCACATATTTGTACGCAATGATAACTTGTTCTACGATTAGTGAGTTGTCCATCAGCCCTCGAGAGAAAAGGCTTACCTTTTTCCTTCTTCGGTTCTGCCGCTGCCGTCCTGAATCTTTCTTTTTGGGAGCATCCTGTTCCTGATATTTCAAATTAGAAAAAGGGACATGTTATAATCTCAATAAAAATGGGTGAACTACTGAAATTTTGAACATTATTATTTTGTCAGATAGACAGTCAGTGGATGTACTCAGAGAGTACCTGAGCAAGCGCCATAGTTCGAGCATATCTTTCTGCATGGGTTTCTTGGTCCTCCTCAAGTTCACCATCACTATTAAGCATCAGCTTAAGCCTTCCTTCTCTTAGTAGCTTCTTGGATCGGGCGTGTCTCTATGGGCACGGGAAATGTCTATTAGCAAGTGCAAAAGATAATTGAGCTGAACCATAAAAAAAAACATGGCAGGTAATTTGATGGCAAACAATCATATAACTAGGAGAAAGCAGCGTAAACCCCATCCAATAAGTTCTTGCCTACTGACAAAAGCCACTCTATATTGCTTACCTTTGATTTAAGATGTACCCTAATTGTTTCCTCGCTTAAGCAGACAATTCTGGGACAGAGTCTGCACTTAAACACTGATTTACATTTCAATATATAACTGGCCATATCAGGTTCAGTAGGGTCATCTATGGCAGGGGCATTCTTTCCAGCATTTTCATACTGACAATCTTTAAGAAAAACTTCATTAGTCAGATGGTCATTTTTATGGTTCTTATCACCTCTCTTCGAGCTCTCTTCTTCCTCATTAACAAGCAAACCTGTTCACAGTTTAAAGATGGTATTTGTGAGATATCTGCAAAGTGGCAATCCTCAGTAAATGATAAATAGAGCACAACATATTTCATATGTTATTAGGAAAAGGAATAAAAAGAAAGTGATAATGATTTATACAACAAAAAAGTTAGTAACTAATCAGAAGAAAAAAGGAATAAGTATTAAGATGCTATTAGATATTAAAAATAGAAGAAAAATGCAACTCACTACACAACATGTCAAGCTAAGCTCAATCCAGTGGTTATATTGTTAATCCTCCAACCGCCGAAGGAAGTAAATGTTTACAAACCAAAAAATTTATCATATCAAGTCACTCAAAGATGTCCGAGCAAAAACATCTAGACAATTTTACCTGAAAAAGGCTATAATATTTTATGGGTGGAGCAGAAAGGACCCTTAAGTAAGCAGTTCAGAGAAATAGGCCAGAGGGTTTCAAAAGCAACTGCTTCTAGATGTGATGATAAGATCTCAGATCAGGAGCAGCTAATACATTTTTAGCTTATCTGCTCAAAATGAGCAAGAACATATGCTCCATCTTTTGATTATCAAACTGTAGCTCAAAACACAGGAAGAAGTTAATACTTAATAGACCAAAAATTGAGGGAGAAGTGAAAGAAAAAAATATCAAATTCTTTTTCAGCTTCAGGAATAATAGTTTATACCATCATCTCTCATAGTCTGAAATTCTGTGATACTTGAGCCCTTGCGAGACAACGCCCATAATTAATAGCAAAAAGACCAAATGGCTGAAAGATGAGGATTCAAAAACAACATCACCTTCTCTCTTCACCTCCTTATTCCTTTCTCTTCTTCTTTTTTATACTTTACCTTTTACTTTTCTTCTCTCTACAAACCTTCTATTTCCAGCCTAAAGGCCTGGATGCATCATTACCAAGATAACCACACTCTCCAGATTTGCAGCATCATAAAGTATGTTTGGTCCCATTATGTTAATGACCAACCATTAGTGCTCGATGAGCCCTTTCATGCTCATAAAGCTGAATCCAATTAGGCATATGACAAGCTGACACAGGTTAAGGTCTCCTCTCAGAATAACTCAATCTGCTTAAAGAAGTTAATTTTGCTAACGAAATAATAGTTCTGGTATTCTCTTAGACTCTCAAAGTGTACAGTTCCTGGCGTTACATCCATAATGTTCCAAGAAGAATGTCTACCCTTAGAAAGAGATCACTTACTAAGTAAGTTCTATTGTCGGATCGTAAAATGGTAATTAGCATTGATAGAATTTTTAGACAATTATTTCAATCATTGAAATGCAACCTTTATGACCAGATATCTGCAATCCAACTTATGGATCGACTTGAAGGAGCTAACCCATATTGTTGACACTGATCCAGGAAATGGAGCTAGACTGCTGGTCTTTAGAAAAATGATATTGGGTTTTATGAATTCCAGAGATGACGGCAAAGAAACAACTTGACGATGGTCTTTCTTTGCTCTATTATTTTATTCTCTTACTATTCTTATAAATGAACATCTCTGATTAATCCAGTCACAGATCCTGATTGAGAAATAAAAATTATCCCTATGTCATTACCAGGATGTCCCCCTTTACTAAGGAAATTCCAAACCTAGAGTCATAGGCTCGAAGTTAAGTTCAATCCATCCCAGGGACTTCACTGATTCTTTCTTCTACTAATTCATGGTGAATAGCCAGAAAGCCCTAAGGGTCTACCTGTGATTTATCATCCAAGGCATGTCAAGGTAGATGTCTAACACAAACTTTCATCCAAGAAGACTCCAATTATGATAAATGGTCATATTTTTGCATTTTAAAGTTTAAACTATATTAATTTGCATATAGCCCAAACATGAAACCAAACAATGTAATGCCAATTATTCAAGTAAACAAGGTTAGATTCCATATCACAAACTAACCAGATAAAAGGAGGAACCACTTCAGAAATAATCATTCAAAGACCACACTTGAATAACTAAAAAACCAAAAATTACCAGTGGATTCTCCGTCAACATCATTTCCAGAGCTATCCTCGCTTTCATATCCTGAACCTGTCAAAAACACGAGGAAAAAATATATATACATATATATCACCATAACGCATACAACACTGACTAACAAGAGCAGAAACGAGCATCACAACCAAATTACCAAATGCATATGTACGAAATAAAAAATATTAAATTCCACGTCCATACAATCCTCATTACCAAGTAGATCAATAACATAAACCTAGAAATTACCGCCCACCGTCATCTGCTATCAACAAGCAATAAAAGAATGCCCAAATCAACCCTAATTCCTAATAAGACCTCATTATTAACCGCCCACTTATATAAGAAAAAGAAAACCGTCCAAACCCCATTCCCGATACATCAAGACGTGAAGGGAAAGCTGGAAAAGAAGTAGCACAACAGAGAAAAAAGGATGAGAAGAAAGCCACCAGGCGAAGGCAACCGAGTTTCCTGGTTCTCATCATCTCCTCCAATTGCTTCTTCTCCTCCTCCTCCTCCTCCTCCTATTTCCTCTTCTTCTACTTCATCCTCGACATGGGGAGTGGAATCGGAGTCGGATTCGGACTCCGATGAGGAAGAAGAAGAGGACGAGGCGCTCTTATCGCCATGGTCTTGCTTGTAGAAACGCCTCTTTATCATTTCTTCTTTGCTTCTCAGAGAGAGAGAGAGAGAGAGACCGAGCTCGGCGCTGTGTGTTAGTGGCGGAAATAGGGATGGTTTTTGGAGGAAGGTCGTAGATGTCGGCTTTGTCGCAGTGAGGTACGGTTTAACTGGGTCGGATTTTATTGGATCGATTCAGGATCCGTTAAAGAGGTTTGCATGATTGGATCCGCAACTAAAAAAAATTTTAACAAAAAAAATATATTCATTAATTAATTAAAAAAAATCTGTGTCTAAAATCTAGTCTTTGCAATAAAAAAATTATATAAAAATCTTCATTCATAACTTATAAACATAATACATGCCAACGTTCGCGTATAAATATGGATTGAGATTCGGTACACGCTAATTCTATTCGGATATGTATAAATAATAATATATTAATCATGCATGTTCAACAGTTATAATTGTGCGTTCTAATTCTAATCATTGAACACATGTAATTCATTTGTTACTGAATCCAAACTAACCCAAGTGGATTGGCTTATTGTAGTTATTCTTATTTTAGTTATAAAGCTAAAAAGATGTTAACATCTTTTATTGAAATGTTAATTTAAAGTTAGTAATCCAACTCCTATGAAGTAGTAATAAATTAGAGAAGAATAATAAATCTAAAATTAGGTCTGAGTTACCTCAAACAATACCAAAAACCTTAAAAAATAAAAATAAAAATTAAGATTAGCTTATAATCTGTACCAAGAATGTACTTCCAAATATTATATGTCTACATTTTCCTTTTTTTTAGGGGTGAAAAGTACCGTAGAATGATAGTTTTTCTAAATGTTGCATTAATAGATGTAATATTTAACTAAAAACATGATTAAAAAAAAATATATCAAAATTTATCCCCGATGTATCCTTATACAAGAAGGATGCAAAACTAGAGGGAACCATGCCCAAAAGTTATAGGGGCTTCAATAAAACAAGATAAAGGTCCAAAATATTGCGTTTGGGCTGCCACTTGACATAGGTATGAGGAGGTTTGGGGAGGGGGTTGGCTTCTTATTGGGCTAAAAACTCTCAAGGGCCAAACCCATCGTTTCCAGAGCTGCCAAAGTTGTAGCCTTCTTTGATTCGGTCACATAGAAAGCACAAAAATTATGGATATAGGTGGCTAACTAAACCAACCTCTTATTACAAGTAGTCCTGGCAAAAAAAAAAGCCGTGGCTTGTAAGGTGAGCTTGGCTCGAGCTCTAAGTGAGTCGAGTTCGAGCTGAGCTGAGCTGGCATTGGGTCACTTAGACTCGATTTGATTAGACTCGATTATATATAAATATATGATTTAGAACCGTTAGATCTTATATCCAACGGTTGATATGATATAGATATAATATATAAATAAAGAGAAAACCTTAGCTTTCTCTCCAAATCCATTGCCTATATCGATTGGCACCGCCCAAAGGTTCAAATTCTCTATCAAAACCCTCTTCTCCATTGAAACCCCACTAGCTTATCTGGTTACCAAAGAACGACCATCTCTCTCTTCACCATCGAGGCACCAACGGTAATCATCTTTATCTTCACCATTGAGGCACTAATGATCAATCCTCTCTAATCTCAATTGGACCACTGAAACCCCATCTTCACCATGAAGGCGACATCAACAGCAAATCATAATAAATATACCCTAGCCTATTTAGCCCACGAGCTAGCGAGCCAAGCTCGAGGTTCGTTGAGCTAGCCTTGAGTCGAGCCGAGCTTCTCCGACTTGATTTAAACTCGAGCCAAAATAAAATTACTATCGATCCGAGCCAAGCTAGGTCTAGCTCACTCAAGCTCGGCTCACTTGCACCCCTAATTACAAGCACCCGTGATATGCATATATATTATAGTTTTACCTCTATTAATATTATTTATTTTATTCATCGAGCTTGCTTTTCATAAGATCTACGAAGACCCGTGGGTTCGAGTAGCAGTGGGGCCGTAGCCTCCGACCAACAAAAACCAAAGTTCTACGATCCGCCGCCTCGTCCAGTCTTTTCCTTTTGTCTTATTACACGTCGCATGTCTGGTACCTTGATATAGAAGCTTAGCGCAATACGACAACCCAAAAAAGACACGCTGCCTTCTTTATCACATCCCACGTCGTCAATTCTCAGCAATTTCTCTCTCTCTCTCTCTTACTTTTTCGTTTTCCTTGATCCAAAATAATCCCTAAAATTTTATCTGACCCGTTCGATTAGAATTTTCGCAAACTTTTGATTACGTGGCTTTCGAATCTTAACTTTTCCCGTGAATAAAATAATTTTTTTAGTATATTTTATAAATTACACTCTATATTTTATTTATTTTTGACGTTTATCTTTTTATATAATTCTTATTTAATATCCAATATTTATTTTAACCAATTGATATCGATAAAATTATTAAAATACTCTCACTATTATTTTTTACTTCCGTTAAAGAAAGTCATGAATAATTTATATATTTATAATTTATTTTATATATTATAATATAATTTTTTTTATTAATACTGTTTAAATTAATGAAAAGTCTTAAATATGAATTATACAAAAATAGGAATCAGGTTAAAAAAAATTTGAAAGACAGAATATAAATAATAAAATAAATAAAATGTAGGGTGTTATTTATAAAATTTTCTTTTTTTTTTAACACTCATTCGAGGATTTTGAATTACAATTTTCTTTTTCTCTATAGTTTTCACATGACATTGTAGACTAAGGATATCAATCAAAGATTATTTCTAGAATTTCTAAATTATCGTTTTATATTTAGAAAGAGGTTTGTTTACGAAATATCGTGTTAACCGGAAAATAACGAAAACGTAGGGTGTTCTTTGAAAATATTGTTTTTCATATAGTGATATAGATCTTTATCTTTCTATATTTATACCAAACAGATGTGAGAGAGAGATCACTCTCTCTAATCTCTATCCTTCCAGAGATGGAGAGTGAGGTGGAGGCAGCGTTGCTCTCACCAAAGGAGGGAAGGGAAGGAGACGAGAGGAGGTGGTGGTGCTGTGGAGCGGCGAGCATATGCGGCGGCGAGCTCATGGAGGAGGGGAAGAAGCTGGGGTACGTGGCGGCGCCGATGGTGGCGGTGACCCTATCGCAGTACATGATCCAGGTGATCTCCAACATGATGGTGGGGCATCTCGGCGAGCTCGCCTTATCCAGCGCCGCAATCGCCACGTCCCTCACCAGCGTCACCGGCTTCAGCCTCCTCGTGAGTCGCCCCCTATTCCCTAAACCTATTCGAACCGATCGAATACCTAATAGCTTATTCTCGAATAAGTCTTTTACTATCTTGATCGATCCTGATTTGGGAATTAATATTATCGTCTCAGTATTAGTGTGTGGTCAATAACGGACGATTTGGTATTACAATGACCGTTTGATTTTTTTTTAAAAAAATTGTGTTTGATAGTAACTCTGCAGCTGTGGCATGGAATAAAAATGCCAACTTTGGACATTTGTGTGAATTGTTCCATTCATCCAGCATTTAATGGTTCCGGATATTGACTTTGCCACATTGTGTGATGCTAGAGTTTGCCTCAGAACTCGAGTAGTTAATATGTTTCAATTTATAGGAAGAAGCTCTCGGATAGTAATTTTTTGTTTTCCAAATTGGTGGTAGGTCAAAGATGGGAAGTATTAGGAGTGGAGAGGCAGGACCAATTCTTATGTCAACCACCATTTGGTTCTCTTGGAAAGAAGTTATTAAGAAAAACCTCTATTATTCACTAGTTGCTTTGTGGATCACATTATATCATTTAAGTTACTATTTTTCCTTGTTCCACTTATGAAGAAACTGATCGTAGGACTCTTTCATTTAAAGACAAGTTCCATCTAGCTTTGATATGCTGGTAGCAGATGAACTGTTTAAGTAATTATTCAAAGCTTTCGATAAGCCACTTTTGGTAGAAGAATATTCATCAGCAACTCCAGTTCTCTTCAAAAGATTCATCTGATCATCATCTCTTTTGCTGAAGAGTTCTGGGTAGCATTTATGTTGGTGCCACAACTTCTTATATTAAAAAGGATTGTCATCTTCATCAATTTCTTGAGGTGGAAAATTTTTAATTTGTTTGGACATGTAGAAGTCTAAAAGGAAGCAATGGGACATACTTTAGCTATATGACTTTACATGTAGAAGTCTAAAAGCTTTTTTGATGCTCTATATGTTAATATTTGCTGGCTACTTGGCATGACTCACTTTTGCCATCAGCTAGGAATGGCATGTGGTTTGGAAACTCTATGTGGGCAAGCTTATGGGGCACAACAGTACCAGAAGCTGGGAATCCACACCTACAGGGCCATAGTTACACTTCTAGTAGTATGTGTTCCCATCTCTCTTCTATGGTGTTCAATGGGAAAAATTCTCTCCTTCATTGGCCAAGACCCTATGATCTCACTCGAGGCAGGGAAGTATGCAATCTGGATGATACCCGGCCTGTTTGCTTATGCAACAGTTCAACCTCTTATGAAGTTCCTTCAGTCCCAGAGCCTAATCATTCCAATGCTCCTAATCTGTGCTACAACACTATGCTTTCACATTCCTCTATGTTGGGTAATGGTATTCAAGACCAGCTTGAGAAACACCGGTGCTGCTTTGTCAATAAGCATATCATACTGGTTGAATGTCCTAATGCTTGGAGTGTACATCAAATACTCGGATTCTTGTAAAGCAACTCGCTCACCTTTTTCAAGCGAGGCTTTTAGAGGAGTTGGGGAGTTCCTTCGAATAGCCCTGCCATCTGCAGTGATGATATGGTAATTACAGTTGTTTTCTCGCGAGGGTTTTATGTTCTTTTTTTTTAAGTTCACCTGCAGTTAATAGATATTTTCTGGTTATTTGGTCGCAGTCTCGAATGGTGGTCCTTTGAGCTGCTCGTCCTTCTCTCAGGACTGTTGCCTAATCCTGAGCTTGAAACCTCGGTTCTTTCAATTTGGTATGAAGCACCCAGAACTGGATAAATGATTTATAATTGACTAATTGTATGTTGCTTTGATTGGTTTCATCCTTGTGGCAGCTTGACTAGCATCACATTGCTATATACAATACCATATGGACTTGGTGCTGCTGCAAGGTAAGCACAAGTTTCACATCCTTAAATGGACTTGCATTCAATTGCCTATTCATCAGTATGGTACTATATGTACGAGTGTTGCTTCTTATGAAATAGTACACGAGTATCAAACGAGTTAGGTGCTGGGAACCCTGGAAGAGCTCGATCAGCAGTTCGTGTCGTGATGCTTCTTGCAGTTTCAGAGGCTGCTCTTGTGAGCGGAACCCTATTAGCCTTGAGAAAAATTGTGGGCTATGCCTACAGCAATGAGATGGAGGTCATAAACTATGTCACCAAAATGGTTCCCTTGGTGTGCATCTCTGTGATCACAGATAGTCTGCAAGGGGTTCTCTCAGGTTATATATTCCTCCTTCCATGTCAGCTTTTCTTTGAGGTGCTATTATTCGGTTTATGCTGGCTGCTCAAGCATGTAATATTCATTTGAGATGTTCTTAACTTCATATCCATCCCTCTGCATTACTTGGTTGTTATTTGCTCCTCTTACAACAGGCAATTTTTCAAATCAATTCTAAAGTCAATATAACAGGCTCAACAATTACATAAGCAATAACTGTTAGTAATCACTGATCAGTAATCCTGGAAAGTCTAAACTAGTTTCAACTTGTATAGCTTTTTACAATTCAAATTTTGAGTTATTTGTACTTAAACTCCTAGAAGAATATGTTAGTATCTCTAGTGTCAAAGCATGATACAAGAAGCATGAGAATCACCACAGTACTTTAATGTAAATATGGGCAAGATTTCCTATTTCCACAAGCAAACACACTGTGCACATTGTTTAGTTAATTATCGCAGCATCATCAGCAGATCATAATAATGTCAAATTGGAAAATTTACAATTATAATTTTGCTTTTCTTTCGAAAAGAAAGAATGGTACCTCTATGCTCTATGCTTACTAATATGTGTAAACTTTTTTGCATCAGGTGTCGCTAGAGGATGTGGGTGGCAGCACTTAGGTGCATATGTTAATCTTGGGTCTTTCTATCTGATTGGAATCCCTATAGCTGTTTTGTTGGGCTTTGTACTGCATATAGGTGGAAGGGGTCTTTGGATGGGTATAGTCTGTGGGTCTGTAACTCAGACAATTCTTCTCTCTTTCATAACAAGCTTCACAAATTGGCAACAAATGGTTTGCTCCTCTACCTACAAATCCTCTATAATCATATCTTGTTGGTCCTTGATGAACTCTAATGAATAGTTGCTATAGACGAAAAATAAATTCTTGAAATAATTGCTGACTATCTCTCTTGTTACATAAATTGCAGGCAAACAATGCAAGGGAGCGAGTTTTCACAGAAAAACTACCACTGCAGAGTGAATCTAAACGAGCTGGCGTAGTAGTTCTTTGAATCTACTTGTATTCAGAGTACTAACTGTTTTCCTTCTAAGCAGGTCAGAAGTAGGATTTGCATCGCCTAAGTAGTTAGAAAAAGAGAATATTACACAAATAATTCTATTGCTGATGGAGTTTTGGCTCCATTTGATGTTTGTGTTTAGGCTCCACGAGGTTATAAACGTGGGTTTTATTGGTTAAGAAAGCTCATATCGAATTTAAGTATTTTCAAACTTAAATCCTAGTAGCACTGATTTAACTGTCCCACTGTTAAGTTTGCACTCTCTTAAAACAGAACAATAATGCTAATATTTTTGTCCATGTTCACAAGCGAGCGAAGCTCTGAGCTGGAACTAGAGAATACGTCTTAATCGCCCCATATTTTAGCTCTTATGAAATAAGACAATTATTTGGGAAAAAAATATATTAGAAGGTAGAACAACATGTACACATTAGAGAAAATAATTTGGAAATTATTCTCCTTCATTCTCCTACTTCTGCTCACTATCCTTGATACGGTTGAAAATTTGAATAAGTCCAGAATGTTATAACAATTAAGCTCGTGTCTTATGAATCTTCCAAGGACTAAGAGGAAAATATAATTGATAACCTGAGTATTAAGAAAGAAAAAAGGATTCCTTTCTACTAAAACTAAGATATACAAAATTTTCAATCAACTAACTACACGTGCAATGGTTAGATCATGGAGAGCTACCTGATGGAGGAAAGCAAAGCGTAGACGACAGACTGATGTACTATGAATAATGAAACTGCATACTTGTATGGTATTGACAAAATGGTAAACTAGAAACAAATGTAGTACAAACCTGAGCCTGAGGATCTCAGCCTATTCCAATACAAATCTTCTAACGAGGAAATCTATGAAGATGGATAAGGGATACGAGGATATGGCTATACAGATTCGGAGATATAATAAGTTCATAAAAAAAAGGATATGAATAGATATGGCAATAAATAAATTGATAAAAAATATATTCTTAATTTATTGCCAACCAATATATAGTACAGTAAAAAATGCATATCATTCTCCAAAAGTTCATAAAAAACCCAAGTTCTGTCATTAGATAATACATACACTAACTATGTTCGTACATCATGCACTAGATAAGTTTCTTCATTAGATAATACATACACTAGATAAGTTCATGCACTATCCACTAATAAGTTTCATCATTAGAAAAACCTAAGTTTCTCCTATTATAAATTGACATCAATTCTAACATGGACATAGAAAGTATAAATATTAAATTAATATACAACAGTGACATTCACGAGCTCCAATTAATTCATCTATGAATGGATAGTGACAAGTAATATTATGAATAGAGCTCCTTTCCTGCTTCATTTTCGTTAACTGTTAATGGGTTAGCTAACCAATTAATGGGTCAAGACACATTTTTATTGCAAACCTGACCCACTAGAATCCAAAAAACTTCAAAAAATGTACCGGAGTCATATCCCACTATATCGGAGCCGTATCAAAAAATTAAAATTAATTTTTAAAATTTGGATACTCTTCCAATCGTATTAGATACGTATCAGACCGTATCAGTATCTAATACGTATCAACTACTAATGCGGAAAAGTAAAAAAAGTATCCATGCTTTAGAGGAGGAAATATAACTAGTTCTTTGGAGTTATGTATCCATAATTATGGAATTATAACTAATTGTTTGGAGTTATGTATCCTTATTAATTAGGGAGCATGAACAGCTAGGGGCATATCTGCTATGACAACATTTTCCATCTATGACTGCTGCAATCCTTTAGGCGAGTTGCATCTAATATTCTAATCTTAACAGTAGTACGCAGGATATTTAGAACTTAATACTTTGTAGCACAGGCAAACGGCGAAACTGTCCCTTCACAAGTATTTCTAACAAATCAAATCGAAGGAGGAAAATTTCTCAACAATATCAGTGACCTTGATTTGACTCTCACTTATAGCGCCAGGTAAAACTCCAACAAGTAGGGTCCTCTCAAGTCTCAATATAATTGATTATAATTCACTACTCAGCAAACTACAGAAAGCAAAAAATTGGACCATTAAAGGAAATGCATTACCCAATTATAAGTCATTCATAAAGGAAGAGATGGTGTTTCAAGCATGAAATCAAAGTAATATGAGAAATTTGATTTGAAATTATCTCAAGGCGTATTTATTTCTAGCTTCAGATTACACCAGAATAACGTTTTCACAAAAGGTGACTCACTTATTGCAGGCCTTAAATTTTAAATAAAAATCATGAGAAACATGCATTTTCTCTCTCAAAAGAAAAATAGAAGATAATTCTTTGAATTTCTTTCTCCAAATGCATCAATCCACCATCATCTTGGCTTTACCTAATGTGTGAAACATTAATAACAAGCACAAGAAGTGCATGGTGGAGAACTCCTTAAGCTCCATGCATCTAATGCACTAAAAATCCTTGTGTTCCTTTGATCAAGTACCCCTACCAGAGATGCATAAGAAGCCACAATCATGGAGGAAGAGGAAAAAGAAAAAGGCAATCCAAACTTGCAACCTAATTCATACCAAAGTAAACAAAATCCAGAGAAAAGTTACCTCTTCTTGATCACTCCATTACAACCTTGGCGCCGACAGCCTTCATCTTCTCGATGATCTTCTCTGCCTCCTCCTTTGAGACCCCTCGCTTGATCACCGTCGGCGTCTTCTCCACCAAGTCCTTAGCCTCCTTGAGCCCGAGATCCGTGAACCCCCGCACCTCCTTGATCACCTTGATCTTGGACGCCGCGTCGAACGCATCCAACCTTAGCTCGAACACCGTCTTCTCCGCTTTCTTCTCCTCCTTCCCCTGCGCCGCCCCGCCGGCCGCCGCGCCGCCACCGAACCCTCCCCCGCCGCCTGCGTTCAATATCCCGATCTCCGGCGGCTCCTCCACGCCGGCGCGCTGCATGAGGAGGGAGGTGAGCTCCGCGACCTCGGCGAGGGTGAGGGCGGAGACCTCGTCGACGAGCCGCCAGACTCGGTCGGAAGGTGGGTTCGCCGGCGCCGATGGGTCGAACGTGGAGGGGTCGTAGTTGCTCGGAAGCTTACGCTGGTCGAACGGCTCGAGATCCCCGACCGCGGCGGCCTCCGCCGCCTTCGCCGGGAGGGAGAGGCGGCGCAGGGCTTGGATTGGGTTCGAGTGCTTGGTGTAGAGGAGGCGGTGAGCGGATCGAAGGAGAGAGCTCATCGTTGTAAACTAGATAGTGTAAAGCTTTCGCTCTGATGAAGCAATGGGCTGGGTTTTAAGTGGGGTTAGGGTTTGGGTTCGAAGAGGAGGAAGAAGTGAGGGGTAGAATTGTACACAAACATTCAATAAGGGGGACCAATATGCAAATATAAAAAAAAGCAGGGGAGTATCTATAAATGCACGTTTTGAGTAATGTAGAACATCCGAATCAAAGGATCCCCATCCTAGCAAATATGAGGAATTATATTTGAATTCTCCCAATATTTAGCTTCTCTACCTCATAAATTACAATTGTTTATCCCAAAAGCCTCAAAATACATTTGCCCATCTGCTTTGTTTGGCCCTCTCATTCTAGTTTACATATCCTACATAATTAATACATTAGATGCTACACAGAAAGCTTCTCTAGTTCATTTACTAGGTCATCATCACCCAATCCAGACTCCAGTTCTTTTAAGGAGCTCTCAAATCCTTCACAGGCTCCATAAACAGCCTCCGGTGAGCCGCCAAGACATTCAACTTCCCTGCACATCCCGCGAATTACACCGTACATATTTTTTATCATCGATTTCATCTGAGATACATCTTGCGGCGGGTAAACACAAGCTCCCAGATCATTAACTTGGTCTGCCATCTCCTGACAGAAGCTCAGCAATCTTTCCAAGGAATCAACAATGTCCTGAGTCCTAGTTTCATGGCTTGAGCACTTGAGCAACCCAGTAACAAATCGGATGACCTCTTTTATGACTGTCAGTGTATTGGATGCAACGCTGATGACTAACTGGACGATGGTGATCTCATCACGAGAAAGATTGTCATCTTCATCATGCTCAGACCCACAGGTGGTGTCAAGAGCTTCATTGGAAGTTCTATCTGTTGAATCACCAGGGCTGTGGGTATCAAGAGCTTCATTGGAAGTTCTATCTGCTGAATCACCAGGGGAGTCAACATATGCAATGAGTTCTTTCATCTCTCGTAGGATGTCCTTAACATATACAGCCACCTGAGTCATTGCTCGGCCGATGGCAGTATAATTTGTGGACGGGACCTTCTTGAGGGCAGTGCATGCTTCCCAAACTTCTCCTGTTAGCTTTGGGAATGATGATCTTTTATGAGATTCTGAACATAAGTCAGCATAAAATGTTAGGCAGCCATGGCAGAAGCCTAGATATTGAATCATTGATTGAGTCTGCCTTACAGAAGAAAGAAAATAAGAAAAAGTGAGAGTGCAGGGTTTGCTCCAGTTTCAAAATGATTTAAGTGAGTTGACTGTTGATTTGAGTTGTTTGACTATATCTTGTAAAGATAGGCTGCAATAATTCACAATATAAACTGACAAACTTTCAGCCCTTTTTGAGTTATTTTGCGGCATAGATCTGACCAGGTACTTGAACTGTGCCAATTCTTTTCATACAGATTGACTTAAAAGAAAAGTTCACAGGTGATAGATTTGCATACCATAAGAGGAGACAGCTTCCCTGAAGAATGAAAGGCTGCAATCCACAACTCTTTTCGCAGAAATACGGATGCACTTATGGAGGGTGGGCCCAGCACCAACTGTAGTACCACAGCAAATTAAAATAAATCCCTGAAGCACATTGAAATATGTACTCATGTTCTCCTTCAATGCTTTCGCATCAGGTGCTTCTCCACCCCAAAGCATTCCAGCTGCATGGTATCATATCTATTGCATTCAATCATACATCTTTAAATAGAGCATAGAAGTAGTAATAATTTTGTATTATGATGTTATTCTTATCACTTTATCGCTTTACAAATATGATACAAATTTCATCTAATAAACATGAGAAGTACTTAACATGAAAAAATGATGATGTAGTGCCAAACATTCCCATTTGACTTGGTAGTAGCCATAAGCATAATTACGTAGATTAAATGTATCAAAAGCAATCATATCTTTCTAGACAATTTGCAGTTAGAATTGATAAACTAAGGATATCAGAGCAAATTGGCGGAAACAGATTGCAGATTGATGCGGTGTTTGGATGTTTCTGGAATCAGGCTTGTATTACATTATGCAACTGCTTGTAGGGATCGTCAGTGCATACAATCTCTATCATGTACTGTGCCCATCCATCATAAGTGAACTCAGAAAGTCACAAAGTCAAATAGCAAGTGGGAATTTGTTTGTGCACAGATGATCTGAATGAGATGAAATATGAAATATAATGTGTTTGAGGAATGTTACATCTTCCATATCTATGGGTTTCATTCTTACAGATGTATTATATTAATTAACCTCCATCTTGAAGGTTATGTAATCCCACGGGTCAGCCAAAACAAGCACTATCCAAACACAATATACAATGGAAATTCCAAACACATGAAAATAGCCCAGAAAAGATAATAACAGAATTAACCTCTAACAGATCTAAAAGTGTACACTATCATATTCCATCCCAATATTTCATGTTAAAGATTCAAAATAATACCAATAAGCATCCTAGATATGAAAAAATGGATCAGTTATTCAACACCTAGTAAGTAAATAAACCTAGCCTACAATGTAGTTGTTGTGTGAGTTTTTGTTGTGTAGCTGTGATAGTGGTTGGGTTGTCATTTTGATTTGGTACATTGGTGTGGCTTGTGTTTGTGGTAGTCATGTGGAACTTTTTGCGGGTGTTGCTCTCCGGCAATGTTTTGCAGGCTTGCAGGCTGGGAGGCAATTAAGTTTCTAAATGAAATGGCACGAATGCCTTCTGTCAAAAGAAAAGAAAAAATCATTTCTCTCCAACTCTCCATCATCCTTCAAAGATTATTCATCTCTGTTTTGCATTTCTCAGGAGTGCATAATTCACGGAATCAATGAGAAGTAATCAAGAATTTCTTTCATGGCCCCGAGAATGCCAATATTAGCAGAGATATTGACAAGAAGATATTTAATTAGGTATTAATATTCAAATTCTTGGGTATGGAATGCTAACGCATAATTACATTAATAACAGCATGGTGTTTCTTTATCTAGGAATCTATCCATGACATAGCTCCAACAAAATTCCTATGTTTTATGTGATTTCTCCATTAAATCAGACAAATCCACGAAAACCCAACTCAAAAATTGATACCAAAATTCCAAACAACATGAACAGAGAGGCGAACAAACAAATGGTATACCAACTGTTGCTTGTTTAGAGAGTTCATCACCAAGTTTGGTGACTTGAGACCAATCCACCCTCTCAAGAGTCGAGAGCGCGGGCGCGGACGCCTCCATCATCTGCGAAGCATTAAAAAAAAATTGCCAGTTTTAAGCCGAGATAGCAACTATGAGAATGGGGATTAGGATTTTGCAATCGACTACCTGAAACGACTCATTGATGCTCTCGATTTGCGAGTCGAGAAATTGAGCAAGATCGAGTCTTCTCTTTCCTTTAGACATCAGTCCTCCACGAGGTCGTCTTCTCTATTCTAGGGTTTTTTACTTCTCCAAAACTGAAACCCCTTCTTTGAATAATCCCTTCTTTCTTAAGAAACCAAAAAAAAAAAAACATTCTGACACGCGCAAGGCACGTGCTTATTGCTGGTATATAAGACCAGAATGTTTCCCGCCAAATTATTCCAGTCATGGCAGCCGAGAAATCCCTAGCCCTCTTCCGATCACGGCTCTGCGACACTCGCTTCGTCCACTCCGCTTTCAAATCCTCTCCGGAGAGCAATTACAGGTATCCAATTCAATATTTTCCTCCCATTCCTCTCTTGGGTGTTGATTCTAGTCTTCTTGAGATCTTTGATCACTCCATCACGTCCATTCGCCAGCAAGCTCAAGTTCCTCATCTCCAGCTCCATTTCCGAGGGCTGCAACAACTCCGTTCTCCTCCTTGGCCCCCGTGGATCCGGGAAAGCAGCGGTAATTTCACTTTGCCGGAGTAATTTGCACGTAGGGAGTTTTTTAGATGCGACGTGCTTGGGAAAATTGATGAAAGATCGGATCTTGTTTATTTTGTTTTAGGTAGTCGAGTTGGTTCTCGAGGATTTGAAGATGGAACACCCTGATGCGATTTCTGTGGTATTTCTCTTGTAGATATATTTCTCTCTTTAGTATGATTGTAAAATTGCTTTATTGTAACTGAATGGAGGAAATTGGTTGGGCTGCTGCAGATCAGGTTGAATGGGCTGCTGCATAGTGATGATAACTCTGCCCTCAAGGTTTGATATTATGGAGCCCTACTTGTTGTTTTAAATTGAGATCTGTTTGCAATTATGATTATTACAGTAACCGAGCAAATTAGTGTATCAACTTATCTATTATTTATCTTGCATCAATTCTAAGATCTTTTATTGCCCTCTATCCATGTTTTGTGCCATTTACTTATGTTTATTGTTTCTTTGCTTTTAACTTTCTCGAAATATGTTCAGCTGTAAATCTGATTGCATTATCTGGATTCTGATTTTGAAGGAAATTGCTAGGCAATTGTGCTTGGAAAATCAATTATTATTCTCGAAAATGGTAGGTAGTCAATACCTATTGTAGTTTTGTTCTATGAAGGTTGGACTATTTTGGTGCATTTACAGGATAACAAATCTAAATTCTCTCTAGGCTTCATCTGATGACAACTCTCAGTTCATGATTGATATGCTACGGTAAGTATAAAGTTCAACTTCATTTTCAGAAAATTCATTTCAGTTGACAACTTGGTCCATTGTTCTTTTGGCAGGGAGTGTGGATTAGCTCACAAGGGCGTTATTTTTGTGTTGGATGAGTTTGACCTCTTCACTCAGGTTGATCACAAGTACATATTGTTATCCTATATATATATATGACTTTATTTTATACCCTAATCCATTTCCTTGTCCATAACTATTATCAATCTAATTTATAAGTAGGTAGATGTCCTAGTAATCAATTTATGCTAGATTTTAATGTTAAAATATCAGTAAGTCATAGTCGTGCTTCTGAAACTGAATCCCTTATAATTCAAACTATTTGTATAGAAACAGAGAACTTTCTCTTTTTTCTTATTGTAAAATTTGTTGTCAGATTATGTTTGACACAAGGAGTTAACTTCTGCATGTATAGGGGAAGCAACGGCTGCTTTATAGCTTGCTAGATGCATTGCAAACTTTGACGTCCCAGGCTGTAGTCATTGGTGTGAGTTGTCGCTTGGTATGAGGTCTTAAATTTTTGTTTGCTATTTATTTTCTACTTTATGTATCATTAGTAACAGCTTACTTTGATGTGGTTAGTTGGAATTTATTCTTAAACAATAGATGTTTAAATTCAAATTAGTTTTCTATATTATAATTCACACAAGATTGTACATTTCTAGGAGCAGTAGAGCTGGAATATGATCTGTATTACCTAATGAATCACTCGAATAAAATCTGATTAAGACGGATATGAATCTCAAAATTCTTATAGTTTTTTCTTTTGCTTACTGATTATATTAATAGAAGGTTCAAAATATTTGACTTTATCTTTATTTTTGCTTCATCCTATAAGATATTTATTACTTCTTTCTATTAGTTTTTCTTTTTTCATTTATAGTTTGTCAAAATAATTTAGTTTTGTATGTTTTTACAAGTATAGATTATATAGTTAGAAACTTTGCATATGCAAATTAGTAGTTTAGTACTTGTATGTTCTTTATATGTAAATTTGCTTCAATTTCCAATTTCCAATTTTAATCCAGCCATATTCTAATCTGAATGGCCCGGATATTAAATGTATTAGATATAGATTACAAAGATATATTCAGATTTAGATCCAGTCCTAGTCAAGTTAAGCTGGATACAGAGTTAATGATGACACTAATATCTATCTATCAAAATATGAAGCTTTCCAGTTAAGTACCTATTTTGGGCAGTTCTCACAAAGCAAGACATAAGATCCAATTAAAATCAGTACTCTAGGGATATCTTGCATGAATGTGCACAAGTAGAACCTATATAAAACTTCTGTAAGTGAGAAAGCATGTAATAAGTTCTGAGTTAATGCGTCTCACTTGTAGCTAAAACACTGTCTATTTTGCAGGATGCGGACCAGCTCCTAGAGAAAAGAGTTAGGTCTCGGTTCTCTCATAGGAAGATTTTGTTTATTCCTCCTCCAGCAGATGACATACAACGGTAGGTTCTGGGTTCTTCTTAGTCTAATTTGTATGTGTATTGTTAAGATTAGACCAGAATCTTTTAAAACTGTCTAACTTTGAGATGATATGCAGGTTGATTGAACACTTGTTATATCTACCGAGAGAATCGAGTTTCTCTTCAAAGTATGTTAGTGAATTTAATTCAAGGCTCTCCGTATCCTTTAGAACTTTACTAGCATGATGTTTGTTTTCATTGGCAAGAGTGAATGATAGGATAATTTGAGAACAGTAGGAGTTGTACTAATAGTGATTAAGATATCTAAGAAGAATTACAAATAATGCAAAAATATACTATAATAACAATATAAGAAAATTCTTGCTCCTGTTAGTTGATTGGACTTCTCAGTTTTGACTAGGAAGGCTATGGAAGACACAACTTTGTATTAGGCATTAATACTAGGTTTGCCGTTTATAGTCCTGAAATTGTAGTAGTGAATCCTATGAAATGAATATCCTCTATCCACATTGTTTGGAGAATATGAAGTTCAGGGATATTAGTGCAAAAATCAAAGACAATTCACTTAGCATCCTATAGTGCCACAATCAAGTTGCTTCCCTTGACAGGTTGCAGAATATTTTTAGTGATAAGAAGTTCAAAGAGATTCTTAATTCACTCTTGGATGTTGATGGCACAATCAGCAACCTTTTGGGGTTTCTGTAAGTTTTAAATATCATTTACATTTTTGTAACATCATGATGTGTGCTTGAATATCATTATTTATCTTGAGAGTATTTGTCTTCAGATTTAGGGCCGTGTCTTGTATCGATATGGACTCTGGATTTCTATCATTGGAAAACTTCAAGAGTGCACATCTATGCACGCAAAGACAGCCCAAGATTGATGCCCTGCAAGGTTTGCCACTCTCATATATGACTTGCACTGTGGCTAGTTGGCTAGTTTGCCTATACACGCCTTTTACAGTGGTAATTATTTTGTCAACATGATCCATGTGTTGACTTGCTGTGAGAGTGCGAACCATTCTCTTTAATTGGACCATATTGATCCTATCAAATTCTTTCCTGTCAGCTGGATGTACTCTTTTAGTGGATCAATCCTTTATCAAGAAATTTCTGTCTTAAGTTTATATTGCCTGCCACTTACTCTAACCACCGAGCTGCCTGTACCTTCTCTGGTATTTTTGCCACACCTTTGGATGTCCATTTGGCCAGGCTACTAGATAGCCTACTTGATTCATCATATATTTCAGCTGAGATGGCTGACTCTTATCTGGATAAGCTGGATATTTCTCACAGCAACCCTGAGTATGCCTGCTTCTAGGAATAAAGGATCCACACTGCTAAGCCTGAGAATTGCATAAATTTTGATAGGATACGAATATAAAGTATAAACCAAGTTTCATCAGCATTCACATCACTTGGTGCATTATGTGTATGCCTGCTAAAGAGAGCACCTTCAGTTTGAAGATTACTTATCACCTATTTTTCGATATTAGTTAGCACTAAGATGTTGTGCGTAGAGTTGTATGTGTGGAGGGATGTATTACTATTTTGGAGAACATAGAAAGCAGCTGTTGTTTACATGAGAATTGTTCATTCTTATTCTCTGTATTTCAGAAATAGGCTCTCTCATGATTGTTTATCTGAAACATTTTTTGAGCAGGAGCTTCCATTCTGGAGCTCTATATCTTGGTCTGCATGGAGAGGTTAGAATTTAAAGAGAAAAACTCGTACAACTTCACTTCTATAATGAAAGGTAGGAATCTATCTTGTTCTCTTTACAATCAACTCTAGCAAAAGTTCAACTCAACAGTTTTTTTTTTCAGAGTATAAAGCTATTCACGATGCCTATAAGACCTCTGACAATTATGCAAATATGGTTTGTTTACAGGTCAGTATAAAAATTATCGAGGAGCGCCAAGTTTTCTCATTTCTATTGGAATATCAAAAATAATATAATATTTTTTTCCGCAGGCTTTTGAACACCTTCTAGATCGGGAATTGATCAGCTTCGCAGATAGCAAAGGATGGAATCAACCCATTGAGTTTCGTCCTGTGAAGCTTCTGGTTTCTGCCCATGAACTGTATCATGGTCTGAAGTCAAACTCTGCCTGCCCAGTGAGTTTCTTCATCTCATCCTACTAGAAAGACTGTTCTCTTGCTTAAGTTGGATGATGTAGTCGCCTCAGAGTGAATACTTTCTTGGTCATTAATCATTATTGTCCTTATAATATCTTCTAAACAAATGGAAATTCTCTTTCTGTTCTGATAGGCCATTCTTCAGAAATTGTTTGACCATGAAAGTTACAAGTAGAAGAGATGGTATTCTTACTAGTCCTTATTTGCTGGATGCTGGCAACAAAACCTATAGATGGCACGCAAATGCCGATTGAGCTGCTTTTCCGATATTTCCTCAGGTGACTTTCAGAGGAAACTTGATTCACTTCAGTCAATGTTAAAGCATGACGCAGAATGCCAGTGCTAACCATGGAGTTATTTGAAGATGAAAGACAAATTATTTATGATGACATGCATATAAGAATGTCAGTCAGACTCTGTCCAAATTCAATGTTGTAAAGTGAAAAACAAAACCCAATGGAATTTGCTGTGCTAATGAAGCAATAGTTTCAATTTTCCTTGATACGTCTTTAGCTAGATGTTGCTAATAGCTGGATCCTTGATACGTCTTTAGCATATTGGCATGCATTTAGCGACGATCATAAGAAAAGCTTATTTAAGATATGGCAATGATGTATTGATATTTAGGAAGACAATAAACTTGTAGAACTTGTCTTGTTGAGCAAATATCTCAAATACTGGTGATGTATCACAAATAATCGTCAAACAAGAACTACAATATTGTGCTTTGAAAGAGAACCTCAAATTTACTGTTTTGGAATTTTTTTCTTCTCAAGTTCACTGATTAAGAACACAAATTCTAGTTTCAATGATACAATATCTGAAGAAAAAAGTATATTCTATTCTCACTAGAAGCAGCAATATACAGAAAAAAAGGGACATAAATTTTGAAATGAAGCTTCTTCAGTTTAGTATAAATTAGGAATATACTCTAGCCCCATTTCAATCTGACCAAAATCTACACATTCACGAAGCAAGATGATGCTGCATGTGTACATGTATATGTATTCTGGAAAAGAGATTGTGGAAGAACTTAATAGAAGAGTGATGTGATGAAATCATAGCCTCTTTTTTAACATTTCTCGACGAAATCTCCACGACCAAACTAGCAGGAAAAGTATGATGACCATCCCAACAGATTCCCAAAAAATCATCAGCCATGTCGGCATTGGATCAGGGAAAAGACCTGGTTATGTTGCCAATAGTCAGCCACTGATTTACAAGAGATAAAGGACATAATTTACCGATAAAATAGGCAGTAAAAATATGCATGCATGCTAAACATGACTAAGATAGAACTCACCATGCCCAAATTTAATGCAGATAAGAAGCTCTACTATGCATATAGCTAGGGAAAGCCAACAAAAAGCTCCCACCTTCTTCGTTGGTTTGCTGAGATGATTTATAATTTGAAAGTGTTAGTTATCCACTGAAAATAAAATCATACAAGTTTACATGCTGGACAGTGAAAGAAGTAAAACAGTTTGTAATAGCTTTGCTCATATGTGACAATGTATGTATGAGAGAGAGAGAGAGAGAGAGAGAGAGAGAGAGAGAGAGAGAGAGAGAGAGAGAGACCTGTCTTGCAAGTAAGAATTATATTCACGGATAGTTGGTATGGCTATTAGCCACCAAAGAATCAGCCTATACACAACCAAGGGATTTCTAGGAGGAATCCAAAGGCAGAATTTGAGGAAAAAAGTGTTAAGTTCCACAGTCATGAAAGCAATGCAGAGGCTCAACACTTGGATGAACCTCCATGGCCCCATGAAAGGGTGCCACTCATCCCTGTCCCAATGTGCCGGTGTAAACTGGCCTAATGATCTCTTTACCTTCAAGACAAAAAGGAAAAAGAGCATTATAGAAAAAGTCCTAACTCAAACTGACCCTTGCGATGTAAAGCAGAAAACTTATCAGTAATCCAGAAGTCTAATTGTGTATGTAATAAGTCATACAGGACTACTGAACCTTGCAAGATGCATTCAATAATCCAATCCACTTGTAAACACTTGATTTACATGTATAAAAAAGAGTTTTATATCTCAATCATGAAAAGAATGCTTCTTCAACTAGCCATATACTCTTCAAAAAGGATTTAACAGAATGTGAAATGAGCTACTGATTACATGAAAGGTCAAACACACATGTATCTGTTCTGTTGCAAGATTTTTTGATAAATGACAAGTTGAAGCTGAAGCATAATTTTATCCAGATCTTAACATCAAGGATCTTACCGAGAATGAAGTAATTAATTACTTTCATAAGCTTACCTTACCAATGATATTTGGTTGGCGGCTTAGACCAACCCATTCATATGTTTTGCCATCAAAATACCTAACAGTACGCATTCCAGCCCAAATACCTGCACCAGGAAACAAGTCCAGATAATCATCATGGAGGTAATTGGAAGTGAACTTTCATGAAGATCTTCTCAATGGAAACTATAACACAATTAGAATGGAAAAATATAACACAATTAGAATGTAGCATGTCGTATCTTCAGTGAGAATGCTACATAATGAATTATGTTTAACGAATAAAAGCCGTAGAGATAATATGAATAGTGGAAGTCTAAATCTTAAATGCGATGTCCTCATCATAAAGTTAGAGAGCAAGCACTCATGATGGAATTGTAAAAAGTATTGTCTTTCACTCTTGTGGCCAAGACCCTGCTATATCTTTAACATCGAACTGGTGTAGAATAAAAAAAAGAATACAGTTTAATATAACAATGAAGATCTTACCAAACCAATTGCAGATCAAAACATCCAAAATGATACTATCCCACCAACATTCGTTAAAGTTTGGCAACATATGGCGAAAGGTGAGCTGCACAGAATCATGCATTGCTTACTTTGAGAGGAAATTAAGAAACATATAGATTGAATTGAGAGGGTAGAACTTTTTTAAATGCTTTTATAGCTTATACCGACCTCCATTAGCTCAAACCCAATAGACAATACCCATAAGAGAGGTTGGTTCCGTATCATTACAGCCTTTCCCCACCAACCCAAGATATGAGCAACAACAAACTCATCAAACAAAGTTTCCTGGAGAAACAGATATACTGAATGTTATATTATCCGATAACTGATGCAAGAATTCTTGATTGAGACATCATACATAAACATTGCCAAACTTGCTTTTGGGATGTTCTGGAACATAAATACGACAATCAGCTCCATAAGATCTCTCAGGTAGTTCTGCATTAAGCAACTTAATCAACAAAAGAGTCTGCATTGACAGTAAATAAAAGAACATCTCATACTGTAGTGCTTCTTTCTTGTTTCGATCAAAATCTTGTCCTAAAACATTACCAAATCCAAGATCAGGGTGAAGGTACTTCATGAACTGACGAGCATCAAGACGAGTCTGAAATAAAAAAATGAAAGAAATAAAAATCTTGCAACTTATATTTCCAAGAATTTGCAAGAATATTTAGCTTTCAAATTGCAAAGCTAGAGTCTAAAGATACTAATAATCTGGCAACAAGACAACCAGAAAATAAAATTCTTTATGTCCAAATTTCAGTAAGAAAAAATATCTATTGAAAGATTAAAAGAAACATTAATTTTTTTAAAAAAAGGAAAGGGAATATCAAGGTAAACGAAAAGGCATACTGATACCTGGATAACAACAGTAATGTCAAAAAATGTTTAATGATAACAAATGGAATCTTAGAGAGGATATGTACACAAAGGGGAAAAAAAAAAGAGAGAGTTACAGTATAATTATTCACAACTTTTTCTATAGAAGATTATGAACACAAGAGAAGTATAACAATATAATCAAACAAGAGAATATTAACTTAGTAACGAATATTGGAGTTTGAACAACCTCAATAATCCTAGGGTCGTTCATTTTCAATGAAAGCTTTATGAAAGAAAAACCGAACCTGGAAAAGAAGAAAAGTAAGGGCGACAAGGTACACAACAGCCATTCCATGGACCAAGCGCCAAACAGCAGGATGAGGTCTGATAAGTATCCTAAAATAACACAATTCAACTGTCATATAAAAAGAACTTGCAAGACTAATTCTTAACTATTTATTTTTTGAAATATATTATAAAGTAATTATTGCAGCAGTTAGAAATGTTTTCTGCTATTGCACAAGAAATGCTTTTGAATATGGTTCTTATATCATTATATGTATTGTGCTATCTGGCCAAGCCCTTGAGGACATCCATGGAATGAAAATATCTCCAAATCAAATATCACATAAAAGACATGACATACAGATTAAGATTTGCCATTTCTAAAAGATCGTAAAAGTAAACATGTAGTACTCTCTTAAAAGAGTATAAGTAAATGAAAAACTCACGTAGAAGGGGCTTGAAGCACGCAATAAGCGAGAAAGACTGCAATCATTGCCCAGACACCCCTGAACAGAAAATATGTAGGTGTAACTGTGTAAGCACTTCTTTATTTTTCTCTTATGATAGTGGTGATCGGGAACTATAAATTGAATGGTGCAAGAACAAAAGGAAGCAAGATAATTAAATTAATTGTATTATGTCCCAGTATGGTATCGGCAGACTTCTGCTAAAATGAAAATAGAGTTATCTGCTTGGCTGACTGATGATCCTCATGTATACATATGTAAATTACCTCTTAACAGATGTAATATTAGCATTGGAAATAGTGCTTTCTGGATCAAGTGCTCCACTGGCCCAACTGAGAAAACACACAGAAAGATCACATTGCAGGGTCAGCATTTCCACAAGAATATAAGAATGAGAGGTACAGTCATATATCTCTTATGTGCAAAAAATTTCAAACATCTGGCATCTGAAATTCTAACCAAAAAAAAAAAATTAACTCTTACTTATTATAATTCGATTCATTTACATTAGTTAGCCTATCAAGCTTCTTAATTGTCCAGAGTAAGACTAGAAAGATAACTAAATGCTGAGTCTGACAAAGTGGTTGCATCTTTACTTGCAGGAAAATTCCATCAACACTCTGGAGCATGCTCAAAGAATTGACTTTTTTGTGATGCTTAAATAGAAAATGGGATTATTTGATTGTGACAATATAAAGATTGAAATTTCAAAAAGATCAATAATCAAACAACTCACATTAACAGACATGCACCAACTAACAGCAAGGAAATTGTGTGGGGCTTGTAAGCCCAAGCCGTCCAAGGATCAAATTCACTGACATCATCTGATAAATTCCGACCATTATCCCCTTGAATAGTATGAGCCACTCTGTTTTCATTCCCTCGAAAATTTACCTCCATGAAAAGAGCACTCTAACGCTCTCAGGTTGATCTCTGAATGCAGTGACAATGATGAACATGAGAAAATTCCGGCCCAGAGCAAAGGAAGTATACACACTAATATAGCATATAACTCCATGCAGTACTAACGAAAGTATAAACAAGTGATTATCTATCTCAAATTAAAAGCCGCCACTCTCCACAACTAAAACACAGACCATATGCTAATTGCTCAAGTACAAGGATCAATTGAACCACAAAATAAATCAACAAATAAAAGTAGTTATCAGTTTCCCATATGTGCCCAAAACAAATTGCAGACTAATACCTAGTAGCAAACAAAAGAAGAATTCAATACGGTCATAGTTTCCTGCCAACCAATCTAGACAAAATCCTAACCTTTTGAACACAAACTCTCCAAAAATATTCCACAAACACAACATAAGCGAAATTTGATGCAGGGGAAGAATCCAACCAATCAAAGATTGCAACTTTTTGAGACTAACTCAAAGGTGGAAGTGGGATTAAATGATGCTCAGATAGGACGAAGAAAGGAAAAAAATACCGAACCCAATAGAAATCTATGATGATGGCGGTTGCTTTAAAAGAATCGTCCATTATTTTCGTTACTCTTTTCTGGCTTCGTTTCGTATCCGCCGTGGCTAGTAGCCGACAAGCCCGCCGTTTCCGTGCGATCTCGAGACGAGGAGATCCTGTCCGTCCGAAAAGTCCGAATAAACGAAGGGAGAGCGTGGTGGATTAGGTGCGGTGGGTGTGGATAAACTCTGGATATTCTTCTTTTGCGTATCTGATGCCCATATTATCTTTATCCGGTCCGAGAAAACTATATCTTTGTTTGGTTCCAAGATTTGAAATTTTTATCCAATTTAACGCCAATTGGAACGCAACTCGAATAGGAACACCGACAAATCTTAACGGATCCAGATTTAGTCTCATACAACATATCGATTATATCCGGCCCGGGTGATGCCAAGGTTCGTTATATTCTTCTCCATCTTTCCTCGTTTCCAGGTAGCATCTTTTTCAATTGAAATTAAAAAAATAAATAAAGATTAATTACATTTCATTCCCTGTACTATCACCTAATATCACACCACACTTGAAGAATAAATTTGTCAGATCCATCAGTTTAAAGAAGGGTATCTAATGTACACAATAAAATGATAAAAGGATTGAAGCACATATTATTCATATAATAGAATCATTGATGTCTATACATTTGCTGCCGAGATGAATCAACCTGTTAGATATTTCAACGTGGAGCCGCGTATCAAGGGCTTAATTTCTTTCACAACCCTAAAGATATGAACCTTCATTTGATTCTTTTTAATAAGCTCAAAAACGCAGACATCATGCTTCTCCAGATTATTGGCAAAAGAAAATGCGCCCCAACCGCCACTTAAAGCACCGCGATAGCCATATGAAACATAGCTAACTGCCCATGAAGTTCCTTGTGGATCCCATAGGGTCATCTTTCGACCGATCTTGGGAAGATACTCTCTCGCAAAATGAACTGGAATATTCTGGAACCATGAAAAGAGGAGGAAAAATAAGTCAACAAACAACAAATTTTAGATGCAGCAGCATATAAGGGCATCTTTTTACAGGTGCTAATCTAAATTCCAAGAAATGAATGTCAACAAAGTATCATAAATTTTCTTTAGTGGCTCATTGAGTCAAGGCTATTACTTTGTTCTATCGGTCCTGGAGCAAATATATGGTTATTATGGCTTTAAATCGTACTGGGTAAAGAATCATTCTAGGGACTGGAAATAGTTTGAAGAGAAAATATAAATGGTAATGTTATATTCATAGTGGGCTGCTTCACCAGATATTATGTAGAGTTATCATTAATACAACCTTAAAAAGAAAAGAAGGGAACGTAAATTTATAATGACAAAAGCCATTACACTTCTAAAGACAGCATCTTTGAAAACAGGAGCACCATACTGGAAATTTAAGCAATCCATAATCAAAAATCTTGCAACGTAAATATATGACAGTTTCCAAGTACCGCATACTTCAGCTTAATACACATTGTTTTTGAAATTAAGAGGGAAAAACAAGATGACAACCTAACGCCATCTCATTTGATCCGGCACTAGAGGCTCTCCCTCAAAAGCAGTAGCATCAAGTACATGAATGACATTACTATCATGGATTAAATTTCACCTTCTTGCTACTAACATGGGTAAGTCTTCCCTACTTTCCATTTCTATTGACTTCAGCCACCATATAAAGTTGTAAAATGTAGAAATTTTCAGCATAAATAAAATAAAGAGAACATATGAAGCAGCTTTTTTCACATGGGCAGTGTTAGCTAATTCCACAATAATCTGTTAAAAGAAATAAACATATTAGATATTCTCAGTTTGTAAAACAATAATCAGCTATAAGTAGTAGAAAGACTGGGAAGGAGAATATACCATGAAGAAGCTATTATAACAATAGGAATCCTGCATCACAATCAATGTAAAAGGATTCCTTGATTTAAATAACTTTGCCCTTTCCAGAGACTTATTGATTTCCTCCTGTGTGACAGGTCTCCGTTGTGATATTAATGCAGGCATTTTTTGGATCGTTGCCACAGCTAATGAGGGAAAAGTAATAGAACAAATTAATCCATAAACTCCTACTGCGAAAAGTGCCATGTAAGCATAAGATAATACTTTGCAAGATTCAATTATAGGCATTCATGCAAAAGGAAAAACTGACCTTCCCCACGCCATCGTACATGGCTATACTTTATCAATTTCAAAGATCCTGCGTACTTCCTAGATATTTCGGAGGCAGCTGTTTTACTGAAAGTGACTAGTTTCTTACTTATTGAGCATGGTGCGGGAGCTTGAGAATGAGTAGTAGCTGGAACATGGACGGACTTAAAATGTTACCATGATGTATATCAACCAAACCATAAAATATGCAGATATAATTTGTCACTAAACCTTCATTTGCACGAAAAGTAACTCACCACAACCACTCTGGGCATTTGACTTAGCCTTCTTCACAATAGTACCTGAGCTCATAGGATTCTTGCACAAGTTTTGGCTACCCAGTTGGCTGACCCTCTCTCTTGAAGTAACATTACAATCTATTTCTGGATAAGAAAGGTACAGGACCTTATTTAATTGGTTTTCAATGCTCAGTTTTATGACAATAGCTAAAGTTCTACAAGCTACAAACATCTAATTACAATCAATGATGTTGTACAGACCTAGTGAAATGGTAGCAATAAAAGACATACAAATTTTAGACAATGTATCAAGTTCTGACCTCTTTTACCAAGAGAAGTTCTGCTCTTTGCATTATACAAGCCTAGGTCAGACCCTTTTGTTTCAGCTCTCTCTGAAGGGCTACATTTCTTCTTCAATGGTGGGACATCTACCGCGATGCAATCATCCATTTCCCTCCTCCTCTTTGACTTGACTCCGACACTCTCATTTGAGGGTAGAACCAGAGCCTTTGAACTGCCTTCGATGACGGTTTCTCCTTCCTCTTCCTTCTCCGTCTTGTGAACAGGGCGCGCGATGTCCCCTTGGCGTGGCACAGCAACGAAAGCCGCCTCCTTCTCACACGCAGTTGCATCAAACACCAAGACAGAGAAATGTGAGCGCCCATCATACTGGAGAACCAAGAAGTCCCCAGCCTCCAGGGAATGATCAGAAACAAACTCCTTCCAACCACTCTCGAAAAAAAGACCCTTGGAATTCTCAACTAACACCACATGCCACATATTCCCACTGGGGCCTTTCAAGTAAACCGCTCCTGAGGGTTTACTCCTAAGGTGTTCTTGAAACGCCGGCGGAATTTTCTGCAACAACCCATGCACCACATTGTTACTAGAGCTAGCCTATCCATCAAAATGTCATATTTCCTCAAAATCAAGGAAGAAAAAGTCATCCGCTACAACACCCATGTCACACATTTGCAATTTAGAGTTAAACATATACATCAATATTCCCATCTTTGATCGACCCACGAGACAACTAATGATCAAAAGAACAAGATTTCCTACAAAAACACAGAGGAAACGTACCAAGTGCTCTGACGAGAGATGGGGGAGGAAGACTTTAAAGAAACGGGGGCTTGATCTCGCCATTGGAGAAGAGTGGCGTCTCCTCTGCGCCTCTACTGCAACCCCTATGTAGGGTTTCTGCCCCGTTTCCCCTCTATGGAATAGGAATCGGCAGCTTTCTCTCTCCCCTGCATTAATTTTCCCCCTTCTGGGACTTTTCCTGGAATAATGCTGAGCGGAAGAGGAATAAAAGATGGGATTTTATCAGAATCTATCTGAAATCTAATAAATACCTAATAAGGTGGAATTCTGGCTAAGTTGTTATTCATTTCCAGCGATAAATTGATACGGTTTTCATCACTTGGAAAGACAAATATTTTCGTTTCACACCCTAAAAAGTTTAATAAATTTATAAGTGCATACTCTATCAATTCACTATTTGTACTTGGAGATCTTGTTTGGAATTAAAATTTGATTTCCAATAACACCATATCATGTAATAATTTGCAAGATAACTCGATAGTTTGCAAATAAATCCTCTAAGAAAGGAGTCCCTTTAGAAAGGTAACGAGAACTCTCTTTTTAGAGAGACAAGGTTCTTATTTAATACAATCCGTCGAAATAGAAAGAGGCTCGAAATATAAACACTAAATAGGTCAAATATGAATCTATTGTATAGTCTCCTTGAACCCAAATCTTCATTATTTTTTAATTTCATTGAATTAAAGTTTAATTATATTTAGATCCCTAAATTATAGTCTGATTTATATATTTTCTATAGTCGATATATATTTTGTTATAACGGAATACACATAATTTATATATACAATGCATATTAAAGTCAATTATTATAAATTAAAAAAATTAAATGCAAATAAATTATAAATACAGCCTATGTTGACGTACCCTCTATATATTTTTTGTGACGCTTTAACATGTTAACAATCTAATATCTCCAGTAGTAAGGAGAAACCTCAAATGATCATCTTATCGTCGACTTATTTTTATCAGTGTTTTCTCAAATATGAATCAAGCAGATAATTAACAGAATAAGTATACGAGAGATTTTATATAATTAAATAAATAAGAGAGTCTAGATGTAATTATCGGTTAAATTAATTTGTTAGTCTTACATCCCACACAACTCTCTCACCTTTTGTTATTCTCTTTAAATCATCCATAAAAAAAAATTAAAAAAAAAAAGAAGAAGCTCATCATCAAACCTTGCTACCTAATACATCAAACATCCTCCTTAACAGTAGTAGTAGTAGTAGTAGTAGTAGTATCAGGATCATCTGTATGACAAGAATCATGAAGCCCTCTCGTGTGCTCCGAGGTAGTATCCAGGAGGTACAAAAGGCAACACATGACAAAGCTAAACACCAACATCGGGATGGGCCCGAAGATCCACAAGAAGAGAGTGAAGGACAAGTAGAAGGCCCTCAAACCAAGCGACCAGAAGAAGCTCCCGCGGTTCAAGCTCCTCGCCACGTAGGACGTGGAGACGGCGGCGGACGCCGGGATGCAGAGTAGGAAGCTGACATGGGCGTAGTGGCGGATGGACTGGACGTTGCAGACGAAGGCGAGGATGAAGCAGAGGGAGATGGCGAAGAACTTCACGGAGGCGACGATGGTGGTCTTGTTGCCGTAGACGAGCGAGGAGGAAGACGAGAACGGGGAGGAGGCAGAGGCGGAGGCGGAGGTGGCGCCGACGAAGACGCCGATCAGGGAGGCGAGGGTGATGGCGGTGGTGGCGAGGACGGTGGACGCCATTATGTTGTTGCGGAGAGTCTGCACTGCCAGCACTCCGTTCTTTATAGGGTCCTACTTAATTATACAGTAATCCAGTTAAATGGCATATATATATTGATAGCTTTGTATCTAACTATTTAGCTTAAAAATTAATCACTATTTGTACCTCTACTAATATCCACTATATATATATATATATGAATTTACAACGACTCAGTTAAAAAACTTCGAAGTTTCTTTCGATATCCTTCTTTGGCATTAGGTTAATCTTTTAGCATATGATTATCTAACACAATATTAAAGCTTGTTTTCTAAAGATTTTGAGTTCAAATATCATGTATTATAAGGCCTAATCACTCGTGCAAAATTCTACCTACCTTAACTAAGAAGTTAACGAACTCTCACGTGAAAAAAAAAAATTATACTTGGAAGAGTAAACTAATTAAAGTTTGGCCTTACTTTGTTTCATTTCAATAGAAGGAATGCATTTGCATCTAATATACATTATTAGTTCCTTTTTAATATAAATTAGCTCTTATGAATATATATATATATATATATATATATATATAAGATAAATAGGCTAATCTTCTTTTAAAAAAGAAAAGCCATTGACATTTTTGCAAATTTGAGTAACATGATGTCCAAATGTAAGTTCCTCTTACCAATGTAAGGAGCAGGGACCCACTAATAACAACTACTTGATAAAGGGACAAAGGCACCGATAATAGTTTCTCTCTGATAAGATAAAGATAGGCATCTTCTAGGCCTCGATTCCTTTCCCATCACAGTTAACTAGTCATGCCCAAAATCTAGAACCACCCAACTATAGCATTCTCAAATCTCTTAATCAATTAAAGTTTCCTATGAAAAAGAGGATAGATAGATAGATGGATTAGGAATTGGAGACTGTATATAAAAAGATATATGTAGGTGATCAGAGGATGGAGAGCTCACAGCCATCATGGTGGCGACCCATCGTTTCCTTGCAAGAGCATTGAGGCCGATGACGGTGCTCTTGGGGTTGCGGATAATGGTGAAGAGAAGCCAAGAATGGTAGGTGGCCACCACCAGGAGAGAGAGAGGAACTACCACCAGATCCAAATGGTTCTCCTCCATCCCTACTTTGCCTTGTCTGTGGTTGCTTCTCGATCTTTGTTTGCTTCCTTTAGAGGAGTAGCTTGTTAATTGAGAGATGGTGCATTAAAGTAAGCAAGCGAGTAGATATGGGAATCTAGGAAGAGGACAAAGTGAAGGAAGCGGAGAGGTGACAAAGATATATTGGTTTAGTGGATTCCATTTCTTTTTCTTCTTTTAAACCCCATTTGTGGTCTTAAATTGGCTCGTGAATTGGGACCCAACTTTCAACGGGTCGATTTAACCCCTAAAACATCACGGATTATGCATGAATAATTTATTTATTAATTATATATCTAATAAATTTAATAATAATTTTAAAATATATAGAGAGATAATATAATTTGTGCTAGGTCCTTAGGCTGTTTTGCTTTTTACTGCCTCGAAAATATATAAGAGTTAAATTTAACTTATTGTTACTGAGAGAATAAATAATATTTTTTTCATTTGAAAATATCTAAATCGCCCTATTTTGACTTTAAGATTGATTCCCCTTGCAACTTTACCCTGTTCCCCTCTCTGGTATGAGTTTATATAAGGTATTGATAATAATATAACAATAGTAAAATATAAGGTGTAAATTATAAAATTTTCTAAAATTTAATAGTTAGAAGGTTTTTTTAATATAATTTTCAATATTTTTCATAAAATATTACAATTGTCATATGATGTAAAACATTACAATTTCCATGTAAATTTTTTCATTCTTTTAGAATGACTAGTTTTTAACGCAATATTTATAGAATATTTTTAATATATCATTGTTAAAATTAATAGACGCAAATAGCTTTTGAACCATTCTTAAAGCAAAAAAAAAAAAAAAAATTTAAAAATATATAAAAAAAATCTTTAAAAAAGTGTTTCTATGGCGATAATAATATTTTAAAGAATGTAGTTGCTATTATGATAGTTTAGAAGTTTTAAGTGGCAATTATATAAAAATCTGGAGAGGTTAGTGGATATCAACATCTGAAAGGAACTTCGTCGTTTAACTTAACCTTAATTTGCTAAACTTAATCCATGCATGCCAAAGTACAAGATCTAAGCTGGCCTGGCAGTTGGTAGTCTTGCTCAGTTAGCACTTGGCACTCTACCGTGGCATGCAGCAATCCACGCGTACCAAATCCTATCTACATGGCACTCGTTTCTCCTGCCACGTCCGCACGCCCACCTCACCTCAGCATCCACTTCCTCGTGTCTCTATATAAAGGCACGTTCCTTGTCTATTTGCATGTAGGTCCAATTGAGTTCATCTAATCTTTTTTTAAGTCACAGAGATGAAGAAGGCAAGCGTTTGCGCCATCCTTATGTTGCTGCTCATCTTGCTCGTTACCCGGAAGATTAGCTCATCGAATGGTACGGCATTTTAATGGGATTTTTTTTTTGTTGCAAATAACGACCTACGTTTTAGATATTTGCAATTTGCATGAGAATTCCCTTCTTTTATGGGCATTTTTGTAAAAAGCCATCTCCGTCGTTATATTTAGGTAGAGGTGGTTATTTATAAATATATCCAAATAGCGAGATATCGATGTGTAGATTATTTTTTTTTATAAACAGAGGTGGATTTTTGTATTGACGTTGAATTACAGGCGGTTATTTGCACACACAAAAAAAAAAAACTCTGTCCTCTTTTTTATTATTATTAAAATCATTCATTTTTTATATTTATTAGAGAAAATTAAATTAAGATCGGAAATCTCAGCTATTTATTTATTTATTTATTTATTTATTATTAGATATTGCATTTTGCTCATTTAATGTCTAAAAGAGATCCTTTTTAATTAAATAAATGAAAAAAAGGGTGTTATATATGTATATATATATATTGGATATGGATTGCAGAGGAGATGAAGGTAGGAGTTGCAGGGCGAAGGAGAAGGGTGTGCAGAGTGAGGAGCGCAGGGTTTAAGGGGCCGTGCTTCTCGGATACCAACTGCGCGCAGGTCTGCATCAGCGAAGGCTTCGGTGGTGGAGACTGCGAGGGACCTCTGCGACGCTGCTTGTGCCAAAAGCCTTGTTAATTTAATGTAAAAGAAAACTCTCTTTCTCTCTTAGATGTCCAGTGTACTTTATATATATATATTCCTACCATAATAAGATGAACTCCTCTTCTTCAGATTAATAAAACCTCAGGGTAGGGACTGTAGCATTATTCGATAAATATTCTGAATTATTCAGGAGGTCTTTTTGAGATGGCAAATGGGCATCATCGATAATTAACAATGCTACAGTCCCCTTCAACTAAAGTTTGCCGGGGCATGCACTTAAAAAGTAGAGATATAGAATAAGATAACAATTGTTCACATACGTACGTGTAACGACTCCTACCCCAAGGAGCTCTGAATCCGAGTGAGTGCCTATTCCTCAATCCTCACCCCACTCAGAATCCCTTAAAAATACACACACTAGAGTCCAAACTCTCTCTCTATCTTTCTCTTCCTCCCTTCTTCCTCCTACTTATATATCTTTGCCTTCTTCTCCAACTCCTCAACACTCGACTCCGCTCTTCCATGGAAGCCAAGCCCAGCTCCCAGCCAAAGCTTGGAGACCCAGGTGTTGGTCTTGAGCTCTTCTCTCTCGTTTCCACTACTCCCCGGTACTCCAAAGTAGAGCAACATGGTTGATTGAGTTGCAGGCATGCATGCACCTTGAGGAATTGAGGCTTCATGGTCCGATCGAGTTCTACGTAATGCCAAAGTACTTTTGTTCTTCTTTTCCTTTCGTTTTTGACGTTTCTGATGTAATTTGTCTTTCTAAAAAGCCTTCAACATCAACTATCAAGCTTGATGGATTTGGACTACCTGCAGGTTCGGTGTATCTCTGTCATTTCTTAATGTGTAGTGCACCATAAGGGTGACCCAAGTTGATCCTGGAATAGTATTGGATGACATGTCCCTGTCCTTGTGAATATTTGTGTGGATTTTTTTTTTCTTTTTAATTTGACTAAGGGGTTGATGTATGTGAATGTGATTAGGCTTTAAGCATGTATGTTACATTGAATTTTCTGAAACACTTAGTTTGGACTCCTTGTAGCTTTATTTCTCAAGAGAGTTGGTCAGGAAAGCTAGTCTCTTTATTTAGAAAATAAGAAATTATAGCAATTTTAAAAATATTCTCTTAGGATAATTTATTAAAATTAAATATTTTATATTTTACATTTTACATAATATTTCGACTCAATTTTTTTACCAATTTTAGTAGAGTTGGTAAGTATTATGGAACCAGAGAAAATTATTTATTGGTCAGTAGTGATTTGGGTTAATGCATAATATTTTAGAGCATTGTCTTAACGATATTTAATTTGTAATAATAGTTTAAACGATACACACAGTTTAAAATTTAAACTATACAATTCAATATATTAGTTAAAGCTTAATAAAACTTTTAATGTTTTTGAATTTAGAAGGTTAGCTTTTGTCAGGGCTTTCGAGGAGTGATAAGTCAAGGCTTTCGAGGAGTGATAAATAAACTTTCAATTAATAGCCGACAGAATAAGGAATAAGGAGTACTATCCCTTTTTCTAATTAAAAGTAAAACTGTCCAAAGATAAGTACAAGACAAAAATGCATAAAAGTTATTGGGCCCTTTTGGAGTTACATTAGTTAGTTAATCACGATGATAATACTTTAATCTCTATTTCTCACATAAAATAACAAAGAGAATAGCAATCTGATTCAAAAGCTGATAGGTGAAAGAAAACGATAATAAAGTAAGTAAACAGATCATTCTGACAAGCAGAAATTTATTTTAAAGACAAGCAACCCGACCAGGTTTCACAGGATATAGTACTACTTCTCATATATATTTAGATGTCTAAACAGACATAGTCACCATTAATAATCTCATCTTCTTCTCTTCAATTCAGCCGCCTTTCACCATGGCAGGAGCAATTTGAGGTATGGGACTTATATTTGGCAATGGTGCAGGCGGCATAGTCTTAGGGCACCCACGCAGTAATCTTCTAGTCCAATTCTTCAAACCTATAAAAGATACAAATTAAAACTATAACCTATCAAATGTATCAAAACATGAAAAGGAGAGATATTTGAGTGCGGAGTACTTACCATGGTTGGTGACAACCTCTGTTTCCGTAATAGTAATCAACACCATTAAAAGCAATAGGAAGATGGAAGAAAGCTTCACTGTGTTCATCTCCAATGTTTCAAAGGCGCATTGCTCTGCTCCTCAAATATATACATATATATATATATATATAAGATTTGCTGCTTATTTTTGTGTCTACTGTTCATTTATTTTGACAAAATCATGACTAATTGGGCAATTATTGTTTGAGGAATAGGCAGTACAGTTGAGTCGTTGTGTTGCAGAATGGTCTGAGACATGCCGTAAAGGACGAGGACTTGACTGACAAAGGGGAATTTAGGGTGGTCTATTGCAAAGGAGACCGTTCGATCAAATGCCAATTTTGTTTGAGAGAATGGTAGTTTGGAATATAGGTTAAGAGTGATGTTATTATATCCACACACACTCTACAGACACAATGTCTTAGTGTTTATCTTTGTCTAATAGTCATCACTGTAAATGGATAAAATAACTACACATCAAAAGTGTAAATATATCTTATTCTCTTATACTTATGATTAAAATTATTTTAATCGTATATATTTTTTTTATTAAATTGATCAGTCTTTTTACTTATAACAAAACTGGCATAGTTATAGTTTCTATCCAAATTAATAAAGTTCACCTAAATTATCAAAATATCTGTTTTATATTAGATATTAGAAAATAATAAATTACTAAAATACCTAAATGGGATGATTTGTTTGGTAAAAAAAATTATATGACGAGGTAAAATAATTTTATGCATAAGTACATAAAAATAAAATATATTTAATATTAAAATTACTTTAATCCCGGGTATTTAATTTTGAATCAATAACCCCTTACACTTACAAGTAATGTAAAACCAACAACACTGTTAATGAATTATCAAACCCTAACATTATAAATGATCACCACTGTTAATGAGCTCAAACACACTCCTCACAGATAATCGTAATCGAATTTTTTAATAAAAAAAATCTACGAAAAAGTTATGATGCAGCTTAATGAATCAAACTAATCAGCTCATAATTTGCTCTTCATTATTCAAGCATTAGGTGTTGCATTTAGTTAGTATGAGAAATGCATATAATTACCACTCTGTAGAAAATTAAAGAGTAAGTTCCCATTCTCCACTGCTCTTGTACAGTAGTAATAATGGGTGTGTTTAATTGATGAAAAGTTTTATAAAAAAAAAAGTTACTAACTTTTCTTATTAATTTAATGTAAATAAATATTAATTATTTCTTTTTCTATGAGAAAGATTGTAATAATTGATTATTTACATTTGGAATTAACTTGGTGAGAGATATTCTTTATCATAACATTTTAAGCTCTTGTAACAAAACAATGGTGATCTGGCTTTTGACCAGCCCTTCTCCTTGTTTAGTGTTAAAGAAAAGGGGATTTTGATTGCAATTGATTCACAGATAGAAGTAGGTCACACTGTTCCCATTCTTCTTCCAATCCTCCCAACTCCATTTGAATCGGACTCCCTCCACTCCGCCGAAGGTCTCCCTCGGCCTGACCGTCTCGTCGGTGTCCGGAGACGCTACTTCCTCACCGTCGATCGCAGCTGCCCCTCTCCGACCAGAGATAGATAATTAATTAATTTCTCTCTCTTTTATTTTTCCCGAATAGAAGATTTTTCAGAGGTACTTCACTAGAAGCGTCAGAAAATAAATCAGAAGAAGAAGAAGATAAAAGCCTTACCTTCGAGGTAAATAAATAAAAAGAGAGGCTGGAAATATTTGATAAAATCCGATCAAAGGATTTTCCAAGTGCTCCCATCTTGGTAGCTTGTAGAAATCCTCAACTTCCTCTCTCGATCATACCACCTCTCAGTGCTTTGACGGATCTAAGTGTGAAGCATCGAGGGAAAGGAAGGAGCAAATAGAAACCATTGGTATGGGAGGAATTGGAAAGCACTCCAAGCTCAAACGATAAAGAAGATTTGGGAGCTCTCCAACCCAACCCCATACCCATAGCTTCTACTTACTGTCTTCCTTCACCACAATTGCCTTCTTCTCTCCCAAACTCCCCTTTCTCCCCATTATTCTCACCCTACTGTTGATAAATAGAGGGGGGTTAAACTTTTACCGGTCTTACAAAACCGCTTTGTGCCACCCCTGGTTTTCTATAGAAAACCAGCTTGGTATTAGAATAGTTATTTTGTCGTAAAAAGTTTATTTTTTGGGGTTACTTATTTTGTCTCAAAATAGAAAAACGGAACATAATAACCAAGTCGTTGTAGTATAGTGGTGAGTATTCCCGCCTGTCACGCGGGTGACCCGGGTTCGATCCCCGGCAACGGCGTTATTTACTTTTTTAAACTACCGTTTTATTATATTGGCAAAATACGGATTGGATTTTGACAAAGCAAGCATCAAACCCGCCCCGTTTGCACCATCTAGTGTCCCATTAAGAAAAGGCACGCGGCGATAGACTAACCGCACAAGGCACCGCAAACGTGGACCGCTCATGTCACCGGGCCCCACAACTTCTGCGGTGGATGGCGCGAAACTCGTCTAGTCTTAACCCTACCCTGCGAGACAGCATAAGCTTGCCCCGATAGAAATAAGTTCCGCGAATAGCGAGAACTGGAGTTCAAAATTATCCAGGAGAAATGGCGGCCACGAGCTCGGTCTTCTCTCTATCCTTCCAGTCTCTTCGGATCCCCTGCCCTTCCTCTCGGAATCCGAAACCCAAGCGCTCGACCCCTAGTTCTTGCTCGCTGAATCCCTCGTCGGATACTTCTATGCCCCAAGTCGAGCTCGAATTCCTCGGTGTAACGCTCTAAAATTCCCCCCTTCTTTTTCGTCGTTGTTCTAAATTTATCGTCAAATTGATCGGCCTTATCTTGTAAATTGATCGATATGTAGCCGAAAGCGGGAGACGATGGATCGTATCCGGTGGATAAAGCCTCTGCAATTAGTGGAGAGAAGCTTCTCAGGAATATTATGCTGGACAGCAAAATTGAGCTCTACGCGGCATATGTAGGAATAGATCTTTATTCGTTTTATTCCATTTATTTTGGGGAATTAGTAAATAATTTGGGATTTTTAGGGGAAAGTGATGAACTGCGGCGGTGGCGGAAGCTGTGGCACTTGCATTGTCGAGGTCTGTTTTCTTTTCTACTTGATAGTGGTGTCTGACATATAGTGGTATAAGCGTCAAAATCATTGTTTGATCTGATAGATTGATCTTTGAGTATCTCATGCGTCAAATCTTCAAGAGAATAAAATAGAATTAGCAATACATATATCTTACAATTTTAATTTTGCGTGTCTCTGACTCTATTTAATGCAATCTGAAATGCATTTTGATACATCACAATTAATATTGGCAATTCCTCTCTTGCAAGAAGTGGTTTTTCTGATGGTCATTAAAGATGAATTTGAAAATAGTATTGCAATTTCTGCAGATTATTGATGGCAAGGATCTCTTGAATGAAAGAACAAACACTGAGAATCGCTATTTGAAGAAGGCATGTTAATTTACTATCCACTCACTTCGGAACGTTGTGTTCTCCAAATACTGAGTTTATTAATTTCTTTTGTAGATTGTGGAAATTTTCTCTTGTTATCTGTGCACATCAGCCGCGTAATCTTTGACACAAAGTATTAGATGCCATTGTGCCAACTTAACTTTTCTCCTTTCTTTGTCAAATTATAGAAACCTGAGTCTTGGAGACTAGCTTGTCAAACTATCGTAGGAAATAAAGAAAATGCTGGCAAGGTATGCTGTCCACCTGCTTTCATATTTTACTTGTAGAATTTGAAATGGCTTATTAAGAACTCCAACTGCTACAATTGATGATTTGGCTTTTGAACTTTATAAGGATGTTAGTTAATAATATTTCCATCACTGGAATAAATAGAAGGCAAAAGTATGCCGTAGGTATATTTACTTGTTAATACAGAATTATCTACTAGGCCGTTAATACAGAATTATCTACTAGGCCTCTTGAATTTTTTTTTTCTAGTCAGCCTTCTAGTGCCATAATTTGAGGCTTGTCCTTTTTCATAAGCTAGTAGAGTAAATGATATTCCCATTGGTATCTATGATAAAGATAAATCATCTGTATATTAGGCATAAGTTATTCATTTGCGCCTCATATTATTTACTAGCGAGTAATTTCTTAATATCCTTTTACATACTAAACTTGTAAGCTATTGTTAAAGGTAGGCTGGGAGTTGTAGGCTACTATGTTTTATCTTCAAAGTACTGACTATCTGGAGCTAGAAAATTCGACATTTAATTAAGGGTTAATATATGCATTTAGAACAAACAAAGGAAGAAGAAAACCCTTTTTTCCTGGTTGTTTTCTTTTCTTTTTTTCAATTTGTGGAGTCTCAGTTTATGGCTTTTCTTCTTGTTGATTTGAAGTATTCAACTCAAAGTAGTGTAATATTTCTGAAACCTCCACATTTTTTGGCACAGAAAGATAAGCTATATTCTTAAGGTGCATAATTTCTCAGGCAAATGATATTTTTTAGCCTTTTAGCCATAGTCAGTTGCATAAATATGAACCAGTTATGTGTTAAAGCCTCTTCCTTTATAGATACACATATGGTTGTATGTTTGCAAGTATTCAAGTATAAGCCTATATGTAAGCCTTCTTTTGTTCTCTAAGCAGTTCATATTACTGTCAACAAAATCACATTCTTATTACAATCAAATCTTTCCATCCCAGGTTGTTGTCCGACGGTTACCCCAGTGGAAAAAATGATCTGCATATTTTCAGATCCTACTAGATCCCGAAAACTCGCTAGGTTCAAATCTTTTACTTTTTTCTTGAATGTATTTGAATTGCAGCTGCCATGCCCTCATGATTTATCTTTCTGGTGTGTTACCTTGTCAGCAGAGAGTTACCAGTTTGTTCGAATTTTTACATTGATTTAAACGAACGGAAAAGAAGTACATGACGCCATTAGTCAGTCTGCTTCTTGGACCTCACAGAAGGAAAAGAAGATAGAAGAGTATATGAATGATGTAGTACATGCAAGATATTTTTCATCCACTTGTAATATGCTTGGCATGATTTGCAAATTTGAGTTTGTTTAAGGAATGCAACAGCTCAGACCTTTTTTTAATTTTTTTAATTTTGTGTCCATTTGCTTAGAATTATTATAGACTAATGTACTGATATTCTTTTATTCATATATTCGTAATTATGGATAGTGAGAACTATCAAAGGTTGGTAACCCTTCTACGAGCAAGGAGGAGATTATAGAGTCGATTTCAATCTTATATAATTATTATAGAAAAAATATTTTGATGGTTTGATAGTTTGGCTCTCGAACGTTTAATTGGGTTGTGCTATGTTATTAGATCGCATCGGGTTGTGCTATGTTATTAGATCGCATCTGTCGGATTGCATGATGGCTGCTCTTTCCATGGGCATCATTCATAGAGATTGTAGGATTTTAGTAATTTAGGGGTTAGTCTAGTTAATATGTTATTAACTCTAATAAATGATAAAAAGTAATTCTATGTGAATAACTTTTTGACAAAATTTTAAGCGTCATAATCTCGCTAATAAATAAATCTACGTGGACAAATTTGAAAGGAATTATTTTATTATTTTTTTGTCATTTAAGAGCTGACTAGATCCAATCCTTCCTTAGTATAATAATAACAATAAGCAAAGATTTCACTAAAATTTAACTAATATACTAAGTCGCTAAATTTAAACTTTAAGTCGATGTGATACTGAACTATTGTTTCGAATTAAATAACTCCGAATTATTCTATTATTTCAAATTAAACACCTCGGAATCATACGAGGTTCTCAATTTTTTTTTTAAAAACAAAAAAACCGTTGGTTAGAGAGAACTTTGCGAGCATTTTGATAATAAGGATACCTTCCAACATTTTAAAGTAACGGTAGTTTGCATTACTTTTATCGTTAATGTAATAATAGTTGCCTATTCGATTTTCCTACAAAAGAAACAAAAATTAGGTTGATAAACATGGAAGGGTACTCCAATGACACAGGAAGGTTATCCAAAAGCGAATAGCCACCTACACATATTATAAATAAATAAAACAAAAATATATGTAGATGAAAAAAATTAAAAACAAAATACGAGCTTTAGCTCTACATCTCGGAATCGGATAGCGGCGAGGCGCTGTTCTCCTCTCGTCCCTCGCCGCCATCGCCGTCCCGATGAGGATTCTAAACGCACTGTCTCGACCTTCTCTATCTCCTCCCACCACCATCTCTCCTTCTTATCTAACACATCACTCTCCCTGTTCTTTCCCATCTCAAAAGAATTCCCCTAGCAATCCTGATTCCAGACCAGGTTAGAGACGAATATATTCGGAAAATCAACTTCTTCTTCTTTTTTCTATCCCCCAATTATAGAGTCCGAAGAGCTCCTGAGGAGTATGGGAAATAACCCATGCTTCTTTTGATTTCTTTAATTTATTTTTCACGTTGAAATAAATGGCACTAGAACTGACAGGTTTTGATTGATTAACATCTCAGTCGTAAGCTTTTATTGCTAAATTTATTGATGTATGTTTGATAATTTGCTATCATCGACACGTTTGATGAAATTTTATCGCAAATTCTTGGTACCCATTTGTTGGTTTGAGCTAAAATGGCTTCTTTATGTCTCTGATTGTGTGTATGTTGTAGTTTCCCTCTCAAGCAATTCGTCGAGCAATGGACGGGGGATGGTGCCATCGCGCTCGGTGTTTCCTACCTCTCCTGCTCTTACTTCTTCTGTTGGAGATCTGTTTGAGTTTATATGCTCTGGCCCTTTGATGAAGAAATTGGGATTCACTGCCGAAACGGTGGGCGAATCCGTCGACAAGTGGTTGCAGTGCGGTGGGCTCTTGTGCCGGTTGTTTCGGCTCAATGAACTTAGGTTGTCAGTCCCTGAGAAGGCTAGAATCTACCATTACTATGTACCTGTGTTCCTTTGGTGTGAAAACCAGATTTCACATCACAAATCCAAGTTTAAAGATGGAGAAGAGATACCACCATTAGTGGTATGCAAATAACTTTGCCAAGTATAATTATGCTCATGTTTGTGTTCATGGATGACATAATTCAATTGCTTTTTGACACTTCGAATTGAAATAACAAAATAAGACATCTGGCGATGTTTGACTTAGCTGTTCATTCTTTAGATTTGAGATAATGTTTACCTTATATAATGTAGATTGGTATCAGTGCTCCTCAAGGCAGTGGAAAGACGACTCTTGTTTTTGCCCTTGAGTATCTTTTCAAGCGAACTGGTAGGTGAGTTGGCTATTCTTGGCAGACTAGGAGACTTTAAACATCTGATCCAAGTAGTACCTCCTTTCTTGAACTGTGACGCCATTACTTTTGTATGCTTACAACTAAAATACTGATTTATCTGTTTCGTTCCCTAGAACTGCGGCTACCTTGTCCATAGATGATTTTTATTTGACAGCAGAAGAGCAGGTATGCATCTTCAAATTTGGTACAGTGATAAATTCGTTACTTTATGCTTCTTTTGATTTCTGATGGTTTGATCTGATATGCAGGCTACTTTAAGGAGTCAAAACCCTGGAAATGCGCTCTTAGAGGTGCCAAGTGAACTCATTCACTGTAATCATTAGAAGTTGAGCATTCTATGATGCGCCACAAACTATTGTGAATTTTATGTGTTCATGTACTTTCAGCTCCGAGGTAATGCAGGAAGCCATGACCTGCAGTTCTCAATTGATACACTTACATCTTTAAGCAAACTGACAAAGAAAGGTATCTAATCCTTGTTACTCTGTTTGATTTCCTTAGACCAGATTCTTCTCCACTAATCCAAGTAACAAGTATCCTCTCATGTGATGTTTTCTGATAAATCGGTGAAAAAGAATGATATGGATTGCATGTAACATTAAACCATTTGTCAACTCAAGCTGACTGAGAAATTATCTTGTATGTTCAAACTATTTAGGTATGACGATGAAACTTCCACGATATGATAAGGTATGCTTAATTGCTTACAGTAATGTGCCTATAAATTATCCTTACTTGATAGTTATGTTGGATATTCATGCTAGACATCTCGTCTATGTATGTAGTCGGCTTTTGGAGGGAAGGGTGATAGAGCAGACCCTTCCACATGGCCAGAGGTTGAAGGGCCAGTAGAGGTAAAACTACTTTAGAATATACTGTACAATGATGAGCTTCTACTTCAAGGAATAAAAATGGGGTCTTCATTTATCATTTTTCAAAATTAAAATGAATTGTTCTGTACTTTTCTCAATCAGCCTATTTTCTGCTATGGCAATTCAGGTTGTATTATTTGAGGGATGGATGCTTGGATTCAAACATCTTCCAAATGAAGTTGTGAAAGCAGTTGACCCACAGGCAAATTCTTCTTTCTCTCTCTTTTTCTCCTAGGAGAGTTTCAGATTACTCAGATGAGATCTTTTGTAATCCTTCTTTTTATATCAAAGTATATTTTTCCTTCTCTAGCTTGAAGTGGTAAACAAGAACCTTGAAGCCTACTATGATGCATGGGATAAGTTTGTTGAGGCATGGATGGTCATAAAGATAAAGGATCCGAATTGCGTATATCAATGGAGATTGCAGGTTATCTTCACATTGATATGAAAAATTAGTACTGACAACTGCAAATTATGAGTTTGTTCGTTATTTCAAGCATCCATTGTAACTTATGGCAGACTAAGTTTCTCTTTCGACATTTCAGGCGGAGATAGCCATGAGAGAAGATGGAAAACCTGGCATGTCTGATGAGGAGGTGCATCTTATACTTACATATCCCTTTTGAACTCATCTCATAGTGACCTCTATATGCTTTAATTTTCTTTTGACCAAGGTTCTAAAAGACTTTTGGTGGTAAATGGGCTGACAAGAGATTATGTAGCACCTAGGCACTAGGCAGGTTAAAAAATAAACAAATAAAAGAAATATCAGTTCGAGAAGAAGTTAAAATTAATACCTACAATTTAAACAATATACAAATGCATTTTTGTTAAAAAAAACTATAGTAAACTATTAGAATCCACTAATTCATCGTGTATAATAATTTTTATTTTCAAAGTCAATTTACGCGAAAGTATGATACGAGATGCTAAGACGACCACTAAAGCGGGGCCTAAAAGGAGCCTAGAAAGTTTTTTAAAACAATGCTTTAATGTGTGAAATTTACTCCAGGTGTATAATATCATTAGTTATCTGTGATGCTTCAAGTAATCACCCGAACGGGACTTTTTCTTAGAAAAACTGTAACAAGTTATTTTACCTATTTTTAGTAGTTTGTTTTACTGTGCACCTGCAGTGAATTACTTTAGAAGAGCTAAATTTCCAGCAATTCTTGCAGGTTTTGGATTTTGTATCTCGTTATCTGCCAGCATACAAAGCATATCTTCCCACTCTGTATGCCGAGGGACCAAACGGAATGGATCCGGACCGACTTCTTGTCATCGACATCGATGAGGAGAGGAATCCCATCTGAAAGAACTGATCTGATATTTCTTTTCGACAATTAATCAACACTTTTTGTTTTAGAATAGTTCTTTCATTTTTGTATCTGTATAGCAAACACGCCTTAATATTTGTATGAAGCTTTGTGATTTGTGGTTCGAGGACATCTCTCTGGTGGAGTTTATATTTCTTTCATAAACTTGTGATCACTTGGACTAAGGGGCCGATTGGTTAAGTGGAGTAAGTGGGTTATTCCCAAATAGATTCTCTTTATTCTAAAAATTTCATGCCAAACGCAGGATAAGATTTTGGAGTAAGAAAATAGGAGAAACTTTTTTATTTGGTACATTTTTTTATCCTAGATTTTAGTTTGGATAAAAAGATTAGATTATCTCACCATTTATTTCAAAATGCAAATGAACAATTACCCTCATTTATCTATGTACTATATCATAGTTTAGATTCAAGTTGAATAGCATAGCATGACTAATATACTTAATAATATATTAGAATATATTTACAGTGAAAATATTTTAATATAAGATGTCCATTTGTGATGGCATTTATATTATATAATTATAATGAATTAAGTCAAATTATGTTTTGACCAAAATGGTGATAATAACTATGAGAAAGATAATAATAGTTTAGGATAAAATTACAATTTATATTTGTTTCTAAACCTATTTCTTATCTTTCTCTAAAATAAAACAAGAGTTAACAAAAATAAATTTACACTAAATTAGGAAAACATCAATATCCCTTTCTTATAAATAAATAAATAATAAACATAACATTTTCAACTTCCATTGTAGTCTAGTTGGTTAGGATACTCGGCTCTCACCCGAGAGACCCGGGTTCGAGTCCCGGCATCGGAAATTTTTTTAATACCTCTTCCATTATGTTTTTCAACAGCAACCTAATTCAAGTTGATTTGACTCAAACCAAGATTAAGTCACCAAGTCAAATTGACTTGGCCGAGCTAAATTGATTCTTCTATTTGTTTATTTATTTATTTTTTTCTTTGAAAGGGGGGTGGGGGGGGGGGGGAGCGAGATTGACATTTACTCGGAAAAATATATATACTTATTAGACTAAGATATTGAGATATAGTTCATAGTGGATGCCTGGGTAATATTCATTATTCAACTTAATGCTCCACTTCATGAATCTACAGAACAAGTAACAAATGAGCATATGTATCATTTTGATATGAGACTTGAAATAAATAGATTTTAAGATACACCGCCTAATGATGATTCCAGGTGCACTATGAAACACAATAGTACAACAGAGATGGATATATGCAAGGAACACTGGTCCAAACTGTATCTGAGAACGATCAAACTGGAAATAAGAGGAAGAAAACTGGGCAAGTTGTAGGGTAGGAACATGCTCATTGCAAAACAGGCAATAGTACAGAAAATGAGTGTTAATACTCATAACTTGCCTGCCTGAGAGAGCAGGAGATTCCCAAATAGTTACAATAGAGCAGAGCAATAAAAACAAAAAAACAAAAGAAAACAAGATGAAAAAAGAAGGAAACACTTATGCGCAAGCAGCCCATTTTGGGAAATCACCCGATTGTTCACACCTCTCCTTGTTATCATAACTAAGTGAAAGCTGAGGCTGTCTCTAAGGTCTTACTAGGACAGGAGTGTTGCCAGTCACCGGCTGAAAGGCGGCGGCAGACTCCAAGCGCTCCCAGGTGATCTTTCGCTTCTCCTCCAGAGCCATTCGCTTCTCTTTCTCCTCCTGGTACTTTGTCTGGCAAGACAAGAATAGCTCCTCATCCATCTCAGACAACATTTTCCTCATATTCTGTGTTAGATTCAAGACCGCTTGGTTCCAGTGATTCTGACTGTTTCTTTCCAAAGCTGGGAATAGGATAGGCATGATCACTTGCCGGTTCTGAGCAACCAAACTTATCACGTGATCGTTGTTCCACAAGAAGAGCGCCCGTTCAGCAACCTGAAACATATAATTTTGTTTGGAGTACATGGTAAGGAAAAAAAATATATAGAGGAAGCTGATAGGATGTTGAAGATGAAAAGTATTTAATCACAATATCAAAGTCAAACAATTCTAAAAACTTCAGTCTTATAATGACTAACAATGTCCTCACAGCAAATAACTAATTGTAATTTTGACTGTTGGAAAATGGAAACACCACATGCTTCCCTAGGGCTTGGAAACAATCTTACCGAATAACTTCATAAAGTTAAATTTCAGTTTTTTCAATGATTGCATGTGCCTAATTATAGATAGGAATAAGTATATCACAATTACATGTTTGATTGGACCCAACTTTATCATCATTTGCAATTCATTTATGGTATCCGCTTCAAAAAAAATTTCCAGACTAAGCAGTCTCCCAAATACATGCAATGTACGAACAAGAACGAAAATTGCTTCCAGTAGAATCAGAAAAAAGTAATACAATATTGCGAGTAAAATTTCAAAGGGAGATCTACAGATTAGAAGTAAATGTTTCAGATACAATTATAATTTGATCATTTTTACTCCTAAAAGAGAGTCGGATCAACGCAGTCAAAAGAGAACTATCAAAAAGGAAAGGAGATGTTCCTCTGTTTCTAACATCTTTAAGCACCAAATTACTTTCTGAACCTATTCAACAATCTTCAGAAAATTTGCTTTCCAAAATTACTGCATCAAGATTGCATAAAGCCAGACTACATACCAAATTATCAGTTAAGCAACACGAGTATAAAGTGGTTGATACATCCCCACAAATGAACATACCAACATAATGACCACCAGTGTTACAAAACACTTGGCATGCGTGATAGATGTCATCCCAAGTGCCATAGAGAGGTTCGATACATTCCCGCAAATGAATGTACCAACATAATGACCATCGGTGCTACAAAACACTTGGCATCTGTGACAGATGTCATCCCAAGTGCCCAAAAGTGTCAACCATGGGTAGTACAAAAGTATAGGTTCAGAAATTTACACACCATATTCAAACTTTGGTCCCATACCTATAACTTTGCACTTGCCTAATCAAAGCGTCTGGGGGCAACTAAACCAAATGTACAATTAAGGATAAACAGAAGCAACCACCAATACAAGCAAAGGAAAACAAGGGGGAAAGTCATGTAAAGAGAAAATCAAGAGCACAAAATTAATAAATTATTAGCTAAAATATCATAATTAATCACAAGAACTAACTACCAATCATTTTATTAATTTATTTCCCTATGAGGCTGGTGAAATATTGAAAGAATCCACAAACCGAGCAGAAAATATTGATTACCTGGAAATGGGAACTATTGATGCAGCAAGCAATGCGTTGAAACAATGGGACCATGCATTTCTGGAATTCTACTACATTAGTAGCTTCCAAGACCTCTTCCAACTCACTCAAAAACATTACTTCTTTCTGACTATTTGTTACTGGCCAGTATTTCAACAACCCTCTAATCACTGCACTTGCTAACTTTGGCTCTTTCTCTATAAACTGCATCACACAATAAGTCAACTGTTGAAGATAAACTCCGACTGTTTTTGGTCTGTGCAAAGGAACTAGTGCTCTGCACAGAAAAATCTTATGTTCCTCCTTCAGAGGCAAGGCAAACCCACTAATCACACTCCCAAATACCTCCAGCAATTCAGCAATTCCATTATGCCGGTCAGTCTCAAAGACAAAACGATAGAATATATTACTAACTGCTCTTCTGATGAAAGGACGATGAACCATGAATTTCCCATAAATCTTATGCAAGATTGTTTTCAAGCAATCCCTTTCTCTTGGATCCTCAGAGTCAAAGAGATCGAGCAGTCTTAAAATGAATGTATGGTCAAAGTACTTCTTCCCAATCTTTGCATCAAGCGAGGAGGATGCAATAAACTTGAGAAGGAGATCATAAACAAGTTGCAAATGGGGCCAAGCAGGATCGAACATTGGCTCCTCCTCTTCAGTCTCCCCACCACCAGATGAGTTGGACCGGTAATTCGGAGGGAAGACGCGGAACAAATTATCTGCAAACATCTTACAGCTAGCAGCAATCACTGGCTCAGTAAATCGAGCACTCCCAGCATTTACATAATCAATAATGTCCAACAGAGTTTGCCTTTTGATGTCTTTCTCAGCTGAATTCTTGTTTGAGTCGGAGAAATCAAAAATGACACAGCAGAGATTCAACTTGCTAATGCAAAGGTTCTGCTTTTCTGCATTAGAGACGTCTTTGAAGGACACAAGAGGTTCAATTCCAGCAACTACGCTCGATGGGAAGACAGCAGATGACATCCGCTTCACAGTGGCGGATCGGGCAGGCCCGACATTGCTGCTGCTCGTTCGCTGGATCGAGTTCCCAGAGGTTGTGGAATTGAGCCCCAGATGGTTGTGCCCGGAACCTGAAGCCGTGTCAGATTTTGAGGACGAGGACGACTTCCGCGGCAACTTGTTAAGGAACTGCTTCCACATGATGCCAAAGTTTTTAGAAGCAAACCCTCAGATCAAGATCATGGCTTTTGATATTTTATCAATTTGGGCAGCAAGTACAAAGCTACCACCACCATAGATTTTGGATCAGAGAGGGACAAGAAACAGTAAACTTATATAGGAGCCATAGTCCTAATGCTATGCGAGAATAATTAGAAAATCCCTTGGCACTAAATTTTACAACAAAACAGAACCTTTATCGTGGGAGAGAGATCAATGCGACGAAAGGCTAAATCTTTCCTAAGCCGTGAAACAACAGAGAGCAAAATGCAGCTAGATCTACGACTCGAAAGTGGAAAACCGACAGAAGCTCAAAGATCGAGCCGTCCCCAGCTAGGATCAAAAGAAGGAAAGCTAAAATCTTACCTTTAGAAGAACATTAACAACAAAAGATCCTAAATTCGAGAATCTCGCATCAAATTCCACGCCACCGACCTCTACCTGGAGTTCAAAGAAGACCCGGAAAAAACCCAAATCTAGGCTCGGAAGAAAGGAAACTCCACGAACCCTAAAAAACTGGTACCGAAACGAATCCGAGGCTTCCAGGCTCAAAACTTACAGATCTATTGACAAGATCTAGATCGGAAGAACGGATCCGAGTTCGCTTCCAGCGATCCAGCAGCCATGAGATCAAATCAGAGATCTCGAGGCTTCTTTGCTAGGGGGGGGGCGGGGAGAGAGAGAGAGAGAGAGAGAGAGAGAGAGAGAGAGAGATGGGAATAGAAATGGGTTTCGAAATTCCCCCTTGGGAAAAAATAAACTTCGAAATGGGCGGATCTGCACCGTTGGAACTGAAAGGAGGGCGTGATGGGGGCAATACGGAGCGTTGATCATGGAGAGGGGAGAGGAGATTGACCGTCTGATGTGATGGTTTCGTCCTCAGGACAAAGGTGGACCAGGGTCCACAGATATGACGTGACACGTGAAGTGATGCCGATAGTCCACGGAGGCTTTGGCGCATAGCGCGGAGGAGGTGCGGGTGCCGGTTAACTTATCCGGTGCCCTTCGATGGGTACAAAAGCATGCATAATTGCATTTTTGTTGGTAAAAGATGCGACTCCTTTGCTAAGTTGGTCTATTTGTCAACACTAACCTCTTGCGAGTTCAATAATTACACCTGAACCCTCCACGAGATCAATATTTTACCTTTATTTTAGGATTTTTTAAAAAAAAATTGAATTTATTTAATATCTCATAAAAGAAGAGAAATATTTTTAAATAATTGATGAATCAAATTATTACAAAAAATAAATATCTCTAAAATTCTACCAACTTGTTCAGTGGAGAAACAGCTCACAAGATACAAAACTCAAAGGCACTTGTCCAGATATCCAGGGTAATCATTAACTTGGTTGAGTAGAATTACGGGTTTCCGGAATAAACTATCCTTTATCCTAAAATAAGTGCCGAATATCAAACGCATGAGAAATGGAATAAGTGGCGAATATCCTGATATATTTATCTCAGCTTTAAGCTTTTAGAAAAAAATAGAATATTCCATTAAGTTATTCTAAATACAAATAACTAATTTACTCTGTTTAATGTGACTATAATATAATTATCGAATTACTGAATTTTATAAGACTATAATATATTATACTATTAAAACATTTTGTAATGAAAATATTTTAATCATATGTTCATTTATGATGTTATTTATAAAAATATCTATATTATGTAAAGAATTAAATTAAATTATTTAGACAAAAATTCTAAAAATAATCATGATATAATAATATCATAATTGTAAAAAAGAATTACAATATCTTTTAATCTATTTCATATATCTCTCCAAAAAAATATATATTTTTTATATTGAACTAGAAAAAGAGTAATAAGATAAATTCGATCATTTTTATTTCTTATACTAACCAAATATCATCTTTTTCATATTTTATCCCTGTATGTATCCTTTTATTCTTTTCCAACAAAATATTAGGACTGAAAAAAAATATATTATCCTGAAATATATACTCATTTTATCTCAATCTCAATCTCAATCTCAATTTTTCTCATTCTGTAGCTAAACAGTCTCCAAGTAACTTTACAAGTGGCTGCAGAAAGAAGTGAAGCATAAACTCATACTATATTCAACAGGAGAGCCTACAGAATGAGTTTATGGACTACAAATCGGAGTCTGCACTTATTGATGACAGAATGGAGAGTGCAACACATATATTCATATCATTCTTCAAGCCAAAAAACCTGATTGATAAGGTACATACAATGTCCTTTATTGCTACTTTAGGGCAACAGTCAAAACTCGGGAAAATATAAAAAGGAACCAAAACAATCCCTGTACATGATCATGTCTTCTGAAGTTGCTGATGCCCGTTGTTTAATTTGTCGACAACTCCCTGGCTGCATCCCTAGGATGATCTCGGAGCTGCACCATAAGGCGAAAACTTACTCAGACGTCCAAAACATGAAAACTTCCTACTAAACTTGATTTAGTTAAGACAGCAGCACAACAAGACTCAATATAATATATAGCAGTAAATTTTACTGAAAGATCCTAGAATATGATGCACTCAAGGCCTTCAAATGGAGATATTTGAATCATCCAGGACCTTTCGCAATTCTAGGAATGATAATCATATGCTCTTCTCTCTATAAACAGATACAGAATGCATGTGACTTTATGGTACCAAACACAAAATTGACTACTAAGGAATACCGTCAAGTACCTAAGTTGATAGCCTCCGAGCTCTTCATCAACCGAAGTCGCTTGCATGATGCAACAAACATTCTGCAGTAAAGATGCGCAGATCAGAATTGCGCCATTAAGATATATATATATATATATATATATGAGATGATGCTTGCAAAAAATGATTGGGCATGGCATGTACTATATAATTCCTTTCTTGAAGGTAAACATGAAAGAAAAGTAAAATGATCAATAGGCTCATGCATATATAAGTTCTCCAAACAAAATTTTTGCAAGTTCTATCTCATTAAAGCCTAGAGATATATTTCATTTACAGACATCACTGTATCATATTTCAACTCAATGGCTATATAATACTCAAGTGGAAAAGAATGCAGAAGTTATTCAGTAGTAGTTGCGTACGAGATTCCATGGACAGGAAAACTACCCTGAAGAAGATATGTGAAAGAATGAACATTTATCTTTTCCTTAAAGGTTTAGGGTCATTTTCTAAGAGGAATCAGATGCAGGAAAATATGTTCTCTTTCTTAATTCATAAGTTACTTGCTTTCTAAAGAAAGCGACATGTACAATGCATTCAATGCTTTGTATTCAAGAAGTAGTCCTAAGAGATTGCCACAGCAAGCCTGGAGGGAAACCCTGGAAACAAGTCCAAGCACCATGGTGAAACAAACGGCACATATTCTTCAGTCAGTGTAGGAAGGATATATATTCGTGTACCTTAGCAGACTTATAGACCTTACATGAGCAATATCTGCTAGTTATTGATGCAATAATCAAATAAACTGGCCAGAATAAGTGGGATCTTATTTCTTGTTATGCTTGGAGGAAGAAAGTAGAAGTAACATAAACATAATAATTCCTCCTTAAACACTTGTCACTAGAATTTACCAAACATGGTTGAAGTCATAAGGAAAATGGTAGAGGACTAACACAAAACAAATTGCATATAATACTTTAGCATGACATCAGATCATTCTGTTGCTCGCATCAGTCAGCATGCACATCCATTGTCCACATTGACAAGGACCTAAACACTATAAAAGACATTGTTATCTAAATCCCCAACCTATGTTCGCTTCAGGAAATTCCTTTTCTTATTTTGAATACAACTTTATATTCCAAAACAACAGCTAAACATCATAATAACCTCATTCTAAAATATAAACATTATTCATCAAAATTACATATTATACCATTCACTAGCATAATTACTAATTTACTTTTAATATCTATCTCATCAACCTACTCTATATTAAAGCAAAGAGTATCCATAGTAATTTTATAAAATACAAAACACTTTTTCCTCTTTTTTACACTTTATACCACATCAAAAATAATTATTATACTCTTATTCTAGAATATAAGTAAATTTAAGAATCATTATTTCTGAAATAAAAACCTCACTTTGAAAATAACAAAGAGGAATATTTATTTCTAGAATTGACTTTATTCCTAAAATAAACAATAGCTCAGTAAAACATTTAAAGCCTTCATGTTGTGTATTGTATAATAGCATTGCTTAGCCATGAACATCCTTAACTCAGTGATTTGTGTTTTGTGTTTTGTGTTTTTAAATATGCCTCAGTCACTCAACATTGTAATAATGGATAATCATAAAGAAATCGAACAAAACTTGCCTTCGTTGCAAATGGAACCATCACAACCTATTCATGCAGGTACTTCTATCTTATGATATATACTCATTCCTGAACCTCTGCCAATTAGATGTAAAACACTCCTTTTCTTTTATTGATAAAAAAAACATAATAAACATACATATATATTCAGAATATTATAACAGGAAAGAGACCATGACTCGTGAGCTATCCTCAATTCTATGAACACAGCATCTGCGTTAATTTTCCATTGATCAAGTGTTATTAGTTCGCCAATCTTTACCAAAAGAACAGCTACTACCACGACGACGACAAGATCCAGAAAAACGATAAGATCATTCTAATCAACTATGGTCAAAAGACAACGAAAGAAACGTACTTCCATGGGACGTCCCCGACGAGCATCCAATCTCCGTCCTTGTCCTCGTATGTCGGGACGTACTCTGTCCCGTTCACCGGATCCACGAGCCTCCTCTCATTCAGATAGTTATTACCTGCAAAGCGCCAAACTCGCTAACATAATGCAAGATAGAGCGGTAGGGAATGGAACAAGCACTTGTCATGGCGAGATCTTACGGATGGTGAAGCAGGAGAACATGTCCTGGAGCGCGGCGAGCAGCTGCTCGTATCCGTCGTACGTCTCCAGATCGACTTTCCGCAGGTACGGCGCTCCGTCGACCGCCACCTTCACGTACGCGCAGCTCTTCAGCACGTTCCGCCGGAAAGACCTCACCGGCGGCCACCCCACCACCTGCGCCCTACACACATTCCATCAGAGAGAAAGCAAGTTGAGACGGTTGGCCCGATGGATTACCAGGGGAGAAAATAATGAATCAAGGGCAAAAGCGTCATCTAACAGAAGGCAGTAGACTTTTTTGGTACTACTCACTTGGCAGCTGAAGGCTTCCCGGCTCCGGCGACGGGATCACCGGAGGAGGATCCGGAAGACCGATCCCCGCCACGCATCTCGATCCCGGCTCCTCCGAGCCTGACATCGACGGTCTCGGAGAATCCGCGCTTCCTCTCCAGCTCGGTGCCGCCCCGCGGCCCAGGGAGCCCCAGCTTGAGCTCCGTCTCCTCGTAACCCAACCCCGTCGCCTCCGACTCCGTCGAGCTCTTCCTCGTATCCGTCGACATCGCCGCTCTAGGGTTCCAGCCAAGCTGCGTGTCTCCCTTTCGCTCCGACCTTTTTAAGAGAGGAGAGAGAGAAACAGAGAGGGAGGGATGAGCAGAATGGGATGTGTGGTTCTCTATAATCTCTCTTTTCTAAGTATATATATATATATATATAGAGAGAGAGAGAGAGAGAGAGAGAGAGAGAGAGAGAGAGAGAGAGAGAGAGAGGTTTTGTGTGTTAGATGGAGGACACGTGGTGGAGAGCGTGCGGCGGGGATTGGGGTTTGGTGGAGGAGGACAAGAACATGGACGGGCTTTGAGGAACTGGGCCCCCACCTGTCGGTTCGTGCTGTCCCCCGCCCCCAGTCTCCGGCTTCGCTCTGTTGCCGTCCGTCGCTCTCCGTGTCAGTCTTATACATGTTAAAGTACCCGTGTGCGCGTGGTGCCTTGTACCGAAGAAACCGTAACGGAAAAGTTCTTCTTCTTCTTTTTCTCTTACTCTCTTTATTAAAAACACCCTATTTTTCTTTTATTTTCTTAAAGATACTCTGAAATTAAATTTAATCTAACAACTACTTGTCCACAGAAGGGGGATAATTATTTTGTAGCAGACTCTTATCCAGTGTTAATATGATGTATAAAAAAATAATAAGAGCTTTATTTTGCAAATTGTTAGTTACCTTCTCAGTTCATTGTAATATTTTTGACCAATTTGCAGATGAATCCCTCTCCTTTTCAAGCCCACCGTGACTATAATAAATGAACCATTAATATATTATGCATCATTATCATGATTCAAAAAGAACCAAAGGACACAAAATTAATTTCACAAGTCTATCATTAGAAGGCAGAGAGGGTTTGCTAAGTAAACTTATGATTGTTTAGTGAAATGAATACTTTGGGAATAAATTAATCATGGAGATTGGGGGCAATGTCGGGGAAAGCCGGTGCTAATGTGACATTGGATTAATTAATCTAATCCTTAGCTTTATCTTATTTTAATAGCAAACTGGCCGTCAAAGATCTCATTAGGGGATCCTCTTTGGGAATTGTTAAAGAAATAGAGTACTTTAACTATATTACATCAAAATATGACTCCTTTTATATAGAATATGTGCATGATATTAGAATTAGCGGGTCGGGTTTGGATTAAATTTATCCATTTATGAATCCAAGACTATCATCATATTACTCTTCGATACTGGTAGAGCACTCAGCTATTATTATTAGAGAGAGAAATAAAAATTTAATGGTGTCTTGGTTAATTAGTATCCTTATAATTTAAATCTAGATACACTTATGCAACATACTCGCCATTGTTTGACTAAGATTATTAATTATTAACAAAATTTGGTTGATAATTATAGGAATTATTTAAGTGTTCTCTGTTCACTTTGAGCTCTGATGCTTTTGGAGCTTTTTGATGATGGTAGTAGTTCATCCATATTACAATGTTTGTGAAGAAGAACAATCCACACTCTTTAAATTAATAAATTCTTCCCGAGGATTTCATGTTTGAAGTTTCTAAATTGGAAGCCAGTTTTTGCTAGTATTCTATTTTGGGCCAATTAATTATCTAATATACTATTAGAGCTAATTTTATTTTCAAACTTCTAATATTGCATAAAAACACGATAGATGTATTATTAGTCTGTTAATTTAACAGTTTAAATTTTTGGATCAAATGGAAATAGAAAGTGTTGACTTCTTTGATATAATTTATGCCCAATTGGATGGATGAACAAAAGTTCCCACTTGTAAACCACGGGCATCCATCCACTAATTAATTATGTAAACATAATAAGAGTTCTTTTACAAGGCAACAGTGAATACACAAGTGACATCAAATTTGATGAAGGAATCTTTGAGTACATCATCAACAATGATATGAGTTCTTGAAATTTTCTTTGACCATCTTAGATTAAATATAGATGCATGTACAATTAGGCAGCAAATGCATGTTATTCTAAAAGCAATTATAGATTCCATTATGCCCAAATCCTTGTTTAATTTTAATAAACACCATTCACTTTAAAACATTGCCTGAATAGTAGAAGTAGGTAGCTAATGATGCAGATAAGATTCTGTGTTTCGATAATTAATTAAGGGCTTGCATGTGAGGTTAACCCCATGTTAATCCACATGCCTATTGTTGACTATGTTAATCCACAATGTCATTGCTTCTAGATGAGCATTTTTATATAGGAAAAAAAATATATATATATATATAGTGGTTTTGCAATGCTAATGGATAATAAAATTCCATTAGTAATTTATTATTATTTTTTACTAAAAATAGGGTATATTATAAAATTGCGATCTATATTTTATCTATTTTATTATTCACATTCCGGCTCCGACGATTTTGTTGCTTAACATTTTTTTTTTCTATAATTCTCCTTTAAAACCCCAACGTTATTTTAACTAACCGATATTGATCAAATTATTAAAATACCTTAACTACTATTTTTTCTCCTCTTAAGAAGTCATAGATAAAATATTTCTTTGCTAGTACTGTTTAAATTAACAGAAATCATATTAAAATGATAATTATAAGGGAAATAAAGTGTCGGATTATAAAAACATCAAAAGACGAGGTCTGAATGAGCTTGATTTATAAAATTTCCTTAAAACTATTACATAATTAATTTTAAGTCACGGAGAAACTAGTTTGGAAAAAAGAGAGACATTTCGGACGAAACTAAAACCTTATTTTGTATAATAATTAGGATTAAATTTTTTTTTTTGTTTAGTGTATAAATAATCTACGCTCGTAGTAGATCGAGGAATAAAAATTTGTCCATTTACAAATTTATTTGATTTTAGCTAAAGGGTGATTTTAGGATTAAAATAAGCAAGGAGTGTGGCGCGCTGTCGGGAAGCCACATCAATGGCATCATTAAACTAATGAAGTTTTTTTAATACCACATCATTAAACTAATGAAGCTACTCCAACACCCCAAAACCATTAATGGCAGACAGGCAGTCAAAAGATCTCCTTGGCTGCACTCTTGGCTCTAAGAATCCTCCTCGGAAATTATGAAAGTTTTCTTAATCTACTAATACATAATAATTATAATAATAATAATAATCTAAGCTAAGATGGACGACCTGGATGTATATAGCTTAAAAATTTGGGTTTAAGATGAGAATATATTAGTAGAGGTCGGTAGCTAATGATGCAGATTAGATTCTGTATCTGAATAACTAATTGAGTGCTTGTCTGTGAGGATTAACTCAATGTTAATCCACATGCAACGAGTGCTTGTATGTGAGAAGAATATGAGATTTGCTTCTCCATCTATTTAAATTTTCAATTATGGCAAACTAATATATATATTAGATAACTAAATATTTTTTTAAGAAGAAATCCATAGAGCTCCAATAAAAAAAGTGAGATTTGGGAGTTAATTATTTATCAATTAGTTTGATAAGATCTAACAGTTAAGATCCTCAGGGCTATAATACGAATGCAAAAATTTGATAATTATATTACCTTAATATTTTATCAAGTAAAAACATATATCCTTGACTAAGAGTAATATATATATATATATATATATATATATCATAATAAAGTTATTGATGCCTTTTTATAATTAATCTGATGAAAATTTAATTAAATTTTATCTCTTTGATTATTATTTATTATTTATATATAATTTTATTAGTTTAAGATTGATTTAAATTTAATCTAATAATAGATAGAGATAGAGAATCATATTTAAATTGAAGTTTATCTTCAAAATATTTAATATTAAATAATATCTTCTATATTCAAGGCATAATTATATCTAACAGAGAAATTTTAAAGGAAGAAAACAACGTCCAATTCGAATTACCTAATATAGTTTTGGAACCGGTAAGTACTGGGTATGAAAACCGCCGTTAGATTAAGATGACATTTTATCACCGTATGTTAATGATATATTATTACTCTCTCTCATACGCGGAGCCATTTATGGTGTTTTTTTGGATTAGTGTATTTATTATTAAAAAACTAAACTATGTAATAGGAAAGTTAAATTTGATTAATCTAGAATATTTTTAATTAGATGGTCATAACGGATAATATTTTTATGAGTATTGATATCTAATTAGAGATATTGCCCCCTAATCAAAGTTTTTCTCTCTCACACTCGTTAACATTAGATTCCAATAACAACACTCTATTGTTGGGCTTTAGGCCTTGGCCCAATTATTTGTTGGGCTTGGGCCGATTCACACAGAATCTGACCCAATTCTATATCTGAGTTTTTTTGAAGATAAATATTTAATATTCTCAGCGATATCGGCATAATGATATTCACATCCCAAAATAAATATGGCTTGAAAATTCTTATCTAAAATTTAGTTTAAATATGATAAATAAAACATTTTTTTTGTGGTCTTTTCAAGTGAATATTTTACACATGTTTATTATATCTTATGCTATATGTTCTTTTGAATAATATAATATTTCTCATGGATTTATAAATTATACCAAGTAAATAAGCTAATTTATTTTTATACATAGTAGATTAGATAGTTGAGTCTAACTCTCATAATAAATTTAGTTACAATGCGTCCAATGTCTCCCGTGAAAACTTTCTTTGGTGCTTCGCTATCACGATTTCTTATCCTAAACCGATATAAGTTCGGTTTTTTAATCCAATTTTTTTAATAAATATTTTCTAGATTTTCCGACGTGGCGCCACCTCAGCGACATTATATCCCTATCAGCTCGGTCGCGTCACCGTAGGGTTACTCGTGATGGCTACTTGCCACCTAACCCCATAGTTGACAAAGCCTCCTACAATTGGTGTGATGTCGCTATCTCCAAGTCCTGATGAAGTCCGGTCACCGTCCATTGGACACCGTCGATCCTGTTTCCGCCGACTGATCTCTACCGTCGATCTCAAGAGAGCAGCCGAAACTAGTAGTGAGAGTTCGGACACGTTAAAGTTTCACCCCATTCTTCCTATTATTTTTCTTACCGAGCGAATAAAGAATTAAATTTCCTCTCCAGTGTGCATATCTTTAAATTATCTCTACGAGGCGACGGTGATCGAAGGCAGCAAGAAGGCCAGAAGATATTTTTGGGGGAACCGACGAGGTGCTTGATTTGATCGCAGCCGGAAGCACGCAAAATCGGCGCATTTGCCGTCGGATATGGTGTGTTCTTGTTCAAATTCCACGCTTCCCGATGCTCTCTATCTTTTGGGTTTTATTATATAGTTGTTGCTTCGTGTTAGTTGCTTTCCCCGATTGTTTGGATTCGTTTGAGGAGTTGGGAGCTGGAAATGGCATGCGGGTTTTCATGTAATTGATAGGTTATTAGTCGGGTTTGAGGGTTTAGGGTTATTTTGTGGATTTTATTGTTGGGTTTCTTGATATATAGGGGTTTGATGATCTTTAGATGCTAGTATAGTTTGTGATGGGGAAGTTCTTGAGCCAAGATATTATGATTATGTATACCTGGTGGTGGATAAGAAGCAGCAAAATAAGCTTCACTAAGATTAGCGCTATTATGACCTTCTTAGCATGGTTATAAACTTATACTCATTGAAGTCCTTGCTCCATGAAAGATAATAAGGTTGTATGTTATGTCCCTTGGTTTATATGTTTTGGTGCTCTCCGTCTGTTTTAACATTTTTGTGGCGCATGCTGTAAATATTAATCGGCAACTATATAAATGAGCATCTTAATTGATGTATATGATCTGCAGGTTGAGTTGTTTCCGCCACACCTTACTTTTTAGAGAAGAAAACGAAGGAAAAGGGTTCTGGTTATCACAGCAAGGTCTATTCAACAAATTGTCTATTTGTTCTTCAATTCATATCTTCCACACGTGAAACCCAATTAGGCATTTTGAGAAGGCAATAATCTGAACAGAATTAATGAACTGCTGAATCATTGGGAGTTCAAATTTATTATCTCTCTGTGTTAATTTCCAGTATGAATACTGCCTAAACTTTGATTGAATTCCTTTTCCGTAACCATAAGGTGAAGGTAGAGGGGGCATAGATCCTTTATAAATGGAGGCATCTGCACAAATTGACGGACATGAGCATGTGATTAACATAGCAAAGGCCAGCATGGTTACTGCATCAACCAGTGATCAAGATTGCTATAATTATTCTGATGGATTACATTGTGAAGATAGGCCTTCTACAAGTACACAAGCCCCGGCATCTTCATCATCGTCATCCTCATCATCACCGGTTGCATCCAACTCCAGGAATGTCCATTCCAATAGAGGAGGTGAAAATTATGGTCGTCACCAAAGAAGTCCTATGAATTCTGGTTTATGGATTTCAATTGAGTTTCTTGTCAATGTGAGCCAAATTATAGCAGCTATAGTTGTACTCTCCTTGTCGAGGCATGAGCATCCGCGAGCTCCATTATTTGCATGGGTCATAGGCTATACTGCTGGATGTGTTGCCACTCTTCCTTATCTTTGTTGGCGCTATATTCATTTCAATGGTCAAGATTCTGGGGAAGAATTAGACGAAACACGCCAAAATTCTTTCCCAAACGACCCTGCTGAATCTACCAGTTACACTTCAATTACTTCTGCCCAAGCAGTGCAAGCAGATCATCGTAGCACTGAACCAGTATCACAACTTGCTTCTGTAATTACTAGTCCAAGGTATTGTATGTAATGCAGTTACACACTGTGCTTAATTTTCTACCATTATGATTTATGAATTGCTCTTCTCTAGCATTTGCTGTTAACTAAACTGCAGCCATATAATAAATATTATGGCAATGTTTATAGTTGTATTCTTTCAAATATTAAATAGACATTTATATGGACGCAGGAGAAAAAGATCACTTGCATATTCATGATATCTTCCTTGCTCTTTAACATGCTCCAAATCTTGGTTAATCAGAAAGAGAAGATACAAGATAGAATTTGGATACCTGCATATAATCTTGGTTAATTCGTTCTGTTCTTGCAGGATTCATGCATTGTTTGACCATTTCAAGATGGTAATAGATTGTTTTTTCGCTGTTTGGTTTGTTGTTGGGAACGTTTGGATCTTTGGTGGGAGCTCTTCAACCGATGCTCCCAACTTGTACAGGTATATGCACAGTAACTCTGCATTTCATCCACTTAATTCATATCTGGATCCACCTTGACTTATTTTCCTGATCTCTAGGTTATGTATTGTGCTCCTGACAGTCAGCTTTATTGGGTATGCCGTGCCTTTTATCCTATGCGTGACGATATTCTGCTGTCTACCTTGCATGATGTCTATCTTGGGATTCAGAGAAGATTCTGGCCGTAGTAAGGGAGCCAGCGCAGAAGTAATTAATGCTCTGCCAACCTACAAGTTCAAGTTAAAGAGAGGTCGAAATAGAGGGAATGAAATTATCTCCAATAACCTACGCGAGGGTGGAATCCTGGGCCCTGGTACTAATAAAGAGAGAATAATTTCTGCTGAAGATGCTGTGAGTTCTCTCATGTTTTACATTTCATCATTGTTTTGCTATTTTGTTAATTTCCCTTTAACTGTCTTCATGGAAGTTGCTAGTTGCTCCATGTTGTAAATCTTTTGGCCTTGTTTTGGTTTGAGGCTAAGCTCCGAACTCGATTAGTTAGTCTTAATTTTTTGAAGAGTAAATAGGATTAGATATGAAAAAGATAAAAAGATGTTTAGTTACTGAACCAATTTGGGGGTTCCTGAACCATTTTAGGGAAGGTCCCTAAACTCAAAGCAAACAAAGCTTTGTGTCTCCTATATAAACTTTTGGATGATAGAAGAGAAATCTGATGTCTGCATCTTTGGATCTATGTTTAAGTTGGCACTTCTTAGTTTTGATGGAATGGTAAAAACAAAAAAGGACACATCGGTTTATAGTCCTTTCATAGAACCTTCTTAACTTCATGTTGAGAGCCCCATGTTGTTGAAAAAAGAATTGGATAATGATATCAATTGGTGGAAGGGCCTCAACTACTGGGATTCAAGTCTACAGTCCATACTATCTGATCGAGACTCCTCTCTATATTGTTGGAAACTTGGAACTTCTTGTATGTTTGATGCCTGAGTTAATTATTTGATTACGCGTTGTTGGTTACTATCTAAGGGTACTTTGTGATTGTCTTGAACTTCCTCAGAATGCTTGCTTTTATTGATTTATAGTTTCGATATTAAATGGGGCCCATGCCCTTAGTTACCATTTCTTCTTTGCCATCCTTTCCATCTATTCAACAAAATTTTAATTTGCTGTCTTCTGCTGCAATTGATAGGTTTCCTTAACATAATTTATTCATCTAATGGCATTAAGAATACATCTGAGTTGACCTAAAAGTTAGTTTATTTCTTGTTGCTTTTGATTGATACTTAAATGGCACCTTAATCTAGAACCAGAGTAATTAATGACTAGCAAGAATATTTTTATCGATCGTTTTCTCCTGAGGCACTTGTTTCATTTATGATTTACTAATGATGCTGACATGTGCAACGATGTATTTATAACTCAGAAGAACATTAAATTGATTAATTGATTTAGGGCGCACTTGCTTCATGACTCCATCTATGGGTGCCGGAATGCTTAGTATAGCAAACTTAACTTATACATGTAAATTTGATTCTCTCCTGGCCACATTCAAATTGTACATGTAAAATTGATTCTCTCCTGGCCACATTCAAATTGTCTGTAACAGACACTTCACTTTTAACTTGGGGTTTGAAAAATCAGCTCTTTCATTATCAAGGCGTGATTTGCAATTTATTATAAACCACAAAGTAATGTTTAATGCCGAGTGTGGTCTTTGCAGGTTTGCACCATCTGCCTTGCAGAGTATTCAGACAATGATGAGCTTCGTGAGCTGCCCTGCTACCACTTCTTCCATCTTTCCTGTGTAGATAAATGGCTCAAGATCAGTGCAATATGCCCCCTTTGCAAGTTTCAGATAGGATTTGAAGCAGCAGGGTCGGTGTTTGGTGCGCAGTTCAGCCGTCGCCGTGGCAACAGGAGGTTAGGGAGAGGTGTTGATTCCACAAGAGTTGCAGTAGTGTAGGCTTCGAACTACTATCTGCTCAAGTGTTGTTATATACTTCTATGTTGGAAGATCCTTCAAACATGGATCTTGGTATCACTCAGGCCTCAATCTTCTCTCTGTTGCATGTCTACACCAGATGCATGGAGATAGATTGTATCATGAATTGAAGGTTTCTCTTTTACTTTAGGAGGACTGGATTGTCCTTTACTTTTGCTCTTACCCCATGTTACGACATAATCCTTCCTCCATGATGCAGCTGACATCCTTGTCTGTGGTGCAGGTTGAGAAGCATGATAATTTAATGAAGGCTTCTTGAGTCTGACCAACTATAGTTTCATACGAGTGTCAAAATACTCATTCAAAGATTCTCATCAGAACAGTGCAAGCTCTTCTAGGATTTCTGAGCAAAAATGCAGGCGATATATCTTCAAAAAATGATGCACGCGGTCGTTATTGGAGATGTTATAAAGAGTTATCATTGAGATTTGTTGAAATTCTTGTTGTATTAAACTATGATCTCCACTTGTGCAGTTGATTTGCCAAATGATTTGAATTAATAGTAAAAGTATATGAGATAATTTATGCTCACGTGGACTACAATTGCAATTATCAAATCTTTATTTCTACGAAATAGACGCCCGGCTCTTATAAAGTGGACGATATTATTCGTATTATCCCTAATGTGATGAAAAGATTTGCCATCTATGAATAGTATTACATATCAGCAATCCAAACACGGTGAATAAGAATGACGAAAGCCGAACAACTCAAACCTACATTTTTTGCGACAATTAGCTCATTAGTGAAGATCTAAAGCATTACTTTCACTATTTTCCAACTTTTGACATGTTTGAAAGCCAAAATACGTGAATTGCACAAAAGCAATTATACAAGTCGGTTTATGCCAAAATTTTTAGTTCAATGTGAACGCTGATAACACATAATAAATAGCTGCCAGTGTAAAGTGAATAATATAACCGGGCAATGAATCTTGACCCACTACTTGAAAGAATATCACAACCCAGAGCTGGCAGTCCACGGACATATCGCTACACAACTAAGAACACCATCATTCAAATAACTGGGCTTGATGATGATGAGGACGACGGCACAGCGGTGATGAAAGGTTGTCTTCCACCACCTACACAATAAAATCTCGAACAGTAATACTAGTCTGTAGAGGGCCACTCAGAGCTATTAGTTCCAACTCACCAACATACTCTCACTGTAATGTGCGGACAAAAATGTCTTGGGTGCTCTTGAAACATACCTTCTTCCCCTCCAGCTTTTCGTACCGCATGCGCACCAAAATTCTAAATATTCTGACTCCACACTTTCAACAAAGTAAATCTCCTCTTCCTTTGGCAAGGTTAGTCAGAGAGCACATGCTGTGCTATTGAATGCTTAGGCTGTTCAGCTCCTTCAAAGGATGCAATTTGTCATTCAAAGAGTAGGGAACATCTTTTGCTTTTAATTCTGGAGATGCCACAACTCCATTTTCTGGTGCATTTTCTATGCAGTGATTCACGGAATAGGAAGCGGATGAGCTGTGGCCCCCAAGGTATGTGGAGTAAGGAAAATATTCTGCGCATCGCGTCTTCCATCCTGATTAGGAAACAAACATATAATTAGTTCTGAGAGGTGCTACTAGTGCATGCTGCAAGTGACTGATGGAGATCAAGACTTACTAAATGCAGCATCCTGATCAATGAATACCGTCTCAAGCAATTTATGGACCGCAATACAGTCTTGAAGTTTCCATTCATTAACTGGAGCCAGTGCACCATTTCTGCTTAGAAGGCGAGAAGCATGTAAGTTTTGCTTACATATTCGCAGATGGATCATGACTAAACACTTGGATGTACTTACCCTGAAGCAATGTTATTTGTTGAATCCTCGATTAACTTAATTGCCTCATGCTTCTTATCTGGTTCCATAACATATAGCATTTCTGCAGCTGCTGCTCTATGCATTAAGGAAGCTGGTTCAAAAACATGAGATCTATGTAAGTAGATATCCTTCAGTATAAGAACAAGTATAGAAGAGATAAAAACCTCCGTGCTTCTCAAGGAATGATGTGTTCACTTCCATCAGAGACTTCTCATTTAACTGACTGCGAAAAGAAGCTGACAAGTTAAAAATGACTAGTAATGCAGCTGCACAAGTCAGAACTGGAAAAACAGTATAAAGTTAGCAACCTTATCTCTAGCCGTTCGGCTTCCAAGACTTTCCAAATTAGTTTCTCCGAGTCAGTGACTGGAGATGAAGATTGACTTATCTTGTGAAAAAATCTTATCTGGAAGGAATTGTAACCAAATTAGGTCCAAAAAAGTAATGAGAGAGTTGTGCTAAATTCAGGTAGGCCAAGAATGTATGAAATATATTGCAAAATTGCCAGCAACCAATTAACAGACTGCCAGCAAAAAGAATGTGGTAGTTGGGATGACCACAGATAGATGGACAGAACAGAAGTCTCTTTGCACATAATCATGGTCTGAAATTTCAGCCAAGAATGATGCGTTTTGCCAGAAATGTATCGGTTTTACCGACATCCAATCCAAAACTTTTCCCTAAACAGGCAATTTGACTGGTTCTGTGGTTTAACATTCTACTAAGCCAAGGGGGATAAACATTGTGTTTCTACCGAGCTAAAGGCACCCAATAACATTCTTCTTGAGTACGATTCAAACTTAGCTGATGTTCAATATTTTCTTCTATTCTAACTTTCTTTTGGTGCCATTAAGATTTTTTATTTCTTATATATTAATAAATAGTGCAATTGAAACGGGAGAAACTAAAGCAAAACACAACCTAAGCTGATCAGAATGTTTTGCTTTTTCGCTTTTTCGGCGGACTGAAACAGACAGGGAAAACAGAACTTTAAACCATGCACATAACAAGAATTGCACTGGTATATTCAGATGTAGAGATTTCTTAAATTTTAAACCTGAAAATGATTGATTCAAATGTGATAAGTGTAGACAATAAGTTTATTTTTGTCAGGATACTAACCGGTGAATGTTTAAAAGTTAAAATGACTATTGTGCAAATGACTTATATATATATATCAAAATAAGGACTAAGAACACTAACATACCATTTTACCTAATTAATGATAATCATAATTCAAAGCAAGAAAAGGGATGAAAAATACAACTTTGCTAGTTGGATGACTTACCAAACACCGATGGCAATCCGGATTATTTTTGTCCAATTTAATTAACTGTTTGACAGCCTGAAGAAAATAAGCAAATACTTACAGTAAGAAAAGCAGAAGTGAAAAACTCCTATAGGGAAATTCAGAGTTTCAACGAATAATATAATGAGATATCTGGAGAGAAATCAATGTACTTGTTTGATATGAAAAGAGTAAACGTGAAAAAAAAAGGAACAAATCAGAAAGCTCCTTCAATATGAGTGGTCGAGCTTCTTTTCTCTCTTTTTTTGACCTATTTTGCTAAATTTCAACATAAAAAAATAATTCAAATTGCAAAGAATATACTTGCCATCAAGCCTACATACAGCTAATTGATCAAACTATTTTTTTCTTCAAAAAATAAAAAATCACCACAACAGAACTATAATTAACTGACCTGAAAAGCTAGTAAAGTTCTTTGCTTCCTCATGTTTAATTCAAAAGAAAGTATATGTGTTTCCAACGAGTTTGATGAATTATTCTGGAGCAGCTTTAAATATTTAGTAGCTTCCAATAATGGATCCTCAACCTGCATTATAGATAATAAACATCTGTAAACATCAAACATCGACATTAAGCTAGGAGAAAGGCTACAACAATCTTGAGAATTTAAAGTATAACAAATAACTCTTTTTTACTTTTCTTCTATCATTTTCTCTGGTAATGGATGAACAATTGGGCAGAGGGTTTCAGCTTCACGTTACAAGTCATGGCAACTAAAAAAACGTACACAAACTTCAGATAAGAAAAAATGTCCAACATGAACAATTACCTGCAACAGTTTTTCCCCGTGAGGATCTAAATCAACTGGCCTGGCATGCTGCCGTTTGCCAGATTTAGATGTGCCAGAAGTTGCTTCCTCTTCAACCTTCTCTTCAGCCTCCTGATAGTATCAAGCATAATTACACGGACAAATTTAGCCAGTCAAATATATTGTGCATTCAAAAGTAGCACTTACTTTCTTTGCACGTGCTTCAGCCTTTTTTTGCTTTTGTCTCAATTTCTTCCTCTGTGAGGGCGGCAGTTTTGACATTTCATCACCCTCCTCACTTGCTGATTTCAATGGAGAATCATGTAATTTCATATAGCACCTACACAGAAGATACATCACTAATTCTTGAAGCTGAATAAATAGCTAGATATGAATGAAACAGCAAAATGTTGAAACGACTAATTAGTTATCCAATCTCAAAAGTCTTGTATCACACTCAAAGCATATTGCAAGATAATGTGTTCAGCATTCAAGTATTGCTCAACACTGGATGAAGATTAGCACTGATCACAGTATAGTTGGGAAATTTATCAGAAAAAGGGACTACTATTTCCTTATCTTTTCCTTTCTTTTCCCTTTTTCTCATTCCTCTATTTCATGATTATTATGTGAAATAATTATACCTTGATAGTTTGAATTATTGCTCATTTTCACATAGACTCCCTTATTTATTTTTCATGATATGTCAACCCCCTTAACTATGTAAAACATCCAAAATGCATGTTCTATTAGTTATCCGTTAGATTTTACTAAAAAGATCACTGATCATAATGTGATCACTTTTAAGCTCCATGGGGATCACTTAAAGAGAAACAAGATGAGGGTAAGATGATCATTTAATGTTTTTTCATTAATACTACTAGAGGGTGAGAGATATTAGATAGTTGAGGGCGTCAAAAATGTCACAAAATATAAATAAGATCTATGTGAAAATTGACTATAGTTCAAAAGGTCTAAATGTAATCAACTTTTATTACCTCCAACAATGAGATCTTTGAAGAACAAGTAACAACCTTTAGATAAACCAGTCACAATACTATGTAAAATTTTTCTCCTTAGCTATAAACTCTTGCTTTTGGGACACATTGAAAAACAAAAAAGAAAAGAAAATTAAAGCAACATAATATTGTTATGTTTATGATTGTAGGCATCTTCAAGTAACCTGGCAAGCATCAATGGCCCTGTTATAATGAAATAAATCAAACAGACAGTAGAGGCAACCGCTCCCCATCTCTGACTATAAACTCTTACATCAACTCTTCATACTACATACTCTATCACTTATTGTAACAAGTGCCTCTAATGAACCAAACCCGCAAACTAGATCATTTTGAGTAAGTCTTTCAAGGTTTGCCAAACTTGTTATCAGCAGTTTCATTTAATGATATGCAGCAGATATGAAATTTTACAAGAGATCTCTCACAAAGCTAAAGAATCCTTGCAAACAGACAAGGTTTGGAACGTAAAGTACCATCAAAATCAGAGAAATTATCTAAACATCGTGATCTCTTATTTTCAGGCCTTTAGACAGGAATAAGTGAAAGGGCAATTTGTAGCATTAATGAGAGACTTATTAGTTTGTAGAACACTAAACCGAGAAAAGTTAGAGATCAGTGGAATTTCTTATTCAACCATTTGTTTTGTGGCAACCAATTTTAAGGGATATCCACCCCCAAGAAAGTAGGTGTGATGAGGTATTAGTATGATATGAGAATAAGAAGAAATATTCTCAAATCAAATGGCCCTCAAGATAGTGGTCTCATTGATACTCAACAATATGCTTTGAATCAACTCTTCCTCCAAACCTACATGAAGCATAATACCATAACAACACTAGGCATCAGGCAAATCCCAGATCTAACCTTACATACTGCATTCACAGTTAGCACCATCCCCCCATACTCTCAAAAGAATTAGGGTGGATTGCTTGCTGCAAGAAAAGGGAAAGGATAACAAGAGCGTTTGTGCTTCAGCATGTTTTGTGCATACAAGCCAGATGTTTGCAATAGAAAATAACAAAAGCAGCATATATGGAAGCAAGATCTACATTTCAAATAGCCTGCAACATGAATATAACAGGTGAGAAAGGAAGTGATAACAATTTAACTAAATGTTTTAAACCACAAAAAAAATGTTAAACCTTTCAATAAATGAAACAAGCAAGAAACAAAAGATAATCACAAAGAATATAGTATCAAGTGAGACGAGGCCATATAAAGAATGTCCTAGGACAAAAAAAAACTTGCACAACCAAATAGAAACCCACCTGATAGCTCCTGCAGCAGCCTTATGGAAGTACTCATGTGAATGTAACTGGTCTTGAAACTTCAACATAGAAATGTAGGCTCGAAGTGTCATTTTACGTAGACAATAAGAATGAAAGTCAAACTGATCCTCTGTAATATCAGCATAGTGCTTCTCAACAGCCAAAAACTTTTTCAAAGCCCGCCCTAGATCTCCTTGACGGAAGTAACTTTCACCAGAAGCAAGTTCATACCTTTCCAGGATGCAGGATGCAAAACTTAATATTATTGGAGTAGACAAAATAAGACAGTAAAAGGGGGGGTGGGGGTGGAGGGAAGGTAGAAGGGAGGGAATGATGCAAAAGAATTAACATAACTGGGACAGGCAAAAGAAGATAGAACTTGAGAAAGACAGATTGAGAAAGAGAAGGCAGGAGAGGGAAGGAGCAAGAACGCACCACATGCACTGCATGTCATGCAGATTATTGTGCTGGTCTCCATCCTTTGTGAATAAAACAGCTGTCTTCTCTGCTAATCCAACCTTCACCAAAAGTAGACTTAAGAAACTCCAGTTGCAGATAAGCAGACTCTAAACAACTCAAGGAATAAAGTTACAGTTGGTATTCAGGTTTCAAATGCCAGATTACCTGATCAGCTTGAAGCATACGAGTAACACACTCACTGTTCAAGTAACGATCAGCAAGATCCATAGACCTAGCTTCATCTGCTAAGGTAGCAGCAGCAACTAAGTCACCTGCATGTTTCAATATCCTTCCCTGTGATCAAGAGCTTAATACATTAGATAAATTGTATTACTTGTCACAAAGTTGATCATCAAGAAGTCAAAATAGAAGACATGAACTGAGTTTATGTCCTTATTGGTTAAATTAGTAGGGAATACTTCACATAGTACATATAAGTGAGATAAACATTAACCATGTCAATGAGATGAGTACATCTGCAAAAGTAACGGAAGAACAAACAATCTAACAAGCATTGTTCCTTCCAATCTGAAGCCAGTTGGACTCTCAGTCTGTTCTTTCACCCGCCTTGGAACCTTTACATGTTTCAATAGCAGGCAGGGTGGTGCTTGACTTTCATAATTTCATCACTAATCATGATGAGCAAAGACAAATAAAGTGTTGCCATTCTTGAGAGGCCATAACAGTTGAATTTCCCAACTGAATGATATTATAATTAAGAGTGAAACATAGCATATGATTTCTCTCATGCTTCCAATTGAAAAAAATAAATATAAAACCTAATATCTCGTGATGTCCTATTCCAGATGGGACTTAAAATATTTACTTCAACATTTAGAAACCTTTTGCCAAGATTAACTTCCCCTCTCTACATGGCTAGCGTGTTTTACCAATAGAAACTTTAATATACAAGAGAAAGTCAGACATTTATGCACTAGTAACTTAAGAATTTCCAGGCCCCAAAAGAGAGAAGCAACATAAGTCATCCTTGCCAGGACTAATTGTAGTTTGCACTACTCTTCTTCAACAAAAATAGGTGAACAATTCTGTTTTAAGGCTTCAAAGATGACAAGCACATGTGAAGTTGCCTATAAGCTTGTATATGACAACAGCTGTGGAAAAAAAAAACTTATATAGGATATGGCTATGACATGGATACATGCTATAGTTACCCAAAAAATTGACAACCACGAGCAGATGCATCCTTATGGTAAAATACCAAATTTCGTCTTTACATCATAAATTCATCATTGCTATGTGGTAAGTTCTAATGATCATCATTGCTATGTGGAAAGTTCTGATGATCATCATTGCTATGTGCTAAGTTCTAATGATCATCATTTCTATGTGGTACTTTCCAGTAATATACTGGCAATCCAATGTGTGGAGAGATCTTTCTAGAAATAGCTTTGTCCTCTACAGTGTATTGAGAAACCACTGTTTCTTCAATTTCATTGAATAAGTAGGTTAATATTAGCTTACATATAAACTGTCAGTGGGATATCCATGGCTGTGAACACAAGATACAAGCAAAGACATGCATTTTCAGCTGCCAAATTCCTGCAGGTGCTACATTAATACTACCAAATGAAGAACCTCTATTGACCAATGACTTCTTATACTAGGACTCTGGAGGAACTTAACGTTTTTAAGGCCAACACAGAAAAATTTTGTCCATGCAGATGTAGATATCTGGAAACTAAAAAAAATGTCAAATACAAAAGTAAGAAATATGTAGCTATGAATTACAAACAGTTGAGCCTCAACCAAACCAAGTCCTGTCAAGGAGAACCGAACAATGGGTCCAAAAATCTAAAAATTCTTTGGCTATGAATAAATATTATCTTCCGTGTGGTCGAATATGGCCTGATTTTAGAGTGGTCTTGTCATTACATGCCACTATGTTACTCTACTCACATAACCTCCCACATTTGCCACCACATTTGTCAAGACTTTATCCAGATACAATCCTAAGCTACTCACTGTCAAGGGAGCCTACTAACTTCACATGCTCCCCCCGCCTCCAGCAAGCATCCATCTACCTAGAAACCTTTGTGCACCTCCTATGGTCACTCCACTGTTCCTCTTTGATTAAGCAGACTAGTTCAGGCCCTGAATATCTATGCTCTGGATCAGGCTTGGCAGTAATGCAATCAAACATACACCTAATTTAGTCTAGTTAAACTATTTTCTGTCATGAGTGAAAAGACCTACAACCAACTGAAAATGCCCAATGTCAACATGAGTAAACAGATCTCAGACAGATTGATAGCTGAAATAAAATAATTACCTTGAGCTTCTAAGAACTTAAACAGATCTCAGACAGATTGATAGCTGAAATAAAATAGTTACCTTGAGCTTCTAAGAACTTAAACAAATCTCGGACAGATTGATAGCTATAGTTATTCGTAAAGAAATAAAATTGTTACCTTGAGCTTCTAAGACTTTTACATGTCACCAAAAGAAAACAAACCTTGACAGAATATAAATCAATCACTGTTGGCGTGTGTGCAATAGCCTCATCAATTTTAGCCAGAGCAACATCATACTGGCCCCTTCTGTCATAATGCTGTATACAAGTAAAAGTATGACCTAAGTATATTAAGACATCCTAAAAAAATTAAATATTTACAAATTGATCCAAACAAACATAAAAAGACACCAAATCCAAACCTGGGAAACCAAAAACAATGTCCACATAAGTGTTGATGGAGGTTCCTTTTGTGTCCTGCACTTTAAAGTCTAAACATTATTCATAATACTATCATAAGGAACATAATAAATCTAAATGTAGCGTCCAGGATAATTTGGATTGACATATGTTATCAGACCTATCAATGGAAACATAAATTTTGTAGGGCATGGTGTACTAATAACTTTGCTCCAACATGATAGGTCTCATGTCAATTTGGTCCAAAATGGGGAAAATAATAATATTCAAGTACTGCATAGCAGCACAAACATGACTAAGAAAAAATGAAACAGAAAGATTAGAACATCCAAACACATATTTTATTGTCTAATGACAACAATTATAAAACACAGCTTAATAACTGTAATCTTGACATTACATTAAATTCTTGTTTCAGAAGTTGTTAAGATTATTTAATGAGAATTCATTATATGACTGGGAATACCATAATGTCAAGGATTCCTAGGATTACCTTCCAGGAAAGCAACCAGTTGTCCTAATGGAGTCCTCCAGTTGAAGAAACAACTGTTCCAGAAGGCTTGCCTGTTAAGGTCGACAAGAAGTTTTCATTAAATAAGCTTTATCTGACTTCTAACAATTCTTCAGGAAAGTAATGTTCTGTGAGGAAATTTAGGAACCTTGCCAGGGTGCTCATATAACGGGCTTAGGTCACCAAACAACGAAGGAACTCCCTGAAAGACGGAAGAATATGTCAGCTTGACTGTTTAGTCCATCCATACAGAATGATAAACAAAGTGATGAGAAATAAATGCAGAAAAAAATATAATACAGAATGATATAGAATTTTACAATGCAGACACGTAAATTATCAGTAAAAGGTGCTTTGTAATTAAGACAACCTTAGTTAACAGAGGTCTGACATAGTTGTCTGCTGCCTCTCTAAATCTGTCACCTTCTAGAAAATCAAGTGGTATCCTCTGCAACAAGGAATTAAATGTTTAAGAATTGAATATGGTCATAAGACTAGAAGAATAGTAGAGAACACAATAGAAAACAGCACAGCTAAAAGCAAAGATGTTTCCAGATTTAGATAATTTAGTTGAATAAATAGTGGAGCACATGAAATAATGTAGAGTGAAGAGATTGAGAGTGATGAATATATTTACTCCTCTCACTATCTATAAACTCCAAATTTCATAGTAAGAGTATTCACCAACAAAAATAGCCTAGTTATTTCTCTGTTTGCATTACTATAACCACATCAAATCCCACGCAAGATTAACTTGTATTATAAGTTCACGGCAAACTTATTACTGATGGTGTTTTCCTCTCATCAGAAAAAAGAAACAAATGGGTATACATGATTCAACGCATGAGCATATTATGATATGTTGAAGAATACCGTGGAATTGATTCCCTAGATTCTTGTCAATATCTTTCTTATATTTCCAAATAGTAGTAATTCCTAATGTTTATCAAAGATATAAAAAACCAAAATAACTTTTACATATCAAATTAATGGCTAAAGATCGTAATTTAGCATCAGTTAGGGGCAAAAGACCAGAGGCTTCTCCTCCTATTGCAACTACAACCCATGAGGCCAGGACCAAGCTCTATGGTTCTGAACTTCACATTAACAAAACATAAAAGAGATGTACTATATTCCTCTTTCCTTTTCCATTAATAACTTAACATTCCACTGAATAATAAAACAAGGTTAGGAACTAGCTATCTATGCATTCCATTATACAAAAAAAAGAAGTAATTGAGCACCATAAGCATAATACGAATTTTTATGCTCACATAATGTAACTATAATCTATAATGAAGAGAACAGTACCACAAAAAAGAAGAACAAAAAAGGTAAGAACATCAGGGCATTGGTTAGTCTCTGAGGACAACATTTACCTTTGCAGCTGATGACCAACTGAATTGCTCCTTCAGTGATTTATACAAGGCATCAAGACATTCAATCTCATTAGGAGTATACTGACCTATCTCAGAATACAACCCCGTGCATTTTTGCAACCCTATCAAGTATCTGAAAAGAGGTAAACAACAAACATTAGTGGATCTCAAGTTTAACAGGGACACCATTAAGTTCCCACTTCTTTTTTGTCCTTAAATGCAAAAGTCCACCTCTTCTAGCAAATCAGGCGTATGCAGCAAAGCAAACAAAAATACAGGACTGGAACATGGTCGGATGCTGCATCACATACAATAGCAGATAAATAGTTGACCTCTGGAGATCAATTAGTCAACTAGATGTAAAAAGATTATTTTTATAACTCCATTTAAAAGATAAACAAAAGCAATTATAATCCAATTAAGGTTTTATTCTTCTCCTAAATGTATGATACTCAATGGATTGTTATTGGGTATTATAAGAAAACTAAGGATTGTATAGATGTGGAAAGATTGAGTCAGATTCTCCAGTGTGAGATTGAACACCATTCAAGGTGGTCAAAACACATGGCTTAGCACAGATGATGCATTTAGGCTAAATATGTCCTGAAGATGTTGCCTTGTTCTCATGAAAGGAAAACAGGTTTATAGAATCATAGAATAAGATATTGCTGTTTTTAAAAAAAAAAAACACATTTTGTGCCCTTGGTGCATCATAGTGGTCTTTGGCCACACGTGGAATTTGATCTCTTGTGATTTCCTTAACACAAATTTATCCACTCCCTTTCACAACCAAGTGAGAAAGACCAAAAACTGTGCCAATTAATAAACAGATAACAAAATTGGCACATCACCATATGTAGAGAAATACCCAAAATTGCTGAGTCACCTTCCAGTTAACAAATCCTTTGCGAAAAAATGGGAAGTGAGAATGAGCGGTGAAAAAATATGCAGTCAGCGCAACAAACAAACAAAAAAAGCCCTTAGCAAGGGCATATGCATGATACAAGAATTGATAGAAGAATCAATAATTTTTAGAAGTCAAAATAGACAAACATGAGTTCTTATAAGAAATTCTGGTGAATAAAACACAACTAGATGTATCCACTTACAACATCAGGGGCATTGTCTCCTTTTCTAAGAAAATATACATTAAGAAGTATATCATTAAGGATATCAGCCACAACCAATCACTCCATCTACGGCTGAACTAATCCAAGCACTTAGCAGTCGAGGCAAAGCTACTAAAACCCAAAAGCTCGAAAGGTAAATTCAAGCAAACCACAAACATTTGCATTAAGTATAAATATAAACACACTGCCTAAAGCAAAACATGAGCGACAACTTTAGCGAAATTGTTTTCACTTGTTCAGTATTAAAATATAAAAATAGAACTGGTTCTCAACATCTAGAAATTCCATCTCAACGTGAAGAGGGAAGCCCTAAACATCTTACCGGTAGTTATCAGAATTCATAAAGAGGAGGGATCTATATATTTTCTCTCCTTCCTCTAAACGACCAAGTTTCAGTAGGATAGAAGCCATTTGTTCTTTGAAGGCTAGTTTGTCAACCTGGCAGATAATATGAATACTCGTAAGCAAGAGCTAGCTTTATACACCAAGATAAATAAAATGCCCCCTACATCCTTCTGATCCCCATACGGAAAATATAATCCTTGTATTGAAACTTCCAGATCATTTTCTTTATATGTACATATGTAAAATTCATAGAAGTTGAATAGGCTTACGATCTTGGCTTCTTTTTTGTGCATTTCCTCAAGGGCTTTATCCAGCAAACCACATTCCTCTAACAATGATATCTGCAGTAAATTACATAAAAAAGATGACAACAATATTTTCTCGATAGTTAAACTAAAGGAGAAATAGAAACATAAAACCTCACTATCAGTATCAGTATCTAATGTCATTGATTACTGGACAACACTCTCGTTACCAAAGAGAAAATGCTCATCAGATAGTAGCACCACAACAGAATAGAAGGACTATTACAATCAGCTTGAGGAATTAACGGATCATCATACAAAGAGTACCAAAAGAGACTAGGCTTCCTTCCCAAGTAAATTTCAGCACAGCGCTTCACAAATTTTCGAAACTAATACGAACTGATAACATGTTGTAAAGATATGTCGGCATAAGTTACTCCTAAAATGTGCAGACAAAATATCACTTCTAATAAAGGGACTATACTTTTGCAGCCATTTGATACAAGGAAACCCCCAGTGAGATGTAATGACTGAGCAGAACAATCTACTAACATATAACAGAAGTTCAGCAGCTTGCAAGCATCTGTATGAGGCTGAGCTACAGCTACAAATCTTCCATAAATTAAGTTGATAGTTTAATGAAAGAAAAGGAAAATTTTCATGCAATATAGGATGTACTATTTATATGCAGCTTTGCTCTAATAAACATAGTTTCTTCACAACAGCCAGTAGACAAACATCATCATTCTCTCTCTTCAAGTTAAAACTTAAGACAGCTACTTGAACTGATTCTAGTGAATTGACTTCATTTTTGTTCAATAGTTGTTATCTTCTTTTTAGTCCAATGGAATGTTGAATTAAGTCTTCCCACTAATGCTGCTAAGAAGTCTCAGCAGCTGACAGCAGACAAGGAGGTGGACTCATACAACCAATCAGACATCATCAGATATATGGCCGGGCCTAATGTCTAACTATTGTGGCAATCCTTGAAAAAGAGTATTGCACCAATGGAGACTCAGGGAGAGCAATATTAAGCTTTAGGTTTTAACCAGGGAGAGGTTCAATGAACAGACAGACAATGACAGCCTTATTTGATCACCAGTATTGACTTCCAGCAGTAAATCCTCAATTTGCCACAGTAAACATCAAGGGAATCTCATGGCAGCAGGAGCAGTAAAGGTAGGGATTGTAGCACCCATGACAAGTGGCAACCTTCAATAGCATGATCCAACAAAGATATTGTTCCCAGCAAAGAGATAAAGTTTTAGCTGTGAACTTTCAGCAACTTTCCCTCAATATTTGTTTGTATATCAAAAGTGGCACTCAAAAGATATATTCAAATATGCCTGTAAGAATATCATAGTACTGTTTGTCATAGCACCACCTAAATATGAAGAGTAAACATGCCATCTGCAAATCAAGGAGATTTTTTCAATTTATTTTTGAAGACATAGAGAATAATGACAACCCACCTGCTTGTTCAATCTCACTCATAAGGAAATTCAAAATAAAGATACATGCTTAAAATACATTAATCACATTCAGTTGCATCTAAAAGTTAAAAGAACTGCTTGTATAATAGAATAAATACCTTGTACAAGAGCATCTCTCCATGTTCATAACGCTCATTATCTGGAGGATAATCATCTTCTAGTGTCCCTTCATAAGCCTCCAATACTTCTATCGCCTTCGAACCACTAAGGAATACAAATGAGGAAAACAACAGAATTACATAAATGAATCATTCTCCAAAGATGATGTTAGCAATCTTAATAATCAAAATTCTGATACCAATTTTTGAGTTACTTCTTTACAAGACAGATGGAAAAAGAAAATTAAAAGGAAGGTTAGAAGAGAGAGACATGGGAGGGTTAACAACGTGTTGGTTTGATGGCTTTGCCAGGCCACCGGGTGGTAGGGTGTCAAAAAAAGCAGCAGGGCACAGAAAGTCCAAGCAGTAGATGGCAAAAGCATTGGAGGCAGGGAAGAGGCAGGACCATGAAAGGAGGCTTTTGTTACTATTGTGCCTGGCTACAGAATAACAAAATATTCACACCAGATAATAATAGAGCTACAGAGATATGGAACTCCTCAATTTATATCTCAACAAAAAATTCAGTTTGTTAACTAAGATGGTATGGTTTCTATTATATAAAGCAGATCAAGTACTACTAAATTGTTAAGTTTGACTGCTTATAATAAAGAAACGACAAATTACAAGCATAAATTTGTGTATGATTCATCAGGAATGATTTGTAGAATGCCAAAGGAAACTAATATACTTGGAATTCAAATGATGAGCAACTGCAAAGCCGATCCAGTTCATGCGATGATTCGGTTTTAAACTTAAAAGTTGTTGTCTTGTTTCAACAAATCCTGTCAAATCCCTCATTTGTGCCTGCAGAATACATTAAAAGGTGCTTGTATTTAGCAAAATATGGGTGTTACACTTCCCAAAACTTCTAAAACAGCATATTCTTTGATAAATAAGTAGCTAAGCACACAAAAGATATATTACAGCAAACTCTTTTCCAGCGCCGTCTTTAATTTTGATACTTATAGTCTTATACAACTCATATGGCTTTAGATCAGTAGACCATACAACTAAATCAATTGAGTAGCAGTGAAACAAGAGAAAAACAAGATGTTTATCACATTCATCCTTCTAGGCATAGTTGAGATATTTATAAATTACATATATGATTACTAGAGAATCTCCAGTGATTCCCTAAAGAATCTTTTATTTATTCCTTTTGGTATCCTCAGTTTATTAGCATGCTGTATTACCCAAAAACGTTCCATCATTGTAAACTGAAACATAAAGTTTATTCTAATAGCTGAAGATAGATACCGTCTTCTGAAACCCAAAAAGTTTGTGAAGTCAAGAACTTCTGCCAAACTATTCTAACGTAACCACCTTATAGAAAAATATAGGTATGGATGATTCTTTACCCAAGAAAGGATGTGTACCCAATTCTTCATAAATAGATGTCTCTTAAGAAAGTGTATCGAACTAACACATAATAAGGTCATCCAACATCAAGGTCTTGACTAAGAAAGAATTTTAGGTTCAATAATATTTGTAACAATTATAGCACCAAAAACAAATAACAGGGAATATTTGAGATGCAATAATTTATCATAAATTTACATCTTTACAACTACAATTAGCAATATTATTTCCAAGATTAGAGCTAGGTATTTTTGGACAAAGACCAACACACTTATGTTTCACTGCAATGAAAATCTCTGATTCCCACAAAGTTGAAAGAGAAAACAATCTCAATCAAACAAAGAGTTATAGCTATACTAGAAACTGATAACAATAAAATCAATTCACGTGTACCCCACCTGTAAGAGTGACAAGTCACGTAGGATTTCAATATTATCTGGATCAATCTTCAATGCGTTTCTGTAGCATTTAATTGCTTCTCTATATTCTCTGTCTGATCGATAAAGCAGACCATAGACATGCCAGCATACATGACTTTTAAGATCATTCTGCCAAGAAGCAAGAGATATCAGATCAAGAGATATCAGTGTGTAACAATGAACTGATCGCACCAAGTATTCAAAGAAGTAACTGACCTTGAGACCACGGCGAACAAGCTCATACGCTTCAGATTTCCGGTCCATGCAGTTCAATGTTAATCCTTTCATGGATAAGGTTTCTAGGAGGAGACAAACAGAGAAATGGGATGAGTACAACTATACAGAAAGTAAGAGCATGCTCCATTGATACACAGACAACAACCAAATGGTATGGCATAGTGGATAAAACAAATGGGAGCAAACCCTTTTTATTATTTCTACACATACCTCCATGCTCAGGAAACTTTTTTAATATGGCATCTGCAGCCTTCAACCCCTTTTTGTATTGCTTGGTCTCATATGATTTCTGAATAGATTGATTCAAATCATAAAAATGACAATCAACAGCCTTCAAAATTGTAACTAGCAAAAGACTTACTTTCTAAACCAGGTAAGTTATAAAATACAAATATTGTTCATCCGTTCACATGAGCAATGGTGGAACAGTACTATTTTCTATTTCAGAAATAAAGGATACAAAATCAGAAGCTTCAAAAGCTGCGATAGGCAAAGGTCTTATTCTCTAAACCAGATAAGTAAAAAAAAACCTATCCATCTATGCATACGGATGAGTAGAAAAACAAGCAAAGAATAAAAATGAAAAGTGTTACATGCATTTGTTATCGTAGCATCTAGAATTTATGACTTTATGTGCATATGCTTGCAACCCCATCAAAGATATAAATGTGTCGTTCCTTCTCCTGCACAAGCTACTGGCCTACTTTGCAAGTTCTCTAAACATGAAAGTTATGAATCAATCCTCTATAAGTGAGCCTGCAGCCTAGTTTGCCCACCTTAATACATAAATGACCTGCCGAAAAGCTTCAACAACCAAAAAAAAAGCTTCATGGAGAAAATTAGTACTAGCCAGGAAAATTAAAAAGGCCTGCTACAGTTGATATTTTCTTCAGACAGGCTTGTATCCTTAGCAGTTTTATAGGCCAGATGCATGCCCACTCCATCCGGATAGATATGTTATACACAATGGAAATCCTTGATGACACATAAAATCTTAAAAAGGATGATTGTATAGCAGATTTTAAGGAACTAATTGACAAAAAAAAAGAGAGGAATCCCCAAGAACACCACCTCTTGTTTCTTGCATATTCAGCATTCTAATTCAAGTAACTAGTAAGGTTCCTGGCTGTTAAGTTGAATAAAAGCAGAGTTCTATTGATCTGGGAAAAGTGATAGATAGTTGTACTTTGGAATCAGTAGCCAATTTCAGAAAAGCGGAAACTTTGTCTTAGTTATGGCCATAATACTACCAAAACTAATAAACTTGATGATGCATTAAACAGTTTTCCAACAGTTGGTGGAACTAACAATTGCTGGAAAAAGCGACTAATTCAATATGATATCCATAGTGTTCATCTCTGTAACAATAAGCAATAAACTAATAACAGTCTTGTTCAACAAAAGAATTATGTTCAAAATAGACAAGGTGCTCTGAAGAAAATGAAAAATAAAATAAACAAAGAAAAATGAAAAAAGATATCCATTTGACATTAAGTAAACTTAGAGCACAGCTCAAGTATAAAAAACAATTTTTGAGAATAAATACAATTTCCAGTCCATATTAGAAGATATATATTTGTGAATCCTTATATAAATAAGCAGAAGATGATACACTAGATTCAATTACATGAAACCTTCAAGGTAAGGAATATATCCTGGAAAGGACAATATATAAATTGTCCATCAATTGTATATTTCCTGTTTCAACAACAGTCTACGCTAGATGAAAAAGAAACCTTTCTTCATTCTATAATAGGCCATGTAACTTAATACTAAAAACAGTCTACAACAAGAAAACGGCTCATCCTAGCCTTAGAAATTAGGTGCATTTAGGAGGCCGCGCATCCTCTAATTATTTCTAATCATTATTAAACACAACAATCCAAAAATTATCTTTATCAAGAATCGAAGTCGTTCACAATACTTCCAGTAACAAATTACAAGTTCTTCTATCAAATATTTGAAACACCAAAAATTTGACAAAAAGTATTGAATCAGTCATATGCACTTACTCTAAAATCCATCCCAGTTCTCACTTCCAATAGAAAGTTGCAACGCAGCAAGACTATAAATACTTCTACCAAGAACGCAACACATTAAACAAAACTTCCAATAGCAAAAAACAAGTCTGCGCAGTAAATTTATGAACCACATATAAAAAAGCATCGAATTAGCCGAATGCGTCGCAAATCAACTCATCCAACCAAGCTCCAAAACCCATCCCAGTTATCTACAGCAGCAGCAAGCAACACCCATCCAAGAAAGAATAAACTCCAACAGAGACGCCTCCACTCCCCCGAGAAAACCAATTACCCGAATCTAACTCAAAAGAACCGCGAGAAAGGGAGAGGATAGGAGGGACGGAGAACTGAGGAGAGCTTACGACGATGACTTTGAACAGATTGGCTTCCTTTGTGGGGAGAGACGACCCCATTATCCCCGGTAGCGTAGCAGAAACCCTAGGAGAGAGAGAGACGAGCGAAGGGGTTTGGGCAGCGGAAGGGAGTATCGTCGCAACCCTACCCCTCTTCGCAGTAGCTGACCGAAGAAAAGAGAAAAAAGAACTCGATCCGGTATGGTATACCGCGGGTTTAGTATAAGGAAAAAAACAGATCTACGTCGATCGAGGTAAATGGACGGTCCCTGTGTGGGGATTCATTTTGGGTTATATTTTATCCTGCGGCCATTTAAGTGCGAATATGGCTTTCCAACTTGGAAGACCTAAAAGGCTAAAAGGAAAAAAGAATCTTATCGAGACTCTTTTCGGTAAAACAAATTTAATTATAAGGGCATGTTTAGTTTCAGCAAAGTGAGCGAAATAAAAATAAATAATAAAAAAACTATCTTGCGTTATGTGCCAACATATAAACTCATTTTGATGCTGTAACTAGTTTATGGAAGACACCTATTTCTCTAATTAGGTTTTTGAACAGACTTATTTCAACAATAAAATATAATAATTGACGATATCAACATCATTATCTAGAGATGATCTTATCCAAATTCATCGGCCAAAAGTCATGTCAGTTTAATATAAAGCTTGTCACAACGTCTTTCTTTTATTTTCTTTTAAGTGTTAAAAGATCCTCCTTTTTCCTTTGGGATAGCAATTTTTTGTTTTTTTTAATCTCGAACAAATAAATCCTATACTAGGTTGCCTATCTTATGGAGCAAATAGTCATCTGCAATTCAATTACGAGCACAATCTTGCCTTATTTTCTTGATTACATCAAGTATATTGAACATTAATATGATAATTTTATTTAAATCTTATGAACTATTATGTATTTTAGCTAATGAGATAGTGCTTAAATAATTAAAGAGACACACATGATATGAGTTTTCCGAATTTGAATCTCAGCATCATTGATTTAATTAAAATAGTATTAAATTTCTCTCTTTTTATTTAGATTTTTTATGATGACCATTCGCTTTTTTTTCCTACAAGATGTCGCATGATTATTACATAATTAGTAAGATAATTTTACTCTTATTTTAGAAGGGAAAAAACATGGGTAAAATAGTTATTTGCCATTATATATATATAAGAATTCATGTGAAAATATAAAATAATTTTAGAGTGTACGTGATTACATAACTAGTTGGGACTTACTCAGATTTGGTGTGGCGTCCAACGTACAGTGTAGAGGATCCAAACCAATAAAATTAAGCCCGAGCAAAGTAGAACCTCCGGTCATTACCGCCCCCAGTTGGATCGGATCCGGTGCAAAGCTCGGGTCTGGTATATTTTATTCGGGGGAATGCTAGCGAGGACGCGTCTTACGACCAATTCAAACATCTCTCACACATTATAAGCTTCCTCGCATATCCCCTCTTTCACTCTCACCTCCAGGTAGTAACATATCTTCAAAGAATTAGATAGAAGAAGGGATAGAGGAGAGAGAGCGCCGCCCCTCGTCAGAACGACGAGCCGTTGCGGCCTACAACGCCTTACCATCTCCTCCGACAGCAGGGGGGTGGCGTTGTAAACCGCACGACTCCTCGTTACGGCGACCGGCCGGAGTCCATGTTCAAGGTCTAGCTCAACAAGCCTCTACCGTTTCTATGTTAATCCTGCGTTCGTCTCCTGTAATATATTTTGAAACATGCCATGTAGGATCTGCAATGATCTTTTACTTGTAATCTTGTACTAATTATATATTTTCTAAGCAGGCGTGGAGTTGAAAAGGTTATTAACTCTTGAAAAGTGCATGTAATTAGTACTAGTTTTGCTAAAGCAAATGGTAGAGACTTGCATCAAATCATGGAACACCAGCTTCTTTGGTCAGAAAAAAAGAAAATAGAAAAGAAAAGGAGGAGGCAGGACCGGCTACGAGAGAGAGGAAGAGCCGCCTTTCTTGAGATGAAAAATACAGTCAAATAAAGGAATTAGACAGTGGTGAATAAAAAAATCACATTATGTATTAGTTTCATTCACAGCCCTCTTCAGAAAAGAAGAGAGAAAATATCATACACGATATACTCCACATTGTTTTCCACTCACCAATTGTAAATTTTTCCAGCAAATGCCTATTCATCTGGTTTCAAATATTCCTCAATTTACAAGATAAAATTCCAGGTGGCCTGCTCTGCTTTAAATAAGGTACAGATAGTTTAAAAACCAAAAAGGAAAAGAAAAACTCCATCCATAAGCCTGTCTATTCATATGATTAGCCACTAATTCTGAACTGGTATCAGCTGGACCTACACGGCTATACCACACGTACAAGGAGCACAGAAGTTAGTGACTTTTCTATGCAAGGAAGAAGCTAATACGTTATTCGTAGCTAGATCTCGTTCAGTCAGAAGAGTCAGGTGATTCATATCCGTAGGGGTTCTTGCTAGCCCAGTTCCACTGATCTCGACACATCTCTTCAATGCTGTACTTTGCTCTAGAAAGACATATTACCCGCAGTCAGTATGCCGGAAGTACAGAAGAAGCAAAATGGAAATAAAAAGTTCTTCCTTTTAACAATAAAAATGTGTTAAGAGTCTTCCAGACAGCACTCATGCAGGATCTTTGAACTTACTTCCACTTCAACTCTTTCTCTGCTTTGGTGGTTGATGCATAAAGAATTTCAGCATCACCAGGTCGTCGTCCAGCCATGACCAAAGGGACTTTCTGCATAACATTAAGACAAAAACATAAAAAGAAAAGATGGTATCAGGTAGTGAACAGAGAGGACCAAACAGGTCCTCTCTTTTGCCAAAATTAACAGTTACCACATATTGAAATAGAAAGATGTTGGACTGTTGGGTCTCTTTGATCTGGAAGCTTCTCAGCTAGAGTCAACCTAAAATGCGAACTAAAGATTGAACTACTCAGAGAAATGGAAATTCGGCAGTGTGGATTATAATCACCTTCCCTGAAGCCCTTTCAAATGCTGCAACCATTTCCAAAACCGTTGTGCCCTTTCCAGTTCCTAGATTGTACGCTTCACAGCCTGCAGATTGCAATATACTTCATTAAAGCAAAGAACAAGCTTCTAAATACCTACTAAGAAATGCAACACACTATTATTTAAGGTGCTATCAACAGGAAAAAAAACTAGCATGGAATGCTTCGGAATTACATAGAAGTAAAATATGACAGCTATGCGGAGCTTTGCGGGTCGATAGAAAATGTCATGCATGTAATGAACTATAAGGAAAAATGCAGTTATGAGCTATAAGGATAATCATGTTGCAGGGATTTGTTCCATGTAAAAGCAAAATCACTATTTCTCTAAGCTTGATGAAAATCTCCTATTGGTCCGCACCTTACAGCAATGTTCTTGAAAATCAAAGAAAAGTTTTTTAGTCCAAAGAACTCCTTATTCCCCCCTTTTTATGCTCTAATACCTTCCTCATTTTCTACTTTCCTATCCTTTTGTTCTTCAATTGGATAATAGGCATGGCAAAATAGGTTCTTACGATCATTGAGGTGACACTTTAGTGGTTAACTGTGGTTGTCCCTACGTATCAGACTCGAGTCCCATATAGTGTAATATACAGGTTTGCAATTTCAGTTTCTCTGCAGTACGAACAGCAGAAAAAGGAAAAGGAGAACATTTGCTTTTCCTTTGCTTTCATATAAAACCACAGAAGGAAAATCAAGTTAAAGTATTCCATACATTTTCTTTTTCAGAATTATCTTATCTCAACTAACAGAGGATGCACCAGAAATTCATAAACCTGAACTATCAAGGCAAACTTTTGTGAAGACAATGGAGACCAAAATATATAATTCATCCACACCTATATTAGAGCCTTCAAAAAGCTTCTTTAAAGCTGAAACATGGCCATCAGCCAGATCAACAACATGGATGTAATCTCGTACCTGCAATGGCAGCACTCATGTCATTAAGAACATGCAATCCGATATCAAGCACCTTAACTGTGGACAATAAATAAGCAAGCCAGATTGCAAATATTTAATTTTCTTCAGGCGCTGGAAAAAAATGGTACACACCCATATCTAAAAAAGAAAAACTTCTACAAGGGTAGCCTCATACCTTGTAGTATTCATGAATTAGTCATTTCATACTTATGGAATAACTACAAATGTAATTTTAATTGGAAATATGTATGGAGGAACCTATTTAGTACAAAAATAACTAGAAACTCGACAACTACCCTACTGCAAGAGCAGAATGAATCCAATCAGCTGAATATAAGATTAAGATCAATACAGAAGAACCAGCTTCAAACAATTGATATCGAGGTAAAGAGATAGTTTAGTAACAATACCCCAGTGCCATCTTTAGTTGAATAGTCATTTCCATATACTGTAAGTGCAGGTCTCCTCCCAACAGCAACTTGCTGAACAAAGGGCATGAGGTTATTAGGAACTCCATGAGGATCGTCACCGATATATCCACTGGAATGAGCTCCAACAGGATTGAAGTATCTAAGCAATATTATCTTCCAATCAGAGTCGGCACAGTGAATATCATGACATATCTCTTCAATGATAATCTGTGGCGTCAATAAAATCATAATCAGCTCAGAGAATTGGACCATTAATATGGAACATGAAGGCCAAAATTGAAAGAAAGTACCTTAGTACGCCCATATGGGTTCAATGCAGACAGAGGGGATTCCTCCCTACAGGGGACCTCCTTAGGGCATCCATAGACAGTTGCTGACGATGAGAATACTAACTGAACATTTAAAAAACACCACAAGAACGAGAACGTAAAAGTTATTCGATCTACAAATTAATATGTTTTTAATCAACATTTTCAGGTCCATCGGATGTGTGCATCATTAAATTTGCATATAGAGAACTGAGCAGGTTGATCTGGCAAAAGGAAAAAATCGTGCAAGATGGACCAAGAAATACTGTTTTGCTATATTATTAATCCTTCCAGATTATCTTGATGACTAACTAAAAGTATATTTGTTCCACATGAAGTGAAACACGAAAGTACCTTCATACAACTATGGGCAGCCATTACTTCCAAAAGACTTATTGTACCAATAAGATTATTGTTATAATAAAGCAAGGGCTTCTGCACGCTTTCACCCACAGCTTTTAACCCCGCAAAGTGAATAACAGCATCGAAGCTGAGAAGCAAAAATGAAAGCAAGAATTTATCAAAATGACAACTGATCGAGTTAATTTTTACAATAACCAAAAAAAAAAAAAAAGAATTCACAGACTTGATAATAACAAGTCCAAAAAGTGCAGTTACAACCATCTTAAAACATTTGAAGCAATTTGCAGAATTAATGAATAACAAGCAAAAATAAGTTGAATTGAAAATATTTTAGCTGCATAAATAACAAGCAAAAATTGAAACAAACATGACAAAAAGAAGTACAACATTTTTGCTGCATTGGAAATATTCAAGCTTCACCGCTACTAAGGATGATTCATGTAAATGTTAAGCAATTGAATGCTATCCAACAAGCAGTCCATTTTAAAAAGAGATAAAAATTAGGTTATCATTTACATTTTGCTTAAACAAATGCAGAATAACTATCAAGATGAAGTTTCTTACTGTGTCAAAGCAAAAAGTGTGTTCAAGGCCGCTTTATCTCGAAGATCAATCTGCAGAAACACATAAGTCACCAATTGCATTAAAAGGTTATTGTTAGTATTTTCTTTCGCTTTGTTGAATGAGCAAGCATTGGTGAAGGATACATTATCAACAAAAAAAACTTACAGAATATACCTAGTTTGAAACTCTGTAATGAACAATTTTACCATTGCACATAGCATCACTTCCTAAGGAATTGCACCATGATTTTGAAATCAGTTAACTGGGATGGGATAATGCAAAAGAGCCCAAACAAGATCAAGAGGTAAGAAACAATGTATAACTCCATAAACTGAATATTTCCTTATTAATTAGTTATTTCTTACAGCAAAAGAAAATAATAAGACACTCCATGCGATCATTCTACATCCGATGGAAAAAGAAGTCATATATCCAAGAGTGTTTTCAATTGAGACAATTTAATGTAACAGTTATATGCAAAGTAGATGAATCAACGGGGCCCAATCCACATCCTACTTGCCTCAACAATCATCTTAGTGTATCATCTTAGTGTATCTTATGATTTGATGTGAACTAGGCTATATATTTTTCCTGCAATCTTTTCTAGTGTGGCGCTCCATTTCTTATTTATATGCGACTCTAAATTTCCCACTATTATTTTGCTTCATTATCCCGATCCCCACCTCACCATTTGGCTAGTAACTAGATTTTGATAAGTGCGAGCCCAAACTCCAGATACGTTTGGAACCAATTCTAAGTAGAATTCAATTGATTTCATTTCCGAAGAGAGGATAGATTATGGGAGTGTGTGACTTGAACTATTGATTTAGCCATGCAGATATAAGATTTTATCTGCCACGTTGGAATTCACAGACTTGGGTCTCTTTCTTGGGCAGGACACCAAATCCATGTTTTAAAGAGAACTCAATTGATTTCACTTGGAAATGAATTCCATTGTTTGAAAAATAATGAAGTGAAATGAAATTCATCTAATCTTGTTGTTTGGAACCAGGCAGGAAATTATTTCATTATGTTCATTTTTCCTATTATACCCATGAGTTTCAATAAGAATAGAACAAATGATGGGTTAAATCTGAGATCTGGAAAAGGTAACTTAAGTGGCAAATAAATTCCATCCAAATCTGACCTCAAATCATTGGATTTCATTACATACATTGAGATCTATCCAAATCCACTGAAATCAATCGAAGCCTCATTACTTAATAGGTCCAAACAACAGATTTGGTTAGAATAGAATTCCAAATAAATTGATCCACTAATTTGCCGATTCCAAACAGGGTGTAAACAAATGAACCATTAACCCTGTCTAATAGCTGGCTTTTGGTAATCATTTAAGGGAAGACAGCTATGTCACAATTGGAACCCACATGATGGAACGTACCACACCTTTAACACCCATTTGCTATCTGGGCCTCTATGCAAAGAGGCTGTGGGTTAGGAGGAGGTGGAAGAAGAGGTACTAGTCCACGTGCCTTTTAACCCACAAAGTACCAATTTCCTCTTCCATTATCATTGACTAATAAAATATTTTGTTCCTTGTACACCTTTTCTTCCGCTCTTTTTCTCTTCCTCCTTAAAGGTTATGTTTATCGGCCAAGGAAATACTGGATCATCCTTAATCTGCCATGATCATGTATTTCATGGAGCACAGGAATTAACTACTTCCATAAATTGAGCAGCTTACTGTAAACTAGAAAACGACCAAGCACCTAAATTTAAACCAAAAAAGAAAACTTTACCCACGTATTAAACCCTACCCGTCAAATTCACAAAGTGGTGAAAAAGAAGGAGCGGAGCCCAACATAATGAAGATGCCCTATCAGCAATCAAATGCCACCTAAAAGGAGACAAATTTCCCATAGAAAACTTAAAATCATCGATTACATGCAAAACTAGGCAGGAAATCTACAGAACCAATCAATTTTCGATTGAAAAAAAAAACACCACAAAACCAAAATTCCAATCCTACGCCACAAAGAAAAATCTAAAAAACAATCCCCCACCTCTTGCCTTCAAAGAAAAGAGCGAAACTGATACCTGTTGGAAGGAGAGATTCTTGCCGAACTCCCCGGCGAGCTCGGAGACGCGCTTGATTGCCACCGCAGCGGAGTTGTTGAGATTGTCGACGACGACGACGCGAAACCCACTGAGGAGGAGTTGGAGCACCGTGTGGCTGCCGATGTAACCCGCACCGCCGGTCACTAGAATCGACTCTGACATCTCCAAGGAATTCGAGAGTAAGCGGAGAGAGAAGTGATAGAGATTTCAAGAAACTAGAGAGAGAGAGAAGCAAGAGTGACGAGAGTGGTGGGAAGGAGATATGGGAGAGATGGAACAGACCAGAGAGGAGGAAGGATCCAAAACCAGGTATTTACTCTTTATATATTAATATTACTAAACTTTTAATTTATACTATAAAATTTAACAATTCTTTTTTCTCGCACATCTACGGTTAATTTAAAAAATAAATCCTTTGTCTCTCTTTCTGTCTATTCAAAATTTAAAACATCTCTCTCCTAATAAATTCAAAATTAGAAAAAGAAATTCTGAGTGTAAAATTAGAAAAGGACATTGACTGAGATGTGATTTGGTCCACTTAAATAAATAAAAAGATATTACAATTATATATAATTAAAAAATAATAAAACTAGAATATATAATAAGGTAAGAATATAAATAATTTGATTTACGGTGTAAATTGCCTAAAAATTTCAAAGTATTATTATTATTATTATTATTACCATTATTACATTTTTTTAAAATATATATGTATATGGTAATATCATCTAGAGTTTATAAAAATATAAAAAGAGAGGGAGATGTTTGTAAATTAGTCAGGCCTCACATACGGCAACGAACGGCATACCCCTGAAGATATTTTAATTGTCTATGTAAAATTGTAAACGGAGGGTAGAAAGGTTGGGCTCCACGCCTCCACCCCTGGAAGAAGAGCATCAAAGATCGTGCTGTCGCGTGAGACGGAAGTTTCCAGGGAGCAGCGTCAGCCAGCAAAAAGTTATAAATTATAAATAAAAAGTATATTCCTGGGGACGATTGCCGACAAACCCGCTTTGCTGGAGTTGGGAGAGTGGAATTTGGGGATGAGACTTTTTTGACTTTTGACTTTTGAGAGAGAGGAAACGGAGGAGGAATTTTCAAGCTAATTTCAGGTTATTCAACTTTGGTCAAAAGTTGGTTACACGTTTCAAAGAGCGGGCACTGCCACGTGGTTGTTTGAGGCTGCGTTGGTCGGTTCGGTTCCAACTTTCTAATGTGCACCGAAGCATTGCTTTTAATCATTTTTAATTGTATATGTTCAAGTTTTATTTGTTGTCCGTTATGATCAAAAATATATATATATATTTGTTGCCCGTTCACACATACCATTGAAATGCATTCGGAATTTCATTAAATATATGTCAACAAATTTTTTAATCTATTTTGATATTCGAATTCGTATTTGTATTCAGATAATTTATATATATATATATATAAGTACGTAGGTTGAAAATTGGTATCTGACTTATAATGGATCTCAAATCTATTTTTTTTAATGTGTTTACTAATTATAATATATATTTCGCCAATAAATTTTTGGTCAACGAGATTGTGCTCGCTCATGCTATATATATATATATATATATGAGTTTAAGAAAATTTATACGTTAACACTCTGATTTTAACGAAATTATAGTGGCACCTTATATTTTTATTATTTACAAATTGAATTATATAATTTAGTAAATATATGTAGAAAATATTTAGTAAAAATAGTATCCTAACGAAGAAAAGTATGGGTTCAAAGAAATTGGATATTTTGGCAGTCAAGCCAAGAGTTCCTGACTACTACTCAACTCTTAAATGCTAGTTGTTGACTTAATCTGTTTCCCCTGCTGAAATATTATCAGCATTCTACCTGAATTTTTAAACTTTTTGCAACATATTTATTTTATATTTCATTTAGGCGAATCACTATCAGAGAAAATGACTCATGAAGTCAGCATTAGCAACTCGCTATTAGTTATTTTCTTGTGACTAAGAATTAGGGTTATAGTTATTAAAATCGGATCAGATATTGACCCCCGGTTGGATATGGATGCTTTTTTAAAAATACTTAAGTAATATATAAATTTTTCTATATAACTTTTAAAATAAAAAACAATATCGATAAAGTAGTATAATTATATGTATATCACTCGAGATAAATGTTTCAAATTAAGTCATTAATAGAAAATTATAAAAATATTATTAACTAAACGAAATATTTAAAACTAAAATAAGAATATTTTTATCTTTTTTAAATTTAAATTATTCAAAATTTTAATAGGAATTTACTTGAAAGAATATTAATGCAAAACAAAAATAAGAATTTTAAAATGTATATATAGAAAAATAGTGTATTTTGAGTGATATATATATATATATATATATATATGTGAATATGATATTAAGAGGAAAATATAAGCAAATAAGTGTCTTTTAAAGGTATATGTATATAAAAAAAACTAAATTTATAACACAAACATGTTATTTTTTAAAATTTTAGGACTAAAATATTATTAGGATATAGAAAAGAATAATAAAATATTAAAGATAATTGAGTAATTTTGTAAAAATATTTGACTCATGCATGGGTCTGATTCAACCGCCAGATTTGTCAATTTTTAATAGGTTGATTGCATATTCGGTCTAATAACAAAATCGAATTAATACGGTGGTCCGATTATCCTGATAATTAGGTTGATAAAACGTAACTCCTTTTCAGCATAAATCGATGTCGGAAAAAAGCATTCAGCTACATTTCGATTATTAATGTGATGGTTACAGGACAACAACTGTAATATTTTATTAGATCAATAATAATTTTTTCACGGAGAAATAGTTTTAGTCGAACAATTACTATATATGTTTCGAACAAGATCAAAGGAAAATAATATTTATAGAGCAAAAGCTTTTACATTCAGAGCAATCTTTTCTTTTTACAACGATTAAAAAACGCCCTTATGTTACTTAATAAATAGAGTAGGATAGCTAAAAAATATATAATATGCGAACAATTATTATTTTACTTATGATTGCTATAATGATTGTTTCCCTATAAATATCAATTCCCAATAATAGATGCTATCACCTCCTTTTCACAATATATATATATATATATATATGGGTGACTCCACTAATTAACTGTCTCGTTTGCGTAGTTGATTTGCATTCAATGTTATCTGTACACATAACTTCTTCTTTTTTTTTTGAAAAAAAGAAAAAAAAAACTACCTATTATTAATACTTTACTATATAGATATTTACGAGAAGACAAATACTTCAGTGCCCCTCTCGAATTTATAATTCGAATTTAACAGCTATAATAACTATTTCTCACACTATGTGCTAGTTTATCCGATTCAAAAATCACATTATGTAAAAAAATTTATATTAGTAAAAAAGATCAGTGCGTTTCACTTGGGAGTTACACATTTTTTTTTCTGTTAAGTTTTCTCTCTCTCTTAGATATGATTATATCTTAATTAGATAATTTTAGTTTTAATTTTTACCTTTATAGGAGATAGACTTTGATTTAAATTTGATTACCTATCTCTATTTCTATATATTATCAAATTTCACTTTAAATCAATCTTAAACTAATAAGAGATATATAAAAATAATTTAAAAAATAATCAAAGAGATAGAATTTTAATTGAACTTTCATCAAATTAATTATAAAAAAATATTAATATGTCTTTTATTTGATAAATTATTAAGATAATATAATTGTCAAAAAAAAAGAATATGTAGAGTAATATATTTTAAAAATAAATAATTAGCTATGGAATCAGGTAATACCTTTTAATTTTCTTGCATTCCTTTAACTATTAGATTTCTATTCGAAGAAGCGCTCTTATGAGAATAGAGAATATTTTAGTCATCATTTTAGGGCAGTGAAAGTCATACCAGTCGGTCTCTGAATTAAAATCTAATATATTATATTATTCATCGGAGATTGTCCGAAGCGCAAACTGCAAATATTGTTAAAATATAGGGACTGAAGTGAAAATATTATGGTCAATTCAAGGGCACATTTGTAATTCAACTTGCCCACCCAGAGGTCGTAACTATTCTATTCTATTCCTCTCCAGTCTCGGGTCGTAATAGCTAACATAACCCCCTCAAACTCCAGATCCAAACCACTTCCCGATCTCCTCCCATCTCCGTGGGGGGAAAAGGAGAAGAAGAAGAAGAAGAAGAAGAAACCCTTCATGGATTCCAACGACGCAGCGACGCTGAAGAAACGGCCGCTGGCGATAAAGACGACGAGGAGCAGCCCGGAAACAGAAGGCCATGAGAGGGCGAGGAAAGGAGGCGAGGGAGCCAGCAACGGCGAGATAACGGAGGAGCTGGAGGAGCCGTTAAGTCCGGCCGGGAGGCTATTCCACCAGCCAAACTTTAACTGCCACATAGTCGCCGTTATGGGGATTGGAAAGCCGATCGACGTTGCCGTCCTTAAGTCTGGGTTAGAGGCGACTCTTATCCGCCATCCGAGATTCTCGAGCATTCAGGTCGGAGACTTTTCGCTTTTCTCTTCCTCTTCCTCTTCCTCTGGTTTTATGTCCATCCATCATATCTTTTCCGAATCTCTCCTCTCCCTCCCCCACCACTCGCCCTGTAGACGAGTAATTTGCACGAGAAACGTTGCTTCTTTTTCTTTTTCTTTTCTCGTCCACCGTTCTTATCGTTATTTGATAGATTTTATAATTAACTAATTGTCGTTCTATATAAATACATATTTGATAGGTTTAAAATTAGCTATTTTATTATAGGCATAAAATAAAATTAAAAAAGTCACGGACCTAAGGTAATTAGGTATTTACTTTTTTTACTTTAAAATTAACGGAATATCTTCATTCGTCGTCTAAAATTGAGGACCCACCAATAGAAAGAAAAGTCTTGTTTAATGTTGAAAGTAATGTTATACAAATACTTTACTAATAAGCATATCGTCGATTGGTAGTACCACATGTTCTAATGTGGGCCATCCAAGATGGAAAACTATATATGTTGTCTCTTTCCTTTTGGCAACGGCAGAACCCGAATAGAGACGGCGGATACGGTGCTTATCCTTGTCTCATTTTTACACGATAGACACAATAATGGGGAAATAATTGCGTATATATGTGGATAAATCCTCAGCTTGTTATTGTTATTGTTATTGTTATTGTCATTGTCACGCTTTAAAATGTTGTTAGGATATTGGAAAAGATTGGGCCACAAATATTTGCAAGATTACTTACTTCTTTTCCTTGTAGGAATTAGCATATATTAATTTCTAAATTTTTTTATTGAAAACACCTTATGGTTTATCTTTATTATTGTTCACAAATCACTTACGTATAGTATTATTTCAGTATTATGCACATAAATCCAAAGCACACCCTAACTAATCCCCGGAAACTTTTATGGTACTCAGCTCCTGGACGAATCCAAGAGCAAGAAGGCCCGGTGGGTCCGCACTAAAGTCAACTTGGACGACCACATCATCATCCCCGGCGTTGACCCCACGGCCTCCTCGTCGGCCCCCGACAAATTGGTGGAGGACTACGTGTCCTCCCTCTCCACCTCCCCAATGGACCTCTCCCGGCCCCTCTGGGACCTCCACGTCCTCAACTTCCCCACCTCCGAGGCCGCCGCCGTCATCGTCCTCCGCATCCACCACTCCCTCGGCGACGGCACCTCCCTCACCTCCCTCCTCCTTGCCTGCACCCGCAAGTCCGCCGACCCCGACGCCCTCCCCTCCCTCGCCGACCTCAGCCGCCCCCGCGCCCGTCCTCGCCGCTCCCGCCCCGCCTCCAAGAACCCCCTATCCTTCCTCCTATGGCTCTGGGCGATCTTTATGCTCACCTGGCGCACACTCATCGACGTCGCCGCCTTCGCCACCACCGCCCTGTTCCTCAAGGACACCGCCACGCCGTTCACCGGCGCGGAGGGCGTCGAGTTCCGCCGCAAGCGGTTCCTGCACCGGACCGTTGAGCTCGACGACGTCAAGCAGATCAAGAATGCCATGCATTGTGTAAGAAGCTTAAGTTTCTCTTCCCGCCTCTTAATCCGAGGAAAACCTCCGAAATATCCTTCCAGTTAATTATTTATTAAAGAGTAATATGTGTGTCTCGTGGTATTAAAGTTAACTTTTTAGGAACTAGTTTACTCTTATTTGAAAGGAAAAAAAAATATGGAAGTCAATGTGTATTAAAAGAAATTGAAGCTAATTTATATGCAAACTTCTCTTCTATTCTTCAATGGTTACTTCTCTCTTGCAGACTGTGAATGATGTGCTGCTGGGGATTACCTCCTTTGGTCTCTCTAAATATCTCGAAAGGAAATATGGTGATTTTTTCTAAACAATTATTGCTTTACTTTAATTTTCTCTCTATTGATTGCATAAGTTGATAAATTCGATTCTTTTTTATTTTTCTTTTTTTAAGGTGAGAATAATAAGAAGAAACTGCCCACGAACATCAGGATGAGATCAACCTTGCTGGTTAACATCAGGCCAACACCAGGGATACATGTAAAGGCCTCCTTTCAGTGTCCAAGTTGTAATTAGTGCGATGTTTAATGCATTAATCATGGGGTTCTAATTGATGATTATAATAAAGCAGGCATTATCTGATATGATGGAAGAAGGAAAGGGAAAGGGATCAAAGTGGGGGAATTGGCTTGGCTATATAATCCTTCCATTCCCTGTTGTCATGTATGAGGACCCCTTGGATTACATTCGCAAGGGGAAGGCGACTGCAGACAGGAAGAAGAACTCCTTGGAAGCAATCTTCACTTATATGAGTGGTGATTTTATTGTCAAAATCTTCGGCATTAAGGTATAAATTACCCATGCATTGCAGTCTGACATTATAGAAAAAAAAATAGTTTGTTTATCAATTCAAACAGAGAGAGAAATCAATGCGTACGTCTAAGTTGAGTAAAATATTTGCTCAAAAACTCAATCCTGTTAGGCCTACAGGCCTTAAATTTACTTTGTAAATCAGTAGCAAGTTTACATATAGCTCCTCATTATTCGATTCTAGAGAATTTAGAGAAGTGCGAGGTTAAAGGCATCCTACCAAATACTGATAACGCTCGAATTCGAACTTAGAAATGTATAATATGAACCCCTTTAACTAACTGAACACTATTTAGTCGGCAAAAATATAAATTACTACAGTTTTTTATGCTTTCGTCGAGAGTTGAACTCTAGATCTTATTAAGTGAAGAATTCTCATGGATCTGAAAACATTTTATTTGACAGGCAGCAGCTGCTCTATGTCACAGATTGCTCACTCACACTACCTTCTCTTTCTCAAATATTATGGGACCAGTTGAGGAGGTAGCATTCTATGGCCATCCAATTGTCTACCTCGCTCCAAGTGTATATGGCCATCCTCAAGTAACTACTTCTATCCTCCTTTAGACATTACACTATAATAACTCTAAAATAGTATACAAGTTTCATATCAGATGCCTAATTATTTCCATTGAAATGTGATAGGCTCTCACTGTCCATTACCAAAGTTACATGAACAAGGTGAAGATAGTTATAGCAGTGGACGACTCCGTGATCCCGGATCCTCACCAGATCTTGGATGATTTGGCTGAATCCCTCAGAATTATTAGGGATGCAACTGCGACGAGATTGTGAACCGATGAAGGCTAATGTCCTCACGGTGATGATCTATAGGCTTGAACAGATGTAGAAAGGCTCTGAATATTGCTGAACATATTCACACATGATCTGCAAAATCTTTCAGAGTTTCAGCATACTGTAGGAAAGGAAGAATGAATCCACTGTGGATTGGATTCATAGTGTAATTAATCCTTTCTTGTTTGTAATTTACAAATGTAATCCTTTCAGAGAAAGGTTGTAAGTAAGTAGAGATAAATCTGTGATGGTATAGTTGAGTGTCTTCATTATCTTCTTGCTAGAATATAATGTTGTGCAAGGAGTGAGATATCATTCTAGTGATGGAATTTGCTCATCGAGTAGGCTACAAACGAAGGCCTGCGCTCTTTTTTTTTTTTTTGAACATTGTTCATGAATCTTTCATGGTATCAAATGATCAAATGATATCTACCATAATTGATAGAGTTAATTATTGAAATATTATCCTTTTTTCACATATCTATTTAAATTTTTTGTGACTCATAAATTCTTGAACTATTAAAAATGTCTCAAATTCGTTAAGTTTTTATGACATATTTACTTATGTTTTAAAGAGAAGAAGAGAAGAAAATTTAGTTTACCAAAATATCATTACCAAATTACCAAGCATATTCAAATCATATTTTATGTGTAGAGGGTAATTAAATATTTTTCATATTTCTTCTAACAATTGATTTACAGTTGCAATTTAATGCATAACAAGTGAGGGTTAAATACTTAAATTTTAAAATACATCAAAATAAATTAAAATCTAGCCAAACAACAACATGAGACCCAACTTTCAGTGTTTCAATTATAAAATAAATTTGTGTATCCATAAATCATATTGAGATGATTAATTATATCTAACAAACAATCAGGTGGAAAATCTAAACCTACATGAGCTGATATCATTTGACCAAATATTATATCTACCATCAGACAGCTTAGGTGGCTAATCACACCTACTAATGTCATATGCACTCAATGGTAGGTAAATAATAGAAATATTTGGGTCCCTCCCATCTTATGGCTAAATGTTTAATGAGTGGTTGCATTGCGTTGGGGGCCCCAAGGGCATTTTGGGAATAATCTAATGTATAAATAAGTTAAATTAAACCAACTAATAATTAACTAAGGCAATCCCATAGTCTAAATTAATTTATAATTGTTAGATTTTTCATCCAAAAAGGTAACATTTTATTAACGCCAATATTTTTTCATCATGAATAAATAATAAAATTATTACCAATTTATCTTTCAACCTATAAATTAGAATATATATTTATTTCAGTTAACGGATGAGTAATAATTATCTATTTGATAAATTACAAAGTTTAAAATATATAAATTAAGTTAAAATTGAGCTAAACAACGTGAGCTTAAATTATAAATTTTACTCCGAACGAATTTGTGTGTTTTCGCGATTCTTATTCGTATCGAGATCTGGATCTGAATTGGATGGCAAAATTGTATACCAAAGAGAAACTTTATTTATTTATTTATTTATTTATGATCTAGGAGTCCAATTCTAAATATATGAGCATACAAAAATATTTTTGGTATGCTAAGTTTTAACCAAATATATATTAAGCCATTGTGCTGGCGTACCATTGCTCCGAACTATATTTACTGAGCCGTTGAACTAAGCCAAGCTAAGCTGAGTTACTAAGCCAAACTAGGCCAACAACATCCAAACAAATTGCCCATAAATGATCATATCTATTGCTCTGGACTAATCATTAAATAATTTTTTTCACAATAGTTATTTAAAATTGGAGCAACACCTTAGACCTTCTTGGTTGTAGAGAGATAACCTATTAACTTCATAAGGGCTCTCAAGCTTTAGCTAGTATACTAAGTTACCTAGTTTAGGTTTCAAGTTGTGTATGTCACCAAATTATTGCTCCGAACTAAACGCCATCGAGACATATTTCAAACCGTCACGCTGTTTTGAGTCAAGCCACCAAACATCCAAACTACCAAATTATTTTCTTCACAATAATTATTTATTACTGAAATTAATCATATGACCTCCTTAGTCATAAAGAAGAGTACTTACGGACAAGCTAAAACCTTAAACTTTTTTTAATTTAAGAAGCCGAAAGTTTTACTTATTTATTTTGATTGAAAGCTTTATTTTTTTTTTATCATTCATGAGCCCAAATGCTAGACAAAGGGCAAACCCTCTCTAGATACAGAGATATTTAGACTCCACCGAATTTTAGCCAATATAACAAGCTGCATAGTTTAGACTACAAACTATATGCGTCACCGAATAATTGCTCCGAATACTGAGATTTGTTCTAAGTCGTCGCACTACTAAATTGCTTCTCTAAACCAACTGCATAGTCAAACTGTTGTGCCAAGTCATCAAATTACTAAATAATTTTCTTCACAATACTTAGTCCAAGAGAAGTTATCCACTAAATTTCGTTGGTTGATTGAAAGCTTTACAACCCATAACAACCTTTTTACCCGTTTCCTGTCCGGAGACGATCCTCTGCAAAACTAATGCAGGAACATTACTACACTCTATGATTTTTCAACTGCCTTTAGTAACTTTCCAAAAACGGCCTGTCAAGTACCCTGACCGTAAAATCCTTGCAATCTCAGCTACAGGGAATCCACTTCCTTTCTCCTCTGCAATCTAAAGGACTTTTTTCATTTTACACCCTACATTAGCTGTTTATTACGGTTAACACTGCCTTTTAATTATCATTAAGGTAACCCCCCAACCACCCTTGCTTATCTTTCATAATTGCCATTAATAATCCCGAGGACAAAAGTAAATCAGAATAGTCTTCGAGAGTCATTCTAGTTAATTTTTTGACAAATATTAATAGAATATTCCTCCAAACATATATAGTTGTTATTGGCGATCAAATACATAAAAAAATATATTAAAATACTTTTTTCTTCCGTAAAGTTTAAAGTATAGAATATTTATTATGATATCCACAATATCATCATTAGATAGCTTTAAAACTATTTAAACCATTTTATACAAAGACAAAATAGTATTTATAAATTTAAGTTTAACCGAAAGTGCGGTAATTTTCAAAAGGTTTAATACTTTTTAGTAACAATTATGATATTGTAAGCAATTTAGTACCCTATCCTTACATAGCTTTATTACCATGTTAAGCAATTTATATCAGGGCAAAATAATGTTATATTAATCTAAGTTTAGTTTTAAGTTAAATTAAAAAAAAGTCATTTCCCTCCCTTTTATTAAAACATCAAGGACATAATTAAAAATATCGAAACATACAGGGTGCGAAATGTAAAACAAAATCCCCAAAACGACATAAATCTATAAAAGCAGCTCCTTTTACATCTCTGGTCACCTGTCTCCCCATACCTTCCTTGGCAATCTACCATGCATCATTTCTTTTATACACCTCTCTTTTTTTTAAATATCTTCTTCTTCTTCTCTGTCTCTCTCTCTCTTCCAGATCTGGGAGAGAATAAAAAGCCAATGGCTTCTGGCCCCATCCAACAACCCTAATCCTTCTCCTTCTTCTTCTTCTTCTTCTTCTTCTTCTTCTTCTTCTTCTTCTTCTTCTATTACTACTACTACTACTACTACTACTACTACTAGTACTGGTTGTTACTTTTTACTTGCTGAATTGACGTCCCACCCAACTCACAACTTGTAAGTTGTAAGCGACTACAACATCCCATCTTCCCTCTGCCCATTTCATCCGACTCCTATCGTCATTGCCTTCTTCCCATTATCTATCTTAGTTTTGCTTCTAGGCATTAATTATTCGTCTTCGCCGTCCGGCAATGGCGCGCGTCTTCTTCGCCCTCTTCTTCGCTGGAGCCGCCCTCGCCGGAGCCGCATTCGCGCAGACCGACACCTGCGGCGTCGACTTCCCCCCCGCGCTGGCCGCGAATTATTCCGGCCTCAGCTGCCGCCCTGTTTGGAATAATTTCGTTCTCAGGGTAAAATTATCTCTCTCTCTCTCTCTCTCTCTCTCTCTCTCTCTCTCTCACACACACACACACACACACACACACACACACTCTCTCTCTCTCTCTCTCTTTCTAGTTCTCTGTTTGATGTTATTTCTTTTTCAAAAATTTGTGGTTTAATTAAAAGACATACTGTTGAGCAAGATCCAGATCTCAAGGAAGTCTCTGGAAAAAGAAAACAAAAACTTTGCACAGAGTCACTGTAAAAGATAAAGTAAATGTAATGGATCTAGATCTCAGAAGAAATTGAAGGTAAAATAGTTTATTTATATCAGATTTACATTTGCTTCCCTAACTATCCATGCATTAAATTTGGATTGTTCATTATTTTGAGATGGTCAAATTGGGTAAATAACAGTTCACCTCTTTTTTTGGTTTGGCCTGATTTTAACTTATCCCATGTACTTTAAACTCGAGCATTTAACCCTGTTGTCGTTAATGAAGATGCGACCCACTAGAATATAATCTGATCTAATGATGGTAAGGGTAGTCTCGCGATTAGCAACTTGCTTATGGCTGAAAAAAAATGGTGCCAATGATGGCAGTAGGGGTAGCTTGGTCGTTTGTACTATTATTTTTGGATGGAAAATCTAATAACTGCAACTTGGTTTGGATCATAGTACTGTAAGTTAAACTCGGGGCCAGATCGATGGGGAGTAAAATGTAATTTGCCCTATCAAATATTGATTCTTGCAAGACCACCAAAACCAAAAATGATGTCCTGAACTTGAACATCATTATATTCAGTGTGATTGAATGCAATTTCTTTACTATCCACCCTTAATCATTGCAGTACTCCCTGAGCCAAGACAATGTTCTGAGCATTGTTCTATCTACCACATACACCACTGGCTGGGTTGGCATGGGGTTCTCAAAGGATGGAATGATGGTTGGCTCTAGTGCAATGGTGGGTTGGATTGGCAAAACTGGCTTAGCTCATATCAAGCAGTTCTATCTCCGCGGACAGTCTAGTTCAGAAGTTGTGGTAAATGAGGGGCAATTGCTCTCGACTGATGTTGCACATAAGGTTATTGTTGATCAGGCCAGAATCTATCTAGCATTCCAGTTGAAAAATCCAGATATGCAGCAAATTCTCTTGGCTTTTGGGGCTTCGATTCCCGTAAATAACCGCCTCACGAAACATGAAGATATGACATCATTGTTCTTTGATTTCTCAACAGGTGTGGTTCCTTTGATCATTTTTAGCGTTCTTTTTATTCTCAAATCATCATCAATGGTACATATTTACTATGAACTGCAGTATGTTGTGTTCCCTAATTATAATGTCAAGGCTATATTAATAAGTCTGATAGGATCTCTTGGAGATATTTAAATACAGATTAATAAGATCTTCTGTCTTTCTTCACTGTTCTCATTGTTGTGATCTTTACTAGGGAGATGCACTTTAAGACCTTTTGCAGCTAAAAACCACCCGAATTTGCTTCTCTGCAGAAGTTAATTTACGTTCTACATGATAATTTACTTCATATTAATGAGTATTTGAGTGCCTATCTTGCTATTATAAACTCAGTGTGGTTAATCCATTTATCGGCATACTCCCTTGACATAATGCAACATTATACTTTGCTTACAGGTAGTTCATCTGGTTCTCCTGGTTCTTCTGGTTCTTCTGGTTCTTCTGGTTTCTCTTACCCATATAATCTGAAGAGAACACATGGAGCACTTAATTTAGTTGCATGGGGAGTTCTACTACCGATCGGATCAATTGTTGCGAGATACTGCAAACAGTGGGATCCACTATGGTTTTACCTTCATGTTGGCATCCAATTTATCGGCTTTATCCTCGGAATTGCCGGTGTAGTAGCTGGAGTTGCTCTATACAACAGACTGCATGTAAATGTTGCTGCACACAGAGGCCTTGGCATTTTTGTTCTCGTTTTAGGTATTCTGCAGGTGAGTCGTCTGATCATTTCCTTGCTCCTCTTGATTATAAACAAAGACAATATTGTAATAACCGAGTTAAACCGATGAAAATATTGTTATTTTGAATCAAAACTGGGTCATTCTCAAACCTTTCTTCTAGCTTGTAAATGATTCATCAAAAGCGATGCATTACTTTTTGTCTACATGCCCTTTTGAAATGAATTGATTCATTCATTTTAAGGAAACTAACTACCTAATTGTCATTAGATTTCCAACCTTTATATATATATATACATAATTATGTAGCCAACTGTCGCAGGTAATATCGTTCTTTGTTCGACCGGATAAGGACTCCAAAATGCGCAAGTACTGGAACTGGTACCATCACTGGGTCGGGAGGCTTGCTCTCTTCTTCGCCGCCGTTAACATCGTTCTTGGTATCCGAGTCGGAGGCGCAGGGGCATCTTGGAAAGTTGGCTATGGCATTAATCTCTCTGTTCTTCTGATTACAGTTGTCGTTCTAGAAGTCCTCCTGTGGACGAGATGGTCCAGGAAGACGGATCCCAAAACAGTTCCTCCTCCAGTCTTCTAAGCTTTTTCCTTTCTTTTTTTCCTTGATGTATTTCCAGAATTAATCGCATCTCCCGTTCCCCTCCTCTGTTGAAATTTGTATTTAGGAGCAGCTCAATGGACAGTTTGTGACTGGAAAAGATTTTGTTGCTTTTCTTTTGATGTACATTAAAAGCAGTCAAGTTGTGACTAGTGATCCGAATATGTATCTCTCTCCAAATTGTTTTGCTGAGTGACAGCTAGAATTTTCTTATCAGATTCAGTGTATAGCGTGCTAGAATTTCAGTTTGCTTCATCATCACCTGAATTTATTGAACGTCCTTTTCTCCTCAGCTTCAACTTGGCTTAGATATTCTTGACTAATATTTCTGGGCTAACATCGTCAGTTTGTTAGACAACTAAATCCAGAAAAAGGGGGGAAATTTCAAGGAAGATCTTTTGAATATTCACATCAATGGGCAGATACGATAATTATTTACAAAGAAATGAAGTGAATCTAAGTCGCTGCACTAAATCAAAATCAACACACAGCCCTGCTGTTCCTCACGATTTGCAAGGCAAATAAAAGTAAACACATCAACGCATAGTAATCATAACAATGGCAGTTTCCTGACACAAAAAAATAAAAGAATTGACCAAAACTTTTAGGATGAAATGATTACCAAATTTACCAATCACAGTGCCACAAACTATTTAACCGCCCTTAGCTACCATCCCTTCATGAAAAATTTATAAATCATTTTACCAACTACTAAAATTCTGTCTATTATTCTCACCAATTAAACTAGATATATCGTAAACTGGAGAAAGATTAGCTTCAAAGATCCAATACCTGCTTACTATATTCTTTAACTTCCAAATATTATGAAAAGAGAACACGAGACAGAATTTTACACGACACCAAAGCAGAAAATATTGCAGCCTTTTGAAGGAACGAACATATAGCAGGGCCATGGCTCCTCAAATTCATAAGTGCAAACAATTCCCTGCTGTTCCTCTCCAAAGTGTTCCAACACAAAGAAGAGTAACAGTCAAACAAACTGCGAACCACCAACCTAAACGTGAAGCTGAAGTGAATTGGACTAAGGCAATCAGTGAGGCCAGACAACTACTATCATCTAGAGAAGTTGCCAAAACGACGGTTATTGCCACCAGATGGGCCTACATCTCTACCTCGCCGCTGTTGGTTAAGACGCCTTTGTGCAGTAAGGCCATTCCCATTACTGTTAGTCGACTGCTGCGATGAGGCTCTCATCCGCTGCTCCTTCATATTAGCGAAGAGTGCATCCAAGGTCTGGGGCCTTTGCTTCAGAGCCACCTTATCCTAAAAAAATAGAAAATCATTCGAGGTAAGAAATAGAACCCACTATAATAGTAAAGCAAAAGTTTAGTCATAAGAAACAAATCAGCCTAAGAGATAATATCTACTGTAGTCATTACCTTATGTCAGTCACTCTGCTTATCAAGCAAAAGAGGGAAACCAATGAACACACAACTAGAAAAATGAAGAACCAGAGGTAGTTTACATATCAAACCTTACAACTATGACAAAAGAATGTATACTCTGGAGGAAGTTGCAACCCCCAACAAAACCCATAGGAGGTGAATTTCCTTGCAATAGTTTTGCTTGCTTATTGAGGTTTCATTTTGGTAGTAGATGCACCTCTCAACAAATCGTGAAAGAGCAAAGTACTGTTAAAATGAATCAAGATCTCGATTGAGACAGATAACACGATCATTTAGCTTCACAGTTTTTTAACAAGTTGAAGCAACTCAAAACTGGTTTCAACTGAAAAAATACAAAATAGATCAAGCATGTGCACCCTAATTCACCTAACCAGCTGTAAACCATATCATCTTTCGAAAATGACCTAAATTTTTATCATTAATTATCTATTACTCTATATAAATCAGGGTAAACTTGAAAAAAGAAAATTGTCTGGCCATATTGACATATTATAAAAGGTAAACTGTAACATACTTTTCCAGCAAAGCCCACATCAGCTGCTTTCCTTTGTATCAACATAGGTGCAAATCTGCATAAAAAACATACTATCAGTAAATAACATGTAATGAGCATCAACATCATCCTCAGTCCTCATGCAAGATTGCCATAACAGAATATATCTAAGCAATACATAATATTTCATGTCATCTATTACTGCATTGAACAAAGTTCCATGGTCTCCATGAACTTACCAGGGTATCTCAGAAAAAGTATAAATCCTTAAAACGGAAAAGGGAAAAAAAAAAAAAAAGAAACCTAACCAACTGATGCTAGATAGGTGACTACTGTGAACATTTCCAATTCCATCTCCATAACTCGCACACGCTTTAATGCTCCTGTATTTCCAGTTTCCTACCATGCGGAGACTCTTGAGTACAACAAATATTGCTTCCAAGATATTCAATATTTATCATCATTGGTTTGCAGAAACACATCAGAGTAAAAGATCACGAGCATTACTTTGCAGGATTACCGTCCCACATTGCAGTATCACCTCAAAACTTCGATAAGAATTTTTCTGTCTCAGATTCAGGTATTCAACATCTTGAAATGGAAGGGCCAAAAAGAGGTGTATGATTCACAAAGAGGACCTAGAAGAAAGATTGGGCACCATCACATCTTTGCTTCTGTAGCGAAGTCACCGAAAACCTCAAATAAACCTGATGACCAATGACAGAGACAAGACAGACCAACCACCATTCTCACATGCAGGGAAGAAAGACATATATGGTCTGCCAGATAATTGAAACATATGACTTGCATGCCATCAGATATTTGGGAGTTGACTAAAGTATAGAACTTAAGAACTCAAAGCCCTTACAGCTCTCCTGATGCACAACAGTACTTCGTAGTTTTTCAGTGAGATGCATAAAACTCCTACGCAACAAGTTTACTGAAGATCAAACATTAATATCATCTGGCAGCTACAATTTGTATCCAACAAACCAAGATCAGCACGGGTGCACGACGAATGCTGTAGGAATTATACTCTCCCTTCAGTTAATGGCAAAAAGATTTAGAAATAGAAAATTCATGCTTTGAACACAAACACCAATTTCTTTCTTGAAGATGTCAGGAAACACCAAAAGTTAACATCCCTCATATATTTAGAGACCAAACTACCAAAGATTATATATCTTGTGATCAGATAGATGTGCACAAAGATGTCTACCAAAGTTCCCAAGTTATCTTCCACAGATCACTAGAAGAGCATCAATAGCACATCAAATTGTGCAGGACCAGACTGTACTCGACTCAGAATAGGTCTCTAACTGTGTTAAAGCAGTGATGTGACTTACGCATCTGACTACCAAACTTGCATCTACAGCCGGTACTGCTTATTCTAGTTATTGGTGTAACTTACTCGCCAGACAATCAAACTTGCATCTACAGCTGGTACTGCTTATTATAGCTTATCACAATGAAAAGGCATAAGTATCTCTGAGCACAGTTGTTTCTCACTCCCCACAATATAACAGAAGTGACTCAAAGTGCCTCAGATAGCATGAAAACATGGAGTAAAATTTCTGACAACAGAGAAGACAAGCTGAATGCTCTCAAGGGAAAATGAGCTGCATGTTCAGCCCATCAATCAGCTCAACTGCCAACTAAAAACTGCAGATATGCAATTGTATACATGTAAGAGACCTTCCCATCACCAGAAAAAGGAACTGTTATTACCTGTGAAAAGATATGTATTAAGAAAATCTGAGAAACAGGAAAAGAGTGATAGCAAGCAACAGAATCACAAGGAATAAATTCTCACCTTGGCTTCTTCCAGTTGACCATCCTGTTATGAATAGGCATGGCTGCAGCCTTTTTGCCAACTTGTGTAGTTACAGGGAATTGATTCCCCTGAAAATTGGACCTTCTCTGTGCCAGCACACCCTAAAGAAAGAACAGATCAAAAATTGAACACAGAAAACATAGCCAAGGATCTTATCGTATAGGAAATTAAATACAGGAAACATCCTAAGCTAATTCACCTGTCTAATTGATGATCTAGAATTCATAAACTGCTGCACCTTGGAGTTCCCTTGGGGAACATTGCCATTGAAAAAACCTCGGCCTTTAATCTGTAATTGTAAAATAAGATATAGTAATTCATGAGAAGAAGTGATCCAAGTGCAAATTCGGTTTTTCATATAAACGAGCTGCTCACAGGCATCCTTGGAGGTCGTTTCCCTTTGGAAGTAGTTTTCTTTGACATTTTTATAATATCATCTGGAACAATCACAAGTGCATTCCATCACAAAACCAGATCAGGGAGATGATACCAATGTCAAATGGAATTTTTTCTTTAAATTTAGCAGTTTAAACAAAATATACCTAGAGTCATGTCCATTTTTTTCTCAGTAAGAGCAACAGCTTCAGTGGTTAGTGGTTTTGCCGCCATCTGGAAACAAATCAAATATCAATAAAAGTAAGTAAAACTATAATATAAACACCCTCCAGGATTCACTATTCATCTCGGAAGCTACTAAAGCTGGTCTGAAAGAGTCCTATGGAACCACCAACGAAGCTAATCCTACCATCTTAGATTGAAACAGATTAATATCATGTAACTATAGACAAATAAGATAAAATTGCGTGTACATTTGTAAAAAAGATTGCAGACGACAATAGAAAAACACAAGATAGATGGCAGTAGAGTTCTAGCCAGGATTCCTAAATTAACAGATGCCGACATTTCAAAGCACATTATATTACGGATAGACTCGAGACTAGAAAGTATAAGCTAGAAACTTCAAGCAGGTGAACCAAAAAAGAAAAACTTCGGCAGAAAGGATAACCAGTAGTTGTTTTCAAATATTTGAAGAAAATTATTCGGTGATAACAAACAATGTAACTTAAATCCCTGATATTGAAGCTGATAGAAATATTTGACGTTGCAATAAATAGACACTGAAGCCCTCAACATCAAATCCCACAAGAAATAAACACCTAAAAATTTCCTCAAAAACATATAAATCTCCTAATTAGCTCACAGCTAACACAACAAACACAAGCTCCAAAATCTTTCAAACCGCCTTCTGACCTTCTTATTAGAAATCTAGAACTATTATAGATAAATACAAAACACCCTCAAGAAGCTAAACTAAGCATTATAAGCATCAAGCCGACAAAAGAAAAGAAGAAACCCTAACCAGATAATTTGAAATCAGATATAGATTCACAGAGAAAAATAAGAATAGACCTCCGATTGACAGGAATAAGGTCACTAATAAAGACGAATGGATCTTCCAGAGAGAGAGAGAGCGAGAGAGAAAAGAAACTCACCAGATCCTCCTCCTCGAAAAACTAGGGTTTCAATTAGGATCGGAACGAAGATAATAGAAGGGAAAACTCTCGAGACCGGTCTCGATCGCGATCGGCTCTTCCTCGACCTCAACCTCGACTTCGACCTCGACCTCGATCGAAGACGAACCCTAACTTATGTGGCTCGTGTGAGACCCACGGTTTCTATGGCAGGGCACGATATCGGCTGCCTTGAGACGCGTATATGAAGTATCCACTACTGTCCACCGAGTCGGAACTCCATGGCCACAAGATATCCATAATGTGTACTTAGAAGCACGAGCCATTCACGTGCAATAGGATAAGGATGGTTAAAGGCCGGGCATTTTAGTATTTATTTATTTATTTATGGATCCACCTATTTAGACTAGGCTTCTGTTCTCTTTTTGGTACACGTGGAAATTAAACGCGACTTACTCATACAATAATTTTTTTAAGAAGTAGAGTTAAATAAAATCTCTCACTTCAGTAAATACTGAAGTGTGCAGTGAATTTTTTTTTAAGAAAAAAAAATAGTCACTTTTTAAATTTATTTTTTACAATTAAATATTAAATATAGTAAATTTATTGGAAGTGAGCATTTTCTTTGCCCATTTTTTAGCAACACACACCCTCTAATTTGAAAACTACAAGAAGATAAAGGATACTGGAGATTTATATATCCTTTTTTATATCTTTATAAATGAAGCTGATGAATAAAAATTTTTACGTGACAAGTGTTAAAATTATAATATATATATATATATATATATATGTGTGATAAATTTATAAATCCGCCACGTACATATGCAGCAAATCGATAGTATTTGTAAGGAAATCTCTTTTTACTGTACTCCCCTCGGCTTTGCTTAACTGCTCTGTCTCGTATATTAACAGAGCTTCCACAAGAAGTTGCACAGCAAACTTAGTATTTCAGCTTTGAGGTGAGTTGACATTTGTGGCACTGAAATGTCATGAAATCCACGTGTGAGTCCTATGTGGGGTCCTCGTAGGATGAAGTTAGAAATTTATTTGATGAGAAAAATGGTCGAGTTATCAGATCAGAGGAATCTAGTAAAGGGCACATGGGTGGATTGGTCCCCAGTTTCATGATTAGGACACCAGCTCTGTTTTGCAGCAGCAATTTGGCTATTAATTATACGGAGAGTCTTTTCACCCTTGAGTTTGTGTTTATTATGAAAGAAAGGGAGATAATTATATGAATTAAGAGAAGGAAAAAAGAAAAGGAAGCAGAGAACAGACCTGTCTATAGTCTTTAAATGTTTTAGAGAGAGATTAATGGAAGATCTTCTCGTTGTGCTTCTTTCAAAGTAGTCACCAGAGAGTACCCAGCAACTGATTGCAAGCTATGTGAAGCTGAAGAGTGAATTGAAGTTCTCCTCCATATGTGAGCGAAGGAGTGAAGTCTCAAAAGTCTTAGCCTTCATTTTGGATGACAAAAACTCGTCTTATAATAATGACTGTCGGCCCACTCTCTCGCACTTCATGGGACTCATAGGAGAGGAAATTATTGGAGTAGTTAGGCAGAGAAGATAGGCAGAGAAGATCCTTGAGATAGAGAACCAGCCTCAATATGGCAACCTCTGATATTGATAGAGATGAAGATATCCACAATAAGAAGGGAATGCAACTATCCCAGTTGATGGGTGATGGACCATAGAACAAACCTCATACTTGGTTATATAAGTTGTCCGACAACGAGAAAAAAAAATACTAAAGTCTTAAAGTATATAAAAAATCAACAAAAGACATAGCTTAGAGGAAGCGTGTGCGAACGCAAAGGTTCCAACGCTCAACATCTTTATCACGGTCTCTGATGATTTAGATGCCACAACTCTGAGTGAACCCTAAGGAAGCTGGAACAAGAGTTTGATACTTGGACAGAAACATTACAAATAATAATCTAATAAAAAAAATAGCAAATAATAAAAGTGATTGCACCGGAGGAGGAGTCGACGATGATTCCTCTCATCCATGTGAGTTTCCGACATGGGGAGGCTCTTCCTCTTCTCTATTGAAACTCATTCTCTTAACCTAGCCAAGTCAACGGGGGGAAGGGAGAAGGAGAAGAAATGGTTGCCGACAGTGGGCGAGCGATAAGGGATGGGAAACTCAAGCATTGCTAAGTAACACTCGGTGGCCCTCAAGAGGGATGTACTATTTTTTTCAAACCATAAAAAAAAAATCATTAAATTTCAGAAAACACTTTGACAATCAAACGACAAATACAAGTGGATGTATTCTAACGATCTGTTCACAATGTATCAGCTCGAGTAGTATCGAAACAAGTCAGAATCATGAGAGCCCAACGTGTTTGGTGAATTGATTTTGACCTATTTAGACATAAAATGACTGTTTATGGCGTGATATAACGTTTAAGCCTTCCCACACATTGCAACACACCGTTTAATACGATTAAAATGGATATGGATCTTAAAATTGACATCCATTTATTTTGGCATCACTAAGATATCAAATGAAGCTCCTAAATACACCCCTCGCCCCGCCCTCCACTGTACTATTTTTGGCATGCAGAATTTAGTAAAAAGTATTCAGACAACCCGAATTCTAGCCGAGCTTTGAACGCCGGAGTGCTCTGAAACCGGCTATTGCCGGTAAAAGGGGGCGTGGATTAATCGTTAACGCAGAGTGGTGTTATATAAGCGCCAGCTCGCACTTAATTATTTAAAACGTATGGTCCATATCGGCCGTCCACGTATACAATAGGGAGAATAGACGGTGGTCTGGATATCCGCATAAGAAAACTTCCTGCGAGGCTTCTCGCACACGCGAGGGGGCGGGCGCTTGGATCCTTTCGGTTGTACAAAAGCCCATTTCTTTCCCTCTATTTACGTTTAAACGCCAAGTCCACCTAGGCAGGGTTATTATGGTAAAAGAGGGGTTAAGAGGGGCATAATGGGAAGCGCATGTTTAATAAAGCCGTGAGCCCGTTCCTGCTTCCACTGCCTGCCTCTCTTCCTTCTTCCTCCTCTCGCTCCTTTCTTCCTTCCTTCTCAAAACTGCTACCTTTTTTGGATCTCTTTCACTATTATTCGTATAGATTTCTCGGGTGTAATCTTTGCTGCATACGTATCTAGAAAGAGAGGAAGAGCTGTGGTGTTACTTGGAGTGCGCCATTGATGCGTGGTTTGTTGGAGAGCCATGCGATTTCGCCAGAGATCTCTGCGTCGAGCCATCCGCGAATCCCCTCGGCATTTGATATGATGAGGTTTTGCTTAGATCCCTCTTCTTCTTTTCTCTGTCTCTGCGATCTAATCTCGAAGGTTTTCAACTTTGTTTGAGAAGGAGATGGCTGTGACTCCTCCTCAGGCATGGATCGACTTCGTTGGGTATGGTGCCAACGAGGTCTCAGAGGAAGCGCTGGGGTTTGCGTCCTTGCAGTTATGGCTCGGCTTCCTGTCTTGTTTGATCCGATCGCGTTTTTACGACTCTAGAATTTTGTTGTTGTTGTTGCTATTGATACGAAAAAAAAAATGTTTCCGAGATATTCGATCTTTTCTTTTATTTCCGGGCTAGTGGTTTCACAATTACGTTATCTTTTTTTTTTTTTACTTTGTTTCCGAGATCAGCAGAGAGTTATGGTGGTTAATCGTGTTCTTCTCCTTAGTTTCAAAGTTATTGGATCACTTATTAGCTGGACTTTTGGGCGTTTCCAGTTCGGATATTGCTGGATTATGCGTTATTTTGGAATGAAGCGCTTCGGAATGTTTGATTTCTTGTGCCATATGTGATCTTGGGTAGTCTATCGTTGTGTCCTCCTGATTTCGATCTTCTATCAGGAAGGTTTCCTTCTTGCTTCATTAAAAAAAAAGAGAGCTTTTGTCTCATTCTTATCATCTTGTTCTGTTAATTTTTCTCTTTGGCCGGCGTTTTGTTCTTTCCTCTGCTTTCTTTCCTTGGGTAGTTTCTCCCCCGGATTTAGTCTCTATTTATTCTTCATTCGCTGATGCTTTCGGGCTGTTCCGGCTCCTACCTCTCTTTGTCGCTGTGTTATTAGTTCATCGCCTTTAATCTCCAGGACGAAGGTTCCTCTGGTTTTCTTTTTTCTTTTGCTCGATCTTCTGTGGATTTCAGCAAGAAGAGAGGTTCTAGATTCGGCTTCATTTTGTTCGGCTGCCATCGGACCCCTTTAACTACTAGTTCTGTTCTTCGCTGTTGTTTCTCTAAGAATAAAAGATGAGACTATATCTTTTCCCAAATTCGATTGATAGATCTTATTTTGCTCCTTTTGGTGTTCAAGTTTTAAGCAAGATCTAAGTTTGATACGTTACTGAGCTCCCCTCTGTGCTGGTCTTTGATACACAGATACCAGAGAGTGAGCCCAGAGTTCCTATCTCTTACCAATGGAAGGAAGCCCACCATCTTGAAAACCTACGAGGGAGACGACGCCGTCAACGCCGCCGCTCTAACCCCCAATTACACCCCCATCGAAGCAAAACCTATCATAAGAGCGCGGTCAACAGCGACGGCGTCGGCCAACCCATCCTCGACGAGAGACCTGCACTTCTCCCTCCCCTGCGCCGAGAACCCAACGCCCATCGCCCTCTCCGTCTCTACGACTACCCAGCAGAACGGCAAACACCATGAGATCAACGGGGGAGGAGGCGATCTACTCCTCCAGTGGGGCCACAACAAGAGGTCACGTCGCTCGCGGTCGGAGATCCGGGCGGCGGGGGACAACCCATCGACCACCAACGGGAAACGGACAATTAAGATCCGACGGCGACCGACAGCGGAGAAGGTGATGCCGCCGCCGCCTCCTCCGTGCGGGAGCTACACGAGAGGAGCCAATCTAAGGCCTTGTTTGCCTTCTCGAGATCCGCCTCTCTTCCATCACAGGTCATACTTCCCTCCTCTGGTTCTTATCCTTTTTGGCTAAAAGCCCTCCTCTTACGCCGTTATTCCTCTTATGCCCTCATCTTCTACCTTTTCCATGTCATCTCATAAGATTTTCTATGTAATTTAGCCCTTCTATTTTGTTTACCCATCTCGAATAATGTATAGTAAACTTTACCCTTTTTTTATTTATCTTTTTTCTTCTCTTTCTCTGTATATAAAGATAACTAACTTCTTCCTCCACTACCGAGCTTTTTATGTGTGGGTTTATAAATACCACCTTCCTTTGTCTTTTTAGTTGGTATCAGAGGTAGCCCACTACTTTAAACTTGGCAACAACAAACTACCAACTCACGCACGCTATTCTCCCACGATCAGGGCCGTCGAAGACCGATCCAGCGGCCATCCTCGATCCGAGAAGCGATCGCCGCCGTCTCCGCCGCAGAGAGCCATGAGCACGGAGGCGAAGCCGCCGCCGCCGCCAGATCTAGATCCGGCGGCGGAGAAGGCGCACCAGGAACCGCTGGAGTGGCCGCGGATCTACATCTCCCTCTCGAGGAAGGAGAAGGAGGAGGACTTCCTCGCCATGAAAGGCACCAAGATCCCGCAGCGACCCAAGAAGAGGGCCAAGAACATCGACAAGACCCTTCAAGTATTCTTCTCCTACATTTTTCTCAACTAATTTTCGCAATCTTTTTACTTGATTTTAATCTATTTATTCCCTTGTTGTTTTTATTTTTTTTTCCAGTATTGTTTTCCAGGGATGTGGCTTTCGGATTTAACGAGAGGGCGGTACGAAGTGAGGGAGAAGAAGTGCGTCAAGAAGGTATTAATTTAGATCTAAGATCTAGACTCGCCGTTATCTTCCACGTAGCCTCCGTGATGCGTGCCGCTATAATTAATTCGGTCCCTGGCTCACCTTTTACCATGCCGCAGTAATATAAAAGAGTCTAATTTTATAGTTTGGTAGGGTTCTGATTGGAAATTCTCCATTTCTTTTTTTGTTTTATGGATGGTGTGCAGAGGAGGAGAGGGTTGAAGGGGATGGAGAGCATCATGGATAGCGATTCGGATTGAGATGGGATGAGATGGGGTTATTGGAGAATGATGATTAATATAAGGGGCTAAATGGAAAAGTCACAAAGAGATAGAGAGGAATCGAGGAAATGGAAGGCGGGGAGATTCCTCTTTGGGCCTCCGGTGGTCAGTGGGTGAAGCTTTGGGTTTGGTTGTCGGTGCTAATCTTATATTTTGGTTTTATTCTTTCCCTGTGGGCCCTTGTAGTAGTACTACCTTTGGGGTGGCTTCTTTTTTTATTTATTTCTTCCTTCTTTTTTTTCTTCGTTTTTTTCTAAGGGGATTGAGGAGTGGTTTTGACTTTTGATCCCTCCCAATCTCCAGTTCTCATTCTAGAGAACAGATGAAATTTCTCTGGGTTAGATACAATTTATCGTCTATATTTTGGTCGAAATTTCCTCCACTTTTCTAAATTTTGTAAATCGTAATTACAAACATAGTTAATATAATTAAATAATTTAAATAGCTTAGCTTTTATTTTATATATTTTTTTCAGTTGGGTGATACAGAAAAAAAGGTCAATGAGACAGAATTTGAGATTAAGATATTTTTCAAGTTAATTGTATTTTGACCTTCTCAAAAAAAAAAAATTAAAAACTATTTAAAGTTATCACTAAGTCTGCTCCTTTAGTATCTCATTAAAGTTAAAAGATTGACTAATTTAATAGACGAATAAAAATGTAATTGTATCTTTCCCCTTTCTTTTGTGTCAGTAATCTTTATGTCAACTTCTTTATATTTTTAAATTTTTAATTGATCTGCTCTAAATTATTATAAAATTCACTTCTAACAAAAAAGAGAGAAGAAAAAATAAGAGTATTTTTGTCGATCTAAATTTTGAGAAGATGAAAGTAATTATTAACAGTAGAGCGTATATTTACACTACATTTGTAGGGTCGCATTTATTTTCATTACAACTGGATGAAGAAAATATGGCAGATAGAAAAGTAGAGAAAAGAAACAGAAAAGGAGAATAAAAAAAAATTATTTTGCTTTCGTTTGAATATAACAGAGAAATTATGTCATTTTTCCTCGCATTCTCTCATCCCAAGTATATGATGTTAACCCAATTTTCTTTCTTTTGAGGTGTTGCCAACTACCATACCCTCAGCTGCAGTACATTCCTACTGAATATGCTGCAGAAGATCCATATATGTGGATATTTGCCGTATCTACCAGAGATTCTGAAGAAATTGAAGACGTTGTTCATTTGACAGGCTAATAACAATAAACTCGGAAATTTGAGCGTTTTTTTGTAAATTTCGTTTATTTGAAAGAGACGGCCTTCGGCTTGAGGACTTTTGGTCTCTATTTCTAGTTCTCATCGTCCGTGTTGCACGTTACAAGTTGGTACTCACATAGCCTAGAATAGATTGATTCTCGGTGGACTTGGATAACTAATTAATTTTGCAGATAAGTGGGGACTTATTCCACCTAATTTGGCAGGTCCTGGATACACCTATAGGTTTGACTAGCATAATTTTGTTGCTGTAATAACTTAGATGGAATAAGAAGGATTTCATACAAGGGGACGAGGTCAAATTTTTTGAGAAAGAGAAAAATTCATCATGCCATTGCCTTCTGAGGTGGTAGCTAAGCATCATCAATCTAGTGTGGGGGTGGTAAAAAGAAGACCAATTTTAAAAGGAGGGACCACTTCCACTTGGTTGATGTGAACCTTCAACCAGCTTACTGAGGTTAGATAAAGTCTTGCGAAAATTAATTTTTTATAAAAGAAAATATCTGGATTACTATTTATCTTATCAGGATATCCACGAGTTATCGTCGATAAGGTTCTGCGTCATTGTAGCAAATCCGAACTCGCTTTTCTTTTTTGTTCGCGATTCACGGGGGTCGATGAGATCGCCTCTCACATGCCACGCGTGCCTTCAAATGCAATACAACTTGAAAAAGATAAAGATAACGTATTGGATATACAAATTCTGCTGTCCTTTTCTCCTCATCAAATCCTCCACCAGGAACAAATACTAGATATGAGAACAATTTAAGAAAATAATTTTTTTTAGTTTATAATCGTATTATCAAGACATATGTTTTAGTTTATATTCACTAAAATAGAGTGGAAATGCCATGGAATGAGACAGAAGGCTTGTTTGTGAACAAAATAATCTCATTTTTCTCATGAATGAGAACTGGAGATCTGTACAAAAGGCTCCATCCACTTAACCCAAAGAAGAGAGGGGGAAAAAAAAGAAACAAAATTAAAAACCCTAACAAGAGGTAAGCTATTACTCTTTTCCTTTGTTCTGCTGCTCTACTAATTTATCCTCCTCTTGTCTTTTTCTTTTCTCCCTATCAATCGGAATCGCTGTCGACGCTCTCCATCCCCTTCAGCCCCCTCCTCTTCTGCAAGCGGAAAAAAAGGTTGAAGAAATTAACAACATTTCCATTAGGAACCGAATAGATATGTGGGAATTCTTTTTTTAATATATATATATATATATATATATATAATACCTTCTTAACGCATTTCTTCTCCCTCACTTCGTACCTTCCTCTGGTTAGATCCGAAAGCCACATCCCTGGAAAACAATACTGGAACAAAGAATAAAGGTTAATTATTATGAGAAGAAGAAAAGGGAGCTACTGTTGTTTTTTTTTAAAGGTTTAAAAGGTTGAGATGGAGTACTTGGAGGGTCTTGTCGATGTTCTTGGCCCTCTTCTTGGGTCGCTGGGGGAGCTTGGTGCCCTTCATGGCGAGGAAGTCCTCCTCCTTCTCCTTCCTCGAGAGGGAGACGTAGATCCTCGGCCACTCCAGGTGAGGTTTCTCCGCCGGCGGATCTTGGTCGTGGGGTTGCGGCTTCGCGTCCGGGTTCGCCGACCACTCCGGCGTCGCGCACCCGTTAGCGGACGCCTTACGGGGGTGCTTCTCCGGCGGGGACGGCGGCGATCGCCTCTCGGATCGAGGATGGACGCTGGATCGCTCGTCGACGGCCCTGATCATTCCCGAAACAACCGGTGATGTGATGGTGGAGGTTGAGTCAAAATAAGGCAACATTTTGATACCGCATGGAAGAGGAGAAAAAAAAAAAGGGATGGGGATGGGGAAGAAAGCCGACTACTTATAACCAACGCACACACAGCTGTTTGCTGTTACTATCTCTACACCCAAAAAAAGCTCAAATGGCGAAAGAGCGGATTCCCGAAGGAAACAAAGAACTATAAAGGAAAAACAAAAACAATAGCGGAAAGGGAAGGGGAATATTGGGGAAGAGTAGGGTGTGAATCGCAAAAACGGAAGAAAAATAAAAACTACAATCTCGAAAGGTGAAAAAAGATCTAAGAGTTGTCACCATCCCAAGCACACAAATACAAAATATTCGAAAAAAAAAACCACGGAAATCTTGTGAGATGACAGGGGAAAGGTAGAAGACGAGGGCATAAAAGGAATAAAGGGAAAAGAGTAGGGCGTTTTTAGGTTTTGAGTCTAGAGGGTTACAAGGATAGAGGATGAGAACGGAATACCAAGGAAAGGGTTGGAAGGGACTATTATTTACCTGTGATGGAGGAGAGCCGGATCTCGAGAAGGCAAAGAATGCCTTAGATTGGCTCCTCTCGTGTAGGTCCCGCACGGAGGAGGAGGAGGAGGGGGTGGAGGAGGTGGTGGCGGCATCAGCTTCTCCGCCGTCGATCGCCGTCGGATCTTAATCGTCTGCCGCCTGTTGGTGATGGATGGGTCGTCTCCCGCCGCGCGGCTCTCCGATCGGGAGCCTCGTGACCTCTTGTTGTGGCCCCACTGGAACAGCAAATCACCTCCTTTTCCTCCACCTCCTCCGTTGATGTCATGGTGTTTGCCGTTCGGCTGGGTGCTCGTAGGGATGGCGGCGAAGGCAGCGGGGGAGGCGGCGAGGGGCGTTGGGCTATCGGAGTGGGGGGAGGAGGTCTGGTGGTCTCTACTTGGGGATGGGTTGGTCGATGCCGTCGTTGTCGACCGCGCTCTGATGATGGGCTTTGCTTCGATGGGGGAGTAATTGGGGGCTCGAGTGGCGGCGGCGGCGGCGTCTTCCTCGTAGGTCCTCAAGATGGAGGGCTTCCTTCCATTGCTAAGAGGAAGGCAATCCGGGCTCATCACTCTCTGGTATCTGTTTACATATATATATAAAAGAATAAGCCAAGTATAGATGGATCTGGTGAGATATAGATCGTCCTGAAAGAGATAACAAAGGACATGATAGAAGCGCTCAATAAAAATAGCTCCTTTGCATAACAGAGGGTACTTGGAAACCAACATGAGCAAAACAAAAACTCCTTAACAAAATTTGTAGTAGAAGTCCAAAAAAAATAACAAACAACGAAGAACACAACTAGTTGTCAGAAATTTCGATCCAGAGGATCCCAACTCTACGACAGCTTCAGAAGAAAGACAACAGAAGCAAAAGATGAGATGGAATGCCGGATTCGAAGGTAAAATACTAACTTCTCGATTAGAACTTGTGTGAAGCCAAAAGAATCCCTCGCCTCTTGGTACCCAGAAAAGAATTGAACAGAAGGGAAATTTTTTCACAAAACCAACGAAACAAACCAATGGGAACTTGCCAGTTCCTCCATGGAATAACTGGGCTAATCCGAGAGAAACAAGCAAGAAAAGAAAACAAATGGAATCCGAAGCGAAGCCGAGCCGGCGACATCAGAAGCCAAACCGATGTCGTCGCCTGACACCCCGTCGTCACCCGAATCCATCGGAGGCGATCTACATCCAGCGGAGAGGGCAAGCCATCTCCAGCCGGAACCGCTCTCCTAAGCGTCCTCTGTTTCCATCAACCTCTTCGGGAAGAAGAAACTTAGGACAAAGAAGAGTCGATCTCGAGCACCGAGGCCCTTCGCGAACAAATCGAAGAAACCCAACGAGATTAGAGCTCCGGAGAGCAGAGAGGCAAGAAGAACGATAGGGATCCGAGCAAACCTCATCATATCCAATGCCGAGGGGATCCGCGGAGGGCTCGACGGAGAAATCTCCGGCGGAATCGCATGACTCTCTAAGAACCCACGCATCAATGGCGTGATCGAAACAACACCACAACTCTTTCTATCTCTCCGTATGCAGAAAAGACAACAACAAGCACTCGAGAAATCTATACGAAGAAACGAGGAAGAAAAAGAAAGAGAGAGAAGAAGAAGAAGAAGAAGAAGAAGAAGAAGAAGAAGAAGAAGAAGAAGAAGAGGAGGAGGAATAGGAAGAAGAAGAAGAAGAAGAAGAAGGTAGAAGAAAGCGAAGGCAATCGGAAACGGGTTCAAGGCTTTATTGAACGGCTCTTCCGACTATACCCCTCCAAAATTTTGTTACCGTAATACCCCTCGAAGGCCTCAGGAATGTTTTCGTAAATATAAGAAAAAAGAGGGGCTTCTCTGCGAACAAAAAAGATCCAAGGGGCATCTTCTCGCTCGCTTGCTTCCTGGGGAAGCCTCGTATGACGAAATTTTTTATGCGGCTCGATTTGCTTGACTTTTCTATGCGGTCGCCTAAATCGCCGTTAGTTCGTTTCGTCTCGTCTCGTCTCGATGTGGATGGTTTTATGGGAAAGGATTTCTATTCACGGCGTTTAGATTATAATACCACCCGGATTAGCGATTTTGCACCCCTTCTTTACCGGCAACAGCCGGTTCAGCCGTTCAGGTCTTGTCCGTTCCCGATGCCATTTATGTGAAGCAACGTCGAGAGAATTTTTTTTTCCAAAATAAGTCACGGGAGAAATTTAGAAAAAACTCCCTACATTTTGTTTTTATTATTATTGACACCGTATTATATTAACATATATTATTAGAAATACAAAAGCTAGTTTAATTGATGGGCTGTTACAATAAAGGTGGGTCAATTATAATAATTGTAATGTCACAATGTAAGTTAACCTAAACTATCTTTCATAGGTAATTTTATTGAGAGGTATTTTAGTTTTTTATTTTATGAAGTAACATAAAATTGTTATGTTAAATTAAACTTAAGATTTTTTGGGGACAATAAAAAGTAAAATATAGAATTGAGTGATAAATATTTAAAGTGTTAATGATAATAAGAGAAATAATTAGAGTATATTTTTACAACTTGAAATATAATATAATAGGATGACACTCAGGCTTAAACAAATTTGAATTAAAACCCAATTGAACTTAGTCAACCTCGAACCAATTTGATATTAGAGCAAGATAAGTTCAAACTGAATAAGCTCTTAGTCAACAAACGAACTGATATATTTTGCTGAACTTTTTGGGCCCTTGTCCATGTTTTCTTTTAATCAGGGCTTGTGTTTGTGTCTAATTGCCGGGGTTTATAGAGAGTTTAGGTAAACTCATATTTTTAATTTTAATTTCATGTTTATCAAGTCGGTATGTTTTCGATCTTAATAAATTATCTACCCATAAAAAAAATCAAATATTATGAACAAGGCTAAGGTGATTTATTTGTTGTGATGGCCGATGGAGGAGATTTGGTTGTGGAGTTAAAGGAGATTGTGAAATCTATAGGATGTGAGAGAGAGGGATAATAGTGCTGATGATGGCGCCGGGTAGATTTATAATTTAAAAATGAAGGAGGGGGAGAAGTTGGTTGACCCTAAAAAATAAGGGGGATCGATAGTTGACGAGGGAGGAGCTAGCTGATGGCTAGGGTTCGAGGGAGGAGGGAGAAGATGGGCGAATCTATTATACTAGGGGGATCGACAGTTAAGAAGAAAGGGAATGGCGTCGACTTGATGACCTTGGATTGAATGAGAAGGTTGAGAGAGATAAGGTACGAGACGATACAAATATCAATATTCTTCTCTCCTTCAAAATGGTTGCTTTTCATATATTTAGAAACTAACCAAAATTTAAAATAATTTAAATTAACTCTAACATAAATATTTCGACATCGAACGTTTGAGCGTTATTAGATAGACTGCACTCTCATGTTCAGGTGTTTGAACGACGGGCGGCAACTGTTCGAACGTCAAAATCCGAGAGCACTTTTTCATCGGTGGAGTTGTGTCGTTCGAACCCTGGGCAGTAGTTGTTCATATGCCAAAATCCGATAACACTTATTCTACGATGAGCCTACGGCGTTTGAATGTCGAATTGCGACACTTTGAACGCCATAGCTACAACTGCTACTGTTGAAAAAAAAATTCAATGATAAACTAGTTCAACCCGGCAAACCCAATATCCACTAGGAGGTGATCCGATGAGGCCTGAACTACATCATCAAATTCGAGCAAAATATAATTTTGAGTGGATTTAGTTATCGAAAAAGTAAAATTTAATAAAATGGCTGACTAACTCTCCTTTTAAAAAAGTTAAAATAAAGAGATGGCAAACTTATCTCAGCTCGATCAAGTTCGGGTTATTTACATCATAACTTTTGAATTGTGATAGCTAAATGTGAAGCACTATACGAATTGGAAATCTTCCTTTTCCCACCTGAGAATAATGACATAGTGAATCACATAATTCCAAATGAGATCTATAATTATATTTTAGATGGACCTAGGAAATTAATACCACCTATATGCCAATTAATTATTTGGCCAACTTTAATTCATATACTATCCTGTGTTCGTCGGAATAATCACACATAAGCATACAAAAAAATTTATCCCAATGGGGTATGTGAAAAAAATAATAATAATTAAACGTATTCATCCAAGCTACGGATAGTGTCTGAATAGTGAATAGTAATTCTTTGAATTGACGGGTCAGGGAACGGATAAAAATACTTGTCGACTTCCTCCTATTCGCTTGCCACGTCAGCGGGTATAATTAAAAGAAAAAGACTAATAAAAATGATTAACGTAGTTAGATTTATCTCAAAAATGTAATCCACCTTTTATGATATCATTCTATGCAACATAAAAGAGGAGAAATTGGCAAAGATTGGAAGGGAAAACAAATGCCTTAATAGAACCTTCGATTGAGGTAAAATTATCGAGTATATTTAGAAGGGCATATGAGAGAAAAATGGAAACCATTCACATAATTAATTAGTAATCATCTCCATGGCTAAGTCTAATTAGATACTAAATTATGCATGAATAGGAAATTTTTATAATGTTCGCACATCTTATCGTTTTTTAAATTTTGAAATTTGGCTGGTTTTGGGGAAATACATAACAAATCTATTATTTTTATGTACTTCTTTTTAATTACTTCAATATTATGTGGCCAAATTTGACTTAATCTACCATATTATTCCACTTAATTTCACATGCTACATCTGGTATGCATGTAGATATAATTATTTTACCGAGCAAATTAAAGTTTTATAACCTTATGATTTGGCATGATTTTAACCTCTCAAACAAATTATAATTATTCTAAATTAACGGTGCGAATGTTAGAATCAATGTAATCCATTGGCAGTAATATATCTTCAAAATGAGACTATAATTCTGTTTGTTTAATTTAAACTTTTTCAAATAGTTACAAGTATAACTTGCGGGAGTTAAGTATTTAAATTTAAAGTATGTATTATATACTTATCTTATATGGGTTATATTTGAGTTTAAAGTACAAGGGAATCTATGTGTTGGTTAAGTTTAATATGAGTGTTTGTATTTATAACTTGTAATATGGAAACAAGATTCCTGAGATATGTAGATTGGTCTCTCTAATCGCTTCAGTAATTTATATAGGAGAGTAAAGGAATTGCATCTTAGTAATATAGTTTACTTGGATCAATCTGCATTAAGGATCTTTGGGTATGTAGTCTTCCACTGCATTAAGGATCTTTTGGATATATCAAAGTTCTTTGTAAACATTATTAACATAGAGAATGTATGTTGAAATTTGAAGAAAAAATGTTTAAATAATTTTATTTACCTTTTTTTAGCTTTTTATTATGCACAAATCTTTAGTGTTGGATAAAAAAAGCACTCGATCTTGAAGTTTAACTTAAGTATCACAACTAATTTCATGTAAGATTATGCTCAGATTGTTAAGGAAACACCGTTGAGTTTCTACTTCTCTCTCAAAAGAGAGAGTAAGAGAATAGTATACCAAAATATTGAGTCCTTCGCCGAAGCTACCTAGGGTTCTAGAGAATAAATAATCTATTTACCAGGGTAGATAATTACAAGCATTGCTACCATTATTCTTATTCTACCCATTTTTTTTTTGGTTGGGAATGAGAAGACACCATTATTTTAGAATTGCTGCAGGGAAGAGAAGCAAAGTATATTAGATGTAGCCTTCTCCATCTCGTGACAAAACCCCGGAAAGTAACAGAGCATTTTAAATAGCCTACAAGATGAAGATGTAGTAGTCATATGGGTTTTTAGTTAAATAAACTCTCACATGGTTGCCATTATCTCTATCATCACCACACTGTCATCCAGATTCCCCTGATCAAAACCTTTTCTCTCAAAACACTTTCATGAAGTGAGCCACTAGGGCACGTTTCTAGGGCTTTTGATTTTTTTCTTTTCTTTTTTCTATGTTGTGATTTGGGTATTGCTAGTATTAGATTTATTCCATGATACTGTAGAAATGTAGATAGAGATACTAAATAATACTTAACAAAAAGAAAGAAAGAATAGAGCCAGGCCAAGTGGGAGTAAATTTTCCAAACCCTAGACATTCTTGGGCTTAGAATCTTTAGCCAAGATTGAGTTCACTGGGCCAAAATTGCTAGACAGAGACACAGAATAGGTGAGGTATTAAATTTTCCATGGCCAAGTTCATACTTCCTGGCATTATTGTAATCAGTTGGTGTTAATGACTGAACATTATGCACCTTTGATTTAGTATGCAAAAAAAAAAAAAAAAAAAAAAAAAAATCATGCCAGAGATCTAGAACAAGCAAAAGTGTTCCTACTGAGATACCTTTTTGGCGAATTAATTGCTGATGCAACAAAATCCTTGTAAAAGATGACATTGCAATCACAGACTTTACATGAGCATAAGAAGAATAAGCATTTTCCACCAGCTACAATGCATTTTTGAGATGAACATCAACTACAACTCTAGAAGGCAATTCTATGCAGGTGCACCAACTTGCAGGCACAGCTCTTCTAATGGAAAAGCCTAGGCACTGATCGTTTCGGTATCTTCCCTTCAAGTTTTAGTCTTCTATAAGCTTCTCTAACGTGGCAAGGCCTGATGGGACCATTCTCCTTTCTCTCTGTCATAACTACTCTAGCTACAATACAGAGAGAAATTGTCAAAAGGAAATAAAGATTTTAGAGAAAATAAAGATTTTGGTTCAACAACTTTTTTCTGGAAAAAGTTAGTGTGGAAGTTCGGTGGTAAGAATTACAAGAGCTAATATATATGTAATAATGAAGCCTCAAGCTTTGCAAACCATATGCTGTCTATGTTTGAATCAAACAATGGGCTGAGAAGCTTAACTTCAAAATTCAAACAGAAATAAGAAACAATTTCCAACAAATGGTGATCATATTTGAGTTGACTTCCTTTCACAAGTCAGTAATGAACAATATCAGGCAAAGAATAGATGTGCATCATGTCATAGAGAGTCAATTAGTCAAACTCAACTTGCCTGTCTCAATGAGCTCCCCAACGAACATTTTTGCTATTCCTGACACCACAATAGTCGTGGGCATAGAAATCTTTTGACTCCCTGTAATACTAGTCAATAGCTGTAATAAAACAGAAACAATGTGTCAAAACAAACATCTGAAATAAACCACAGCAACTGCAGCAAACAAGTAGAAGCGGAATTTCATCCACTAGTAACATGATATTACTGCTAATACAGAATACATGTTAGCTAATGGCTGGGATAGTATTCCATGGGAGCATGCCCTTGATGGTCATCTACAATCAACTCTGAGCTGCTATTTACCAAGGAAAGATATAATGCTACAGGATTTATCATCAAGAATCAGAGTATAAAATTAAAACATAGCCAACAACTCAAACGAGAAAAGAAAATAAAGATGCATGTGCTCTTGTAAAGACAGTCCGCCAAGTAATGACATTGATCCTACTGAATTACATGGTTTACAACTTTGCATACCCTTCTCATATTAGCTTTCTGAAATCCAGATCTTCGGAATGACTCATATCGACTCATTTGCTCCTCTGTAAATTGGGACAGAATTGCCCTGACAGAGAGAAGAGAAAATAAAAAATACAAAGAAAATTATTTTTTACTTAGATTATTATGAAATTAATCTGAGCAGAAGATCTTGACTTCACAAAAGCAGGGATGAAACTTTTAATACTACATTGCTTAATGGTCAGAACAAGATGTAACAGCGTGCACAGCGTAAGAAGCAGCACTATTTCAATTCAGGCACAAGTAGAAAGTCTTGACACTCATGTGGTAACATTGTAAATTATATCGGGTGAAGAGAATGCCATATATTATTCTCAAATTTCAATGAAATTTACAAAGTCCCATTGGACTCAACCAATTTCAATAGGATGGTTTCTAGTCAAAGACAATTTTGGACAAATTGAAGGCATCCCAAAGAGGAGACAGGAAACAAAAACTAGGTTAGAAACATGAGAAAATATATGACAACCTCATATGGGCAGAGTTCATTGCAGAAGATCGTTAAATCAAGCATATGAAACACACAGGCTACCCTAATTGATTCAAACATAAGGCACTGTAGTTCCAGACACTGTTGTTATGGGCAGGGGAGCGACCTCTCTTAAAGTTAAAACCTCAATGGTGAACTGACAAGAGGAAAATTACATGTCTAACAAGTCCTTGGAAATTTGTATCAACAAAAATGCTTCAAATTTGCTTTGAATTTTCACAGACTATGCAAACATATGGATGCAAAGCCTCTTCAACAATTCAGTTCATCAGTTGTAAATTCCTTCGTCAACTCAAATAGTACCAGTGAATTGCAACTAGTGATTAGCACTAAAATTATGATATTTTCTTATGTCAATTTTTACTACAGAGAAAGATTAGAAGCTTTCCCCAAATTGAATACCAGAGAATTGTTACTATCAACAAAAGAAGTGAACAATAATAATATTATAACATCATCATTGAGCCTGCCTAACGCGTGAAATTTTTTTATTTGCAGAAGTATTCCTATAAACGAACTAGATTCCAGTATATTGTTATAGAGTGATAATACTAGAATACTTTAACAACTCAGAGTATTCGAATACCCAGACCAGGGGATTCCCAACCTACACATAAAGATGAGTTCTCTATCCGATTTCTTTCATTATATCTCGGTATAGTTTAATTCCACCTCTAAGATTTTGATCTATATCTCTATTCGCTAATCTTGACAGTTTTTAGGGCAACTCACTGCATCTTCGCCAACTTGTCGGGATCGCCTCTGGATGGGAGCTTGTCGAGCTCGACTTCCATGTTCTCCTCCTCTTCATCGTCTTCTTCCTCCTTTCCCTTCCCTCCCGCGCCCCCAGCAGCCGGCGGAGGGGCGGCGGACGCCGGTCGAGACTGCGGGTCGGCCTCCTCCTCGTCGGCTTCGGCGTCCGCGGCAGCGACCTCCTCCTCCTCCGCCGGCACCGGCGATTCCGGCGGTGATTCTTGCTCCTCGACGGCCGCTTCGAAGGGGTCCTTCATCGGCTCCCTCCCGCAACCTAAAACGCTAAAACCTTCCTCCAGAATAAGTTTCTCTATTTCGACTTAAATTAAAAGAAATACAAAATAAAAGAAATATATAATGTATATGATAATAAATAAACCTTTTTTCTTTTTCTTTTTCTTCTAGTAATAAAAGATTTTGTCTCTAATTTCAATTTCTCTTTTTTCTAATTAAAATTTTAGAAAATGATCACTTTGGATCAACCAAATACCGCATCTCAAAATAATTAACCACAGGATTCATGAAAGAAGCTTTATTAGTGGTGTCCCATTACATTGAAGAATCTCTCAAAACACTTATCTCCTCCACCTCTAAAGTCTCAAAGTACAAAGGTAGAATATACCATCTGATATATTATTAGACAAGGGCCAACCCATGCACTAATGCTTTCTCCTCATCAAGATATTTAGACAATGACTTTTTGCTACACTTGTCTTGCAAGTCCAAGTCCAAGGAGGATTTGAGGGAGTTGACTTTTGATTGGCAACTCTATGATGTTTTTGGGGACATGCACCTCATCAGAGGTGGAATTAATCAATCCCTAGCCGCCCGCGCTGCCCTCGGTAAGTTTTTTTTTTATTTTTACTCCTTTTTTTCTATTAGAAAAGAACGGTGATCAAAATTATCTTATAATTTCTAAACTTTGGACGTAAGAGAAATTTGAGCTCAAAGACGTGCAAAATTCATTAATTCTCATCAAATTTATGTTTCTTAATTAACCATCCTAAATTATAAGGAAGCATAATTACATATTGCAAATATAAAAATAAGAGAAATACCCGTTTTTTTCAATTTGGGCACTCTAATCATTTTACACCTATAGTTAAGTTAACTAATGTGGGTAATTAAGTTGAGTTTAAAAAACTAGCATTGTGGTGTTTTTAATAATTAAACCCAAAATATAAAAATTCAATAATGTATACCCATAAAATAAAACATAATCAATATCCCATTATAATTAACTTCAGAAATTCTTTTTAACCCGGCGTTAAAGCAAAATGTGAGGATTAAATGATAAGTATTTATATAATAAAATAAAAACAGAGCATCAAGCCATCATCTTTCATCGATCAAACAATCACCACCCTCCTCCTCTTCTACAAACTAAGAAATATAAAATAAATAAAAAATTGGGAAAGAGTACAAAAAAAAACTGTGCCTTTATTAAGCGTTGACTTGAAACAATGGAAAAACGAGAGATTTTTGTAAGTCAAAAATTATTCTAAGGATAAGTATCCCCTTCTCCTTTACGCCGACCACGATTAAATTCAATGTATAGATTCGTACATGGAGGTTCTTCCACTTCCATCATTGTCGGAATAATAAAATTATTATTATTATTTTCCCATTTCACTCCATCGAATTTGTTAGAAGTGGACATGGGGTCAACCCCATTCGGCAGAGAAAGAGACATGCTCCATTTCTAAGCTTTATCCTTTCGTCTTTTTTCTTGTGTCGGAATCATCTTGATCCAATTTTTTCTTTTTCCTTTTTTTCTTTTTGGCTTTCTCACAAGAAGAGGAGATTAGATCATCTTTAGAGCTAAATATAACCTCCTCTGTTTTGTTTTTTGTTCTTCTTTTTTATATTTATAATACTCTTCAATTTTTAACTGCAGTGTAAACAAATATATGTTTTTATCTTTATTATATTTGAATGTGTATTTTTGAGAAACAATTAATGATAACTTAATAGTAATAAAACATTAATTAGGTGGTATAGTAATTTTTATTTAAGTAGTAGTAACTTTTCTAAACTAAGAAGGCACATACACATAGTCAAAAGTTGAAGTTTTAGTGATTTTAGTCTATAGGACATGGAGTAAAATTATATGTTTATAAAAGATAGAGTGGCATTTGGTATGCTAACAAAATTATAGACAGTAGAATAAGTGTTAGAACTTTATCTTTTCCACTCATAATAGAAAAACTTGTATGAGAAAATGAGAGAATAGTTTTTTTTTCAAATAACATTCTTATACACTAACCAAATTCTTTTACAACCAGTCTACTCTAATAAAAGAATTTAACTCTAAATATCTATTTTTTTTTTTTTTGAAATAATAAGCTTCGTCGTGTTAACCTACTTACTACTCTAAAAACTTAAGTTATTAGAACGGTGACATTTTAATAGATAAAAAATAATAATTTTAATTTCAATTGACAGAGTTATATACTCATATCCTCTGATTCGTTATTTAAATTAAATTTATTTCTTAGATCCATCAATACATTTCATACCAGAAGTAAGAGCGGGTGTTGAACTACAAAGTATAACAAATCTATCATTCTAAGAGCTTAAAAATTAAATTTTTAGAGCAGTTGATGAGTTAACAATCGTGGGTTGGTAAGATCCAACTACTAAATAATAAAATATTCAAAGGGTGTTGTATAGCAACATTCCCCTGGACCCCATCACAGGGCAAGCATCTAAAGTTGGTGAGTGGAAACACACATTGGTGATAGAACAAGTGGTGGATGTTTTTGTCACATTACATCTTACTCTCTAATCACAGACATTGTGGCTGCGCATGCACATGATATGGAATGAAATGGAATGGAAGGCATGCACTATATAGTAAACCAAATTAATCAACAGTAGAGGGTGCTATCAGGAAAAAAACAAAGATAAAGTGAATCAACTTCTTTTAAGGCCATGGATCATGGAATTATCATGCTTATCTTAGTTTCACCCTATATATAGATGATAAAAGGTTCATTTATTCTCACATATATATATATATATATATATATGGCGGACAATTGGACCGGCCATTCTAAACATCACTCACTAGGTTCTCGTAATATTTTTGCTCTCAGTCGTAATATATGATATGTTATGTCTTTTAAAAAATTAGAACCTAATTTTGTAAAATTTTAATTTTAATGAATTTTTTTCTTTAGTATATTATAAGCTCCTAGATTAGAATAGTTATATTTTTCCGAATTTGAAGATCGTTGTTAATGACGAAATAGTGACTATTTCAAGTCACAAAGGAGGTTAAGTGCTTAAGCTATAATTAAATAAAATGATGTAGATAAAATGTAATTAACCTCTTAATTGTAATTAACTGGGTCATATATTATTATTCCAAAGTATGATCACAAACATCCAAGGAAGTGAACACTCATTGTTAAACACCAGATTGATAGCTTAACAATGACAATTTCCAACATGGGACACACCTGACTCACTACCCACCAAACCACTACCACCCTCCTCCTCCTCCTCCTCCATTGCTGCCAAAATTAAACAAATGAAGAGCTTTTCAATTAAGTACGTGCGCAAATGATTGGTTTGGTTGCAACTGACTACTAATTAGCGATTAAGCTTTTAACTGTAATCACTCAAAACCCCCCACCTTGATGCATGCATTGGGCTTAATTAGATGTACCCACGTCTATTAATTTATAATTATTTTCCTTTAAAACAAAACACAACTTGCATCACACTAATCAATATTCTAAACTGTGGAGTTGGTAAAATAAATTTAATTAATTAAACATCAGTGGCGAACTCAATGTAATAGAAGAACAACCATGATGCTTAAGTAGCTAGCTTCCATTATTTTGATTGTTTATTCTTACTTAGTGCTTAATGCTCCTCTCGCAAGCAAACAAACCAACCACCAACTTCCAAACCTTTTTGCATCAATAACAAATTTTGCAAATCACTACCTGTACTCTATTATTATTATAAAATATCTTGGCCTTTTTTTTTTGGACAAATAATTCTTTCTTCAAATTGAGGTATGTACGATGGTGAAATAAAGTCAGGGTTGCAATAAGTCTATTGCTGCTCCTACGCTGAATGAAACTAAGTCCAGGTGCGTTGATCGACTTTTTTAGGATTATTTTTTTTAAATAGAAAAAAGTGTATTATTTTTTAAAAAATTGAGGGTTAATTCGCGAAATAATTAATCGCTCCGCAGTCCGCACTGAGATTATCAAAGGTGCCGGTTTGCAATTATGTCAGAAAAAGGAAATTCTTTTTAGGTGGTGATTTGCAGGGACACCCTTGCCTTTTTTCCTAATCACAAGTCCGATATGTTCACCCCAACCATATCAAATTCCTACACGCTCTCCTCTCCTTCTCTCTCCTTCCTCCCATCCCCTAACATCTCCGTCTCCATCGTCTCCTTCTCCTTCTCCTTCTCCACCTCCACCCCTCCCTTCTTCTTATACTCCCCGTATAGATAGGAAGAGAAGCCCCAAACGCAGAGCACCGTCGCCACCGCCTTCTCTGCACCGAACTGGTCGCCGAACACGACGACACCGCCGACGACGTTCGCCGACAGCACCGCCGTCATGCAGATCCCGCTGTGCAGTGACGACGTCAGGAAGATCATCCCCGCCGTGCCCATGAAGCACATCTGCCAGCTCAGCACGACCGCGGCCAACGCCGACCAGTATGCCACCGGCCCGAGGTCCCACTTCCCGTTCTCCCTCCACCCACCGCCGGCCGCCATCCCAGCTCCTGCGAGTGCCGTCGCCGCCGCCTCCATCACCGCCTGCACCTCCACCACCATCCTGAAACCAACAACCCCACGGTAAACAATCTCCATCACGGGCAAATACATCGCGAAGAGCCCGGCGGCGCCGAGGGTGGCGGCGAAGCCGAGGTAGTAGTTCGCCTTGCTCTCTCCGGCGGGCTTGTCGCCGGATTTACCGGAGCTGAGTGCGAGGAGGACCGAACTCAGCGTCAAGAGCACCACCGCGTTGAGATTCGTGAAGGTCAACGGATGGCGGACGAGGAGCGCGGCGAGGACGAGGGTGAAGCCGAGCTGGGTGGAGAGCAAGAGAGACGATGTGGACACCGGGAGGTAAGACACCCCCCAGGAGAAGAGGAGGTTGTTGACTCCCAGCAGCAACCCGAGGAGAATACAAAGCAAGAACAAGCGAGGGGTGAAGCGAGAGAAAGGCCTCGAAGAAGAGGAAGAAGGCGAGAAGTAGACGGCGAAGAGGAGGAGAGGAAACCCCGCGGACTGCACCAAGGTGGACACCCACCGGTTAGATCCACCATGGGCGAAGTAGAACCGAGAGAGGAGGCTCGAGGAGAGAGACCCCACCAAAAGCGCCAAGTAGTTTAGCGACAACAGGACGTAACGATACCTGCGGTTCCCCGTCCCCTGGAGAACCGGACTCGTTTCTTGATCAATAGCCATGAGAGAGAGAGAGAGAGAGAGAGAGAGAGAGAGAGAGAGAGAGAGAGAGAGAGAGAGAGAGAGAGAGAGGGAGAGTATTAGGTGTGAAGATTTGAGAGTTCTATGGATGAGTATTTAAGTTGGGATAAGTGGAGAGGTTATACGTGGCCTTCTCTGGGTTACCGTGGAACCTTTCTTTTTATTATTATTTATTTTTAAGGAAATGTGCCCCTCAAGAATGCGAACGAAGAGGCAACTCATTACTGCAACTAATCCGATAAGGATGTGCTACATCCTATAAAGGGAAAGGGTGGCTGTATAATTCGTATTCCCGGAAGTGCATCCAGCGTTTGTTTGTTTGTTTCTACTAGTTTCCTCCCTTGAGAGATGATGGCATCGAATGCAATATAATTATATAAGGGGCGGGGGGGTCTTAAGAAGCTCTCAGCAAGATACGATCTTTCTTTCTAAAAGTAACACTATATAATGTATAAATAAATCTACGACAAATATTTTGTCGTTTCTGGTTGAGCGTTACGTACTGTACTAATCGGCATCCAATAATGATATTATAACCAGAGGAATAATATAACGTACATTATTCGCGAGGAGCATTATTAGCGTGAGAGCCGAGGCGACGAGTCTCATGCATAACTAAAAGTTCCGCTCCGCGACCGAGGTGGTGCCTGGTGCTGGCGGTGGTTATCCGAACGGATGGTTTCCAGTGGGAGTCCACCACAGGGAAATATATATTCACGTGAATTCTCTCTCTCTCTGTGTAGGACTTACACCAGAGAAGAAGGGAATAAGTAATAGTTTGTCCGAGAATAACACTTGGAATGATCTATTCTGACTTGAAACGGCTACAGATATAAATATATACATACACATACATGCATATATATGTATATATATTAATGGGGGGAGATGGAGAGAGAGAGAGAGAGAGAGAGAGAGAGAGGTTGGTGAGAGTGGAGGTTGTTGCCAAATGGTTAGGCTTCATTTATAACAGTCAACAGATGCCATTTCTCAGTGTGATTTGCACTTGATTCTATAAATATAGAATAGGATAGGGTAGGAGAGTCTATGAACTTTGGTCTTATTCTTGTGAAGGTCAATGCGGTGGATCATGTGGGAAAGCGTGAAATGGTTTCAGTTACTACAAAGTAGGAAAAGTAAGTGATAATTTTTTTTTAAAGTGCTCTCCTTCTTTTGTAATGTTTGAAAGGACGGATGGAAAGTGGATTGGAAAATAAGTTTTTTTTTCTTAACCTTTTCAAAATTATGTATATATATATATATTTATTTATTGAAAGAGTGGTAAGCTATACTTTACACACCAAATTGATTAAAAGTTACAAAATAAATTCCTAAGTGGTTGTAAATCTTGAATTGGGTTCTAAAAATTGCATTCCATTTGGACCCACCCTCGACACTAGCGAAAGTGTTTTTCCATCACTAATATTAGGTTTTCTTTTTACTCTAAAGATGAAATCGAGAGAAATGAACTTTCTAAAAAGCCCTCAATTTTATAATGTTTAGATAGTGTAAGGAGAGTGAAATTTTATTTTCTTTAACTTTCCCTAAACCACGCTTCACAACTTTTTATATATATATATATATATGGTATGTAGCTATTGGTTATCGTAATTACTCACTTTCGCTAAACACTATAACTTATGACTATTTTTAAAAGTAAATTCTCTATAAAAGATATTTCATATATTTTACGTGTATATTATTTAAAAAAAACCTTATAATCATTTTCTTATATCTTTTAGTTGTTAAATTACTAAGAATTTATCTATCAAAAAGTTGGGAAATTCATAAGGGCATATACGTAAATAATAAATTTTAGAGGGGTATACTTATAACAGAACCCTTTATCTAACTATTTAGTTACAAACCAATTCAAAACTGGCCAGGATTAAAGACGGTCCTGGGCCGGCCCAAATTTAACCTTTTTGACCCAAAATATCGAACGAACGGTTGTGATCGAAACAAGATCGCCGTGGTGATTAGGTGTCCCCGAAACCCTAAATTTTGATGGTATAAAAGCGAAAGCGGCGGCCCGCGACGCGATCCTCTCGTCTCCTCGATCCAGGTTTCGGCGTCGCGAGCTCTCCCTTCCCCCCCCGAGATGGTACGCTGCGGATCTTATACTTTCTCTCGTATACCAGTTTAGATGCTATCTTTGGTTCGTAGGATGAGAAATTAGGTAGACGTTTGCTCTATTCTTTTCTCTTTATGGTGTACAAGAGAATGCTAGTAGTCTTCCTAGTTTCATCTGCATAGCTGCCTACAAGTTTGTAGAATTTTTTCTTAGCTGTGGATTTTTCCATGGTTGCGAATGGTATTATGACTGAGTTGTTTGATTATTTAGTGTTTATTGGTTGTATCATATTCACAAGTGCAAGAACAAGTTACTTCTAACACTTTTAACGTAATTAGAAAGCTATTGATATCTGCAAATAGCGATCATGATGTTAGATAGTCGTAATAATATGCCGAACATCTATTTGGTATGCTGCAGTAATACGTTAGATTTGTCTCAATTACCTTTCATTATCCTCTTAATGCAGACAAAGCGTACCAAGAAGGCTGGAATTGTTGGCAAATATGGTACTCAATTTTTTCAAAGATAGACTTACATTACCTCTATCCTACTTTTTCTCACACGTAAGACGTTTGATACATTCATTTAGTTCATTCGACATCGTGTCTTGGAATGCAGGTACCAGATATGGTGCCAGTTTGCGAAAGCAAATTAAGAAGATGGAAGTCTCGCAGCATGCAAAGTATTTCTGTGAGTTCTGTGGAAAGGTATCATCTCCAGGCTGAGATTAGATGTTGTGCAATTTTGGAGATTTATTGTAAATCTCCTTTTCTAGATGTCCTGAACTCTTAAGTATTGTTTTTTCATCTCTAATAATACTTTGACATGAAGAAGAAAGTGAAGCTAGAAAGGTTCGATTCAGACCTACTTGTGATTGGAACCTTGCTAATGTGGTAGTGTTCAATGTATTAGAATATATACTACTTTCTTCTTTCGAAAGATCATGCTTTGGAGTATGTTATTTTGTTATTATTATCTTACGGTACAAATATTTTTGTTTGTCTGAAGGATTCATAGGAAAGGCCTTATGTTAGTGTATTGAGGCACAAATATTAATTTCAAATTAAGTTTATACGAGTTATCTTGTTGCTACTTGAAAGGTCTTTGTGCAGAATTTTCCTTCTACATTTATCATCATTTCCTTCTGTTAAACTTTACATTTATTAAAAATTCTCATCTGTACATTTATGTTAAAATCTTTTGTATCTTTCCAATTTTTCGCTTAATAGAGAGCATCCGAACTTGCAAGCATTGGTTCATAGGAAATAGGATTCTTGAGGAATGAAGTTTAAATTGCTCTCTATAATCTTGTAGTTGAAGCTTCTGTCTAAGGTTGCACATTTTGTACTGCAATGTTTTTCCCCTCAGTAAATGTCATTGAATTGACCGGATTCATCTGTCCCTTCGTATTGCCCTGATTGTTTTCGCGGAATCTTAGTTCCTGATACAGTTTTTTGTTTTCAGTATGCTGTGAAAAGAAAAGCAGTTGGAATTTGGGGATGCAAGGATTGTGGGAAGGTCAAGGCTGGCGGTGCTTATACCTTGAAGTGAGTGGTCATTTCATTCTTCTGCTCGTATCTTTCAATTCCTTGCATCATTTTCTATCATCCATCTTAAATTTGTTCATTTACTCTTTCAGCACTGCTAGTGCTGTCACTGTGAGAAGCACCATTCGTCGCTTGCGAGAGCAGACCGAAGGGTGATTGCCGCAATCTTTCTTGGGTGGATCTGCACTTTTGCCTTACTTTTAGTCGAAACTACGGGTAGTTGCTAAAACAATATTAGAAAGTCCTTGCTTACGAACTGAATCATTGTGACTGAATTGCTATTCCATCTGATATGCTTCATTTATAATTTGAGGACATGGAATGTTTCGTTTTGGTGAAGCATCTTGAGATTGAACCCCTTCCAAATATAATTCTTTAGCAGACTATAATTCTTAATTCTGGTGAATGTACTTCAGGACACTTTTTGATGAGAAACATGGCATGATTTTGACAAGGTTCTGGTCTGTGGCTTACTTAGATATCTCAATTGGGATTTGATGAATTCGATTTTGTTTCTTTAATTTAGTTTATGGCTAATTACACTGAGAACTTATAAACTACTGTCTATTTTTACTTGGTACTCTCTCCTAAAAAAATTCTACTCTTTTATTTTCCACATGATTATTATTATTATTTTTACATAGATATGCAATGTTTTCTAGATGGCTTAGAAATAATCATGTCATATTGGCATATCATTTAATGTGTTATGAGAAATAACCGATGGGGGTCTATAAAATTAAATATCAGTTCATAATTCATAGCGGTTTGGTATAATCCTCTCTAATTAATATCATTGAAAGCTATTGATTTTGGGTATAATAAGGTTCGGAAATACTTTATTATACACCAGAGTACCAGAGTACTTTTTTCACTGGAATCCATTTAATTCCAGTACCACCAACCCAGCCAACAGAATTCGTTTTCTCTCTTTTCTACAACACTTTACTTATTAAAGACTACAAATTATTTATATAAAAAAAAAAGACTAATAATTGAACGTCACATCAATCCAATTGTCCACACTCTATACTGGGTGTGGCGTCCAATCAACGGGAAGGAGGTTTGTCTCAACCCTCATGTTTTCACGCCATTGTTTTCTATTTTGCTGCGACCGTGGATTTTCTATAATCAAGTTGGAGGAAACTTTTCCCCACATTGCTTCTCGTATAGCTATCTATTTGTTTTAAGAGTTATTATTATTAATTTTCAAAGGAGAAGTAGCAAGCTGATGGTGTCAGATATGAGATGTCTATATTGATGGCATAAAAACTCACGCTGACGACATACATTGATTTCATTACAAGAAAACTAAAATATCCTTTTCATCTTACAAATGCAGATAAAAATTAAAAAAATTAATTAATTTTGGTCTAAATTAAAGGAAGTAAAAGCTAATTTTTTATTTGTTTGATAGGAAAGGAGATGTTGGATTCAATTCAGCGACATAACTCTACCGATATGATTCGGTATGATATGGGGAATAGAGTCCAAAGGTCTCTTAAAACTAGACGAGAAACTGACTCTCTATCTCGTTTAGTTGCCCGATCAGTTATCCAATTACTATACTGATCAACTAGTCTTATGATCCTCTTAAGGGCACTGTGCGGCTCCACGTAGAATTCTTGTAGCCTCCCAACTAGTCCGTCTCCACCTCATCTCGATATGCCCGTTTTCGCCGTTGGCATCGTCGTTAGAGAGAAAAGCAACAAGGATTTTATATAGGCAAGTTGTACAAATTTACTATTTCAAAAATTAGAGAAAAAAATGACCCATTTTTTAAATAATTTATTTACTTTTAATATTTGATTGTTAAAATATAATTAAAAAAGTAAATTTTTTTACTTATGAAAAATAATTTCACTTGTTCCTTTTAACTTACTCTTTTTTTTTTCACCAAAGAAATTCTAATAAGTAAAATAATCATCTAATTCGCAACTAATACCAGAGATTAATAAACTATATCATTAATACATTTTTATTAGGCAAGCAATAATAGTAAAGCCGTGTGAGGGGGTTGGGTGCTGAGTCATGGCACGCTGGTTGCTGTTTAGTCTTTATCTATCTATTCACCCACCGCCCAAGAGAAGCAGTTTACACTACCAACTCTGAATCCTGATTCATTCAATTACATAGTACTTCCCAACTCCCATTTGCTCCAAAGAAACCTCTCACAGGAGGAGAGAAGAAGATATGTTCGAGTTGTTCATCCTCGGGTGCACCAGCGTCGTTGTCTTCCTCCATGGAGTCAACTTCTTCTTCCATATGCTATCTCAACAGATGAGGGTCCGATCGATTAGGTATTCTTCTTTGTTCTTTTGAGTACATCTTTGATGGGTTTCTTTCTTTCTTTCGTTTTCTCCTCGGGTTTAATTTTGGTTGGCTTTCTTGTTTGCAGTTTTCTTGGATGCGTTGCGTAGTAGGAGGAGCATCCATGGAAGAGGAGAGAGCTTAATATGTACAGGATTGATCCCTTTGTTGAGCAAGAACGCTTTGTGATGTTAATGTAACTTGGGACTTTGAATCTAATTCATCTGGTCGTTTACTTCTTTTCGTGGAGATTTAGCTTAACATTCTGTTGAGAAAAAAAGTGGTATTGTTCTCTCTCTCTCTCTCTCTCTCTCTCTGCTGTTAATCTTGGCGAAGAGCAATGGAAGGAGAAAAAGAAAATGTGGATAGATGTTATCAGAGTAGAATTTACTAATTGTTAGTAGAAAATAATCTAACTTTTAGCCCTTGTATATATACTTGCTAATATATTTAACTTTATTTGTGTTTAGGCGGCTTATATTCTATATTAAATATTAGAGAAATTTGCAGATAATATTTTATTTTTTAATTATATTGTGGACGGCAATTATATCATCGTTATTGAATTCTATGATTTAATAAATATATACAGAAATTAGATTCAAATTAATACTAAAAGAATATTTTATTAATTAAAGATGTTTTATTTTTAGAACGACTAAAATACTCTTATATGACTTAGTTGATAATATATTTATAGTTTTTCTAGTACTGTTAATTTAATTTAATATTTAATTAAGTTTAATTAATAGATCTAACAATGATTTGTAAAAATATATGATGTAAACTATAATTTTTTTTAAAAGATAGGTTATCATATGCAAATTTACCTAAATGTTAATGCTAGCTTAACTTATTTTTTTATTTTTTTTTTTAATTTCTTCTCTTACTTTCTCCTTTCTCCATTTGACATAGTATAAAATGTTATACTATGACTGGTTGTTATCTGAAGAATTAAGAGTAGGGTAAGGGGGAAAACATGGGAATATTCTACCCAATAATAATAATAATAATAATAATAATAATATAAGGCAATCAAATTCCTTAATTTAAGAGGATTCTAAACAACCTCCTTCTTCTACTTATATTTGGTCTATATGACACCTTTGTCAAGGGTGAAGGACCTAGAACTAGAAGCAACATCAGAATCCATGGGTCACTATAAACTCCTCAGAACTGGACTTTGTCTATTATTTGATTTGAACTTTTCAAACCATAATCAATTAGACATTACAAAGACTTTTAGAAGCTGATGAAATAGATTATCTTTTAAAAATAAAAATTTAATGGTGTCTCGATTATATTCAAGCAGTTGAAATTCGAATCTGGAAATATTTATACACTAATATGTGCCACTTTAATCATCTTAGCACAATCACACTGCATGTTAAATTAAAAAAAAAAATCCCACTTATGTGAAATAAAATTTTCGTATCAGATCTTATTAGTATAAAAATCCCAACTAATTTATTTATTTTAATCCAAGTAGGGTTTTTAACCGTCTAGCTAGTTGGGTTGAATTATCGTAATAATATAAACATGAATACAACTTATTTATGAAATTAATTATCAGATGATATAAATTATTTATCTGAATTATAAATAAATTTTTTTATGTTATAAATAGGTTAGTAAGTTGGGTCAACTATGAATATGATGAGAGTTAACTCATTTAGGACTCGGATTTAATTAAGTTACATTTAAATCCGTTTAAAAAACTAGATTATTGAGTAGGCTATACTTTTGCCACCCATTTCCGCAAGGATATTTTCTATAATTATTCTTTTCGTTGGGTTATTTTTGTAAAAGTAACTTCTCCCACTCCGATCGCCACGTATCAAATCGGCTCCTCGCCGATATATATAAAGACTGTTCACTCTTCTTACGAGCCGCCACCTGGTAGTATTTCTACTCTTCCCTTTCCTTCTCTCCAAGAAATGGAGGCGACACCGCCGCCGCCGCCGCCGGAGCTGGCTCCGATGCTTGAAGCCGCCTCGGATTTTGCTTCTTTCCCTGGTAAACCTTATTTTCCCCATCAATTAATTCCGTTCGTCTTATCTCGATCCTTTCTTCTTCTTCTTCTTCTTCTTGCTCATCTGTGCAGCGATCTTTGTTGCAGGAATGCAAAACGATGCAACTGTGAAGGAATTCCTCGATATTTTCCCCCTTCCCGTTCTCTTTAGGTAGTGCAATCTACTTACCTCTCTCTAATTTTGTCCATTGCTTGTTGTTTGGCGTCACGAGCGTGGAATTTAGTTGAACGTCTGGGGTTTCCGTCTAAACGTCAATATAATGGACTCAAATTGTAGTCTCTTGTTTACATAGTGCCATGCCTGTCAACTGTTTGGTTCTTTGCTGAGCTGAGGCGTTGTACCTGAACAGTTCAGGGTATCTCGTCTCTATCTTGCGGCAACTTGGTGCCCATCTCTCGAAGTGGAGCATATAACATGAATACTTTATGATCTGGAAGTTGGTAGGTCTGGTTATTGTTTATTTGTTTTGTTGAATGTAGAAGCGAAATGAGAATTGCTTGTGGATATTGCTTAGTTGCATGCCTTTTAAGTTTTTGGCCTTCTTTTAGCAATTTCATGATGTCCTGCAGGTTGTGGCAGATTAGCTAGCTCCTTTTTTTTTTTTTGTTGTTGCTTTGTGCGTTGGGCTAATGTGTTTTTGAGAGGAGTTTTTATCTTCTTACGTGTTCTTTGCAGGGTGACAGTGACTTTGCAATCTGCTGATTGTGATGTGAAAATTTTGTCCTTGAACCCTTAACTCTTCATTGTGGTGTAACATGACTTCTGTTTTTTCAGTGCGTTGCAAAATGAGGCTGATGTACCTGGGGTAATAGACACACTGGTTGCATGCCTGGATAAATTATTCAGTACGAAATATGGTGCATCCCTGCTTCCAAAGTACGCCGTATGTATCATGAATCCTCTTCATTGCTTTCTCTTGAAGATTTGATGGACAATTAACATGTTAAATGGGATATATTGGGCATTTGAGGGCATATTTTTTATTTTTTTGCTTCTACTTTGGAGGCTAGGCAGGCATTAGAGTCCTCTGGAATAATACACTTTATGCATTATCAGTTGAGATATAGTTCTGAAATTTTTAGTATTATTTACTGTAACTCCGTATTGAACTCTTCAGTAGAAAAGGCTAAAACTGCTGAATACTGAATCCTTGAGAAGTTTCTTTTGGTAAAGATTTTCCTTTGTGTACTCCAAGGGTCCCATTATATGATAATGGTGCATATAATTAGTTCCTCTTTTGCGCTAACTTCTGCTTTCTTTTTCCCTTTCAGTCCTTTATACTAGCTGGATTGCAGTCTGACTCTCAGGCAATCAGATGCCTAGCTTGTAAATCTGTACGTCTATCAAATAATGTTTATGAAATGAATCTAAATCCAGATATTATCTTGTTGATTTTGTTTATAGTTTTAGAAGGATTTTGGAAATATATTCAATCTCTTTCTTAGATGAACTTTACATGCTTTGAGTTATTCATATGACTTAAGGAATAACGGTATCAGCTGTAGATGCCACAATAATATGTTTTTTTACTTCTTTATCGATTGACTGTTCTCCTATAATTATGTTCCCCTGAATAAGCCAAAAGTTATTTCAGTCCATATTCTGAGTCAGCAGAAAACTCTCCATGTGATCAATAGTTGCATTTCTTGTACATTTGTAGAGTTGATTCTACTCCAAAAGACTCATGCCAACTTGTATGATCATCAGGTGTCCCATCTTCTTGAAAACACTGAAGATTGCAAAGCTGCTGTGCAGACTCTTGAGGGACACAACATATATCCGCTACTGCTCAACAGCTTACTTGATGGGTATTTGCCTCCTCAATGTCCTTTACATGCATCCTTGCTTTCTTTAAACAATTCTATTCTTTATTCACGAAATACTGTATTGCCCGTTGATTCTCTTAACTCTCCGGCACATTTTTGCAAGATGAATATTTTTAGCTCTACTTGTAGTGCTCATATCTCCTTTAGGTGACTTGCGGAATATTTGTCCTTTTCACTTAGTACTAGAACTTTTCAGAGTCTAATTGCATATAATATTGATTGCCATAGAGAGGAACAAACTTCAACAGCATCAATCAATGCCATAAAGTGTATTGCTCAGTCTCCCGGAGGAATGGTAAGTAATGTCATTGATTATGCCATTGAGACAATTGGAATACACATCCTCACCCCTTTGGATTTTATTTTATTTCATTTTCTTTGTACAACTTGTGTTTAGGGTATTGTCTTTCCAGATCCTAGTGAAGGGTCCAAACAACTCAAAGACTTGGCAGCTCATTCGTCATCGCTGGTATGATGTGCATTTTCTTTGATAATTCTTGCTATATAACTACAGAAGGTTCTTTTCCTAATATTTGATAAATAATGATGATAATACTGCAAGGTACATATTCCTCTATTTTAACTTTTTAATAGTCTAGGTAGTGTATACAGTCTACAGACATTAAAAAAAAAATAATGTACTTAATATCCTGTCACTGTTCTTTGAAGACCCAATTGCTATTGGTACTTCTTAATTTTCAAATTGTATAAACAGTAACCATCTCTTTCTTCAATACCTACTATAAATGTGCCAATGGATTTCTAGGGACGCATTCGGATTTTGGCTCTCATAGTGAAGCTGTTCTCTGTTTCTAGTTCTGTTGCAACAGCAGTATATGACTCCGACCTGCTCAACTTATTTGAGGTTGAAATCAATGACAGGCATGATATGCTCACAACTTTGAGTGCTCTGGAGCTTCTCTATGAGGTAGAAAGAAAAGCAATATTTAGTGTTGGCTTCTGCATTTGCTTTCTTATCTTTATTTATTGCATTGTCACAGCATTTCTTTTTGAGTTCCATAAATCCGGATTCTTCAGAGTTCAGACGTGTAATCCCAGAATTTGATGATTTCCAACTTATTACTTTTGCAATTTAAGAAAAAACTATATTAACTGAACATGTTGCTGAAGGAGAAATGCATGTTATTCTGTTTGTGTGTCCAAACTTATGCATAGGTATATGGGGACACCTTAATAGCTCTCAGGGAACAAATGACTTGATAGTTCCTAGCTGGAAAACTATGTGATCTAGATGAACTAAGACTATTGAGATCATTGATTATGTTTCCTCTAGCTTTTATCTTCTTTCTTCTACCTTTTCTCGATTCTAACATCCTATTATCTCTCTCATAACTATCATCATATTTTTGTTGTGCAGAAACAGATCATATCTTTCTTCTTCAACTCTCATATCCATGGGACTCGATCTGTTATTTCTTAAATGCAGTTCTTACTTAGTCTGATTGTCTGATATTCGGCCTATTGGCCATTAACAATTTGATTAGAGCACGATCAAACTTGCTCTGTTCTAATCAGAACCACTGATGAGACCATAAGCCTCGTAATTACATTTCCTTAGTTTGCGTTATGTCCAGGTAAAGAAGGTTCAATTGTTGCTTGACATCAATTTTTTTCAGCACAATGAACTTGGATACTCAAATTACATGCTTAGACTAGGCTGTTGACTAATCTCTGTAGTGAGGCTTTCAGTAGGTTTCCTTGTATTTTAGCTAATCATCTATAGTTATTTTTCTTTTGGTTGACACTTGTGCTCTTTCTTAGTTGGCAGAATCTCCTTATAGTTCTAGATTCCTGTTGAAGACTACCTTGCTTCAACTGTTGATTGGTATGATCAGGTACTTTGCTTATGAGTCTGTATGCTTGCTTTATTAATTCTTAATCACCCCGTCTTATATTTTAATAGCTACTCTTGTTTCAGTAATTCCTCTGTTGATACTATTCTACGATCAAGAGCAGCTTTGATTAGTGGGAGGCTTCTTTCTTCAGTCGATGCTTACACGACAATTGATAAATCAAGTAAGATTAGTTCCTTAAACTCAAAAACTTGTGAACAATGTGAAAGCTATATTAATTTTTAGTGCGGTATGTGGATTATAATTTCCTTGATTATTTTTACTATCCACTGTGCTATCTGATGTCTTATATTAAGTTATTAACTGCTGCACTGTGCTATCTGATGTCTTATATTAAGTTACTAATTGGCGTCTTTTCTCCGCTGGGGATCTTGGTTTGGGATCTATGTATGCGAGCTTATCTGTAAACAATCAAAATTACCTGACCGCTGGAGTTTTTAAACTAGATGAAAAGTAGATGTGCTTAGATATTCACTTCTTTTTTGTGTAGGATTGGTGCTTTTTGGCCAAAGTATGTTTCTCGTATGCCATCATTTGAGATAGTCTTTTTGATTTTGAGTTATTCCCTCCCTAAAAGATTTGGGGCCAGCATTTATAGGTCATGTATGCCAAATCAAATGGTTCTTTCTAAAATCAGCATAAAATGGCCACTTCAGATTTCATGCCAAAATGTTGACACCCAGACAACAAGGTGATCAGACTCCTTGCTTGTGAATTTAATCAATATTTTTTGGTTATGCTTCTTTTGCATCATAGGTGAAGCTTAGTTACTGGTGACGTGTGTTTGTATTGGCTTTTCCTCATTCAGTCTCTTTGCTTTTCAATTACTATGAACTTTTATAACTTACAAAGAAAACTTGTTGGAGTTATGTTTTCTTTATCAATTGAATTTTGTTTTTCATATTCATTTTGGTATTCTTTTATGAAAACCTAGAACTTAGTACTAGAGGAGCTAACCAAATTGCTGAAATTGTTTTCAGGTGTTTCAACACTTCTGTTTGCTATTGATGGAAGACTGAAGCTGCTAGACAGTCAAAATACAGATGAATGTGAGAGCATACTAGAAGCTCTAGGGTTAATTGGAGCAAGTAAGTACTCTCATAAAGCCTTTAATATAACTTCAAAGGCAAATCCAATGGAGTTCATTTCTTATGGTTTGCCAGAAGAATCTCATGAATATTTGCTGCTGTCTTTTCTTGGAAGATTTAGCTATTTGGTTGGGTCTTTTAAGTTTTAACGTTATTTAATATTCTCCAGAATTCCTGGATCAACTACTCAAAAGGATGTTAAATTGTTAATATTTTGCTTTCATATTCTTGTTTGTGTTATTTGATGTCTAGCAACTGAAGGAGCAAGTCTGTTACTTACAAGTTCGTTTGAGGTTGCAAGCCATGTTGTAGAATCAGCCTTTGGTCGCCAAAGTAGGGGTAAACAATTGGTATGTACATAGTGACTTCTTTATTTACTCCAAAAATATATTCTTTTATAGTAATTCATTATTCCCTGATCGTTCTTATCTGGCCCTCATATACTGTTTCATGATCTGCTTCTGCTGCAAACAAGTGAATTTCATTTATGTGCTCTTCGTATGCTCTCAAAAATTAACTACAGGCTAAACAACTTTTTAGTTATGCTTTAGGTTGTAGTAATGTTATTCTCCAGGTTGAACTAAATGATGTATTCAACAAGTGCCAATATCAAGATAAAATTGACACACAATTTCAAATAATAGATGGCTCATCAAGACTTCTATCATTTTGGTTTCTCTTATATTCTGTCGTTGGTAATTTTACTTATTAAGATGATATTAATATGTTGGAGCCTGTGTCATCGAGAATACTTTTCTCTGGAGAACTAACATAGTTCTTTCAGGCTTCTTTACATGCCCTTGGAAGTATATGTGGAGTAGATCGACCAGAAGAGAAAATGATGCTGGACAGTAAAGCAGAGGAATGCCTTAAGCAACTGTTTTATGCAACAGCAGCCAATAGTCCAAAACTGACTCCGTCTGTTAGTAACTTACCCTACTGTTCTATTCTTTTTCTTTATCAGGAAGTTTCTCTATTTTGTGGAAATAAGTGTATCATGCTGCACTATGAATTGTTGACTTTAGTCTAGCTGGTCAGCTTCATTAGTACGACTTTTCAAGCATGACCGGGTATCTCTATGGGCTATAGCCTTCTTTAGCACCTTTCCATCCTCTTTTGTGGGGAAAGCGATGTTCACATATCTTGACATTTGTATTCCTTTTAAATGCTTTCAAATTTTTTATATTTTGTTAACAGGGTCTTCTTTTCTCAATACTGCAACAAGAGCCAGAAATCCGAATAGCTGTAAGTGGTTCCCAATGGACATATCCTTTCAATAAGTATTTGCAATAGTTAATCTTTATTTAAATCTTATATCTGTTTCAACTTGCGACCTTATTGCTATGCTTACTATTATTTCAAGTCACTTTTAAACTTTTAATTCTTATCCCGCAACTGCATCTCTTATTCATTTAACCTCTAATGTTCTGATCGAATTTTGGGATGCTGGCTGACTATAGTACAGTTTATCTTTTTGATATTTGAGTTGTTCCTTAATATGTTTTCCAGTGCTTGCAGCATGGAGTCTAGGAACTGTGCAATTTCTTATGTTTAGCTCACCAGAAGTATGGAATTGCAATTAGTTTTTTTTTCATGATGTTTGCCCCTCTAAAGTTGATATCTCTCAAAACATATATTATTTGCATGGATATCCTCTTGATTATTTTTCAAGTTAAGTCTGAATAATTTAATAAAAAAGACACTTAACCAAGAAACACATATTTTTTTAAGAGAATAACTAAGAAAATACTTGAAAGCTAGAATAAAGATATTTTATTTTTTTATATTTAAATTGTTTAAAATTTACCAGCTATTTAACTTTAAGGGTATTCACGCAAAATATAAGGATTTTAAAGGATGTGCATGCAAAAACCATGCTTGAGGGATACCGGATACCATACAAATATCAATTTTAGAGGTGAGAATTTTGAATGGTGTGTGTACAAAAAACCCTATATATATTTATTTATTTATTGTAAATGTTCGCAGGGTTATAGATTGATAGCTGGATTGGTGGTTCGCCAGTGGTGTTTGATGGAAGTTTGTTCAAAGCAGGATATTATTTCTGTGGTGACTAATCCACATGCTGAGACTACAAAGAATGGTTCGCTTATTCTTCTTCATAGTACAGTTGATCACTTGTTCACAACTCGTCCTGTAAAATGTGAAGTACTTCTGTTGAAAATGTTTCATTTCTTATGATTATTTGTGGCGCACCGGTGGAACATTGACTGTTGTAATATTTTATGATTAACTCAATATGTGCTATAACTAATTTTGCAATTTCTAGGTATGGATGCCCGGCATGTGTGTTGCGTGGCAATTAGCAAGTCCTTATCATCTTCACCATTGCTTCATGATGCTAGTATTGCTGGAATTGCAGGAAAGGTATGTTTAGCAATCAAGGTGCACATAGCAAAATTTGGTGGAATTAGAGGTAGAATCTATATAATGTGAAGATGATTGAGACAATGACACTAGCCACACTTATCAGTTGCAGGAAGCCATCAAGAGGGGGCCTTACCTTACCAAGAAGCATATTGAAGCCCAGCCTCTTGTCATCACTGCTGAGAGATTTTGAGCTGGTCCAAATAATTTCACGATTAACGTTAATTTCTATCCCTAGGCAGAATAGGAATTAGAAGCTATGTAGTTTATTACTCTGCTGAGAAAAAATTGACATGGATTTTGTTAAACCTCCAGAATATATTTGCTGTTGATGCTGGATTAACAAGTTTATTTAATTAAAAGCTCTGATACCTTGTCATTGTCGTTGTGTAGCAAGTCAATTATTTATCTATAGTGGTATCTTCTTGTTTAGAAAAAGAAAATTGCGCAGAGTGATTCAACGAAATTGTTTGGGTATTGAGCATTGGTATTTCAACATGGTTGCATTCTATGATTTTCTTTTTCCCAAAGAAAAATGGAACTTGTATAGTGTCTCAGCTGACCTGATTCTATAGAAATTCAAATTTCGATACATATGAGTCTCTCTTTAGTTATTATGTCAACGCTGATCCTTTTAGTTTGGTTGCACCCTATGTTGAAACTTGAGCAATACAACTCAATTGTAACTTAAATATTGACCTAAATCGAATATGAAATAAGTCGATATCAGAATGGACTAGATGCCTAGATGTTGTTGGTCTAGGTACCGGTCGGTATATGATTCAAATCCTAAAAAATTTAAACAGAGTCAAACGAATATAGTTGCAATCTACTATCCATAATCCAATAGAAACTTGCCTTGTGGCCCCGTAGGCCGTAGTGCAATCGAAGTTAATGAGCTAGTCGAGTTGGGACCCTCTCTGATTCGTTCGTTCGCCGAAACAACGGTGCTTGCGCCTGCCACGTGGAACTAGAGACGGGTTTGCTTTTCCCGATGCACCGGAGAGACTCCGAACCCGTTTAATCTATCCATTGGCTAGAATGGACGGTGGTGATGTACGTCCCTGGTACAAGTTAATTAAAGTTCCTTTCCCTCTCTTTAGTCTCTTTCGTGTCGTCCTCCTTTACCTCCCCGATCGCTCGCTCTCTCTCTCTCTCTCTCTCTCTCTCTCTCTCTCTCGCGTAAACTTCTCCGAAGAAACCCTAGCTCTCGTCTCCTTCAGGTTTTACTTCGAATTTTTCGCTTGTTATTTTCTTAGCAGAGTTAAGATAAGTAGTTCTCTTCGTTTTTAGACGAGAGATCCTTTAGATTCATACGCGATTTCGAAGCGTTTGCTCCATTTGTCTTCCTCTGGTGTTTTGAAGTTAATTCGTAGCTTTGATTGTTCTTGCGCTTCTGTGGCACTTCTTGATAGTGATATCTGTTTGATGTTAACGCGATCACGACACTTGCGGCACTTCCTTTTGTTTTCTGCAACTCGTCATTATTCAAGATGAATTATTTTGAAGCCTACTTGCGATTTGAGCAGAATTTTTGATGAGATACATCTGACTGGACTATGTTGCTGTAAGGCTAATTTGATGGGTTCACGTTTGATCTTTTCGTTTAATTGGAATAAATAAATAAGCTTAACTGGTACGAAATAATCAAGGTGAGTGCGGAACGTTTGGTAGGATAAAAATGTCTATTGCGGCTATTAAGTAGCAAAGAAATAGGAAAAGAATCTGAGGTGGTAAAATCCGATGGTAATCATAAGAATCTGAGGAGGTAAAATCCGACGGTAATCATGCATGCCAGTCAGTTAGTTAACTATGAGAAGATAAATGAATTGTAGTCAAACACAATCTAAGTGGTGATGTTGACGAGGATCACTTGAACAAATTCTTAATGAGGTGCTGGTTAATCCTTTCATTTAACTAGCTAATTTATGGATGCACCAGAAGTTGTAATATTATGCATGCTTATCTTTTTCTCCTTGTTTATTTCACTTACTTGTGTTTGTGGATTGCAGTTTGCAGATTTTTCCAGATGATTTTATGTGTTTTTGATATCTGAAGAAACTCGGGCAATGATCCTTGATTGATGTTCTTTGTTTAGGTTAAACAATATATATAATTCAAAGGGCAATTTTGTGTGTGAAATACTTAAAACTGATTTCTGATGCCTTGCTAATGTACATGTTCATAGGAAAAGAGTGGCGAAGCAGCGACATCAGCTTGGGATAATATATTGACGTTTAATTACATGTATGTTCAGGAAGATGCCAAGTTCCAATCTTCTGATTGGTGAGCAGTTTGGCATTCCATATTTTCTTTTAATTTTTCTCGTGAGCCTTTAAAGAGGTTATTTACTTATTTATTAATTGATCTTTGCCTCCTCTGATTGCACCTTTATAAGCAGTGCCATGGGAGAAAAGAAGAAACCAAGAATCATGGGCTGGGGTCTTCGTCAGTACAGTACAATAGGTAAGGTAGTTGACTCAATGTTTCTTGACATTTTTGAACTTAGAGTCAGCTTATACTTATGGGTTAAACAATATTATGTTACCACCCATAATGATACCTGTATGGAAGTTGCATGATCTCAGTTGTTGTAGTATGCTTTGTGGAGGATATATCATTAGTATAAAAACAATTTCCTATTGAAATTATATATTGTCTTTCTGCACGAACTGTATCTTGTTTTGTCTTTCAGTTTGTAAGAAGGTCGAGGCCAAAGGAAGAACAACATATAATGAGGTAATCTGTGCTGTCTAATAATGCTTTTCTCTTTCATGTTTCTTCCTTTTTCTTTCCTTTTCTGGTTGATATTCCTTATAATAGCTCGAGCAATGAATATCACTCCTTTTTTTCACTTCTATATTTTGTTTTTATTATGAAAAAGATGCGGATGTTGAAGCATAGGCCTTTCTAATTGGATATGCTAACTTCAATATACAAACAGGGCATTGAGTCTAATGACACAAGATTCTGCTACTTAAACATCTCCTTAATTTAGAAAACATTCACTAGTGAATGCTACAAAAATTTTATGTGTTTATTATGAGAAATATTTTTTCCGTGAAAACCATATAAAACATCAAGCGGATTTTGAAACTCTGAGCAGTGTACCATAAACATATATCTGATGTTTTTGGTGATCACACACTTGTTTGACAATGCCTACTTCTTGCTCTCACATAATCCTACCATAGTCATTTGTCATGGAGTCCGAAGTTTGTGTTTTTAAATGTTTAAATTTTGTTAGGATACTGGCTTAATGCAAGATAGCAGTTTGAACTCAAGGCCCTTAGCCCCTTAGCTGTTATATTAATATGGATCAAAAGGAAAAAAGTCTTACTTTAACTAGCAGTAACTCTCAAGGTAAATTAATTCGAATAAAGAGCGCAGTACCTTCTCCTTTTTATCATTTTTCTTAATTTAATCTATCTTTTAATTATTCTAATTTTTAAGGTGCATATCCCAGGTTGCAGACGAAATTCTAGCTGAACTGCCATCCCTGGTGAATAAGGGTGAAGATATAGAGGTTTGTTCTGTACCATCAATTTCAGCTTAATTAAATACACACAGACATGCGCAAAGAAATGTTTACAGGTGGCATTGTCAAATTATTTCTATTTGAGTAGTTTGATGAGAAAAACATCCGGCGGAGGGTGTACGACGCTTTTAATGTTCTCCTGGCAATTGATGTTATTGAGAAAGACAAAAAGGAGATAAAGTGGATAGGATTTCCTTCTACCAGGGCTGAACAGATAAAGAAGTTGGAGGTGAGTTCTATTGGATAAAATGAAAATATATCAGAATTGAACGTCGATCAAGTGCTATGGTTTACTAATCTATAATATGCTCATGATACAACCCTGACAAGGAACATATATGTTAGTTTTTAGTTTTGTTTTACATTTTATAGGAAATTCGCTTGGATCTTTTGAGCAGAATCCAAAAAAAGACAGCTTTCCTACAAGAAGTAGGGGATCAAGTAAGCTCTAGCAATTTAGTCATATGCTCGTGCTAGTTTTACTTGATATCAACGTTCTTTCAATGAATTGGTGGTCACCTGGTGTGGTTGCTCATCTTTGCCTAGTGAGTGATACTTGTGTTACTTTTTGTTTCTTCAAGTTAGTAGACCTCCAGAAACTTATGTCACGCAACCAGAAATTGCAGAAGTCAGCGAATATTTCTGAAGGTGTCGCACTACCATTTTTGTTGGTCAAAGTATGTACTCTTTATTCTCATATACTGTAGTAATGCTGTAAATGTTTTTCCCTCTGCCTAGTACAATTGCTTCTTCATGTTTTCCAGTTAATGGTTAGCTTCCTCTCTCATGACTGGTTTGGCACATGTCCAGTTATTTAAATTATTAGCAGATTCTTTCTTTTCAAGGAAATGCAGATTATGGAACTCTGATCGAACCGTTTATTGTTAATTTTAGTCAAGTTCAGCATGAACAGTATCCATTTTGCATGAATTATTCCTGATGATTATTTCCCTTTATGTTTAAGTTCTTTCTTTGGTGCGTTTTGATTTATTAGGATTTATGAAATACTTTTGCGCGGGTGATCTTTGATGAATACAAGTTAGAAGAGCGTTGACAATTGATTTAGGAATAGTTGAATCGGTATTTGTATGATTTTCCAAATTAACCCATGCTTTAGTCCTTATATGCAATTTGCATGGCGGGAGCTTCATGGACTAGGTCACACTTTTTGATTGATAAAGTAATTGTATCTTGAATGGACTACTATGAGTGGATCTTGTAGCCTTCCAGTAGAGTGGCATACCTTTTCATGTAAAGGTGATTTCCTGTATATTAATGAACATCTTATTTGCAAATTGCAATTGATGCTACTTTGATGTATTTGCCAAACATTTGCGTCCTGACTATCTTGCCTAATCTGGAAAAGATCTGTTTAAGCTCTCATAACATGGCAGCTGCAAAGGTATTCATCTTTAATAACAGCTGACATTTTTTGACTTAATATCTTCTTACTAGTCATTTTCATTGATGTAACTTCTCTTGGAGCAGACTAGTCCCAAGGCAACAGTGGAGATTGAGATTTCAGAGGACATGCAATTCGTTCTTTTTGACTTCAATGGGTATTGCACTCTGCACCTTTTATTGTTAACACATACTTGTATCATCTATTCGTTAAGAGTTGCGGAACCTCATCCATGCAGTACTTTTTTTTTTCTTCTGTTTTTAAGCTTAGAGTTGAGGCAACTCTTAGTTACCCTCTTTTAATTTTTTCTAATGTGTCTTGTTTTGCCAGAGCGCCATTCACCTTGCATGATGATGCTTCCATCCTCAAGGCAATGCGGGTGGAGCAAAAGAACTGAGCATGCAACCCAAAGTTCAGTAGACTGTTCAGATATGGATCCTGACCAAATTCGCAGTAGCATAGCCACCTTCTTCATCATAGAACTCCAAACTTATTAATTGTAGTTATTGACATAGGCAATACCATGTTGTTTCATCTTAGTAGTCAGGTTTTACCTGCATTTTGGTACATAGACTATATAGTTAAAGATGGAACAAGTAGGTAGTCCTACATGAGTACATGTCAATAGCCAAAATGTACATATTAACTGACTATACTTTTTGCAAACGATTGCTATTGAAGGGTGGTACTCTTATTTACACTTTTACTCTGAATTTCTTGTTCTTGTTTATACGCTTCAGGTGTCTGCTCGCTTCAGTGTTGTAGCATAAGGTCTCATTTACATTAGTAATAAAATCAATTCTAGAACAGATATTCTTTTTATTATTTTAAAAAATAAGAATTTTATTGTAGGAATAATTATTTTTATATTTATTTATAATCTGAAATAAGAATGTACTAATTATTTTTAATATAATATAAAATAAAAAAAGAGGAAAATATATTTTGGTTTTTATGAAATTATTATGAATACTCTCTATAGTATGTTGATGCGATATATATTAAAGATAAATTAGTAATAGAGTTAGAGTAGTATAAGATGTACTTTTAATTAATAATATTTTTATTTTAAAATAAGGTTATTATGATGTTTAGCTTTTATTATGAAATAAGGATTGTGTTTCAGAATAAAATAAAAATTATTGAGAGCATGGTTTGTTCTTTTAGTTTTCATCCAATAGATAAAGAGAGGATTTTATTTGTAATATAGGGTGTTATTTGTACTATTTCTTAAATTAATCAATCTCATTAGAGTTTCACTATCTTCGGGACAGATGAACTCGAAGCGGTGAATCTGAAACTGTCAGTCGCAGACAAGAAGAACTCCCTGAGCTTATTTTCTTGGCGGTAAAATAGTTTCCAGGAGATGGATGGCACGACGACTGACGTTATGCATAAAATTAAAAGCATCAATAATGGCGCATAGACATAGTCTCACACATCTCAGTCGATGACATAGAGAACTATCCTGGCCGGTGATACGGTCTCTTTGGTCCGTTCTTGGTTGCTGTCTCCTCCATCCGGAGAAGGGTCAACTTGATCAACTTTTGGCTTGTAGCCGTGTAGGGTGTATAGCAGGATAGGTAACTCTCCCCTGCACCGGTGGCTCCTGCTCGTCACCATTGCGGTTCAGATCGAAGAGGTCAGTGCCTTAAAGGCCAAGGCTCTCCTTTTCCCTTCTAGCCTATTCTGGTGGTTTGCTGTTCCAGGGCTCCTTCCTTGTGGGCTGGGCTACCATACCATTTATTCTTTTGAAGATCACACTCCCCCTCCTATATAAGGTCAAGGTTTTTTCTTCTTTTTTGTTTGTTATTATGACTGACTGCTCACTGCTCTCAACGTCGGGACCGTTGCCCTACCCTCTTTATTGAGAGGAACTGTAATCGCTTGACCATTTTCTTCTCATCAAGCATTTTCAGGATTCTCTTCTTTATCCATTAGGCCTTTCGTCCCTGCCGGCCCTCGTCCTTCGTTCGTTGCCTATCAGTCCTTTTGGAGAAAGGACTTTATTCCGCCTACTCGCTCTTTGGCCTCCTCTAGTGATTACTGGGCTCCACATTTCCCCTCTCGGAGATCTGGGCTTCTCCTCCCTCCTCACTTTGTATTCCACTCCCTTTCCCCTCCTCTAGAATCCTCTCTCCTTTGATCCTTCCCCATCTTCTCCCGTCTTCTTCAATAATATATCTGGGTTTCTCAACACACACACACACACACACACACACAAAATGTAATAAGATCTCTTTTTTCCTTGGACAAGTTAAAAAAACATGGATTATGGACATAGAAAATCTACTTCGCCAGTTTACACGTGAGGTACACTAAAGCATCAAGCCAGCACACGTTTCACTCATAAAGTACCATGAAAACCCATTCTCTCTTGGACTGTTACATGGCTAAGAGTTATTCACACATTGCGATATAGTAAATAGTAGTACTGAAGTCTTGCAATATTCTGTAACAGTAAAAAGCTTGGGGCCAACAATGACGTCAAAGAACAATATACACACTCCGATCAGTTAGCACCTAGCACCATTACATGCATCGAGAGAAGTAGGTTTGACCCACGTATCCTCCAGCCATCGCCCTTCTCACATTAGTCTCAAACATCTTAGGATTGTCCCGAAGAACTGCAGCTGCATCATGGTTCAAGGGATCCTCGTCATTCGGTTGCTGCAGATAGAAAACCAAAAAAAAAGTTTAAATAGAGAGAAAATTTCATCATAAAAATAAAGTGAATGAACAAATGATTCTGATGAGTGACTGATGTCTACATGCAGAGACAAGGGTGGGTACTACACAGAAGTTCCAGATAGTTCAGTCCGACATAAATCCTCTCTTAATTTACTTTGATGATGTAAACAATATCTTTAACCACACTTCTATTTTTCCAAGGGTTTACAAGAAAGTCTTCATCATGGTTGACACTTCCAAAACTCATAAACTGATAAAATTTAATTCGTCAATCAACTTGGATCTAAAACAAATTCATGAGTAATTATACAACCATGAAGAAAATAAACATGCAACTAAATTCAGAGGCGGTTATTATCTTCTAAAAGGATTAAAGCTTTACAATAAATAAGAAGATTAGAAATACCAGAAAAAGGAGATTCAAGCCGTAGATGATTGTGTTAATATTGAGAACAGGCTTCCAATCTTCACGCAGAATGTTCAGGCAGACATTTCCTTCCAAGTCGATATTAGGGTGATAAACCTGAGTAAATATATATTTCAGTTCATAGAATAAAAAAGTTTCAACAAATAACAAGCATCTTTGGAAAGAAGAAGAACGACTGACATTTAGCAAAATCCAGTTATACCTTCGTCTTGCACTTGACCTTTGGTGGCTCATGAGGATAAGAAGGAGACACTTGGAAGGTAAAAATAAATGCACCACCTCTGACCGACAAGGGATAAGACACGTAAGATTCAAACAAGATGTTATGGATCAGGAAATACAACTTTGGAAAGAATGAAACAAAATCCTGAATATTAAAAAAAGCTTCACACATAACAGCTATATAGACATACAGAGAGTAATATTCTCGGGTTACATTGAAACATATTATAAATCAACACGAAAGAAATCCTAGTATTCCTAGATGGAATTGAAAAATGGCTAGCAACTGGCAAAACATTACTTACTGGTAATATCCTTCATCAGGGCGAATGCAGATTTCAAAGTTCATCAGATCATCCTTCCCATTGGGGAAAGAAATGGAAATGGTGTTAGGTAAGTTAAGCTCACTGATATCTGTAAATTATGGATAACGGATAATCAGGTAAATTGTCTTAAACTCTTCATACTCTAAAAGAAGGTGAAATATCAGATGATGAAATAGGCGCTTGCAGAAGTTAAAAGAAACTTGCAACTCTGAATTTGAACAAATAAGTTGTACGTGCAAAATGTTAAAGTTCTTATCCCCATTGTAATCCCATGAAATGCAACTGACAGAAAAAAAGAGCCCAAAAGTTGCATAACACTTTCTACATATAATTATTCAAGCTAAAAATAAAGAAATTACAGTGAATGGGGCTGCAGCATAAGAATGTGAATCATGAGAAACTGTGGAAGGTGAATGCAGGAAAATTGCATGACCATGCAACCGATACCCCGTTAGCTTAAAGATCAACCAAAACCAGAACACTCATTCATAAGAGGGGAGTGGGAACAACTCTATGAATCATTTTGCATTTTCAACTATCATTTGTGCAACCTTTTAAAACTAACTAGAGACCATGGCATCTTTACTCAACCAAAGCATCTGGGGAAAATATCTCTATACCTTTTCATGCCTCTCTTGAAATTTCTGCTTAAAATGGATCACTCCATGCTGACACACTGTGTAGCATACTTTGACAACTCCATTGGCTTATATGTCCCGTATTCTAAATATATCTTTCCCTCATCTATTATTTATCCATGTCTTGCTGAACTAAGTTTGCAATGGATGTAGCCAATAATACATTAAGCAACCACTTGGACCACCTGACCTTTATTGTTAGTGCCATTTCAACCAACATGCTATACCCAAGAGAGCTTCTATCTAACCAATGAATAAAGAAAGCACTCCCTGGAATAAACTTGCAACTAAGTATTGTAGGGTATTTTCTTAAAATAATATAAAACGAATCATTCATAAAAAAGAGTTTTTTTGTTTAAAGAATAGTGTTGCACGACTGTTGGAGATAAAATTACCAAGAGTTCATCCGTAATTTAGTGAAAAAAATAATATCTTAAAAAAAGCTACAAGCATCTTGCCTCATCAACCCAAATTTATAATTTGATTCCACTCCACTTGACAAATTTCTCCAACAAGTATAAACAAATTGATAATAAGAAAGGTAGCTCAAGCAATAAGAAATTAAAGTAGATACATATATAAAAGACCTTCAATGCAACAAACCTTTATGAAGACGTAATTCCCCTGCACTCTGCTTCTTAACCGAAGACCTTCCATTGGGATTTGCTGCATCTTCCCTTTTCTGTCCCTTTATTTTAAATAGATTTATCATTGTTCTGCAAATAGAAGGCAAATACCATAATAAAAATACAACCTTGTATAAGAAAGTATAGGCATATCACAACGCTTTCATCCTAGGATGAATTTAATTCACTCGGATCGTGTGGAGTTGCCCTTCTCAGGAGAAGTCCCAATCCTAGTATAGATCAAGAAAACTCACAGATTCAACAAATTTTCTTACTAAACCCAATCCGTTTCTCGAAAAGCGCTACTACAAGCAGCAATCATTAACCAAATCATCGGAACTCCAAATCCAACAATTAGAAAGAAGTAAGTCTCAGAACCACAACAAAATCAACTTGAATAAACAATTCCTAGATATGAACTCATCAGCGTAAGCTCCAGCGATGCAAGGATTAGGGTCAGGGTTAGGTCGTCCTCGACTAGATGATGGAATTCGCCTGAAGGGTGAAGAGAGAGAGAGAGAGAGAGAGAGAGAGAGATGCACCAAAAGGCACGGATATCGCCGGAAAAGTTTGCCGGGGAGAGAAGGGAGCGATCGGAGCTTGGACGAGAAGAAGCGGAAGGGAGACGAATCGGGTGATGTGGGCAATTATTTCGTGGGATATTTGACAATTGACATGACCGCTTTTTTAATATGAGAATTGCCTTTGTATATGAACCCCTACATTTTAGTATTATCGTAGAACAACCCTTTTCTTTTTCTTTAATATTTTGCAGTTGGACTCCTACACTTGGGTATATTACCAAAAGCCCTATTCTGATTTCTGATTCAATTGGAAGGAACGCGATCAATATATTCTAATTTTGACTAGAATCAATCTTTTAGCTTTTAAAATTAAAAAAACAAAAGATTAGGGGAATTTTCAAACTTTATTCTATTGCAATCACTATTTGTTACATATATATATAAAACTAATAGCAACTTTATGTGCATTTATTTTTCCCACAGGAACCATAGAAAGATCCTGGTAAAGAATATATGAGTGGGGGTCGTCTGTAAGGAATGCAACGCAAGGTTATCAGTGGAGCATCATCCTTTCTCCTTTTCCAAAGCATTAAAGCATCTTGTTATAGTGTGTATAAAATTGGGCAAATCCAAAGTCCGTGCTATGATATCTTAAGATCAATCCAGATATGCTCACAAGTGGTGAGTACATACAAAGGAGATATGCTCATATGTAGCTCAGTGCTATGATCAAATTGTTTATTATGTCAAGATTCAAGAACCGGTTACATATTTGTGGCGAAATGTAGCAGTAATCAATCAATTTCCATTTGGACTATGGATACAAAAGACAGAGAGAGAATAGTTTTTGTACACAAAGATATTAGCATATAGATAACCACTGAACTGAAGATAGGAATGCGCAGAAATACATAGTAGCAGAAGAATTTGTCCATCTGAATGTTCATCTATTGTTGCAGAGAAACACAATTCTGGCAATAACCACATTAGATTTGATTGTGAAAATACCAAGGTACAAAATTGAAGCACCAGATTTCTTTTTCTTCTAATCAGATCCCCTTTTCAATCTGAATGATGATTTACATGTAAAGGAAACTTTGTTGAACCGTAATACTCGCATATGCTATGAGCTAGCAACAGGAACCATCTCATATTCTATCGACTTTTTGTGCTTCAGAAGCAGGAAACAAGCACCACCAAGACTCTGCTGCAAACATATGATCACTGAAAGAAGTAATCCTCCAAAAGGAATAATGATATCCCATGCAAGAGTAAAGAAATCATCATGAGGACTAGCATAGATATAAGATGACTTCACACCAGGTATATAGCTTTGAGCTCTATAAGCATCATACACATGAGGTAGTGCCCGCACGAGAGAGCTGCCAACATAAAAGGAAGGGGCCAGGACCTTATCTTTGGAATCTGAGAATACGTTGAAGATAACTTGAGGGAGCAAGAACCCATCAAGTATCAAGCCAGCATAAGATATCAAATCCTCCCATAGAGTATGTCGGTGCACAGAGACTAAATATGGTCTTTGCTGTGCAGCTTGATTAGATTTCATGTGAATTAACAAGGCAATTAGGCCCCCAACAACATACAAAGGTGCACAAATAAAGAGAGCCTTCTTTTCAGTAACCCACATGGCTCTTTTTCCCTCATCTACTGATCTTGCAGTCCATGCAATCTGAAGAAGCCGAAATTGCAATAAGAAGGCCACCATTGTCATGACCCTCACTAGAACCTCGTTCACCTCAAGCCATCCACCAGTCCAAGACAAAACATTTTGCCTGCTACGCCCAATGAAGAACAGAGCTTCAAAGTTCAATACTAAAGGTATCATGTAACCCAAAGACAGAATAACAAGCATTGTAACAGATATGGAAGGAATAATTTCCGGATTCTTCTTCACATGGAAGAGCTGCAAGCCAATGAAGATGCAGGATAATGTCAAAGAGATCAGAACCATGGTGATCTCTAAATCCATTCTCCAGATTGACGCAGCTGCTTGTGCTGTGTAAATACCATATGAAGTAATCTCCAGTGGATCAAGGAAAAGAGGGTCCGACCTGTCTCGTGTACTCCTAATTGCACCTCTTAGATGCTCTCTGGTCTTCCCATTCAAGGGAGCAAACTGGACATTAATAAGAACTTGACAGTCCATAGAATCATTAACTTCTGCTTGCTTTGCAACATCCAGGAAATCCACAGGTCGGCAACCTACCAAGCAAAGTGAACCTGTTCGAGTGTTATATATTCCTTCTGCCAAGATTTCTGTTTCTTCATTCAGATTTAAGGATGCAGCGGGAGAGGTGTAGCTTATTTTATAGCTTACATTCAGAAGGCTGTGGCTCATTTCTGTTGATGTAGGCTTGGAGAATGGAAGCACTCTGTCCGACATGAATGATCCACTAGAAAATACATCGCCAATTGTAACTGGGGCTGCATATCCCCGGGCACTTTTTCCCTCAGCATTTGTCACAGAAAAACCAAATTTCAAATCTACAAATGAACTCCCATCAGGGTATCTCTCTTTCCTTTTGTTATGCAAATCATCCATCACACAGGACATTCTCACTACATCCATCTTGGTGTAGTTGTATTTCAAACCAGAAAGATCATCCCTATTTCTTCCAGTGCTCTGAAATGAAAGCATGCTGAAGTTATCTGGGCCACCCTTACGCGGCTCGCTCCAAATACGGCCAACAGCAATGCTCCTACTCCTAATTGACCAGACGGCTGGCAACCAAAAGCTCATCCCAAATGGACAATTACCAACAGATAAATTAACAGGAGTATCCTTAGAAATCAGCACATTACAAGCAACAAGACAAAGCCGGCTGTTCTCCTTGTCCCAAACCCCTTCACCAACTAGTGCATTCTTCGCAACCACAAAGCTATGATATTGGAAACTAGTCCAATTGGAGAACACTACATACATATGTATCTTCCCATCGTCAGTACAATGGACCTGATTCAATGACATAAAATGCTGGTTAAACCCAAGACTCCCTCTTGCTGGAACACAATGTCCATCTGAACAATTCTTCCCACCCTCCAATCTAAACCCACCTTCCAATACACTCTGCAGGCGAGAACAAGAAAAACTAGATCCAAACCCTCGCGATTCTTCCAAACCACCTACACGAGAACAAGAACTCTCGGCTCGGGCGATCTGCGTGTACTCATAATTCCCCTCAGCGTAGGCCAAAACCGAGATTTTATCAAAGTGATTCGAACTACCAGGAGCATCCAAGCTCATCAAACTCCCACTGATGAAACTAGTAGAAAGTTCGAAATTTTTTTTGTAATTGAGCTTAAAAACAGCTGCGAGATCAACGGAGCTACCTTGCTTGGATCGCCCGACGCCATTCCCCACCATACAAAGAAATCCACTAGACTCCGACCAGAATCCATCTAGCTCGAAGGTGGCCTTTGCCCTCCGGGAGAAGGAGTGCGGAATCCGAGGCCGGACACGGTGAAGCAGAGAACGATTCTCGGTGAGGTTGCGGTGGGTGGTCCAGAAGGCGCCACCTCCGCCGCGTAGAAATAGGGTCCCGGCGATCTTGAGTACGCCGGGGGTTTGCGTCCAATGGATGGATCGGGGGAGGAAGGAGAAGGATCTGGGGAACGGGACGCTGAAACCGGCGTCCGGGCCGAAGAGGGAATCTGCACCGGAGAAGTACCCGGTGGACAGTGTAAAGGTAGAGAATTTGTCAACGGAGGCGTCCGATTGCGGGACGGCGGCGGCGGCGGCGGTGCAGTGGTCGGCATAGGAGATCTTGGAGGAGGAGGCGGAGGAGGGGAAGAAGAGGACTAGGAGGAGAAGATATGGACAGAGGGAGACCCTAAACCTAGATTTGTTGGAGAGCGGCGGAGGAGGCGACGCCATAGTTGAGGGATCGGCGTCTCGCGCGAGAGAGAGAGAGGAGAGAGGATCGGAGAGATCGTAGCAGCCAACGGGAATTAAAAGCAGGGGAAGAGAACGTCCTCAATTTTCGAATTATTTACGTGCCAGCCACTATCAGCAGTGTTTACTGTTTAGTTACCGGCAGGTCGGTAGGTGAGAAAATGGGAAAAAAAATCACTTTTATAAACGTTTCTAGTTTTAATATTTAATTATAGAAAATAAATTAAAGAAAACACTTTCTTATTTACCAAAATTAGTTTTTTTTTTAACTCTTACAAGAAAGTCACTTTACGGAAGTCTAATTATTTCATAGAACTCCACTATCTAATAACAAAAACACACACATATTATTCATGTATTATATTATAATCTTAAAATATTTTTATGTTATGCCTTTATTATAACTATTAATTAATTTAAACCATGCATTTTATCTTTAATAACTAAAAAAATTATCATGACATTAATATTCTACATTTAGACAAGTTAACTAATAGTGCAAAATAACTTTCATATTTTTGAAGAAGTCTTTTTTTTCTAAAGTGAAATAAAAAATAAAAAAAGAAGATTTTAAGGTCAAATAAGTGGTATTCAAACTAGTACTGAGGATGATGTTCTTTTAAATGAATTAAGAGCAAGTGTTGTTCTGCAAATTGGTTTTATGGCAAGTAGTTCTTATTCAAGTACAACTTTACATTCAAAATTTACACAAGGAAGCAGTACAACTGACCTAGTTTACAGCAACAAAGAAGATAGAATCATCACACTAAAAGAGATAATTACAAGCCAAACATAGCAGCTGCGCTTATAGGAAACCTATACGCTATAGCAAATAAGCAAAGAAATAGTTCATCAATTGATACCTATATCAGATTGACTCTTTTCCTGAACGTGGAATTTCATTAAATTGCTCGATAAACTGGCTGTGATCGCCTCCCATTTCATCAAAGGCTGACATAAGCTTCGGCAAAAGCTTCGCGAGCATGATTTTAAACCCGGTGGAGCAGCTCTTATGATCTTCACCTGATACCGTTCCAGAATCATATGCATGCCCAACCTGGGCACCATCCAAATAAGACTTGCAGGCAGCCAGAATATGCAGTGACCGACAAGTGAAATGCTCCTCGACGAGTTTCTCAAAATGCTGGATTGATATGAAGAAGAACATTAAATTACTGGAGATTCAGGATATAAATTCTAGGTGACCTCGCTATGAACAAATTAATGGAAAAGGATATGGATAACATATGGTTTTGTAAAAGTTGTAATGGAAATGCTGAGATACCTTAGGTGGCTTTTGCAAGAGGTATAGCATGGACTTGCATGACAGCAGGAAAGCGTTCTCGTTGTAACTGATGGAGTTTTTCTCTCCTTCAGCTCTTCCTATCTGTTTATCGTAGCCCGCCTCGTTGAAATATGGTTTCTCATTAAGAACAAGTGCCTGAAGTGATAATAATAATTGAAGGATAGTGGAGCTATCAGGATTCCACACTTCAGTGCCAGTACCCGTCCATGTCTTAAGAAGGCTAAGACACACTTTTCCTGACTCATACAAGTTTGGGTTCAATCGGAGCCCCCCAGAGATGTAGTGAACGAACTGCAAAATAAAGTTGATTATTTCAATTTTGTTTAGTATATTTTAAGTACATCCTCTTATATTCTCATTAAGAAGTTCAAGATATCCTAATAGGATTTCACGCTACTCAATAAAAAAAATTGAATACCTAAATGTCTGGTACTTAAAGATAACGAGGAGGGAAAACATTTACCATGAAAGCACATCTATCAAGCCACTAGGACTTCTAGATTTCATCTACTGAAAGAAGTTGAGGATCTTACATATCTAGCAGAAAAGTCTTATAATGCAAGATTCTTATACATGTAATGGTTAAAAGAAGGAAAAAGGAGAATGAGGAAAAAAGAAGAAGACTTACAGGTGGTTCGCGGGGATAATCCAGAGGAAACAAAATATCAAAGAAAAATAGGCCGTCGTGGTAAGGAGTTCCAGCTGCTCCAACAATGCAAGCCCTCAAGAGATCCATTCTTTCCTCATAAACTCTAACGAAAATACTATCTGTCAAGAATACCAAGGATACATGCCATTATCAGCACAATCTTAACAATAAGTTACCAGCAACCTTTAGAAAAGGAACAGCTTTCCTTGTCAGTTTCACAAAGGAACAAGCGGCAAGTCTATCAGGGTTTAAAAGATACCAATTACTTTATTTTTTCCCAGTGCCTTGCCAGGAATTACGCAAGTCCTACTATATCTTGTCCGAACATTTACCATGAACTGGAGCATCTGCTGATTATAAACGTGAAAAAGATAGCATAATTGCAAATGCAATCTTCTCCACAGCATTATCTATTCTTGTGAAGGTTCTTGAAAAAGAAACCCTATAACTGAAAACCAAATAAATGGGATCTAAAGACTCATGAAATTTAGCAGGTTATTGTATGGATAATGTTCACAGTTTCTGGATATTAAACAGGAAAACTGATTAACATGATGAGTTTGTGCACCAAAAAAAAAAAAAAAAAAGGGAGATAGCATGAAGAGCAAACCTGGTAGACCATTCTTCAGGATGCTCCACTCTTGCTGTATCCTCTTCAACCAACCTCTTCTTACCTAAAGTTAGGATAAGTTAAATAAAACATGCATTGCTAGAAGAGATGATTGACATTTCAGTGATAATTCTGTACCTGAGATGATAACTTTTCAGTGCCAATGCCAATTGCAAAATGATGATCAGAGATCTCATTGATGACATCAAACTGCTTAAACTTTGTTCTTTTGTCATTCTCAATTGGTGAAGTTAGTTTTTCGTTCTGTTCAACCACTTCCTTTTGCTGCTTCAAGCATTCTAGTTGGAAATTGTCTACACCAGATTGAAGTTCTTCTGTCTTCAGAATTTGATAATGAGAACTTTCTCTCAACTGAAAAGAGCCCAAGATAAGTTTTCCAAAATAGAACTAGAGCTTGAAGGTTAAGGAAAATCCAAGACATTGATCTTACTGAGCCAGACGGTGGAGTCACACAATGGGCAGAAAATAGACTTGCAGCTACATTTGTGAGAAAACCAAAAGCTGTTCTTCGAAACAAAAGAGCAGTAGATTTCCACAAATCTCTAAAGCAATCTTCACTAGAATCATCTACAACCTTCTGAAAAAGATATTGAAGCATATCAGTTCATTGCATTTGTGCATTAGTAGGTGATAACAGCACATAATGCAGTAAAATGGCATCTTGTATGTACAAAAGAAAAATAATATTGGGCCTGGGTAAATTACCTCTGCAATCTTGTGGCAGAGCTGTTTCTCCTGCTCGACCATCTCTGTTGCAAGATTTGCATGAAAAGATTCCTCATTCACTGATACTGAGGAAACAGCATCAAGAAGCCTGTTTAATCCAAATATTTCAAAAGGCTGAACCTGAGATAATTGAAGACCAGAAAGACTATATCATTGATACTTCTGATTCAAGATGAACTAATTCTGCTTTTCCAACAAAACCTTCAAAAAATTAAATATAGTATAAACTGCAACATAATAGTAAATCTCCATGTTTCTTGAAATTAACCACATTTTCCAATTACAACTGATTAAGGACAGTTATCGTAAAAAACATGGAACAGGTAACAGGATGAGCAGATGCATACCTTAGATATGAGACCATTGGCCCACCTTACTTCAATACCTTCATCCTTGTAACCGATGACATTTCCAACATATGATAGAAAATGATGAAAATCTTTTTCATTACTTCCATCTGCGACCATTTTCTGAGGAGTGTAATTTCCTAAAACTGAAACTTTCAATGCATCAAGGATCACACCGTTTCCTTGTATATGTCCAATATGATTTGCACCAGCATGATTGTCCATATAATTAAGATCTAGAACTGATCTTAGCACGACATCACCAATGCAGTAGGAGAAATCTGGATGCTCAATTAGTTCATAAGCACTTACTGTCTCCTCACAAGTGTCTCTAGTAACATCAGAAACCTGTTTGAGCTCAGGAACTGCCCATTTCACTTTCACAGTCTTCTCAAGTGCATCAACATTTCTCACAACCCCTATAAGATGTTGCTTTTGAACACACACTTCTTCAGCTCTTACTTTGTCTACGAACTGTCCTGGCCAAAAATCATGGTCGCCAAGATTGTTCACAGGAAACAAGGTTCGTGGATCTAAGCCAACTGAAAGATCACCATTTTGCCACAGAACATCAAGCTTGCTCTTTGTCCTCACAATAAGATATATCTGTTTATGGTCTTGACCATTAACTGCAGATCTATTCTTCATCTTGGTATAGCTTTTTGGTGCAGTAATCAGAGTTGCTGACTTGTCAGCATTCATCTGCAGACTATGGAAACAATCCACTGGAAGGGTACACCAATCACCAAGTTGCCAATTAGCATATGAAAAAAATGACAACAGAGTGAGGTTTTTTGGTTCTTGAAAACGAGGAGGAGTTGCTGAGCGGTTTGAATCATTAATGACAGAAGTTATCCAGCTTACTCTCAGTAATCCTATTTCCACCTTGCAAATTGTACCTTCATCTTGACTTGTTTTCCATGAGCCACACCACCATCTCGCAGATACAGAAGTAGTTGGAAGATCAATTCTGACACGCTGACCAGGATAATAAAATGGCGCATCTTCAAAAAGGATTGGAGGAACAGGTTTTAAAAGTTCAGTGTCTTTTATCAACATTTTGCACTTTGTACCATCATTATATACAAGAGTAACTACATCAAACACCCTCTCCACCCTTCCAATCCATGGCCCCATAAGTACATAATCCCCAGACTCGAAGGATCTGACTCTACAAAGGGCCTTGCTGTTAACACCTTCTATTAAATCACCAGAGCTTGCCTCCAAGTCTACAATCATGTCAACATCCACAACTCGACCCAACTGTCCAGAGGGATCACTCATTGAGCAGACAATGTCACCATGCACAAATCCTCTCTCAAATGCAAGAAAATCATCAATCTTGATGATGCTCTCATCTAGGTTTGACAGGATGTTCTGTGCATGTCCACTGTATGAAGATTCACCATCATCTTGGTCCTCACTATCACTACTTTCAGCATAGCCCTCGCTCTCCGAGTCAACAACAAGAACGTCCATTATTTAAATGCCTGCGACATGTTATGTTGCTAACTTTCAACACTGACACTTCTAAGAATGTTAAAGCAGAAAGTCATATTAAGTGGAAGTAATCTACCAACCTTCTTAAAATAAACAAGGGGCTGAATGTAAAGTTTATGATAACTCAATGATCTTTCAACGCCAGGCTTTTTTAAGAAGTCAAATCTATCTTCCAGTACTTAGAAATTATATCTTCAACAAGAATGAGCAAGTTGCAGAGAATCCCTACAAATAAAAAAATGTTCAAAAAGTAAAATAAATAAAAAATTTCAAGCTTATAGCACAATATGCATTAGAACTAAGAATAACAAAAAAGAAGAAAGAAAATTCTTACTTTGCTTACTTCTCTTATTGGCGAACTGTTCTGTATATATCTTTAACGGGTATATATTGGTAATCACAAGTATTCAGCACAATCTACTGTGGCTTCAAATGTGAATTCTCAAGATGTAGCAAAATTTTCAAGAAATGAGATAGTCACATCGACCATAGAAATAACAGCAAGAGGATGTATCACCAAATACTCATACAATCAATAAATCCAAGGTCCTAACGCTGAAGGAGAATTACCCAGATAATGACACAGGAAGTTAGCCTGCACCTGATAATACTATTACTGCCAAAGGAGATCTGCCCAACAGACCAAATTGTATGTAGAAGTGCCAAAGGAGATTTGCCAAGGAAGCAAATTATAGGGAACTAATGCCAAAGAAGATTTGTCCAAGAGAGCAAATTATAAGCAATTAATGCTGAACTATTTATCAAACAAAGGAATACTCCTTGCCCAAGGAGACCTGATTATAGGAGAAGTTTTTTTCTTTTTTGAGATTTTTCTGCCGAACGAGATATGCGTGAAAGAATAACTTTCACAAGTTGTCAATGCCAAAGGAGATTTGCCCCACAAACTAGAATGCTTCACATAATAGACAACTCATTGATATACTCTGATTCTTGTTTGCCGATTATTGAATCTTCTGCTCCAAAAGGTACTAACTAAACTTATCAATGCCAAAGGAGATTTGCGCCGGAAATAGAAGTTCTTGCCAAAGGAGATTTGTCCAACAAAGTGTGATAATTGAAGATGATGACGCTTCACATGCCAAAGATGGCTAATCTTGTGCCACGCCACACTGCAATCTTGCAAGGAGAGAATATACCACCAACCAACCGACAATCAAACATGTCACTGAAGAACTTTCCAAAGACGGCCGTGACTTCATTCTTCGAGTATTTACAAAGCCTCCAGCAATCTGCATGCCAGTTTCACAAAGAGTTTCATAAAAATAATCCCATAGTTAAGCAAGCATAAGTTAACTCCACAAATAAACCCTACCTTATATAGTAACTTGGTTCCGGAAGTAAAGAAATTATAATGGAAACCCGAGTAAAACAAAAATCACCTAATATACTTGCAAATCAAAGTGGACAATACAAGAAACGATTTTCTTTTTTACCAAAAACAAATAAAGATGAAAAATAGCAGCGAAAAGTCTTTTTTTTTTCAACAGAAAAATAAGAGCATCGGCTTTCTAATCCACAAGGACCATCAAGAATCAAAGGAGAAAGCTTTACCTCGAGAACCCAAAACCCCAATGGATCAAAGGGATTGAAACCACCAGTTCCAGCTACTTCTCTTCTTGCCCTCTTTCTCTTCTTTAACAGCCAAAAAAGAAAGAGAAGGGTGGGTTTAAGCCAAGAGTTCGAGTCGCACCCATCAACCCATCTCCTACACCCGCAACCATAGCAGGGCGACTCGAGTCAGAGAAACCCAACTCCCAAAACTCCTCTTTTTCCTTCCAAATCCTCCTTGGTCTTCTCTCTGCTTCACTCCTCTCTCTCTCTCTCTCTCTCTCTCTCGCTCTATCTCTATCTAAAAGCAGAGGTTTTGAGGATATTTCAAATGGCAGTTATAAATCTCTCTCTCTCTCTCTCTCTCTCTCTCTCTCTCTCTCTCTCTCTCTCTCCCTTCTCCCTTTCTCCACGCACTTTTTTGAAGGTGCTTAGAAACTTTAGACTATTTTAATGGCACATGCTTCTCAGTGCTGTAGAATTTGGACTTTGGGCGGTAAAGTAGCAAATGGTAGGTATCATCGTGTGTAGTGTTCTTGTGACTTTTATTTATTGTGGGACATGGTTGGCCTTATATTATGCAACGTAAAGTTGAGGAAAATAATGCCCACGCTCACACAAGCACTTTACAAATATTTACACGTGGCATTTTCTCCTCATTTGACAGTGATAATTATAGAATGGATTGAGAAAATATCATATTATTCATTACTCCATGAAAATTATTCTCTCTCATTGACTCTAATTTCTTAACCTCAATTTACTTTTATTTTAACTATATATGTATGTATATCCAAAGGTAGATCGGATTTTAGATATACTTATGAGTGATCCTAAAAATTAATTACTGTGCATTTTTTACTTCTTCTTTTTTTATTTACTATTTCTATATTTAGTCCTGCATGGATGTAGACCATGCCATAGCTATTTACATGATGTTATGTCATTCTCTATCCATTCATGCATGTCGCTATATAGGCACAATGGCAGTATAAAAGTTGGATGTGGTGATATCATAGCATCATGTACTTGGAAGATTGGGTTGGAACTTGGAACTACTTTTGCTGCCATACTTTTTATAAGTCACTACCTTTTTTTGCCACTAAACTTTCCAGTTTCCACTCTTCTCATCATGCTCCACTTTCTCTTTTTTATTTTTTTTATTTACTTTACTTTTGGAGTTTGCCAACTCATTTTCAAATGACTTTAGGTTGCAAATTATGTGAAGGTTGTGTTGGATAATTTTGCTCTTAGGACTCGGCCTAAGTTAATTTGTGAATGTATTAATTGTGCTCATTCGATAGTTATTTTAAATTATGTGAAGGTTGGGTGGAATAGAATACTAACTCACCTGTTTGAGCTGTCTGTAAATTATATATATTTAAAGATAATAAAATATGTATCGACTATAAAAAATATTTATAGAAACTCTAATATGCTTAATTGAAAACTAAATATAATTAAATTGCTAATAGGTGTGCTTTGCAAAAACTTACCACTAAATTCTTTTTAATACTTGATTTGTTTTATATGTTAAGTGCTCTCAAGAATCTCGTGATGTCTACTGTTAAGGAATCAAAGCGAATGTTCTTCTTACCCAGAGAAAGAGTAGGATAAAAGTGCGAATGTTCACAGGATATCTTTGCTTATCTACGGAAGTTATTTATCCGAGGTTTCGAGTGGAATTGGGATTAATAAAGTTTCCATAGAGAGAGAAATTTTAAGCTAAAACTAACACCAGTTCATTTAAGTTAATATTTTTCTTTATTTCATAGAGGGATATTTTTTTTTTCATTTCGCACCCTATATTATGTGTTAATTATAATTTACACCTTTTCTTCTTTCTTTCTTTTTTAAAAAAATGAAATCATAGAATACGCCCCCCCCCCGCCTAGTTGGTGGAGTCCAGTTTGCATCTTCTTTGGATTAGCACTAAACTTAGTTTAACACAACAATTAACATCACCCGGCACTAATAATATAATTACTCAGCCATGTAGAACTATCCATGATCCACTAATCGACCATTAATTCCAAGACTAGCTAATTAAGAAACTAAAAATTCGTGTACTTGATTCCCGTTAGCAGCTAATGCATTTCTGACTCATTGTTATGAGACAAATGATTCAATACTTAATTTTTGGAGGAGACTAATTAAGCCTCCTTTCCATAAACTAAGCAAAGTAGACAGAGGGGTTGCAGCTTCTGGAGGATATGCTCCAATGGAGATGCCCACATCTTGCATTTTATGTGTCTCTCAATGAAAAGTACTTCTGTATATAAAGAATTAGTGGGAGCTGTGAGTTCTCCATGATCATGAGTTCTTATGCTTTTGGAGATTGTGATCTCCAACCATTTCACCTCACTTTTTGCCAAAATTTGTGATCTCCATTAAAGTTTCCATCTCTCTCTCTCTCTCTCTCTCTCTCTCTCAATTAATAATTATGATCTACATAAATGTGAGAGATTCTTAAATTGATGGGCTCTTGTATTTGATTTGTATGAGTGAATTAATCATGAGAGGTTTTTAAAATTGATAGCGAAGATGGCCATCATTCCAATGTGGGTATTAAGTCATAAGTATGTTTGTAGAATGATAGTTTGAGACTTCATAAAAGAGTCCACTTCTAAAGCTTTGATCTTTTTGGATGTCATGGTTTGGTCCATGTCCATTCTTGTTCCTCAAGTCAGTCAGTGTGGAAGAATAATTCTTCTGGTACTCTTTTGGTAATTTTAGTTTTACTTAACTTATAATATTTAAATTAAATTTTACGGTAAAATTTAAAAATACTTAATAGAAATAAAATTTTAAAAAATAGAAAAAACTTATAATGGAAATATAAACCTGAAACATATCTCGAGTTTTTAAGTCAAAACTCTCTAAATACTTTTTATTTCAAATAGAAACAATATGTTTTGAAGAGTAGTCACATAAATACAAAATTTTGAGGGGCATATATGTAAAAAATAATGATACTCGTAATATATATATACCAAAAGTTTGTCCAAAATAATTGATAATATTGTTGTTATAATACTGTTGATATTAATGCTGGCCCAACACAAACAATGTTCAAACTGGGGCTTGGAGTTGGGCCAATATCAATTTGGATTTGGGCCCTAAAGTTGGGCCATTTCCTAATCATTCTAATATTCTTGACTAAATGAAAACTAAGAGGATATATAACTATATAATTAGTAACCACATGAGAGTTAGTTCACCTAATTCTCTACTCTTCCACCTAAATCTCAATCTCACAACAATTCCAGTCAAATTAGCCTCTAGATTGGAGTCAGTAACCTATCACATTGACTTTTATTTACAAGCTAATAAATGATCATCTCATATCTCCTTAATATTAACCTTAAACAATGAGATCACACAACTCTTCTACTTGCTTAATACTTGGGCTTGCATGTAGCATGATAACATTAATATATTCTTTAAACTGAGACCACCTACAAACATGAATCATAATCTTTATCATTTCTTATTATTTTATTTATTTCATTGTAATATTGTACTTGCAAAAATTCCATATTATATTAGGGGCAATCTAGCTTAAAAAAAACATTATTTAGTTTAGCATATGAAAATTCTTTTTTCTATCCCTTTTTTTTTTTCTTCTCTTTAGTTAGGTTATATTTAAGAAAAATAATAATTTTATAATATACAACCAACTAAATAGTAAATTTGGATTTCTGACCCCTTAGAAGAGCAATTTATTAAAGTTGAGATCGAGACCTAACTGCTTCTACTATATGGACTTGGTTGACATTTCGGGTGAGAAAAAGGAATAAATAAATAAATAACGAGGGCTTAAAAGGGTAAAAAGTCCCGCCTATTTATAGTGATATAGTCTCTCAAACCTCCCAATCCCCTTCAGAGATTTCTTAATGGAACAAGCTTCGTCTTCTTCGTCTTCCGTCTACTCTTCTCCTTCCAATGTATTCTACTTGGGCACTCCGGCGTTGGACGAATCGTATCGGCCGCTACCATCGCTCTACTTGGCGTTCCTAGCGATATGGGCCGTGTCGGGCTTCTCCTGGACCTTCAACACCTGGCGGAATCGCCATTTCCAGGTGCCTTCTCTTCTTCATTCGGTTCGTAGTAGAGTTAGAGCTTCCGACTAGGGTCTCCTTTGATGCATGTGCCAAATTTGGTTTCTTGAATGCATTTGTTCTTCGAGGATTCTTTCGTTTACTTCAAATTCAGAAATTTTGCGGAAAGATTACATTTAGGCTGGTAAATTTTGGATTTAGATTCTTTTGAAGAACGTCTTTTGGTGACACTTGACTCTTATGTTGAAGCAGGCAAATAATCTACAGTGGATACTGGCGTTGGTTCCTTTAGTTAAGGCCTTGCAACTAGTACTTTCCTTTTCGTTTTGGTGAGTACTTACTGAATCAACTATTCTATCACAGTTTCTACCGCCTTACCTTTTTGTAGATCATAATAATGTGTTGCACCAGTGGTAAAGGCAGTTCTCTTTAGGATAAAACAGTTGATTTTCTTGTAGAATATTTACTTATTAGTTCTTGTTACGGCATCAAAGAAAAGCAAAAGGAATCTATGTGCATTTTAGTACTTTGATCAAATATATAAGTCATCAAAAAAATTTAATGTGGATCATATGCAGGTACTCGTGTTTAAATCTTCAGACATGTTCTTTGTGGATGTCATTTGGAGTGTATGTAACAGGAATACTCTTTCAAACAGCCTGTTTTGTATCATTCATGCTCATCTCACATGGCTACTGTATCATGTGTGAGCGTCTCTCAGTACGTGAACGGCGAACAACAGCTGCTTTAGGATGTGTCCTCTACTTGACTCTTGTTGGTTACAAAGCTTCTGTGCCATATTTCACTGTGAGCTTTCTGTTTTCTCCCCACTTTTCGGTATGCTCATTTGTGGCTATACTAGTTCCCATTATTTTACATGTGGGTCATGTAGGCTTTTTATGAGGATTTGAAGACAGTATTTTGCAGAGACTATAGTGCTTAACAATATTGATGAACATATGTTGGCATTATGATTCATTTAGAGGTAACTGCAATATGCTTTTTGAATTGAATGCAAGACAGGTCTTTCTTATGCTGAACTATCTCGTCTCCTTCTATCTGATCTTCCGGCGTATTTCCCACAATCTGATAGTTCTGCGTGAGCATTTGAGTTTCATAGAGGAGGAGGATATTCAGACAATGCATGAAGTACTGAATAAAAAGTACACCATGTTCAAGTATGTTGGGCTAGTCTTCGCATACTTATTTGTATGACTTTTTTCTGAAGTAACTATTTTACAGAGATGACCGTCCTTTCTTTCTTCTGAATCAGGAGATTCCAAGGAACAATGCAAATTGTCGCAATTGTAGACATTCTGGTATTTCATTTTACCCATCAACACTAGTTATTTGTATTCACATGAAAATTTGTTCACTAACTGTAGTCAACATCATGTTCAGGTTTACATGAATGTTGACGAGACACCGGATAACTACTGGTTTCGGTTGTTAGTACGTGAATGGGTGCAATTCTGCATCTTCCTGTACATTGGGTAAATTGAAAGCATATCCTGTTCTTATTGCCCTTCTTGAATCGCACTTCAAATTCCAATTTGATTTTTCTTCTCTTTTCAGGTGGACGTTCAGAACACAGGAAGCATCACCACATTTCTCTGTAGTGCCTGCTTTGAAATCCAACTGGGATGTGGCAATGCCCCCTGTTTATAGCATAGTATGCTGTTCTCTTGGAACTCTAGTTGACTATCACATCATCTGTTTATTTGATTATTTTCATCATACTTGATGAGCCTTGTTAACTGGCACTGCATTCACTCACATAATGTGTAGGTCATCAGCAAGTCAAACCATTCTTTACATAGTTCCACATGTGTGCATCTGTCAGGCTCGACCAGGTATCTAGGATTAGGCACCCACCAAATTAGTGAGGACTTGAACTGTCATATATACAGTTCAGTTTTCTAATCTTCTAAGCAGGCAATTATAAACTCAAGGCAGTGAGGGCTTGACCTAGCCCATTAAACTCAAGGTCTTGAGATTTTACCCTGAGGCAGTTTGTTGCATACCTATTCCAGTTTGTCTTTGGTGTCTCTTCAAAGTGATTTTGTTTTAGCCTTTTGAGTTTGGTACTTTTGCCTAGAACTACGATCATCGTCTTAATCCATCACAAAACCGGGTGTTTTGATAATCAACATATTGCGTTCTTTTCTAATTAACCCTCATGAAAAGATCCACTTGGTAAAATATGGTGATAACAAATCACATGTAGGTAATCTGGTCGAAAATGAAATTGCTTTGTGCTGCAGCTCATTGGTCTGGCCAAACCTTTTTGGAGGCACACCAGGGTTATAAACTTATATCGTTGTCTCAAAAACTCAGCAGAAAATCATTAGGAAAACTCTTTTCGATTTTTGGATCCAATTGTATGATGTCTTGCCGTATGCCTCCTGCTGTCTTTATCACCATGGAAGCAGCAGCATATATCACCTTAACTCTTCTTTCTTAATTAAACATTTCAGGAAATGGATGCTGCTGATTTCAAGAATCTGGTGTCCCAAGAATGGCATGTTGGAGTGGTAAGCAAAACATTAGTAATTCACTTGGACCTTTCATACCTTTACAACTTTAACAATGACTTGCATTATGCCTGATTTTCCTCGTCTTTCAACTTTATATTGCTTATTTCCTCCTCCTTTTTTTTTCTCTCCCAAGCTCTTTTCGTTAGTGTTTACATCCGCACTCCTCTATTGTTCTTCTGCACTTCAACTGAATAATGAAAATGCAACTTGCTATTTTGCAGCCAACTTCTCCTTCAGGTGACAAAACTATGGATCCTTTACTAGTAATAGTTCAGAACCCTTGCGCAACAAGCAAATCCACAGCAGATGTACATAATAACCCAAGGACTCCTGCTGCTACCACTGCCATAAAGTTTCAGCGTGCTGTTGACCAAGTTTAGCATCAAGAGAAGAAAGAAACTTTGAATCAACCAAACTTGCTGATGAGTAAGGCGGCAAAACCGCTGTTGTAATTGTCCATACATACAATTTGTGCTTTTGTGTTTTCTTTTATTGTTTGTACTGTAATTTGTGTCCTCCTAAGGAGAAGTCGGTAAACGGAAATTTCATGGGAGTACTCAAATTTGTATAATCCTTCACAACCTTTGCAATGATATCGTATTCTTATGATGGTCATATTTGAACTAATTTTTGGAAGTTTCACAACATTCAGAGCAAATTTTATCTTGAGTTGCGATTACAGTTTAATGAGGCTCCCATCTTTGCAAGGTCTTCAGAGGGAAGATAAATACAACCTTCCCACAACCAAGTCGCTTTCATAACTTGGAATACATGCAAGTAGGAAGGATGGGGTAAGTGCATGTGTCACACTAGGCAAAATCCTCAAGTCATTAACACAACCAAACTATATGAGGGTATTGACCATTTATACCAAAATAACCCTGGATAGCGACATACCTTCTTGTGAAGAAGCATTGGAAGAGGACAATGATTCATTGATCTATCATTCTCATGATCTACAGGAAGAACATCATGATACGATAGAACTCCCTTTCCAGCAAATATTATCTCAAACATTTTATTGATAAAAATATTTACTTGACAAGAACTACACTTATTGGGCATAAATTAGAGAATACAAAGAATATCCAAATATTCCTTGTAATACGGAATTCAGTGTGCAAGATCAACAGTGATAGCTTCTCTGGGCAGTATCTTTCCTAACATGGATTTGCTACTCTCGTCATGGCTTTAGTGGATACGCTGAGCTTATATCAACTTTCATCCCTTTGACCTTTTTGTCTTAACAATGAAGTCATCACCATCATCACTGTAGCTAACTCTTTTCTTTGGCTTCACATCTCCATTCCTTACTACATGCAGATTCTTTGAGCTCTCTGGCAGCTCCTGCTTTGCTGATTTGATAGGCATGCCCATTCGCAATTGCTGCTGCCTCTTTTGCTTTCTCTCATAGGCTTTCTTTGCTCTTTCAGGAGATAGCAAACCATGTTCCATCATCCTGATTGTCCAAATAAAATCAATGAAATTCAAAACAGGTAAGGACAAAAGAATCATCATAATCTAAAGCCAAAAACTTTGACAAGAAAAAAATTGACTGCATTCTTCAAATAGGAGGTAATTCCATAGTTCTCAGATGGCAGGTTATGTGCATACTGACTTATAATCTAGTACTTCTAAGAAATTCTTAGAGAAGATAACGTCCAGGAGGTGGACATTAAGAAATGCCTACTCATGGAGTTCAACTAATGGCTACTAATTCAGAACCCTTTGCCATATTCATAGTAATAATCCATACTTATTCAACTTGTCAAATGGGCAAGTAAAATTCACATGAGAATCAGATGACACCTTACCAGAACTCTGCCATTTCGCTTGATGGAATCTGCTCCCATAATGATTCATAGAATATCCTCAATGGTTCTCTCTGCCAAAAACAACCCACAACTAGGTGATGGTGGGCCAGTAAAGATTAACAATTAGAAATTTAAAAGTGAATGTCAAGTCTAGAACCTCTTCAGGAGGATCATGCTTCTGACCAGGAAGAGAATAAACTTTTTTCTCAGCTCTCCCCTTAACAGTTACCGTCTTCGTCTTGGTCGTCTTTGTGATAGTCTTTGATGACTTTGTTGAACTTTTGCCTTTTGTCTTTGTTCAAAGATCATTTAAGCAAGGAAAAAGAATGTGAGTCCATATCCACCTCATGGCTACTGCTAAGATTGAGAAACTACAACAAACCAATTGGTTCACCAAAATTGGAATGTGAACAACAATAGGAGAGATATCTCAGGACTAAATATAACATGAAGACACTAAATTAAGTGATTCAGTACCAATTTCTTTCTATGATCCCAGGAAGAACTGTTCACAAGCCTAAATTTACCATAGATAGAACCACTATTAAATAACTATGCCTAAATTTAGCAATAATTATAGTCAACACAGAACAATTCCCTTGCTAAGGACGCCCAGAGAAGCAGGAAATGCACATCAAAACCGACGGATAGCTAAAATTTCCTCATCAAGATCGTGTCTTTTCTTAAGAATTACAAGACGGGTACCTCCGATTTAGCTACCACCGTCGCAGATTTCTGGGTAGACAGCGAAACCTGCTTCCCCGATCCATCCACCTTCTTCCTCCCGTCCGGCAAGGTTACCCCTTTCGCTCTTGCACCGCCGTCTTGGTTCGGCTTCGCCTTCAGCCCCTTGGCCGCCGCCGTCGCCGCAGAAGAGGAAGAAGCCATCACCAATCCTTCCAATTGGACTGCCCAGATTGCGCAATCGACATCAAGATCCGCACTTCGAGGCGCCGCCGCCGCAGCTAGCTTACTAGCTCTCCTTTTCTTGCCTTGAGAGCTGAGAGCTGAGAGCTGAGCTCGTGGGATATATACAGCAGAGGGCGGTGCTATCTTGCGCCCCGTGGGCGGCGGGGGGATTATCGTGCGCTTTTTGGTGTGTATAAGGGCGTTTTTGTCATATTAGCATGCGGCTTAACCTCCTCACCGAATAGGAGATTCTAGGATTATTGCCGTACTCGCAGTTAAATCCCGACTCCGTGACGAGATTACATCTATGCGGGATTAACATCAGCCGTTCATTTTTCTTAAAACAACAGATCGGTGAGTTATGTGCGGACGAGATTGCTTCGAGTAAGAAACGACTTATCCGGGGGGCAGAGAGGGAACCCGCGTAAATAAGAAGAAAGCACGGTTAGAATTACAGATTTGCCCATGATAACACTAGTGGTCCAGGGTTGTTCGCATCTCCAAGTTAATATGCCAAGTAAGCCAATGAGCCCGAAGTAAGCCAAATTTTGTTTCTCTTTTACTTTTTCTTCTATTTTTTTTCTCATATTTGATCGTCTTCATTAGGACTTTGGTCCATACGAAATTAAGAATTAACTTTTTTTCTAAAACAAAATAAGAAAAACGGCACTCTACATTGTCTGCAATCTGATTCTTTTTGTTTGAACTATTACTGTTTTATAAATACACTAACAAAAAATAGTTATATATCCTCATTTGAACTAAGAAAAATAATAATTATTCGAGCATCTAAATTATTTTTTTAAAATCAGAAAATATATACGGTAGAAAAAAATTCAGACGATCTAAATAAAATTATTATCCCTATAAAATATAATAACATTTCATAATAACTATACTTCCGAACATTTAAGCAAGCATTCCATAGGATGGCTTTCAAAAAAATTACAGCTTGATACTTTGAAACCAATATTACTAGCACCACCATACAACCAAAGAAAGAACATTCAAGTTTAAATGGAAACACAGGATAAAAATAAAGATGCCAAGGTATGGTTTCAGATTCCAAATATTAACAAAATGCAACCAGTAAGTAACAAGTTTTACCAATGAAGCGAATTATGAGTTAAAATTGGAGGAAGTAAGAACTCAGATCTTAAAATGAAACTGCAAGGATTTCTCTTCGAATTTAACAAATCAAAGTACATTTTCAACATAAGATGAAGGAAGAAATTTCACTTCTTTATTAATCAGTTTCCGATTCTTAGACAAGAACTGATAAAGAATACAGAAGTTCCAGATCTAATATATGTACAAATAAGGAGAAAAGAAATGAACAACAGGATTTGAAGAGAACATTTCAATAATACTCCACAGACCAAATCACCAACATCCACTTATCAATATCAATAAAACTAATTTCTTAACTGAGGATTACTCCAAACTTTTCTCAAAAAATAAAAACAAAGATAGAAATAAAAACAAAAATAAAACTAACATATAAACTACACAATATAGAGTAATCATAAATAGTACAAGCTTATTTCAAATGACTATAAACATTACATGGATCATAGGGACCAAAGCAGTTATATTACGGAAAGGAATAGAGAGCACAAACATTAGCAGCTAGTAACCAAGTCTAGAAGATAATGAAAATTAGATAGACACTTGTCTTCATAAAAGAGTGACATGGAAATCTTATTCATTACCCTCCCTGGAAATGGGTTATGATCATCATTTCCTTCCTCCAGATGTTATCCATCAATTAAAAAGTTCAAGGATTTCAAAAGGCAAGAAGCCAAGAAGTTAGAAGCACCAAAAAAGAGGAATTTTGGCATAATGGATAGAATATTAGAGTACATAAGGCGAGAACAACATTAGGCATATTTTGATAGTTATGCATAATTCTCTGTTTTGTCAGTCTTTTTTATGTTAGCGGATTCTATTGTACATGCTGAGCACATAACAACATGGAAAAGCACAACTTTGTTCAATCATATACTTCAATGTGGATGGGGAAAGTGGAGTACAAAATTTGCAACCCTTGCTAAATAATGATATACAAATATATCAAAAGTCCGATTTTCTAAATAGATCGCTTATGCTTGAAATATATTTCTAGAATTTTGTCCTGCAAATAGACAAGGAAAAGGATATTGCTTGCACTTACAATCTTCAGGATTATCCCTCATAAATCAAGTTGTAGCTTCACTTTCTACCTGTAAATATCTGACAAGCATCTTTAAACAACACAGAATGTAACAATCTTCACTCGAATTCACTAAGACTGGAAGTGCCAACCTCGAACTGGAAAATATAAAATGAGAACAAAAGGGTTTTAAGGTCGTCAACCATTGGCTCCAAGTGAATAGGCATATAGGCAATAATACCTCAGTATTTTTCCATTACTCAGATCTTTCAAGCTAGCATTCAATATCAAAATGAAATAGAAATAACAACAAACTCCTTAATTGCATAACAACTTAAAACTGAAATATATAAATAGTAGGGATAACCTAAAACCTGCAGTTTTATGATCATAAAAGTGGTCTTAGTTGATCATAAGGTCCACATTGATCAGTTGTGATCCGCAAATAGTCTGGCCTCACTGCAGGAAAACTGTAATGGAAGAACAAGCAATCATCTCTTTCTGACCAATCCTATGTCCTCACCTTACTCATCTTAGTCTTCTGCACCTGCTTATCACCCACCATCTTTGTCTTGCTCTTGTTTTTCGTCTCATCACCGGTAGAGTGAAGCAAAGCAATTTCTTTTCCTTGTCCATCCTTCCTCTTCTTGATATTTCCAACTTTGCTCTTCTTCTTGTTCTTCTCATTCATGGCTTTGTCTTCCTCGTCCAACTCATCGCCTACTCCTTCTCCAGTAACATCATCCTCAATATTACTGTCTGTATCTGCATCTTTCATCCCCTCCTTCTTCTTCTTCTTCTTATTCCTCTTCTCCTCTTTCCCATCTCCGATCTCTGGCACATCCTTCTTTGCCCTCTTCCTCTTGTTTTCCATTTCCTCCTCGCCATCAACCTCACTCTCCTCTCTACCAACCAAACAACCACCATCGACGTACCGCATCACCTGATCCATTTTCCCATTTTTCTTCTTCTCCTTCTTCTCCTTCTTCTCCTTCTTCTTCTTCTTCTCTCCCTTGACCTTCTTATCCTCCACATCAAGACCCCCCTTTAGAGGCACATCAATCTTCAACCCCACCTCCGGCACCGCCTGGTAGATCGGCAATGCAACCGAATCCATCGCCTTGATATGCAGCGACCGCACATTCCCCCACTTCTTCGGCACCCTCGCGACCGCCTCCTCCACGACGGCCATGAAGTTATCCACAATCTGATCGATTTCCATGGACAGCCTTCCGACCTTGATGCCGCTGCACGTGCCGGATCGAAGGTAGAGGAAGGTCGAATTCAAGCACCGCTGGAGCTGCTGGGGCCATCCGGGGCGGGAAAGATCGAGCGGCAGCGGGATCTTCTTCTTGCGGAAGAAGGACTTGCCAAGGAGGCGGGGGAGAAGGGGGATGACGCGGCGGTCAGCGACGAAGAGGTCATGGGAGCCGCAGAGCTTGCGGCGAGACTCGAACGGGCGGTAGTCAGTGCGGAGGTCGGAGATCCCGACGACTTCCGAGATGGGGAGGTTGAAAGAGCGGGCGAGGTCGAGGGCGACGGAAGGGGAGGGGGAGGGGGAGGGGGGAGGAGGGGCGGTCGTCGGCGATGAGGAAGACAGAGGTGGAGGAGGAGGAGGAGGAGAAGAGGGGGTGGGGGAGGGGGAGGAGGAAGGGATTGGTGCGGGAGGAGGAGGGGATGCGCTTGAGGGAAATGACGAGGTAGAGGAGGTCATCATCGTCGTCGAAGAGGAGCTGCGGCTTGCGGGTCTTGGAGCGAGAGCGCATCCAGGTGAGGAGAGCGGAGACGGCGGCGGTGACCGCCTCGCGGTTGATGCGGCTCGACATGGGAGCGACGACGGTGGCGGCGACGATGGATTCTTGGGGTGTACTAAGGTCGACTTTATACACCCTCTTTACAAAACCCTAACAGGGTTTAAAGAGACGATGTTAAGTTAGAGCAATGATTCGATACTAACCAATTAATTATTAAAAATAATTTTTATCTATTGATAAATTAAAGGGTATATAAAATTATATATATATATATATGACTAGATTAATTAATAAAATAATTATAATTTAAGTATTTTCTTATTGCTTATTCTTATAATATTTTCTTAATAATAAGAGTGTTAATTTCTATAGATTTCTTACTATTTTTATCTTTTATTAAAAAAATAGATAGCTAAGTGAGAAAAATAAAATATGACTAATCTACCCTTATAATTTAGAAAAGTGATTTCTTATTGAATCATTTGTCATTATAGGCATAGTTAGCGATCGGATCTGAGTTATTGGTTCAATAGCTGATTTTTTTTTAAAATATTAAATAAATTTCAGATATATTTAAATAATATTTAGAATAAAATATTTTATAAAATTAGTATAATTGTATGTATACCACTCAAAAAATATATTATTTATATACAAACTAAAAATACTATTAACTAAGAAAAATATATGAAAATAAAATTAAGAAATTTTTTTTGTATCTTTTTACGTTTAAATTGTCGAGTACATCAAAGGAGTCTATTAGTTATGTCAATCTTTTAAGACATGATATCGAAGCTCACCAACCTAGAATAAAGAATAAGAAAAATAAAATCTTATAGCACCCTAAATCCCACTGGCAAAACAAATCACGAACAAGATCCAAAAATGGCAGATTAAGAAGTTGCGCAAGCACAATCTTTTATTGTTATTTTTATATTTATATAATTAATTTAAGTATCTTATCATAAATGTTCTTTAAGTAACGTGAGGTTGTTTCAAGGCAATAAAATAATTGTTTTTTTTTTATCAACGAGGTAATAAAAGTAAAATTTAGGGGTTAGAATAATAAAATATTCATATAGTAATATCGTGATAAAATAGATGCAAAATATAGGTTAAGTTATAACTGGTAATCTAAACTTAGATTTGACTCGTTCGGATCAAAAATCAATTTCACTCATCCAAACGGCGTATGCATAAGTGAACGGCAGCAAAATGTTACAGAGAAATTAAACTTTTTATTTGCATCGCCAAAACCCTTATATCAGATGCAGAGCTTGTAAGTCCTGAGTTTATGAGCCATAAGAATTTGAATTCAAAAAAACTCATACAACTAAACTCTTTTAACCATCCTAGCACTATTCCATTAATTAGAGACAGACACTGTTCTTTTAGATGAATCTCTATTATAATTACTATTGTCAAAATCTGATTTATATAAAAATTTCAAACTAATTTGTCGTTTCTAATCATCGTTATCTTGCTTAGTTTCATCATTCTAATGAGTTGCAAACTAAATCTATTTTTCAAATTTATTGGAGAAGTAGAAGGTTTTCTTTAATGCTGTTGTTAGATTCTAACATATACACAGAGAAACGTTACCCTTGAGGCCTTGAGAACACATCACTTTTGTCAAATGTGGTTCAACCTATTCTTCTGGAAGACTCAAAAAGTCACCTATTCCTCCAATAAGTTTGAAAAATATACTAGGTTTACAACAAGAAGAATAAAATCTCATATCCAAGGTTAAGCTCGGACAAGAATTTAAAAGTCATGAAGAACAAACCTTCATCTTAGCAACACAAAGTTGGACTATAAAAAGAACTGAATTCTCCAAGTTTCTTGACAAAATAGTTTATGTTGTTCAGCCACCTGACGCAAACCTCCTCCCTTCCAGCACTAGGAGCTGGCACCAGAAAACACAAATTCATACCAACAAAACATTTTAGTCAAATTCATGTAGAACAAACAAAATATATTTTTTCTTTGCCAAAGTTCCAGGTCAGGGACAAGGAGAACCATTTATATGTGAATGTAAAACTGAAAAGAGAGCTCCTAAGATTATTTCTACAAGGGCCCTTAGGTCCAAGAATTTTGAATGAACTATTAGCCCAGGGGTAAGTCTTACTTATAAGTTATAACCTAAATTACATATCATAGAATGATTCCCATTGAAAGTGACAAGGGGCCTATAAGCTTAAAAAATGATCAAAGGGAAGCTTCATTAACTAAAAGAGAGAAAAAAAAAAGGACTTAACTATCAAATGATATTTTCCTTCGAGGTGGTTGCAGGGAGCATGCCTCAGCTAAAAACTTCAGAAGTGAGTAAGGAATTAACTTTCAAGAGAAAAGAGTATAGGAGCACCAAAAGTTCAAGTCCCTATAGAATGCCTTGATAAGCAAGCGCATGCCGCAAAGTTCACCTGTAGGAAGCACATCAGAAAGCTAGCAAGTCAACCAAAATTTGCAAATTAGTTAGCGTCCTCATCCTTTAACCAAGTCATCCATTAGAACAATAATGCATTCAGAACTTGCAGAAAAATTGGATATATTGTTGCTCAAAAGAAGATTCTCTCTACTGAGGAAAGCAGAGATAAAGTACGTTACATGACAGTATTAGATACAGAGAATCAGAACCTTTAACGACTAACAAGGACTTCATCCTCACATAATAGAGATTGTTCACTGGAGCCATCAAATTATTAATCCTTAAAAATGGGGAACTCCTTTACAGCAGTTAGTCCAAAATTGAACAGCTGCAGAGGAGATTCTATAGATAATCTCTCCTCTGACGACCCTAGGTGATTTGGCATGAATTCTGATAAATCAGAAATTAACTATTAAGCCTAGATTAAGCCCACCAACTCCTTGAATAAGGCAAAGCTTGTCTTACAAGGGCAACATAGTCAGACCTTACTGACTATATGTGACAGTGCAGTGAACAACTGTTACTACACAGACCAGCAAGTTCCTTGAAAGGAAGGGCGTGAAACTCCACCAAGTAACTGAAGCAGCGGTGAAAACTTACCAATTATGTAATGAATTCAGCAGGTTCTCAATAGAACTTGTTAACAACCTACCAACTATATGTGGCAGCAAACTGGATAATTGATCTTTGGAAATGTTATTGATCAATTCCATGATGAGTACTGTTTTACCTACTCCAGCTCCCCGAAACAGTCCGATATTGAGAAGAAAAGGATTAAACCTTTTTAAGAAATAAAGTTTAAAAGGTAAAAGTTCATATTACAATGAATCACACGTATTACTTGCTTTTTGCAATCAAAGGTTCTAGTGAAATGGGAACAAAGATTCCTAAAAGCTATATGTTGCTGGCCAACGAGTAACAACTAATCATCATGTATACAGTAAATGAGTAGCTACGGCTAGATATCTAGACTGAGCTGAAAAGGGGAAAGATGTCCTGCATACTGTATGTCACGGGTAAATGAATAGCTACCAAAGTATACATGTGGTAGCTAACTGATAGCTACTGAATACATATTAGACCAGTAGGTTCTTTACTTCGCAGGCAAACTCCATGGCTATATGTGGCAAGTGACTGAATTGTTAGAAAAAAAAGAGAACCACAAATACTTTACTGGTTTGCAAGTGTAATAAGAAAAGAACTTACAAAGGAAGAAAACAAAATCAGTCTTTTGTGTGAGAAAATTGCTAAGTACCTTTACTTAGTCCATTATGCACCACGATGATACTCCAACTCTTTTGTATTCTCTAGGAGAACCTGGTACACCATAGTCACCACAATAGAGACACATTTAGAGGATGAAAAAGGAAAGAACGAATCTCTGCACAATCTGAGAACACTACAGGCCGGAAAAAAGAACTCTATGACAGAAATAATATGCTAGGAAAGAATATATATGAAGGTTTATTTTAATTTGCACTGAAGATACATGCTAGATAATTCATTAGTAAATATTTGGGAAGTAGGAACCATTACACAGATAAACAAAGTAAAAACAGGGGCAAGATGAATACATGCAATGGTCAGAGTAAAATGCTACATTTCTTACATTTCGAATGTAATCAGCCACTGCTTTGCATCCTTCAATTGCAAGTTGCATAACATTTTCAAAAATATCCATAGGTAATTTTGCATCCATCTGAGAATTAAAGAAAAGTGATTTCTCAAACACAAATTAAAGCAGAATATCAAGGAGAACTTTTGTAATCAGGAAAATGTAACTGATAAAAATGAAGGTTAAATGGAGAGGAAAGCTTATTATTATCCTCAAATCAAAGAATGAAAATTGAGATGCAAGGACATTTAATATATATTCACCAAGGCAATCTTAAAAAGATATCAACAAACACATACATTGGACAATTAAAGAATTGGAAAATTAAAGCCGTTGATTAACATGGTGTAACTGAACTAGGAAAATTTGAGACCAGGCTACTGTCTTTTACATGAAAAATTCTACTTACTGCTATCCTAAATAGTTACCAAATCTTTACAGCACAGATAAGCAAAAATAAGCAATAAGTTGAAGGACCTTGTAATCCGGTCATCACCATTTTGAACCCCAATAGAGGTGGGATATCTGCCTAATCTGACAAGTCTTCAAGAAGTAGGATTCTAAAAGAGATAACTACCTTCATAACATGAATATATAGATTAGAATTTATGTACTTCTATATGCTTCTTCATATTCTTATTATATTTTTTATTAATAATTATTTGATTGACATAAATTAAAAATAAATAATAATTTTTTCCCATCCCCACAAAAAAATTGAAAATCCTAGCTCTGCCATAATTGTCCTCTATCACTTTCTTATCCGTTATAGGTCTACCATATGGCACAAAAACCGAGATGGCAATAATACAAGGATTGACTATATCTTCATAAGAGTTGTTAACCTCATATCAACCCTAAGAAAATTACAAAAAATTTCCTGGGAAGGAACCAGGCAAAAGAGGTTCTATTCATGAAATCTGGGAAGCTAGAATGGCCACTAAAATTGACTGCAAGAAATAGTTAAAATTCCTCTGAACATGGACGATGTTGACATGAACTTGACTATGACAAGTTTTAAGCAGAATATACCGAGAAAATCTGGCTAAATTATAGTAGCAAATAAGGATTATTTGTTCACCATAATAGTCATGTTACATTAACATTATCTTGAGGACTGTGATAATAGCTATTGCTTTCAGGAAAGCACTAGCTAATTGCAAATATAGATGACAAAGTACCAACAATATAGATGACAAAGTAGCAACCTATAAATAGACATAACAGAGTAACTTCTTGTCTAAACAAAGTTAGTGTCCAATGTAATGTGTACTGAAACCCCAGATAATTTGAGGTACTGCCAATTTTTTCTGTCAAAGAAAATATGTCACACGCCACATAAAAATTTTAGAAGTAAACATGCAAAACTAATGTTACATGGAAAGACTTTTGAGCTTCCAATGGACAAACAATCAAGGACAAAGTACTCAGTATCTTAGAGACCTGAAGAAGAGTCACTTTATCCATCTTTTCCAGTATCCCCACAGTGACATCTGGGCCTCCAGCACTATCTTCTGCATAATTTAAATCTGGCCACAAGACTCATCGAGTTTAAATATTTCTCTTATTAATGTCATTAGGTTTTGAATATCTTGAATCATTTTAAGCAACATCAATAGTCACACCGAGCAAAGGAGTGGAGCAGAGATATCCAGCACTGCAAGAGGTCACAATATCATGCATTGGTATTCTAGCATCAGCAAGAGCCAAAGTTGCAGCATTGATGCATGCCGATCTTGTTCCTGTTAAAGCCAAGTTGCATTCACATACATCATAACAAAACAGTTAAACAGGTAGGCTAGAAAAGACAGTGAAACTTCATGCATGCACAAGTAAAACAAGAATCAGAGAAACAGTAGATTGGAAAGAACATATAAAAATTAAAATATACAACTGGACAAGATAGCTTGCAACAAACAAAGCCTTGATAAACTCATGATGATAAATAACATGCTTACCACCATCAGCTTGAAGAACTTGGACAAATATATCAATCTGCAAAAAGGGAAAGCAAATATAAAAAGGAAAAAAAAAGAATCTGGTCTAGTTCTACTTTGGAAGAATAAATGATTTAGGAGTTCTAGTAGACTGACTTGTGAGTGTGGCATCAAATCTGTTAATATGCATGCCTCCATGGTTTGACGAATAACTAATGATATTTCCGTAGATCGCCTGCCAAGAATAAAATTGAATTAATAGGCTTATCAATATAATGAGTAATATTTGTGTTCTAACTCCTACTACAAATATATGCATGTAAAGTACCGTTAAAATAAATAAAACAAAATAATTAAATCTTCCAAAGATAGCAAGATATATGTGAATGATGTAAGGTTTAATGTGTCAGCTAAAATAATGAAATGGTGTCATACAATTTCTTGCTTCACCTATTGATCAGCTCTAAACTCCATACTTCTCCACACTTCAGAAAATATATAACTTAGATACTTGTCACCCCACTTTCCACATGTTTGCCCGTTCACCTCAATATTGAAAATATTCTGCTGTGGACTACAAGCTCAAGTAACACATTTCATGTCATGAGTTTTGGAGGTTAAAGAAAATGGGTTAGGTAATATAGATTATGTAAGCATTTGTACGAAGAATCAATTTCTGAGTGGACAAACATAAGAAATGGTGCAGTTAGATGTCTTTATTGAACAATGTCAAGCAAACTGCTAAGATATTTGTACCAAAGGACTCAAAATTTTGGTAAGGCTTGCTGTACTTGAATTTCGATATGGCAACAAGAGTACTTCAGTACAGCTCTACATGTGCAACTAAGAGATGTTTTTTGGACATTACAACAGAACATATGAAGTTTAAGACTTTGTATGGATTTCCCTTTCGAATAAAATTAACTTTTTTTTCTGAGAACACAACAAATTCATACGAGAACCCTGTCCCTGGTCACTACATGCTGATATGCTATGACATCCTAATTCAGGTAATATTTCGAAATGAATGAATTTTAATAAACCTTGGGATAATAAGACTTGCATGACCACCATCAAGTATCAGCATCCCCTAGGTATATATTCTACCCATGATCCAGCAAAGATCCACGTACTGAACTGCGAGTCTCAACTCAAACAATATTACTCTCTTACATTTTCTAACTCACGATGAGCACAACAACATAGAAGCTCCTTGGACCCAAGCAAATGCCAGATTGATTTGAAAAAGATAGAATTGCAAAATACTCGATTTAAAGTGGGGAAGCACCTGTCACCCTTTGGCCTTCTCGTCCGATCTCCAGTACTAAAATTGGCCATGCTATACTCGCAGCGCACCTGCAGGTACAATTTTCAGCATATAGAAAATATGTGATCTTTCGGTAAGAAAATCAAATACCTCGTCACTAAGAAAATGAGAGTATTACCAATGCTTGGCCATGGGTCTGCGAACTCCTATTCTGGACCTAAAATGCATAAAGTATGATAAATCAATTAAAAGATCAAGCCCTTACCAAAAGGACAACAAAAAAATTAGAATAAAAACTCTTCCATTAGTTTTTCAAATTAATAAGTTTCAGAGTATATTATACTACATAAATAATAGAGACGAAGAAATAAAAGAAGAACTCGACTCTAACCTCTCTGGGCCCGTATACAGCTGCGATGACCCTAGTATTGCCCATCTCAAAAAGAGCAGACCTGCACTCGATCGAAGAAAGAACAATGACCAAAATCCACCGCTTCATGCAAGCTCTAGATGCAAGAAAGGAGAATAACGAAAAAAAAAAAATGGGAGATCCAAGAGGTGATACCCATCAGCACTTGCGACAACGCCGAGTTCACCTTTGATATGCCTCATCTGGAATCCAAACCGAAACAGTTTGTAGTGAAGAAGAGATCAAATAGAACGACTAGAAAGATAGAGAGGAGGAGGAGAAAGGATTCGTGATACCTCGTTCGGAAGACGCCCATCTATGCGAAGGCCGGTGAGGGTATTGACGTACTCCATGGCTTAGGATTTGCGATACCGAGACAGAGAGAGAAGAGAAGAGAGAGCGGAGTTTTCTTTCTTGCAAAAGGTTTTGAAAGGGTTTTCGACGAGGCTACTTATCGGACCAGGCCACTCTTTGGGCCGACATCGGCACTAAACTCGGCCCAATAAATAAATAAATATATATATATATAAAGATTGAATCTATTAATCCATTTAATTTCATGAGATTTAGATTTACAATAAAAAATTTAAATAAATAGATAGTCATAACATGTTATATGTAATAGATTTATTATCTATTATCTCGGACTCAAATTGAATTTGAATTCAATCAGAAAAAAACTAGATTTAGATTCTTTACGAATAACCTATATACTATAAGATCAAATAATTACAATAACATGATTCTAATAAGTCACGACTTTTGGCACTAAAATGATGATAATTTATACCTAAAATTTAGACCACAATACTTTAATCATTTCACGCAAAACAATATGAACTTAACATATTAAGCAAACATAATTATATTAGGAAGTATATTTTTTCGAGAGCCTCGGGATTATTATATTCTAAAAGTATTACAGTATTAATCCAAAGTTTTTATTTATATAATTTAAGCATTAGACTATATATTAATTGTCTATAAATTTTAAAAAAAAATTATATATTCATCAAAACTCCCGTGGATATTCATTTAATCCGAATCCGAATAATTTGGATGAGAGTCAAGTTTGAGGTATTTTTTTTCTTTATTTGGTGAAATATATATATATATATATATAAATAGAGGTTTTAGAGAAATCTATCAACAAAAAAAAGGGTTATATTTTGAGTTCATTATCTTTCACACAATATCGAATAATGTTTTTTTTTTTTGTTACAAAAGATTATTTGCAATCCTATGCATGGAAATAAAACTGTTCTTTGTTACAGAAGAGAATATTAAGTTATAGTCAATAAATCGCACGAGAAAATACCAATTGTTTGATACTTCTTTTTGAAAAAGAAAAAGAAAAAAAGAAAATTTGATACTTTAGGATGTTAATTGCAATAAATCCAAATTTAGGTGAGTAATTGGATATCATATTAGATAACTAATTGATCTAAGATATTTGGCCTTTACAAAGCAAAGATAAGAGTTAGCATAGAAACAGAACCTCACAATGAGGCCTATTCTTCTTCCAACGGCTTCCTGCTCCTCTATCCGTTCGTTTCCTTCATTCGCCACCGCCCTCCACCTCTCACCTCAAGCTCGCTGCCATCTATCCTCCAATTCGAATCCATCTCGCAGGCTCGCCCTCCTCCAACTCGGCACTGGTGAGCTCTCAATCTGTATCTTCTCTTGCTCATGAACTGTTCGAGAAAATGCCCATTCGACACCTCTTTTACGATATACTTTATAACAGCTCAAATGCGAGTTGGTAGAGATATATCTGAGTTGTTCAATTAGATGAACCAATCTGTTGGGGGTGTTATCATGCAGTCATTCCGCAGGCGCAATTGTTAGGCGTGGGAACTAAGTTTGCAGGGGCACAGGAGAGCCTTATAGAGACCAGTACCAATGGAAGTTTCATTCGAGTTAGTCCCACAGTTAGCGAAGAAGGTGCCGCAGACTGGGCAAAGAAGGATAAAAGGAGAATGCTTCATGCCGTCTGTTGTGTTGGAGATCTGGATAGGACTATAGAGTATGATTTATTTCATTGCTCCTCTGCTTTCAATGTATTAAGGTTGTTGGCTAATTGGTCCTCTGGGTTATCTTTTTCGTTAAAATATAGATTTTACACAGAGTGCTTGGGAATGACGTTGCTGCGGCGACGTGATATACCAGAAGAAAGATTCTCAAATGCTTTTGTTGGATATGGGCCTGAAGATTCTCACTTTGCTATTGAACTTACTTATAGTAAGTTAACTAATGATGTTTCTTTATGCTGTCACTCTATATTGATGTTTGAAGATCAATTGTGCTAGATTTTTACTCCTAATACACTTAATTTAACTTTTATTGCCTGTTCTAATCAAGTATTGTGGAAATACTTATGTATATGAACATGTTCCTGACAAGATTATGTTGTGAACAAACATTGGCAGACTATGGTGTTGACAAATATGATGTAGGAACTGGCTTTGGTCATTTTGGTATTGCTGTTGCAGATGTAAGAACTCTTTTCCCAGTATATATATGTACTCTTGTTTTGCTTGCATTATTCTATTTAATCAAATTTGTGCAAAGTTGCGTGGAATGCATTGTATGTTAAAATTGTATCTTGCTCCAAACATTCATTTTGCTCTCACCATTCATTTTGCTCTCTTTCAAATCTTTCAGATATCATATATCTTTTCATGAATTGACAACAGGTTTCCAAAACATTGGATCTTGTAAAGGCCAAGAGAGGAAAAGTAATCAAGGAACCAGGACCTATAGAGGGCAGCAGTTCTATGGTTGCTTTTATTGAAGATCCTGATGGTTATAAGTTTAAACTTATGGAAAGGAAACTTACTCCTGAGCCTTTATGTCAAGTAATGCTCCAGGTGGGAGATATTGATCGTTCTGTTGGATTCTATGAAAAGGTTAGTGCATTAGGATGCTTACTCAATTTCATCTTTTGAATCTATTCTCCTTTATATATCTTATTTGTTGCTTGCTCATATTTTCTAGTTCTAAAATTTCTCTTGTTTTAAAATCTAGGCTTTTGGAATGGAGCTTCTACACAAAAAGGAGAATCCTGCCTACAAAGTAAGCATGACGGACAACCTATCTTTAGTTCTTGTGCCAGCTCTTATTCATTTTCTTCTGCCTAAATTATTCATTTTAGTTATTGTGCTGGCCTCTTAGTCATTTTTCTTGCTTTTCGCTCTGGTCCTCTTAACTATGTGTCTATGACTCAAAGTTATATTATTGATTTGTATTGTCTGTGGTAGTCAACTCAAATGCACTCTTTACCAGTATTCAAGTGCAACAATGGGATATGGACCGGAAGATAGGAATGCAGTTTTGGAATTGACATACAATTATGGGGTTACAGATTATGATAAAGGCAATGCTTATGTACAGGTGAAGTACTACTTGTCAGCAAATACAAATTTACTGGATCATGGCTTTACGATTTGCATTATAATAGAAATGGATTGTTGCATATAGAGACTCACATCTCTAGTTATCAGATCGCAATAGGCACAGATGATGTCTATAAAACTGCAGAAGCAGTAAACCTATTTGGTGGAAAGATTACTCGCGAACCAGGGCCCTTACCTGGTCTTGCCACAAAGATAACAGTGTGTTTGGACCCTGATGGTTGGAAATCGGTATGACTCTACACAAGTTTAACAATTCAGGTTTAAGAATTTAAGGTTATGATGCTCATATTAGTTCTCTTCAGCATAGTTTTGTCAACTTCCACTATTATCTTGTGCAGGCCTTTGTGGACAACAAAGACTTTGACAAAGAGCTGCAATGACCGAGCTTATTCGACCACTTAAGAAGAGGCAAAAGTATCACCTAATTATTGTGCATCAACAAATTTGAGTAAGTTTAGTTTCTTTGTGATGATCTATTTATATTCCTTCACCTTAACGCGCTCTGTTTCTTGTACATTTGGGGATTGTTATTTGCACAAGTGAATGGTAATAGCTTCTTCGTGTAGGTCAACCTTGTTGCTCGATCATTTAATATGCAGATGAGCGTGTTCCTTGTAAAAGGGTTTTGGTTTCTTCTATACAAGGAAAGATATATAAATTATCAGAAGCGTCACTACTTTCCCCTGTGATATTGATTATATAATTACATATAGTAGCTTTCACCTGTTGAATCGAATTGATGTGCATTTCTCTCCTCCATGGAGTCCGTTGACCTTTTGATTACATGCATTTTTGCATTTAAAAGCATAAGATGCTATATATGCTGCAAAAGAATTGGATTTTCGTGTTAGCAAAAAGCTAGTAGTTGACCCTTGAGAATTAATTTGCTCTTTTATTATTGATCCTATTATGTGCTGCCAAGTCCTCACTGCAGAAATTTCTTGCAGCCGGGGCTGCATAGGATCTACTTTATATTTTCTTAATTACTCTTTCTTCTGTGACTCTTGCTTTTTTGTTTATCCATATTAACCCCTCCTTTTTTTCATCCCTGTTTTATTATATATTAGCTAATAATTAGAAAAGTCAGGGGTCCAAATACAATTTGGATAGCCTTAAAAAACCTCGAGCCAAAAATAAAGGGAAAGGCAGGGTGTAAAACAAAAACTTCCCTCGTTTATACTTCTTTTTGGTCCACCGACGTTCTTCTCACGCAGTCGCTTTCCCCACGCGCGCACGCGTGCCCGTCTCAATCGCCGAGAGCTCGCTTTCGCCCACGCGTGCGCGTTGTCCGCTCCATGTTGGTGGCCTCGGTCGTGTGCTGCATGCTTCCCTCTCGGGCACACGTGCACGGATACGATCTTCTAAGCTTCTAGAGAGGGAGAAAGAGAGAGATGGCAAATGGCTTGAAAGTTTGGGGAGGTACTTACGTCGGTACGTGATGGAAAGGGCAAACAAAAAAAAGCCCATAAACGAGGAGCATGTTTGCTGGAACTTGGGGCATCTGGGTCTTCTTTATTACCTATTAAACAAATAGCCAACCCAACCCAACAGTGCTTCCATTACGTACACAAACATCTATAGCGAGGTAACAAATAACAAGCCGCAAGTGTTATATATACCTTTAGGCAGAGACAGAGACAAGAGAGAGAGAGAGAGAGAGAGAGAGAGAGAGAAAATATAGAGTTCAAGTAAGAGTCAGGTATATATCTTTGCATGTCACATATCCTTTGTTTTGACCATCTTGGTTCGTCTTGAGTCGTCTTAGCTAGTTTGTTAATTTTAACAATCACATAGATATGGAGCCCAGCGAAGTTAAAGCCTCCTCGGAAGTTACCTGCATCGAAGCGGAGGATTCCGATACCACGTCGGACGCCGGCACCGATGGTCTTCAGGCGGCAGAGAAGGCCGACGACTCGGAGGGCGAGATAACTACGGACGATGTGTTCCATGAAGAGGGTGTTAGGAGTAAGATTTCGTTCTTGGCTGCGATAGTTGGCATGAGAGAGTGCGGCGAGCCCGGGGTTGTGTTAGCTGAAGTTGTAAGGGTTCTAAAGGAGCTGGAGCAAAAGAGAAAACTTATCGGGTTCGGATCCTCTCAGCAACCCGAAAGGACTAATGAAAAAGAATGGAATTAAATTACGTTGACAATTAATTCGTTTTCGTTTGACAAAAAAAGGGCGAGGGGAAACGAATTAAAAAAAAATGAAAATTACAAATATTGTATTGTTTTATAAATGAATATATGAATGGTTATTCCAGGATCGAACACGCAGCAATATAGTTATTGAATCTGGACCCAGATTCCTTTGCTGGGCACCCCTTTGGTCACCACGAAGACCAAGTAATACCCCGGCGGCGCGAGCTCTGGCTTGGGCGGCGCCGCCACTGTGACTGTATACCCCCCGCTCCCGTCCTCGGTGAACATCTCCGTCTTCAGTATCAGTAGCCTCTGGTTCATGGAGAAGCCGTGCGTCGTGAACGGCGGCGCGTACATCGTGACCATCACGTCCTCCTCCTCCACCGCCGCCTCCACCTTGAAGTTCAAGGTGAAGATCCCCAGATACCGCATCCCGGTAGTCGCCGCCGCTTTCTCGTCGATCTCCGCGCGGTTCTTCGCCATTGCCGGATCGAGATACGGCGGGTAGAACCGCTCCACCCTCACTTCGGTTTGGAAGTCGACCTTGGTGAAGTGGTAGGCGTTGTTGGGATTGCTGCCGGCGACCAACACGGTGGCATCGGGGAGCACGGCGCTGCTGGAGTGGTACATCCTGGCGATAGTAGTCGGGGCGAGCGTGCGGAACCGGTCGGCGGGGGCGGCGTTAGGGTGGTAGAGGACTGGGGTGAAGACCGGCTCCCGGCCGAAAAACCACCCAGCGCATCCCTTGCTTGCGCCGTTGATCATGAGGATCTCGGCGGATGGGAGGATGAGCATGTCGCCCATCGTTCGGGCTACCGGCATTTTCTCGACTCTCCAGTTTGCCGTCGGCGTGGTTATGTTGATGCGGCCGCAGCTGGTAAGCGCGGGGAGGAACTGGTTCTTGCCGGCGGCTGTGAAGGAGTTCTTGGTGGCGCCGCCGCAGACGATGACCTCGGCGTCGGTGGGGATTCCCTGGCGGAGGTCGAGGGGGAGGAGGGCGGACATGCCGGACGCGGGGTAGTTGCGGGAGCCACCGTCGAGACGGGGGAGCTGGCGGACGACGATGTGGGTACGCGGGTCAAGGATGATCGCTCGGTCGTTGGCGAAGACGAAAAGGGTGCCGTCGGGGGCGAGGTGGACAAACGGGTAGAGGTTGTTCTCCACGTCGTCGGTGGTGTCGATCAGGAACTGGAGGGGGATCGCCGCCGCATTCTTCTGACCGGCCTGAGGGACGAACTCGTAATTGAAGCCACGGCGGCCGCCAATCACGATGAAGCTGCCATCTGGCAAGATTTGCTGGGTGGCGTACCTACATTATTGTTAAAGATACTTATAATGGCATTACCATGCGTAATTTACTAATTTTTCAATTGCGTCTACTATTTTGTTTATATTGTGAGTTGTAATGAAGGAAATTAAAACATACCATCTACTGTTGCCAAGAGAGTATTGATACTCAACCCAGTTACAGGTGGGACAAGGAGAGATGTAGCGCACGGTCCTGTCGCCCTCGGCGTAGCCTCCGGTTTGCACGAGGGTCCCATCCAGTGCAAACCCCCCGGATGAACACCACGTGTCAGTCAACACCTGCATTCGAATCCCAAAACATGAGGCCCGAAATATAAAATACTGAAAAGATAGGGGTGTGATTAATCATAAATAATTAAATACAACTCGAACCAACACATATTTATGCATGCGTACCTTGAGCGCCCGATACTTCCCAGTGTTATAATCAAACTCAACCGCATGAGCCCAGCAATCCAACGACTTGTTCTTGCTCCGTTGGTCGACGCGGCAGTTGCCGTTGGGCAGTTTAATCGTCGACGGCCCGAGGGAGGTAGTGTCGAACATGATCGCCTTGTTGTCCTTCAGGATCGCCAGGTGCATTGCCGACACCCCGGAGGTATTGGTGATGAGCTCCCACTTACCGGCGAATCCACCTGTGATGTCGGCGGCGGCGGCGGTTTTCGGGGGCTGGTTGACGGCTTTGGGCATATTCGAAGGCACGAGGAAGCTGCCGGGGTTACTGCCGGCCGGCGGGAAGATGTTGAAGAAACTGTCGAAGGGGAAGGGCTCGGCGAGGGTGGCAGCGAGGAGGAGGGGGAGAAGGAAGGAGGCGACTTTGAGAAGAGTCTCCATTGTTGATGAGACCTCTCAGTTGCTTTTCCCTTCTATCGTTCTCTCCCTCCCTCGCTATCTATCCCTATTCGTATTCCTCCCCTCCTCTTATTCTTCCTCTCCCTCTTCCTCTTATTCGAGCGGTCGACCTTTGTACGTGGGGATCGGTAAATATAGCATGGGGGTTTACTGGCTCATGCAAGCTTATAGCGTGGACCGTGTCGTGTTCAACAGTTCGGGCTCGTTCTTTCGCCAAATACCGAAAACGCCATCGTGCTTCACCGGCGATGGTTTTAGTGGACGGTGGCAATTTTGTTATTTGGTGACAGCTGGAGGGTGCATAGTTGTCTGGACAACCGAAACAGTTGGGAGTTAACCGTTGCGTCCAATGTGGCCGTTAGCTTGGGCGAGCGCGTTATTTAACGTTGGTCCAATGGATTGGTGGAACTTACTTGGTCGTAGTATTGGAGCACAATTTTCTAATTTTAATTTCCAGATAATTTTAGACTTAGATTATTATAAGAATACCCTATATTCTTTTTCTCTTACAACATCCAACTTTTATTTTATTTTTATTTTTCTTTTAGAAACCTCTTTACCAAAAGTTTTATTATTATTATTGTTATTTAAAAGTTTATAGATTATATATTGGCTGATTAAAAGATCGATCATTTCTTAATATAAAGACATATAAGCTTAGAAGAATATAAAATAATAGGGTGAGTAATTAGGTCAACCCTCCCATTAATCGAGTCATAGAAAGGCTAGTTCAAACCGTTATATCATCATCGAGCCAAATCTATAAGCCAAAAGTTGTTGAGCTCAATGTTCCAAATTATTGTACCACATAACTGGTCTTCCAATCAATCTCACTAAGGAGCAATCAAACCAAGACAAGCTAACGCACAGAGTATGGATATAGATATTTACTAGTTATTACTTACTACACACTTCTTCTTCTTTTTTTGTTGAGGGGATTCACTGGTCACTTAAATTTGGACGTTTGAATTAAAGGATGAGTGGGCCAACATCCAACCGGAGAAGTCCATCTCCTATTTTGGGCTGGCCCAATAAATATTTGATAGTACTAGAATTTGATATCTAATAACTAGGGTAAAAATAAGTCATTTGATGTGATTCCATATATGAGTTTTATTGAATATGAGTTCTATGTGGACACAAATATGAAATATGTGCTGAAGAAATTATTATTTTTGTCCAAATTCATATAATAAAAATAGTGAAATAAGATCAAATTGCTGGACAATTGAATGATGCTATGTCTCTTCTAGCTTTACAAAATGAATTTAGTAAAAATAATGGGATAGTGCCTCGTTTAATTAGCTGTTTGAGTATTCAGGTTTAAATCCCAGCGGCATTGCTAAAATTGAGACATTGTTCTCGCTTCCCTCTAAAAATAATGAATTTAGTAAATGGCAGCAAATCAAGTAGTAAATACAGATACAATTACGATATATAATAATCAATAATTTTCTTTTTAAACCTCAAATTTGAATGATCCACCTAAAATGCTAAGTTGGGTTGAAGTTCTAAACTCTAGCTCTATTGAAACTAGCCAAGTAATTAACCCAAGATCTTCTTCTTCTTCTCTCTCTCTTTCTTGTGATGCAAAAGATCTAAAACTAATAATATGCATTTGAATATTACATCAACTTGGCCGCAAACTACCATGCCATTCTGCTACCAACTTGTATCCTTTACACATCATAACATTCTGGCCAACAAGCTTCATGATTATTGAGTGTACCATTAAGCATTAATAGATCGAAGTGCATGCTATCTATCTCACTCTCTCTCTCTCTCTCTCTCTCTCTCTCTCTCTCTCTCTCTCTCTCTCTCTCTCTCTCTCTCTCTCTCTCTCTCTCTCTCTCTCTCTCTCTCTCTCTATATATATATATATATATATATATCTATGCTTCTGCAACTTGCGAGAGTGGCTGTGTTAATTTGCATGTCTGGTGGTGGATGCAAGTGGTGGTACGTAGTCATGCAAGAATCTCGATGCTCTCCTTTGATAGGAGAAAAAGAAATGGAGATGATCTCCAAGTGGGTGTGAGGTTTGATTTAATTTCATTTAATAATGTGGAGAAGAGAAACACATCCATGTTACCATTTGGTTGCATGGAAGGACCACATGTGCCCATCTAAAGTTCAATGGTTTAAATCATCAAAAACATGCAAGAGAAATTTATAATGAAAAATGTACTAGAAAATAAATATAAAGAAGAGAAGGAAAGGCTTAAAAGAAGAGAAAAATATATATATACACAATGGTGATCTCCCTATAATGAAGATATAAAGAAGGTAATGACTACATACAATTTCTAAATTATAATTTGTCCTGTAAACGAAAATTCTGGCTCCGCCACTATGACAGCGCTAATGTAGGTATAATCTAATGAAAACATATATGCGAGTCTGAAAGGTGTTTAGAAGAACACTTGAATGGTATAACAAGAGTAACGTGTCCTATATGACAAAGGAATTGCAAGTAAAGAATAATAGATAGGTTGAAAGATACACCAACCTAGGCATTTATACTCTGCATGTAATGAATTGATGCTGTAACACCTTTAAATACATTTTATGTATAGGATTATACAAGACTAGCATATAACAGTTGCATTTATGCTATGCAAAGATTATTGCTCGCTCGATAGGGGGGATGATACCATCAACATTAGATGAAGGCATCTGGAAAATTTTCAGACTCATAATTTAAGATCTAAGTCTAGTTCCTGTGTGTTGCCTGAGTCGGAGTTTGGACTCGCCGAATCTGTTACCGACTCGCTCCGGTGGTGGTGGTGGTGTCTTCTCTTGTAAGCTGAGTCCTGCGAGTAGATGTAATCAATCGAGTTTTAGGTACCTTTTTTTTCCAATAACTGTTAATATATACATACTAAGAATCAGCAGACCTCGTAGCATTGATTGAAGAGGGGCAGCGTTACCGTAGATTGATCGTAATGTGGCGTAGAAATATTATGATGACTGAATTGAGGTCTGGTGATGAAGATGAAAAAAGATAAGGATATATGAATAGTAGTAAGGTTTTCTAATTTTATGTTTAAATAGTTTTGATAGAAAGAATGGAATGAACAAATTAGTACCTGATAATGGAACTAGATAGAGATTCGCAGTACTTTGCGTTGCTTCCTTCAGTTCCATATGAGATCTAAAAACATGAAGAACATAAATTTAAAAAAAAAATTGGATGAAAGATGAAAACTATATTGTTCTAGTTGTTATATATGTACTAAAAGAATGGAAGAATATATTGTTGATATATATCTTTTCCTTCATCAAGATGAGCTTACCATGAAATTCGGATGATAAGTAGTGAACTTAATGGAAGAAGAGGAAGACGACGACGCCATCTCTCGCGCATCCTCCTGCCAAAAGTAGGGAATTAGCATCCACCATGCATCTACCTCTACCCCCATGACATAGAGATATATTATCATAACTTCATTCAAAGTGCATATTTCTCTTTGTGTCTGTGTGTGTGTATATATATATATATAGATAGATAGAGAGAGAGAGAGAGAGACCATGTTGAGGTTGTCATGTAATGAAGATTGGAGAGAAGGATGATGGTATCCAGTCATTTCACTCTGTAATCTGATCTTCTCCAATTGAGCAACTCCAAGGCCTCTCTGAGGTTGCTTTGGCTTCTCTGAATTGCTCTTCCTCCCTTTCTTTAAAGAAGTAGGTCTTCCACTACTGAAGCCAAATTCACCAAGGTTGTCCCCCATCTACTACAACTCCTAAAGTCCTACCTATGATGCCTATCTACAACCCTAGAGAGAGAGAGAGAGAGAGAGAGAGAGAGAGAGGATCTAAGAAGAAGAAGAAGAAGAAGAGAGAGGAATAGTTGAATTTAATTTATAGATCTATTGGAGTGAATACAAGATGGATGGATCCCCAAGATCTCTCCAAAGTTGAGCCAATGACTAGGTTTACAACGGTGGAAAGGGATCGCAGGATGAAGACTGAAGAGAGATACTATGGGATGGAAACTCCTCTCCTTTTTTTTTTTAAATTCTCTTTCTTCCTCTCCATATATGTTTACATTTAATTTGTGGTTAGGATGTTGCTATATTTCTTTATGGTGTGACGTACCAACGTGATATAACGCCAACCTTTATTTATAAATAAATTAATTAATAAACCTCCAGAGCTACTTATTCGTTAATGAACATAGATCTTTGTCTTAAACCTTTATAAAAATCTATCCCAAAACACCCTCTAATTTTAATTTCTCTTCGTACCTCCAAATTAAATACTTCTGTTATTAATATAATTATCTCTTAACATAAAAGAGATTGCCCGTATCTTTTCGGTAGATGGGAGGGGTTGTTAGGGATCCATTTAGAATCGTACCATCCATGTTATCGGGTTTTGGTAATCAGATCCGCTTCACGTGCCGAGGTGGACCACGAGATTATGGGTTAGTTGGCAATTCTATCATTTGTAAATTAGGATGATTCGTTTTAGATTATTAAAAAGGATACTTGGTCAATTATGGCCTAATTATAATTTATTATCATATTTGGGGAGGATTCCTTCTGTCTCCTAATTTGCAAAATATACCAAGATCTTTGTTCATTAACAAATACTGTGTCCGGATATCGGACAATTATATGGATGGAGCAATTTTTATTAATTAAGGGCTTCTTTTGCAAATAATAACATTACTTATTGTTAAAACCCATCATCTCCTTTTATAAATTTAGAACTAATTAATGTTTCTGATTATACTACAGAAAAACACCAGACTCTCTGTTTCTCATCTAAATTAAGAGTAAAGTAATTATATTCCTGGGGTTTTTTTTGAAAATAAATATACTCATGGAGATGAGGTTTTTAATAATAAATCCGAAATGTTGGAGGTTATTTGCTTATTTCTTTTCTCTTTTTATATTAAATTACAATATGATTGATATTTAAAAAGGATCACATGCTCACCATGAACTAATTTTTTTAATATTTAGAGAAGGTTCGTCTATTAGTTCTGTTGTGGACTATGCTTGGCCATACTTAAAGAAAAACGTATAATTAAGGCATGCTTTTAAATTTCGAATTTTGAATTCTTAATTTGAAAGTCAACTTTTATTATGTGGTCTGCTTCTAATATTTAATATGAACAAAGTAGGTGGTATCTCTTTTGCACTATTAAATTTAGAGGTAAAATCATTTTAGGTCTCATTTGTAAGTTTTTCATCAAAATGGAACCCCTTTCATAATAAATTTAATCGGTAGACTAAAATGATCAGCGATTTCACTGTCTACGAAGGAGCTAAATAAAATTTTAAATTTTTAAGTAACTGAGATAAAAAAAAAATGTTTGACATATTTACTTCCATGATCCAAGATGACCCATGAAGTTAAAAGAGAGAAATTAACTAAATTGATGTACATCTAATATAATAAGTGTCATTAGTATCAAACTATTAAAGATAAACATGGGATCCATCAACAAGTTTTATAAACAACTTAAATTTTGACGTTAAATTGTTCAATACAAATGCATATTCGTGCATAAGAAATAGAATTATAATTTATTTAAATATATTTTATAATTAAACACTTATTTATACATAAGATAAATCACGTGATAAGTTATCTATAAAATTTTATCATATATAAAATGTGTGATAAAGCTATGCACATTTTTCGAGCAAAATTTTTAGTATACTTAACATAAGTATTTATAGTTTAGGAGCTAAACATAAATTTATTTAAGTTAATCATTATGCTTTACAATCAAACAATAAAATGTGAGTAAAATTATAAATATACTAATCTTTATTTGGAGAGGTGTACATAAATTTATCCTGTAACTTTTTTTTTATTATCCACACATCAACAGAAACACATATTTGTTATAAATTCTTCTTCTAATTATTGCACGGTTAGTACTTGACACCCTGAAAATAAAAAATAAGAACTCAAATAATGTACAAGAAAACACGTTAAATTTATCATGTTAAATAATCTAAACTTTTGGCATTTACAAAAGAAGATAATAAATTATGAGATTCTTGTACTGTATTGCGTTAACATCAAATGGATATCCCTGATAATGAACTTTGATCTATTAATATTAATGTTGACCCAACTAAAATCCATCCAATAAACAGGTGACGAAATTCTCAGATGAAAGCCAAGTCCTCATCTCATGGGCTAAAACCTCAACATGACAATTGGAAATCTTTAAACTGATCAAATCTAACCATTTGCTCAAATTTAAGATAAAACTAAATCCAAGGAGTATGGTGTGGTCCAATTTTTTAAAGTACATCTCCCCTTTTAAAAACATTAGGGGGAGGGGGTGGGGGAGATGGAAAATATGTGTCTCTTTTAATAAAGAGTAAGAAAGGGAAAGATTACCCATTAAAGTCAAATGACTATATATTATGTTACGTTCGCATCTTCTACACTATTGGCACAATATTTCTACATAAGTTGAGATCAATCGATGACACTGGACATAAGCTCTTCACTTAGTTATCGTTGCCAGCACCATAAGAAGAGCACAACAAGATATTTAACGCGTCTAAAAATCTTTAATAATGTTGGTATAGGTAAGAATAAATATACAAAAAGGTTGAAACCTTAGATCACGTAAAGACTTGACACACACAAACTTATAAATCTCTATCACAGCAAAAAAAAATAATGAACAACAAAACAAAATGAGAAAATAGACAACTGCAACGGCGGTCACAAGCGTACTCAAAATGTCAGCCACCATAAAACTCTGAATTTATTACCCTTGTTGACACCTACTTGCTTCTGAGCCTTACAAATGAGTTGTGTCGGCTTAAAGCTCGGGGACAAGCAGTTAGGATGATGACAAGCCCGATAGCTGCAACAATAGTGACCTCAACGATCCAAGATGAAACATGATGCTAAAAAGAAAGGAGAAGACATAAGAAACGGATGAAGTAGAACGAGTAAAAAAAGGGAGAGAAGAGAGGGAGAAGACCACTGGCAACAACCGAGAGAGCCTTCTTAAAGAGCAGAGTTTTTGTTTTGGTTTTTTGTTCAAAATTTCTAGAATATGAGGTTGGTACCATATACCTAGGCTGGTTATCTTAAAAGTCCTCAGCATGACAACATATATAACACAATACTATAAGAGGTCACAATTGAGATGGAAGTATAAAGAAATCTTAATGCGTGTCACCTTCAACATGCCTCTAAACTAATGATTTAAACTAATGGGAGAGATGGTGATCGGAGAGAGAGGGTTGTGTTCAAATTTTTATTTTTATTTTTCGTTTTTTATTTATTTTTATTATACCAAGTGAACGTATAGAAAATGTGCACCGGATTAATTATACTCTAATTTATTGGAATTTACTACAAATAAGGATAACAGATTTGTGTATTTTGTATGTATAAAGATTTTTTTTATAAGCAATTCAAGAATCAAGAATAAGCTTTTGAGTTCCGATCTCATTAAAATCTATCTTCCCACCACGAATAATTTATAAGATTATATATTATTATATAGATGCGTATTGTGCATGTCTATATTATTACGCATATAAAGAATGTATTCTACTCATTGCACATAAAATAAGTGCATAAAAAGTTATGAAGTTGGGTATGTATTTGCTAATGTGATTTTGAAATAGAATTATCTTATAAATTATTTGGTACTTTCTTAATAGAAAAAAAAGGGGGGGAAATGAATAAAAAATATATCTATATATATATATAGAGAGAGAGAGAGAGAGTCTTTTGCAGTTAAGACCTCGTAATTAAAGCAAGCAACAACCACAGTCCACACTACACGCTCCACAGCGATCACCGGAGAGCAAGTGTCGCGATCGAATCGAGGAAGTCGACGAGTCGATGCAAGAAAGCGTTCTCTCCTCTCGGAGATCAGCTCCCAGCCCGCAGGAGGATGAGGACGACGACGAGGAGGTCGTCGGCGACGAGTCGAAGACTCGGAAGCACGCGTGCCTCGCCTCCCAGATCTTCGCCAAGTACACTCGTCTCGTCGCCTCTTCCAGCCGTTTCCTCGCCGTCGCCTTCTCGGTCCTAGTCCTCCTCTCTGTTCTTGCGTTCTTCTTCTTCCGTTCTAGCCCCGTCGTCTGCGTCTCCCCCTACGACTCTCTCTCCCGCAACGCCCTCTTCACCAGAAATCTCGAGGGCCTCGCATCCGATTTCGGTTCTCTCGGCGTGCCTTGGTGTAAGTTGCTACGAATCTCCGTTTAATTCGATTGGTGATTGGAGTTTTAAAGTTAGGATTTTTGTGGTGTTTTTTCTTGTCTTCTCGTTTGGGGTTTCTTTTTAATTGACGGAGACAGTGGGGGGATTTATGAAATCTTGGCCTTTCTCTTTTGAGTCATGGCTGCATTCTTGGATTCTTAGCGGTTGATTCTGACGAGTTCTTGGTCAAAGTTAGGGTTTCATGGGTTTTTCTTCGTTTTCCCATTTTTAATAGCTTGTTCTTTGAATCTATTATTCTCCCTTGCCATATTCCCAATAGTGATGCTTATAATGCCATGATATGCTGCCATTACCTAATTGTAGTTTGTTCATGAGACTATGGTGCTCAGCAGTTCAAGTGATGCGATATACGAGTCTTTTCTATTGTCATAGTCTCTCAATTCTTGTTCTTGGCTAAAGGCAGATCGAAACATGGGAAAACAGTAGAGTGGACTACGAAGGATCTGCTCATGGGCTTGCAGGAGTTTGTACCAATATATGAGAATCGTCCAATTAAGAATAACATGTATGGGATGGGATTTGACCACAGTTTCGGGCTCTGGTTCATGACCCGGTGGCTGAAGCCTGATCTGATAATAGAGAGTGGTGCTTTTAAGGGGCATTCGACCTGGGTTTTACGACAGGCTATGCCAGAGACGAGGATTATTTCTCTGTCACCACGCCACCCGGAGAAGTATCTGAAGAAGGGGCCGGCGTATGTTGATCAGAACTGCACTTATTTCACCGGGAAGGACTTTGTTGATTTTGGTAGTGTTGATTGGGGGAAAGTTATGAAGAAGCATGGAATTTCAGATTTTAGTCGGGTTGTCGTATTCTTTGATGACCACCAAAATGAGTTGAAAAGGTAATTTTGTCGCACCCTATCTTAGGCAAAAATATGACGCTTCCACATTGTACCAGTGTCACTCTTCCATCATTAATTCTATTTTTGCTGAACTTTGCCTTTTCTCTAGTGATCCCTTTTTTTTTTTTTTTTTTTTTTTTTTTTTTTGGTGATGTATACAAATAGTTTCCATGAGGTGCCAATGTGCCATAATCTTGTCACTGACAAATTCTAGTATGACTCTTGTATGTGCATGAGCCATGCAGTTCACTGACATTACTTATAATCTTTTTATAGCTATAATGGGGTGTGTTTTTAAGTTGTGCACTTTGCTTGCATGTGTAATAGGTTGCAGCAAGCACTGAAGGCTGGATTTCAGAATCTCATATTTGAAGATAACTACGACACTGGAACTGGTGATCATTATTCCTTAAGGCAGATATGCGACCAGCCGTACATTAGAGGTATGTTCCTGTGTGTTTACTTAGGTTTTATGATGCATCTATTCCTATATATGCATTTTTATGCATGACACCTTCATATTGGCATGCTTTTAGTGTCATAATAATGTTAAGGTGAACGAACTAAAATAGCTTAGTATGCAATTTTCTGGTTCTTATGGGCTTGTGCTGTAGCTGCGGAATAGCTTAGTGCTTTTTGGTTTCTTAGCTGTCTAAAATCTTGTTTCAATGCATAAATAGCCTTGGCACCGCAACCCCTGTTATGTTATCCTTATCCTTTTGTTGAAAGTTGGATCTAAGAAATCTAAGATGAACTTCTAATTATTATGTACTTCTAGCATTGTTTTTTCAGCCAAGATTTTGCTTGATGTCATTACACCTTAAGATCTTTAGATCATAGAAAGGTGGTCATTTTCGCTATTAATCTCCTGATGAATGAAGATTATTTTCCCTTTTAATCTCCTAATGAACCATTACAACTTTGTATAAGGTGACAAAAGGATTACAGAAAATATCAAATATGATGTCTTAGTTAATTATGGTAGCTAATTAATATTGAATACTTTTAAGCTATGAGGCCTTATCTTCAATCTACACTTTGTTCTCTTACTCTTGCTTGGTTGACTGTTGTGATTAAACACTTATCTCTGTGTACTCTGCACTGCACATTATGTTCAGTGTTTTTTTGCTATTGTTTGTGTCGACTCCTTTGATAGGACAAATATTTATGCATCTTTTTCTTTCCTGTGGCAGTGGATTGTAATTACATATCTCGCTAACTTGACCTTCAAGATGTTTCATTTTCATTTTTCTGCTGTAGGTGGTGGACACAGCTGTTTTACAGATAGTGATGAGGCAAGAATAAGATCCAAAAGGAAAAAGATGTGGGAGAAAGCTGTGGACATAGATGAATTATGCGGGAAGGGTGATGGTTGGTGGGGTGTTAGAGGATACATGCGAGATGATTTTAACCACAGTAATAAAGCAATTTCGTACGCAGACCATTTCAAGAATAGTAGATTTCTGGAGTCAGTGTTGGATATATACTGGGAGCTCCCTCCAGTAGCAGGCCCCTCGCTAACTCATCAAACCAGATACGATCCTGCCCGTTCGCCAGATCCGATAATTGAAGATGGTCGATATCGGTCATTTCAAAGGCTTGGGCTAGGAAGATTAGAAACATCAGTTTTCAATGGTTATACACAGATGGTCTATGTTCAGATATCTGTCTCAAACTCTTAGGTATACTAGAAGAAAAATTTTCAAGGTGACTTTTGTTGCACTATCTTTTTTGGCGTATTGAAATCTAACATTTGTTTCATCTTTTTGTTTATCTGGTTACATTTTATGGTTGAGAACTATGCTCTTTTGCATGTAGTTGATGTCTCCATTTGTAGGACTGATCTTTAGGGCTGTTCGGTTGTCTAAGAATAAATGGTTCTTCTGGGATAAACCCTTTTTGTCCTATAATAGTGCTGCTGCCGCCAAACTCACCTTTTTCTTTTCTTATCTCAATATTTAGGTGGGATAAAAAAACTGAGCTAATCAAGTGAGTCATCCAATTTTGGCAGGTGATGTATTGTGTCATATTTGGAAGGCTATTTATGTTAACTATTATAATACTATAGGACTTTAATATATTTATATATTATGATGTTATTTGTGATAGTGTTTGTGTAAATTATAATGAATTCGGTCAAATTATTTTTTGGACAAGAATTCTAAAAATAATCTTAAGGAGACAATATAATAATCATAAAACAAAATTACAAATGTCTATTTATATTAATTTTAAAAAAAAGACAATAAAATTAATTTGATCATTTATATATTTTATCCTTCCTTTATCCCCTGATGAGTCTCTCCTTTATCTCTATCTTAATTTTTCTTTTACCCTGCAACTATTCGTAATATTCAGGTAGAAACGGTATCAATAACCACTGCAGGGAGCCCAATGATTTTATCAAGTTTGAACGTTAAGAAGTCAAATCAGATTGCTTCCCTTTTTAAAAGATCGAATGGAACCGTCATATAGACAAATAAAATCCCTTCCTACTATCTTCGCTATGGAGAGAAGGAAAAGAACAAAAAAATTTCAAAATTTGAGCTTGCCCTTGAGATCAGACGGAGAACAGAGCAACAATAGATCATAGGCTGATGCATCTTATTCTTCCAGCGCCAACCAAACTAGTTCTCTAAGGACAAATAATTCTCAAGCAAATCTCTCAGGAGGAGCCATTAGGAACTCATCAAAGGATAAATGCAAATGAGAGAAGTCAACAAGGTAATGATAAAACTGCAACCACAATCCAGACGGCAACCAATTTCCAGACCACCTAAAGGTATGAGTTGACTTGTGTCGTGATCAGTTGATCCAACTTTGAATCGATAGAGGTCAAACAAGCTGAGATGATTATATAGTGCTTGAATAGTAGTAGTAACTACATAGGGGTCATCAAAAGTGACAACAATGCATGAGAAAGATACAGTGACTTAATGACTGTTTAAATTAAACAACTCTAGAGATGTCTCAGAAGTTCACCACAAGTTTTACTTGATACATAATTAACCATGAGAAATAAACCTTGCATCTTCCTCGTCAAGAACATCAGCATCCTTTTGATTTGTATGCACTTTCATCTATGGCTTACAAGTGCTGCTTGTTACTGTCTCAATTACTCCAAGGCCCGAGGGGCTGCACAGAGAGAAAAATAGTTACACCACAGTAAGCATGATATGATCAATAAACTAATATAATAAGGTCTTGTCATTCGAGACCGGTCTCTTTTTGAAGAGATGATACAGTCAATCATTTACTCTCTCTTTGGAGAGTGCTTAAAGTCCCGATCAGCGTGCTGTAAGTATCCCTTTTTGTTTTGGCAGAATGCTAAGTTTCATTGATAAATTGCGACAAGTCACATGATCAAGTTGAGAGTTATTTGCTTAGAACCTATCAATCACTGTGACCATACAGGAACCAGGATGAATAAAGTTTGAAATAGCACATATAACAAGGAAACTTTATATGAAGAATGATGCCAAAAGATAAAAAGAATTTGTAAATTGTGCTCATTTCACCATATCAAGGAAGAATAATGAAATTCAGTTTTTTGTCACTTAACATCATGTCCTATATTACAATCGCTACTTTGCTATTGCTACAAATACAATGACGTGAATGATGAGATTTCACACTGACAAGACTTTAAGTATGAAAGACAATGGTTAATTGATAGCTTTTTAAATTCAAAGAGTCAATAGTTAAGGGTTCTTTGGAAGAAGTAATATGTGTAAGATCTCAGACATGAAGAAAAACCGATGATGCATGACTGAGAAACAAATCAACAAAACAATGAAGCACCCACAGATCAATAAGAATGAATACAAGTAGAACATCGTACAGATAGATATAGATAATATGTCCATACCATTTCCAGTTGCATCTGAACCCTTCATGATTCTCAACTTCTGACATGAAATGATGAACATACTGCAGTCGCAAGCATAAATAATAATATCAAGAATAATTTTGTATACAAGTGATAAGAATAATTTATCACTAAGAAAATAAAAACAAGTTACAAATCTTTTTTAGGATAAGCATGAAAATGTAACTTACAGTTATAAAAAGTAAATGTTGTTTATAAATTAAAAAGATCTCATCCATTAAGTGAACACCTTGATTTGGAGCACAAGTAATATGTTGAAATATGGAGGATATGTGTGAAAGAAGGTAGCAGGATGGTCTTTTCATAAGTTATTAATCTAAACTTATACTTGTCAAACTTATTTTTAAAAGCTGTATATCTTTGTTGGGGAGTTAAGAAGGAAATGAGGTTGCAAGAGTAATCCTTCCATACATTATTCTAATAGAAACTATTTTTCAAATAATGTAGATCTTTGTCGATGCCAAGTCTTGTCTATATATGATGTGTTCCATTCATTATAACTATAGCTTCTTACTTCTTAGCTGCAAATTGTACCCTCACCATATGAAGTCGATAAAAAAGTACAAAAGTTATAATACTCACTCCCATGGAACATCACCAACAAGCATCCAGTCACCATCCTTGTCTTCGTAAGTAAGAACATACTCAGATCCTTGAAGAGTATCAATCATTCGACTCTCACTAATCCTCTCTCTGCTTGATACTTCATTTGAACTGCATTGGCCTGAAATGTGCAAATTAAAGAGAGCTCTTTTTGCAGAAAGACAATCTCAAAAGCAATAAAACATCTGTTATTGATTACTTGTCAACCTCCACGCAGAATGGAAAAAAAAAACAAAAGAGAACCTCTTCTGGGAGACGCAAAAGAACCAGATAAGAGGTCCTAGTGTGATCATATGTCTGCAGAATTAACAGAATAATCAAGTACTCCTAAGCAGGCAGCAGTAAAACTAACAAGTTGGTCAGAGATCCATCTTCGGTTAATATGTCACACCTTCACACCTCATCACATTAGATAACAGAGAAAGAAAAACTGAAAAATGTCCTACCGTACCAAAAACCAGCTAATAAAAAGAAAATATAAATCTATTGGAGCTCACCGATGATAAAGCAGCTGAACATCTTCTCAAGAGCAAGTGAAAGCTCCTTGTAGTTAGAGTAGGTTTTAAGATCCACTTTTCTAAGATATGGTGCCCCATCCATGCTGACTTTAATATATAGACATCCCACCTCTTGTTTCCCTTCATCATCTTCTTTGTTTTTGGAGGAGTTTGAAGCCATTGTATTCTTTCGGTAACTCCGGATGGGTGGCCAACCGACAACCTGTGCCCTATCACATATAATTTTGCTTAATCTCCTGACAAAACATGTGTACTGCTGCAAGACTCTTACAGAAATAACCAGAGTCTTCATGAACTATGCAAGCTTAAAGAGGTTAACAGTGACACCAGTACTGAAGGTTTTCTCCAGGGCAGAAAACTTCAGTAGAAAAGATAGATATGATAAATCTAAACAATATAAAAGAGAATATCGGTAGAACTTTCAAGCTTATCAGATTAAATGCCATGTTATAAGGAAAATGCAACTCAAATCACTTAAACGATGGATAATAGAAGTTATGTAAAAGAGTAAGATTACTCGAGGACAAACTATGGTAATAAACCTATAGGAATTAAAGTTATGATGAAAAAGAAGAGTTATCTAATTCCTCTTTTCCAACAACAACAATGAATGAACTGCTTATTACATTAGCAATTAACTGAACAAGAAAGCAACTAGCAGTTGATTGAACAAATGAGGTAACATCAACTAACATTTAGAGATGAAAACAGAACGCGATGAGCAAAGATTGAAGACATCAGTTACACAAAACTTTCACACTATTATTCATAAAAAAATGTAAACCAGGAAAAATTTCAGCAATCTAATGGGATTAATAGCAAGAACTAGCATCGAGTTAAAATTTAAAGCAAGCCAAAAGAATCTCGAACATACTTCGCAGCAGGCGCAGCTAAACCAGAACCAACTTTCCCCTTATTTTCCTGGCCCGTAGCCTTTCCCACCCCACCGAGATCCTTCGCCGGCGACGCCACGGGGAGCTTCCCACTTCCATTTTCTCCTCTAGGCGAGAACAAAATCCCACCTTTCCCCAAACCCACCTCCGACCCCCCTCCTCCGGAGAAAACCCACTTCGCGGATCCATCAATAGCATCAGAAAACCCCCTCTTCGCCCCAGAACCGAAGCTTTTGGGGAGCCCAAGAGTGAGACCGACCCCTTCCCCTCTCTCGGGAAACTCAGAACCGGGGAGCCCGAGTCTTAGCTCGGTTTCCTTGAGATTGAGATGACCAATGAGCTTGCCGTTGTCCTCGGAGTTTGACACAGTCGAGGAGGAGGAGGAGGAGGAGGAGGAGATCTTGGTCGAGTTCTCCATGGCGGATGTCTCTGCCAGGCCTATGTAATCGTGCTCTAGTGGTGGCGTCATCAGAACTAGTGTTTGGTTTCTAAGTGGAGGGGAAGAGGAAGAAGCTTCGTGGAGCGCAGTAATGGAGGTTTTGGGTGGTGGCTGTGATATATAGTCTCACTTTTTAACAGAGTGGGAAGAAAGGGGAGTGGAGAGTGGAGAGTGAAGGTAGAGAGAGAGAGAGAGTGAGAGAAACAAAGAATCCAGGAGAAGATTATGTTGAGCAAAAGGATTAAAGTGCAATAAAGGTTAGCAAAAAAGTCTAATTTATAAAATTATCTCAACCGCTTTTGCAAATAAAACCACTAATACTGCTTACTATTAGTATTAAACAGATAGTTATAAGAGAGGATTAGCCGAAAAGAGAGGGTGCTTTGTTTAATATTAAACTTTGTTCGTGATGGGAAAGACGTACTCTTTTTGGGGCAGACACACCGACAAGTGACTGAAAGTTCTCCGACAGCGTTGCAGATAACTCTCTCACCCTGATCACTTTTCGTATTCTTGTCATTAAAAGAATGGCAGGATTACACTTCACCCCCCACATTTTGGTAAAATTACAACCCAAGGCCTCCTTTTTCGTATTTGCATTTTGAAACCTACGGTTCGGGCTTTATTACGAGAAGAGTATTTTGTCCGGACTCAGGAACTACACTTGATATTTTATTTCAAAATATCTTCCACGGAAGAGGGCGAGTGCTAACCGTTACCCAAAATTAACTCAACATAATTCTTTTAGGACAAAACCTAAATTTATAATAATATAGGGTGTGAAATGTAAGTTTCTCCAAAAATTATCTTAGATAGGTAGGTGACCGATCCCATTTATTAGGGGTAGAGAAGTAATTTGATGTAACGAGATCTCCCCTTCAATGCGCACCAGCAATGCTCGTGTGGTTAAAGTACTCGAGAGGTAATTAGTTCTACATTTATTAACGCAATTAAAATAATAATAATAATATAATAAAATATAGGGTATAAATTATAAATTTCTCATCTTCTCCTCCTGCATCTTATTGAGATATATGCAAGTCAATTAAAGTCTGCAATACCCGCAGCTTTCCCGGTCGTCGTCCTCATACATCGATCTCACACCCCCCCTCCCCCCCATGCCGATCGATGCCGGCATCATCCGTCATTATTATCGTGCTCGAAACCACCCATCCCACGCCTCAGATCGGTCGTCGATGGCCATCCATGCCCATGCATGCGTGCTACCGACCTCGCCGGTGCCATCAATGTCAGTCCATTCCTCCTTTGTTCTTTTCCAAGAAACACCAAAACTCCACTGCCTGAAACCCCACCCAACCTGCCCCTTTTCCTATTCCTATTCCTCAATATATACACTATACATAGAGCCTCCAATGGTTCAAGCATTAACCTTCATTAATAACACTACAATTTTCACTTTACACCCTCTCTTTTTATGATTCTCATAAAAATACTCCCTAACAAAAGTGTATCTTAAAGAGAGATGGGTAAAAGAAATCAATATCTGTAGTGTAAATCATAAATTCATGAAGAGATAGGTTGCGAAATGTAAAGTTGCCTTGAGATAAAGACTTGTGCTATTGTGGAGTAGTTTGGTTTGGTTTTGCTTTTCGCAAAGCAATATCATTAGGAGAATGGACTTAAGCCCGACAAGGCACCGAACCCGTTTGTCGTGGGGCGTAAGTCAACACTTGTCCGTGACTCTCGACACCAGGTCAATTCACCGGGGCCGTTTGACAATATTAATGTTTTCAACTCCTTTTCCTGTTTGTTTTAATCGGTAACTCACCTATTTTTAAGAACAACTTTTGTTGATTAGGTGCGAAGCTTCTTTATTTTCCTAATTATATAAATAGGCAGAGCCAGAATTTTTACTGAGTGACTTACATAATACTAGTAGAATTAAATGTATTCTATTCTCACTAATTAAAACGTAATTAAATATTTGACAGGACAATTAGAAAACATTTACCCCCTTATATAAATTTTTAGGGTTTAATTATTGTGGGCCCCACATAAAGACCTATGAATAGAATAAATAATGGGCAAATACTTGTTTAAGAAAAAAAAAAAAAGTTGACAAAATTTAAGGATTTAATTCGCCCTTTTCTGTTTCGAATCAAATAAATATGGAAAGAGGTAAAGATATTATCTCCTGTTAATTTGTATTTTTGTATGTGCATTAAAAGGTGGCCTGGCTACAGACATATTACCAGTAGCTTTTCCAACATGCTGCAAAAGAACAATTTCCAACATGCTGCGTGTTTCTCCTGCAAACCTTTGCACAAGTACCCAAAATTTCTATGCGCCCCCCCCCCCTCCTTCATCGCTTATTGCAACTAGTTACTAGTGTGCACACGTGCCACAAGAATCCCGTGTATCCTTTTTCTTAATGCTTATACCCCCCACGTCTTTGCTTAAAAAAATATAATTTTGGTTGTAACGGTATTCTCAAAATCAAATATATTAGAAATCACATAAGATACATATTCAGCGGTACACCTGTACCAATATTTGCAATATTAAATGAATCCTCATTGAATCTTATTGGTAATAGTACCAATAAGTTGGCTAGCATTCACTAAGAAGGATTGTTTCAGTTGGAGGAGGTTTGATTTTGTTGGTATATTTTCATTGTCAAGCCCAAAGTCTTTCTATTCGTTCCTAGGTTGTGGAACCTTATCATTGATTGATACTTTCTGGTTATTATGGAGTTTTTGACCAAACTATTTTTTTATTATCAAAATAGACTACTTTTAAATTTATATTTTAGCAATGCTGAACTAATCGGTATTTTATATTTAAGCAAAAATACTAATTAATTTAATATTTTTTAAATTTTAAAATACTGAAATTATTAGTGATATATATTATTTTAACTTAATCTTTCAGCTACAGTGAATTAGCTTTATTTGATAATAAGTTTGAGGGACTAAAAAGCATAAAAGGGGGTCTAGTTGTGTTTTATGATGTTGCAGTGTTTATTTGTTTATTGATACTTTGTTCTACTATAATCTATTGATAGATTATTTACTATTTTAAGTTGATATTTATATATATACACATAAAACATATGTTTTCTTTACGCTTACTTTTCAATAAATATAAAATTAAATCTCAATAACTTAATTAAAAATTAATAAAAATACTCGTAACTAAGGGAAATATATAAAATATAGAACAAAAATATTGTTTTATCTGAATTATTGAAAATTTAATGGTTAGTTAACTTGATAGAATATCTATAATAAAATAAATATATGGAAATACGATGGATATATAAATAAATGAAAGATTTTTAAAGGGTAGACATACAAAAAATATTATTACAAAATAATTATGTAATTATGGCTGTTAACTAATTGATCTTGTCCTTTAAACAACAGAAAGGAAACAAACAAAGCAAATTAATAGCATTCCAACCTTAAATGGGCTCCACTAATGTGATTACTTAACTACCGTTGATTTGACAAGGTTAATCCTATACGAACGGCTATTGTTCAACCAACCCACTCCAGCTGGACACGTGGCATCTTGCGGGGGTTGCACCGCGAGCCAATCCAAAGATACCCAACTAAGCTCACCAACCTGGGGCCCACTAATCATAACTCTTGGAGCAGTAAGGAATCGAGTCCGTGCGATTCGTATTGGTCGGTAGGGATTGAGTTGCATCGCAGGATAAGGATGCCGTGACCGATGGAGCAGATCATCCATCACATCTCCATCGGACGGCCAAGAAACGAATTCGGTGCTGCTAATACATCGTCGTCAGTGTGGGAGAGGTCAGATGAACACCGTTCCGTCGCTCTCGTTCTCGGCTCGTCCCTTACGACTGGGCCGCCATTTTTATTTATATTTTTTCTCTCTAGTTTATTGGGTTCTGGAGCAGGTATGAGGAAGCGCATCCATGGTTGATCGGCAGGTTCAAGGAAGAAATGAAGCGCCAGATCTCCATTTGACTCTTTTGAAGATATCGTCAAGTAATCCTTTTACACTTTCTTTTTTGTTCTGATGATACTTCGGATTTGGAGATATGGGTCTTGCTTGTGGAGATGTGTTTCATTTGAATCCGAAGGAAAGTTTGTATGTTTGTTATCCTCGGTGTGATTTGGAACGAATAACATTTTTATCTGGGCTAATTCTTCTGTTGGATTTCTTCTTTTCTTCTCTTTAAAGTCTGAAGAAACTATCTTTGATTGGTTCTCGTTGGTAATTCTAAATCCCTTTTACTTTCAATGTCCCGAGACACCTTAGAAGAATTTTTCTTTGCAACACCCTTTTTTTTTTTCTTCTGGTCATGCTTTAAACTGATTGGGGTTAATTGGCTTTGCAGTTTAGAGTGGATTGAGCAAGAAAAATGGAGTGGAATGGATCATTCAGTCGCGTTGCCCAGAAGCCTTTTAGATTTACATCCCTTTGTACATAGTTATAGGACGATACTAAGGAGTTGCAGATGCAAATCTCTCGAGGATGAGGCACTGGACGATTCATATGACTCCATGGATCTAAGCGCTATCTAATTAAGAGAGGAGGCAAAGCAGTTGATTCAGTTTGGAATTCAATTAGTTGATGCTCTGAGATGGAGGGCTGAGTTATGTGGTGATTGGAAGACATGTTGCTTAAGGATTAGTTTCTTGTTTTGCAATATTTTGCAACTGGGTTCTTTGACAGCTAACACTGTTGTGATAAAGCTGGATTTCTATTCGTAGCCACATATGTGAAATTAGAGCAAGTTCTGAAGTGAATTAGCAGTTGGAATCTTTGTGTTATTTATAAGTAAGACAATGGCATCTCTTAGAAGAAGTGCAGCAACAATGCAGCGAGCAGGAGAAGAATTTATGGATCCTTCACCTTCCCCAAAGTTGTATTATTCTCGGACCTACTTTGCTTTCAGGGGATTGCTAAATTCGTTTCTAATTTCCTTAAATTTGGTCGCATTGTATACTAAAGTCAAAGCTAACTGCTCAGTTCTATTGTTGCAAAGACATCCTCGGTCTCCAGAGAGGTCAAAATCAAGAGGAATAAGCTGGAAGAAGGTCTCGTTCCATTTTGTTATCTTCTTTACTTTTGGAATTTTTATTGGTTTCATGCCATTCTTCTCAATAGATATTTCCAAAATTATTGCATACCAACATGAGGGGTTTACCGTAGAGGAGAATATAACAGCTGATAGTATTCAGCAGAAATCTTATTCGGTGAAGGAGGAGGTTTTATTGTTTGAGCCAGAAACCAATGACACCACTGCTGCTATATTGAATGTGAAAAATGAATCTCTTGATGCCTCATACCGTAAACCAACCTTTAATGAAACTTCTAATGATTCAGATTTCATTGCAAGGAAGCTTCTAATAATTGTGACACCAACGTATGTTCGGCCATTTCAAGCATATTATCTAACTCGCCTAGCCCATGTGCTACGACTTGTACCATCTCCTCTTCTGTGGATAGTTGTAGAGATGTCTTCACAGTCTGTGGAGACAGCACAAATTTTGAGGACAACTGGGGTCATGTACAGACATCTTATTTGTGAGCATAACCAGACTGGCATAAAGAAGAATGTGGCTTGCCAAAGAAATGTTGCACTTTTGCACATTGAGAAGCACCATCTTGATGGTATAGTGTACTTTGCTGATGATGATCAAATGCACTTGGTCGACCTGTTTGAAGAAATGAGGAAAATCAGGTAATCAATTCTCTCCTGCTTGATGTTTTATCGAACGTGAGACTACTAATGTGATTTAGAAATTTATTTCAATTTATTCTTGTATCAATTAGGCTTGATTTCCATGTTACTAGATCTTTCAACTTCAGCTGCATGTGATGCCCCTGTTTTGAAACAGTCTGACTGTACCTAAAGTAATGTCATAAATGTTGTGCGTGCGTGTGTTGGCGTTCGATCTGTTATGTACCACTAATATTGTGTGATTCCGATTCAGCTCATGGGACTGTGATTTGAGCATGACATTAGGCATCTCATTCATTTAGTTCAAACTTCAGGTCATCCTTGATTGGTTAGATGGGGTTACCCGACCTGCTTGAGTAGGTTACACAACGTTTACCGACCTGAGAGAGATACTGAAATTAATGCTACTAACGAAATATATGTAGTTATCTATATTGTGAACTTCTAGGCATGCTTTTCAGTAAGGTAGAGTCAATATATGGGTAAAGTTATGTCTGTCTGTTGTTCCCTTGGCCTTACTAGTTGATCTTAATGGTTGCTTGTTTTATGTGAAAATTAATTTGAAATGTAGCAACTAAAAAGTTATATACATGTGAATATGTGATCTTTCAGTTATTTTGTTAAGTAAAATATTACTCGCACAACAGCAATGAGATGGGAAAAGGAGGAAATATTTATGGGAGATGGATAAATTATTGCTGTTATTAGCTTTGAGAAGTAGTTTTCTGTAATCCAGTCCAACCGTAAACAATATTAGTCGTGCAAAACAACTCTCATTCAGTTCTCTAGTTGGTCATTTTATCTACTGACATACATAGCATGTATTTCCAACATCCTCTTTGCTAGCATTTTTTTGTCATCTTAAGCCGCAACAGTTTCTGTGCTTTCCTGTAAATTACCTGATCTGCATATAATGCATAAAATCATCTAGGTGGGCGAATTGAATCACCTTCCATCTTGGCAATTAAAGGTTGTCTGTGATTTAAGGTGCTAGTATATTTGTTCTTTTGATATTTTAGAGGTCATTTATACTTGACTAAAAGATGTCTGCATTGCTGATGAAATTTGTATGAGTCTGAGTTGCATGGAAACCTTTTCTGCAAACTTCTGGTAAAAGTGAATGATGTGATTGATGAACAAATAAACAGTGATTTCATAATTTTATTTGTAGAACTCCTAACTAGGCAATGATTGGGAAAGGTTCAATTTCTTTGAAATTGTTCTTCCTTTGGTGCACTTTTTGAGTGCAATGTGATTGAACATTTAGGTTATTCTTTTGACATAGACCTAAATAGTTTAATACTTCTGATAAAATGTTGCTTAGTGAAGATGTAATGACATGCACCGTGAGGACATAACTGCTAAAATGTATTTTGTGACAAAGATTTGATAGATGTTATAAGCACTTCCTGCTAGATTTTACTGGGATTCTGGGAAGAGACCTTATAAACTGGGAGTTTATACTATCCTCTTAATCGTGTTCTTTCCTTGCAGCTCCCTCTCTAGCTTCTCATGACCCTTTGTTTGCTCCAAATTGCAGGCGCTTTGGCACATGGCCAGTTGCAATGCTCTCTGGAAGTAAAAACAAAGTTTTATTAGAAGGTCCTCTTTGCAGTGGCAGTCAAGTTACAGGATGGCAAACAAATCAAAGGAGTAGGGTACCTCGTAGATTCCTCATTGACTTGTCTGGTTTTGCATTCAATAGTACTATTCTTTGGGACCCTTTGAGATGGCATCGCCCCAATTTTGATGCCATCAGACTACGCGGCAGTGGGAAGGTAGGTTTTCAAATAAGATCGCATGGTACTTCTTTCTCAAATAATTTATATACATAATATATGACTGCTGAAACCCTTCATTACCACAGCTTGTGCAGTTGCATAGCTAGGAACTTAAGGAAAAGCTTACCATCTTTTAACTTATTTTGTTTTCTTTTTCGTAGGTTAAACACAAATAATTTGTACTTTGTAATAATTGAGCTCAAGATAAAATAGAGATTAATATGAGATGTATCTGCAGGAAATCAGATTCATCCAACAGCTCGTTGAGGATGAGAGCCAGATGGAAGGTTTAGCAGACAACTGCTCGAGGATAATGGTCTGGCATCAAAATTTAGAATCTCCTGATCTTAACCATCCTATAGGCTGGTTGATGCAGAAGAGCTTAGAAGTTGTTGTGCCTCTTACATACTAGGCATTGTTTCACCTAATGTGTGCCCCACCATCCCTTTTCTACGAACTGTGGAAAAAGGACTTGCTGGATAAAAGCTAATTATATCTCGCTCTCTGCTTGTGATAGTATGCAATTGGACATTGGAAGACTCTGAAGATAAAGCTAAAGCACCTGATTATAAATGATGGTTTTGCCTCTAATGCTACCTAGTATTACCTAGAGACTGCTTCGCTCCCCAGAAAGATCTGCTTTGACCGGTGTAGTGCAGTGAAACTGAAAAGCGCATTTTCTGACATGCCTTCTTCTATACTCTTTGTTTGGTCCTAATCCTCCTCCTCTTATTGGAGAACGTTGTCCTACATGTATTTATTTCATTGCTGTGAAGGTTTCTATAAATTTAGGGAAGAAAGCACTTACCGGTTTGAGAAACAAAAGAGGATTGTTTAGTGCCGTCACTATAAAGTTAGGGGTTATACTCTTTTCTTCTTTCTCTTGAATGGTTTACATAATTGCATATTTGGCAGCCTAAATTATAACTACTGTAATCTCATGAGAAGAACTTGTTCATATTGAAGCACATAATTTCTGAGTTATTTTTCTATCATCTTTTTCTCTTCTTGAGAAAGGAGCATATCATCTCTGACCGAGTTGTTAGCTTACAGCATCTATTGATTGTTCCTCTGGCTTTCCATGCACATCTCATTATAGCTGTTGACTAAAGGTGATCGGATAATACTTTTGTCAAATTTTATTATGCATGTAGTTCATTTCTAGGTAAGTTTTGCTTCGTCGAAATCACTAAGGAATCTATTTTCTGAAGTGTTTGTTGGTTGTATACTCATTGTGACTACTTACTGACTGACTACATTATTGTTTTGTACTTGGTGATTTCCCTCTTTCCTTTTTACATATCTGGCAGGGGCTTTGGCTAACACAAGTGGGTAACACAAAGCGTGATATTGGATAAGTTTCCCCCTCTGGGATCAGCTCTCCAAGTCTCCATGCACAGCACTGGACAAATGAACCTGAAAGATTCGCATATCGCTCTACACTCATGATGACAAATTTCCAGTGTCTAGTGCGAAATGTTTAACTGTCTCCCAGATGAGATCACTGACGATTCAAATGCCTGGTAAATCTGAGTTGTAAATTTGTTCTTCTGAACCTTTTTTTTTTGTGTGTGTGTGTTTTTGGATCCATCCATTTGATCTTTCTCAATGATTCACGACAGAAGTCATGACATGTATGTCACATGTTCTAAGATGCAACTTTATCCATTAAATGATCACTGTAACATGAAACTACAGTGAATACAACTTGATCCGAGAATCTAGTGCATGTGGTGGGGTAGAAGCATAAGCATTGCCTGCCTGCATTGCTGAAAGCTCCTTCTCGGGGCCTCCCCTAAATCCTTTGTTTCTTTCTCTTCAGAATTATCGCCGAGAGATGACAAATAGCATATTGGGTCCTCAAATAATTATTCACAACTGTCTCAATTCTCTCGATGAAATAAATTTAAAATATCCAATTAAATAATCCGTCGATATGTCCGAGTGGTTAAGGAGACAGACTCGAAATCTGTTGGGCTTGCCTGCGCAGGTTCGAATCCTGCTGTCGACGTTTTCTTTTATTTCTAGTTTTTTATAGAGAGAATTACGAATAACACCCTATATTCGGGCAATGTTATAAAAAAGCCCACTCTTATTATAGCGAAAATTACGAATAAGACCCTATATTATAAGTAAATCCCTCTCGTTTTAATCATTGTTATGCAAAGTCTATCTAAACTTTAAAGCCAATCCTCTCTGGATGTGATTGTGATTATCCTGCATGGTGGTTGGTTGGACGTACTACCAAAATATTTCAAGATAAGATTATCTCCCAGATGAATGTTAATCACCAATAATATACCTCTACGAGCAGGCCCATGGCCAACATGATGCATGTGAATGGCTAATGATTTGTTGATCACAATAATAATTTGATTAACTTGTCTACTTCCCTTCATCCCAAGCGAGCTAATAATATATACTCATTCAATCAAGATCACAGTCCAATCCCAACTTTAATTTAAATTGATTCTTGAACAAGCCCTGTGCGTAATCATCTCTAATATCACAAAGTAATATAATGTATTAAGAAATAAGCCTGTTATTTGCTAAAGAGATAGTAAGCTATATCCTTGAGTTGAGTTAATTTGATAAGCTCCCAAAGAAGGAATGAGAAATAGAATATTTTATTCATTTTAAATTAGTTTTTTTTTTTCTCATTCCCTATATTCCCCTAGTCTCCATTTATTGATATGATATTTGAGATTAAACGATGGTGATTTAGATTTAGATCCGTTGATCTTGTAAAATTTAGTGTTTTAATATGATCTTAATATTTTAGAGGCACGATTAAGTTCTATTTTGTTGGAAATCGAACTAGATATAATAAATAACAAAAAGAGAGAGAAAGAGAGATTTACTTGTAATGTAGTCAAGATGTAAGGTGCTATTATAATACTTTCTAAAAGTAACACTTTAGATATATTTTGAACAATGTAGGTAAGTTATCTAATAAATAAAAATAATAATAATTTCACTTAAAACTTCTGAATTATTATCTATTTTATAATATACCTCCTAAACTTCTTTTACACGTAAATCACTCATCCACACCGTTAATAGGAAAGGTGTACGTGAAAAGGCATAAATTCTACATTAATATATATTTTTTTCCTTCAAAAATACATCACAAATTTACTCATGAGTGAGTTAAGTGAAAGCTAATACTTATAGATGAAAAATATTACTGAGAATTTCGAGGGGTTTCTAATATTTTAAGGGTATCAAAAAAAATTTTATGAGGTGTCGTCTAAGTACAATTATCCCTAAGCAAAACCCAATAACAACAACAGGATTACTCTCATGGCCATGGGTTTCTCTTTGGTACTCATTTAGAAGAGCACACACATGCTACAATTTATGGGAATGAACTGCTTATCAACTCCTTAGATAACTTTAGGTACAAGTTAATTTACATTGCCATGTGTATTTTGGACATATATATTAAGAAACAAAATAAATAAATCTTAAGCAACATTAGGTATAATTAACAATTTGCCTTTGATTATTTTTATCATTATCGAGGCGATTATGACTTGTTCTGTTGGGAGTGATCTAGTTCATGGGACATTACATACTTTATCCTTATCTTCTCTTGGATATAATGAATATTTTTTAGGAGAATATATACAATTGCAGAAGCAAGATCACAACAAACAAGGGCTTGATGATCATTATTATATAGCAATTTTAGTACTCATCGAGACACCCAATTTGGCACCTAAAAAGGATGACAAAGTTGTGTAAGAAGATAATTAAGTTAAGCCAATAGGATTAACTCATTGGAGACTAACAAGCTTATATTAAATATTACTCAAGAGGACTAGTTGGTGGATAATGATTTGAAATAAACAATGGACAAGCATGCAATGAACAGTGAAAAGGATGGCATTATGTGCTCCTTTAGAGAGAATGGACAGTACTAGATTCTTGAAATGCCCAGTTCATATGGGTCTCCTAATTCAAATATTTTATTTATATATATTTCCTCTAAATTAAGAGGAAACTAGTATATAATTGACGACGTGACAAGAACGTAATATCTTGTTAACAAAAAAACAAACAGACAACTAACAGCAATGATATTTGGGAGATTTCACATAATCAAGAGGGTCAGTACGTGACAAAAATAAATAAGATAAGTCTATGTGAAGATTAATGGTAGATCAAGGAGTTTAGGTGTAATTATTTTTTCTCTCTGCCAAATGTGAATGGGTATAGTGCTATTAATCTACTAGATACTTTTCTAGTGTTCTTTTTCTCTTGCTATTTACCACCGAGCAGCATCTGATCACACATTCAGGATGTGCTTCTGGTTTTGAGACACTACATGGAAAAGAGGTGATCAATGACACTTAAAATAATATGAGAGCTTTTGACATAAAGAACATGCAAAAAAAAAAAAAAGTTAAAGATTAAGAGGGCAAAGTAGGGGGAAGAAATAAAGAGCAAAACAAAAGTAATGACCCAGGTTTCTTCTCATAGTGTCTGTGGTGGGGTGGGGATGTAGTCTAATTATAGATCAATGGAAAGCATTTTTCTTTTTTCCTTTCTAGAGAATAGATCAACAGATAGTAAGCATTATAAATATTTTACAATACTCTTGCAAGAATTAACCATAACGGCGTGTAATTTTAAAATATATTTATATATTTTTGACAGAAGTGCATGGTGTCTCAACTAAACCGATGCTGCTGGGTTTCAAATCGAAGAACTCTCATGAAATATGAGCTTTTTTTTTTTAACTATCTAACCATGGTTCTTTTAGCGACAGTTATGAGTTTTTAGAAGTTTTATATAAATATTGTGATTAAACAAGGGATAAGATGGAGATAGGCATTTATATATGTATATATGAGGAGAGAGACGTGTGTGTGTGTGTGTATATATATATAGGGGTTGAGGAATATGATGGATAGAGAAGAAGACAAGGGGGATGGGAGCTTTTGCAAGGTAGGAGTTAAAAGGGAAAGGAGTAAACTACGGGAAAAGTCATCTTTGCAACGGACAAGATACACTCGACAGAGATTTCAAGCAGCGTACGGACTGAAAACTACAATTCCCAGACTCCCAGACGTAGATTGAATCCTATTTGATTAATTCCACGGATAAACGAGAGAAAAGGTGAAGAAAATTATGGTCTTTTTTTTTTTTTTGTAATTACTATTGATTGGTAATATAAAAAAAAAGGCCATTTAGTTGCGAGATAAGAAAAAATAAAATAAAGATATGATAAAAATAGGATTTATTGAAAGAATTTTAAAACTATAATAATAATAGAGGACTGTGGACACAGCCGTCTTATTTATTTTTTTTCTAAGAATAAAGGAAGATTTATCTTGTATTCTGCTCTATTTATCCTGCAGCCAAACAAGGCAAAAGTGTACTAAAAAAAAATAAAGATATGATATTGCAGTGAGGTTTATTTTCCTGACTATTAGCAAGATAATGTATAATTCGGTTTTAATTTGGTGAAGTACTCATACCTCATTATTTGTTTCTATTTCATTTCATCAAGTGAATAATAGAAGAACAAAATAAAATGCTATCAGTAATCTAACCCTAACCCTAATCTAGTTTCCACTCAAATTAAGAACTAAGAACTTTCTTAATGCGATTGCTTTTTGTCTGGTCACTGCCTCTTCCTTTTATCCTTCTTTATGATAAAGCAAAAGCTCGAAAAAGGAGGAAGAAAGAGGAAAGTAAAGAAACATATAAATTTTTTCTTAAAGAAAGCTGGTGGAAAGAAAGGGCAACAAAGCAAGATTACTATCTCCATGACTTCATCGAGAAGAAAGAGAAGGATAATCATACTTGTTTAGTTTAGCATTTCTTTATGTAATTAATAGGATCTCAAGCATGATATGTTATTTATAAAGATATATGACTATGAGAAGTAATTAACTCTAATAGCATTGATCCCTTTAGTTAGAAAACACAAATCTTCCCTTTCTTGTCCAATTTTGCCAAAAAGGAGGAAGGAAAGAGCAAGTGGATCAAAATAAATAAATAAATAAATAAATAAATAAATAAAGGTATACACATTTCTGGAGGCCCAATTAAAAAGTGTACACATACACAACTATGAGGTGAATTGGGTTTCTCCAGTATTTATCCAACCACTGGAGAGGATCCTAAACTTTCAAATAAAATACACCAAGCCTTCAGCTAGAAGCAAACAGAAGGCTAGGCATCTGTACTTGATTGGAGTGGTATAGAAAAGGGTAGAAAGAGTAGTGGAGAAAGAAAAGAAGAAGAAGATGAAGTAGAAGAAACAAAAAAGAAAAAGAAAAAAAAAGATCCCAAAGTTGTGAGGCAAATGAATAGAGGAATTCTTGAGAGCTCTCATGTACAGCAAATGATAAGGAGAAACCCTAGTTTATGGAGCATGAATGATCTGAGCCTCCCAATCCAAGAAACATCCCTAATCCTACCCCCCTTCTCTTCATCATACTATTCTTCTTCCTCCTCTTCTTCTTCTTCTTCTTCTTCTTCTTATTCTTCTTCTTCTTATTCTCTATATCCTCAAAGCTCACAGCCATCAAATTTTCTTCCAACAATCCCATGGCCGGATTCACAAGTGCTACCTGTGTCATGGAGCCAACTGCTTCTGTAATGCTTCTCTCCCTCTCTCTCTCTCTCTCTCTCTCATATCTTTTTCTATTTGTTTAGTTAAGTTTTCATAGTGTTAGTTATAATATTTCAACCTCTTGTACACTGACTAAGCTAGCCCGTAGTGCATCGATCTTCAAGTACTCTCATGCATGCTTGCTTCATGATCAATTCTGGAAGCACTTACGAGTAGCTTGTGGTGTGATTTGAAGGGGTGGATTGGTGGAGGAAGAGGAGAGATGCAGTTTGAGTACTTCTTTCCAATCAAAAAGAATGGACAATTGGGAGAATCATGTAATACACCCATCAGCAACTACTGATCATATGATTGATGTAAAACAAGAGAATGAAGAAACCCCCACAGCTAGATCTCCATGGAGCCAAGATCTATCAGCTAATTCTTCCACTAGGTCTTGTGCTACAGCAAGTTCTAGCAGCAACTTGATGGATTTATCAAATAGCAACGCAGAGAGAAAGCATGTACAATCATCAGAGGTACAGTAAAAGAAGGAGAGGAACAAGAGATCCATCTTACTAAAATTTCACAAATTTTTGTTCATATCATTGTTGCATATTTTCTTCAAGTTATATGTGTATGATCTACTTGTAGGTAGTTTTCATGAAATGCATCTTGATGAACTTGAACTTTTTTTTTGTTGACTTTCTATAGTGCGATAGTACAACTGGTTCAGCTTTCAAGAAGGCTAGAGTTCAAAGCTCCTCAGCACAATCACATATGAAGGTAGTAGTCTATAGTCTATTCAATCAATACCTCTCTCTCTCTCTCTAATTAATTGATGTGTACCTTTCTTGAGTACCATAACTTTGATGCCCATTAATTTCTCATAATTTCGAGTCGAAATGTTGGGCATTCAGATTATGAAGTCTTATTACTGTATATTTTTCAAATGTTTCAGGTGAGGAAGGAGAAGTTAGGAGATAGAATAGCAGCTCTTCATCAGCTAGTTTCTCCATTTGGAAAGGTACACAACCCTAGCTATCCCCTGAACTTAATTAAAAAGAATATATAAATAAAATAAAAAGTCCATCAATATAGTTCACATATCTATATATAATCCTATCTAGTTACACTGCCCGTAGATTTTTTTTTAAAAAAAAAACAGTGCCCATAGATTTATATATAAATTTATAGTTTCAAAATGAATAAAGATCTCACATGTGCCAACTTTTGCAGACTGACACGGCGTCCGTCTTATCAGAAGCCATTGGATACATTAGATTCCTCCAGGGTCAAATTGAGGTCCAACTCTTCTCTCTCTAGACCTCTCTCTCTCTCTATGCTCCCGAGGTGAAGCATATCGTTTTGGGGCTGCTCAAGAGCACGCAGTAAAAGTTTGCTGCGTTGTAGACAGTGGATGTTGCTTAGTGCAGCATCCTTTAGTTGTTGGTGTCTTGTACATGCTGTCATATATTTCAGCAAGATTTTACCCACTTCCCCATTTCACTATTATTCTTTCTTTCTTTCTTCCAGGCCCTCAGCTTGCCGTACTTGGGAAATAGCTCAACCCACACTGTGCTCCCCGTATGTAATTATTCACTTTTCCCGCTTCTTCTTCTTCTCCTTCTTCTTCTTCTTCTTCTTCTTCTCTCTCTCTCTCTCTCTCTCTCTAAGCTATATGATGACTAGCTTGTGCAAGTGTTTAAATGTTGGGTATTGTTCATTGAATAATTTGGTGTTTTACTGCAGGAAGTTGATGATGAACTGAAGACGGATTTGAGGAGTAGAGGGTTGTGCTTGGTGCCGGTATCCTCCACTATGAATGTTGCAGGTGATAATGGAGCTGACTACTGGACTCCAAATTTTGGTTAGGGGTTTCAGTAGAGAGCTCAACTAGTATTATATAGTATAGATAGGTGATTCAGAATGTTAAGGGCATCTGGAAGGCTAAGGTGGCAAGGAACATAAAGACTGGCTAGCTACATGGAGGGCTCAAAGAGAGACAGGTTTCTTTGCTTTCTTTACTCTTTCTCTTAGTTGTTGTGTGCTTGTAGGGATCTCAGTTGTATCAGATGTAAAGTAGCTGAGGGGGGAAGTGATGCTGTGCCTACTTTGATCAAGAAAAGGAATGTTGTTGTAGTAGCTTTCAGGGGATCTTTTGCTTTACTTTTTCCAAGAAAGTAATATCTACTCATCTCTTCTTCTATTTGTTTCTTTGAAAAAATGTTCTTTCTTTCATCTTATTGTTGATTATATTCTCGGTTTGTTTCAGAGGAACTTCGTCCTTTATATTTTATCTCTCTCAAATCAATGATGTTTAATTTAGTGATTGTGTTGCCCTCTTAGAAAATTTCATGCATGTTTTCTTCTAATTATGACTAATGTAATATATCTTTTCAGTAGCTTTAAATAAAATGAGGTTCAGGTTTTTTTTTAAAAAAAATCTTATGTTTACTCAACTGTTGATTCCTTGGATCAAGAGTTCATTGAAGTTATAATCCCATATCCATTTGAATCAACTAAATTTATACATGATTGTGCCTAAATTTCGAGTCTGATATATTGTGTGTATATATATAGTAATATCTTGTAGTTACTTAATCTATATACCAATTCTAAGCAAGTTATTAGAAGTATTCACAGCCCTTAATTAACTTGAGTTTGTCTAGTCTTTTTTCCTTATTAATTATAATCAAAATAGAAGATAGATTCATATTCTGGTGTGTATTTCTTCTAGTTATTTGTTTTTTTTATCAAATTATTTGTTACCTTTTCTTTCACCAGTAGAGACTCGGTCTCTCTATTTTATTTATTATTAATTGACTACCGTTACTTTAGTATATAGCCTATAAAGGGAATTAATATTTACAATAAAAAAATTATACCCTGGACAGTATCTCTTTACACTTGTTAGCACTAAATCAGTATAACTTAATTTTATTATTCTATATAAAAAAAGTAGTTTTATATCGTTGCCATTGAAAACTTCTAAAATATAATAATTATCGCTACATTTTTTAAAATATTATAATGGCCACCGAAATCGTTCTGTTCATTTAAAATTATTATTATTATATTAGTTAAATCTAACTAATCATTATTAAAATCAAATTATTTTGTCTTTGCATAAATTATTTAAAAGATATCCAATATTTTACCTAATATGTAATATCATAATACAGTGAAGAATAGCTTCTTCTATGAAAGACGATAAATATTTTACATTCTAAACTTGAAGGAAGAATAATATTTTTAGTTATTTATATATATTTGTTAATGTTAACAATGATTGTTTAAAATATTTCGTTAAAAATCAACCATAATGATAATTATGAAAAAGTTAAAATCGGGCAATTATGCTATATAATAGAACACGACGACAATTGTAATATTTTAAAAGTTTTTAATAACAATTAAGATCAAGAGATGATGCTTTTAGTTTGAATTTTTATTAGAATCGCAGATCAAGAATAACTCTATTACTTCTTCCTCGTCAAGTGTTTCGTTAGTTAAAAATGCTCATATTATATGACAATTTTTGGATTCAAATCCTGGCGATGAGTATAAGATTAAATTCTCACTCCACTCAACCAAATGAAAAAAGAAAAAAAAAAAAAGAGCTAGGCAAAAATAGTTGCAAAAAGAAATAATGGAGAATATAGGTTTGAATATGCAAAGGCGCTTATTCGTTGGAAAAGGAAATAATATAAGAATGTAGGGTTGAATATGAAGAGTACGTACGTACGCTTGCCCGGTGGCTCGCGTCGTTGTAGGCTTGTAACGTGAACGCATCTTGCTGGTTTTGTGGACCAAAGACTGCTCTACTACTACTACGACGTCAAATTGAGCATCTTGTACGACCGAGTCTATTTCCAAGACTTCCTAATTGGCTCCTCGTTTGTATCTATATATATATATATATATATATATATATATATATATATATGTCAAATAGTTCATCGCTGCTGCTTACTTGGACTTGGTCTCACGATATTTCAAACAATTATTTACCGTATATAAACTTTCTACTGGATTGCAACCGTTGATTTTTTATTTATTTTTATTTTGGTATTCGCTTTCTAATTTGTAGTGTAATGGAAGCACGAAATTAACACTGTGAATTTGTTATTTATTTATTTTTAAATAGAAGTTAGATTTCAGAACAAAAATGAAAAGATTTATTTTTCTTATTTTTATGCATATATTTTGAAATATAATAGTTGTGTCATATCCTTTAAAATAAGTACTCTTCGGTTAATTTTAATGGATATAAGTTGTAATTTTTTATACTTAAAAATATGAAAGAAAGAAAGAAATATCATTAAATAAAAAGAATATGTAAAAATAAAAAATAAGAGTACTTTTATTTATTTATTTTTGGGTCAAATTGATAAAATTTCTAATGATTAGTTAGATTTGAGGGTATTCATGATTTTTTTTTTTTTAAATGTATGCATGCAAGAAACTTAGTTTTAAACGACCCAAAACAACATAGATATTAATTTTAGAGATATATTGGAAAAGTATTAAATAAAATAATATGGGTTGATGACTCTTAAAAGCTGGAGTGGGTAAAGTAATTTTCATCAAAACTATTAGGGGCCTCTTCTCTTAGAGACAAACGAAGTATCAAATTGCCCCCCTTATCCTTTTATCAATATATATAGTTCCTCCTCAAAGATAAATATTATAAACATATAAGAAATCTTTGCAAGTGCCAGCATCTTGGGGGTAAACTGTGAGATTACAAGATAAATATACTTGCATATTTGCTTACATACTTTGCTAACATTAACGCTATACATAACTTGTAAGATTCTGCATTGAGTCTACAATGCAATCACAACTCCAATCCCAACTAAAAGTAGAATTTTAGTAATCCCTCTTCTTTGGAAATTAAATATAATTAGCAAGTCCTATCAAAGACAAGTGACAAAGGTCGGGTCAAGTTGAATGAACTAAAAGTGGATCATTGACTTTGGAAAAGCATCAAAGATCAAACATTGTGTTTCCATTTTGTTGGAATATCCAGCAAGTGGAGGACACAAATCTGGACTGTATCTTCTCCTTTTGGTCTATAAAATAGTAATCTCCTCTGCTTCTACTAACTCATTGTGTCATTTCTTCTAGGGAAATAAATCTTATATCAAGAGAGAATAGAGAAGCAAGTAATGGCTCAGATTGCAGTTGGTGATTCAATTCCTGATGGCAAACTAGCATGGTTTGATGAGAATGATCAGCTGCAAGAGGTGTCTATCCACGCCCTCGCCGCGGGCAAGAAGGCCGTCCTTTTTGGAGTTCCTGGGGCCTTCACCCCCACTTGCAGGCATTCTAGTCTTACCTTGTTCTTTTGATCCATATTTATTTCCATTTAGTAATTGTTTCTTATTAGAAACATAATATTTTCAAGTGTTGTCATAGTGTCCTTCAGATGAATATTTTGCGAATAGAGTGAAAGCTATTAGTTTCTCAAACTCTCTTCTTGTAGTTGAATATTTCAGAGAGATCTTATATGGAATAAAGTTTGATTGTTTTTTTTTTTAATTGGTGAAGCATGCAGCATGTGCCAAGCTTCATAGAGAATGCAGAGGAGTTGAAGTCCAAGGGTGTTGATGAGATCCTTCTTATCAGTGGTATATTCTCAGATGCCATTCTTTTTTTCTTTAATTTTCCTGGCTATTACCTCATCTACTCGGCTACTTTCACAATATGATCCAAAGTTAATATATGAGTAAAGCTTAAAATTTCTCCATATAAATTCGTAGTTTGGTTAAGTCTTCCAGAGTAGGCAATTCCTTCTGTAGTTCTGCACTGTGTTCCCTGATTCAGATTACCCTTTCTTGCATAAATCTATCTTTATATCTTCTATTTGTATGACTAATTCTTGCAATAAAACCACTGAAGTGGTAATTTACCTATAACCATTTTGTTTGAAAATTTTGCAGTTAATGACCCCTTTGTCATGAAGGCTTGGGCAAAGACATACCCTGATAACAAGCATGTCAAATTCCTAGCTGATGGCTCAGGAACCTACACCCATGCTCTTGGCCTTGAGCTTGATCTTTCTGGCAATGGTCTGGGGACTCGTTCTCGCAGGTTTGCGCTCCTTGCTGCTGACCTTAATGTCAAGGTTGCGAACATCGAAGAGGGCGGCGCATTCACCATCTCAGGGGCTGATGAGATCCTCAAGGCACTCTGAAGAAAACATTGATCTCTTGAACTAAACTTTTTTGCTGCTTTTGTTGTTACTTGTTCTTCAAAAATTAAGTTGATGTCTGTTGGCTGTATGTTGTTCTTTGAATAAGAAATTTCATGGATGTAAGGTAAAAGAGTGTTTTGCATATCCATCTGAGTCTCTAATCTTCTTATAGCACTGCAAGATCTAGGAAGAGACAGAGATCATAGTAGGCAGAAGCACAGAAAGAGAATAAAAATAAGCCGGAGGATCTCGTGAATAGATCACAAAATTTGAACCACTTCAAAGACATCTATCTATTTCCAGCATACTGCGGAATATATCATCAATCAACAATATCTCATTGGTTTATATGAATGTAATGCTGATATTGAAACAAAGTAATGCTACTTCAACCTAAGAACACAAGAAATACATAGTAACAGTTAATCATTATATTTTCTTCCATGTAGCAACATAACAGTTGGATGGGCTATTAATAACAACTCATCTGCTCAGCCTATGATTTAACCAGACAATGCTGTCATCTATCGCCCATGTTTTCTTTTTTGGGCAAAAAGAAAAGGCTGCTGCTTGCACCGAAATTCATGATTTTCATTCTCAATTGCACCTGATAACTTACATTACCTTCTAGCCTAGTTTTAAACTGACAAAGAGCAGAAGCATGTGGACTAGCTTCAGATAGTTACATGTACAAGTAGACCTTGATCATATCTCCCCACGGTAGCCACCTGAACCGAAGTAATCCCTTCTTGAACCAGCAATTGCCATCGTCTTCTGATGCTCAAGCTTGGGACAGTCCCGAATTCGATGACCAAGACCACCACAATATGCACAACCCTTGACTCCACTTGCATTGGTAATAGCATCCTCGTCCTCCATTGGATCGTTGAGCTCTGCCAACACTGGTGGTATTCTTTGTTTTGCTTCTTGCAGCAGGTGCTTCAGATCAAGAAGTGTCGTCTCTGTCTGGTTCTTGTTTATGAAGGTCGTTGCTATGCCTGTTTTCCCGCACCTTCCTGTTCTTCCTATCCGATGCACATAGTTCTCTATTTCAGCAGGCATATCATAGTTGATCACATGCTGGATTTCAGGAAAATCAAGACCTTTAGAAGCAACATCTGTAGCAACCAGGACATCTTTCTTTCCAGATTTGAAGGATGCAATTGCATACTCTCTTTCTTCTTGATCCTTTCCTCCGTGAATGGCAACAGCTTCAACTCCCTTTAGAAGGAGATACTCATGGATATCATCCACATCAGCTTTGTTCTCGCAAAAAATGAGGACAGGCGGTGGAGTCTTTTGGAGACACTCAAGGAGGTATACAATTTTAGCCTCTTGTTTCACATACTCGACCTCTTGTATGACATCTAGATTTGCTGCTCCAGCTCTTCCCACATTGACTGTCACAGGTTTCACCAGGGCACTTCTTGCGAAGTTCTGTATCTTTTTGGGCATGGTGGCAGAAAAGAGCAGAGTTTGCCTCTGTGCTTTAAAATGGTCAAAAACCTCCCTGATATCATCCTCAAAGCCCAAGTCAACCAGCCTATCAGCCTCATCCAGTGTCAGGTACCTGCACAATTAACCGGTAAGGTGAGACAAGAACATGTGACATTATGAGAATATTTATTCAACCATGTTGCTTAAGCTACTTGGTCAGTCTTGATGGTTACGACAACAGCAAATAGCTTGATATCATTCATGCATATTTTTGTAAACTAGGACAAAAATACATAGAATCTTTTTCTACAAAGAAAACAGATATCCCACTAGTGAGCGGTAGAAATTTTCCAGTTGCAAACTAAAAATTCAGCAGATATTCCTCTTCCCTTTTCTTGTTTACTTTTCTCTCTCATTTGAAAGAACCTTGTTATACTTTTGACATCCCACTAGTGAACTGTTCAAAGCTGAGCCAACAGCTAACCTCTCTTCTACCTCTTGACATATCTCATCACTGTATCAATGAATCTTATAACTCAACATTACCCTTTCAATTCAAATTTCAGAAATCCAAGGAGAAACCAGACAACCAGCATACTCATAACCCTCTCAGTACATATTAGCTTCAATTTGGATGAAAAAATGTCTGTATTTCAAACATGTCAACCCTGTCGCATACTGCAATCTTATGAACTTTACAGAGAAAGTACAACATTTCTACGTCTATCCAAACTCTCCAATGTCAAAGAGATCAGAAGCCAAACAAAGAACTGATGCCCACTCAAAGTACTAGAGTTCCTCGTTAAGTCTTTTTCTTTTCTTAAACTCGGTTATCCTTTTTCCTTCTTTTTATTATATATGAGTTGGTAGCATACATCGATGCATAATTCATCAAAATTAAAGAATGTCAACACTAAAACATGGTGGCATATTTCAAGAATTATAATTATCAGGAATAAGATAACCAGCTTGCTTTTTATAATTAGTGCTTCAATATTCAGGTTGAACGGTTCTAGTTTCCGCAGAACTAAGAATCAGTGCAGCTTAAAATGAAAGAATTGGCTTATCATAGAGGACAACATTTTAATCTAGTCTGAAGTAACAAATAATCAAAACTAGATGTAGAAATAAACAGAAATTAACAATGTTATCCATCAGTTCTGTTTTAATCAGAAGGTTGGTTGCAGCGAACAAGCAGCAAACAAACCTGCAATTATCGAGATTCATCTTCTTCTTCGCGAGCAAGTCCTTGAGCCTCCCTGGCGTCGCAACCACAATATGCACCCCCTTCTTCACCACCTCGAGCTGCGACCTCATATCCACCCCTCCTATACACAGAAGCGGCCGGATCTCCGGGTACCCACACGCCCTTAACGGTACAAGGAACTCCTCCACCACCTCATAAGTCTGCCTCGCCAACTCCCTCGACGGGCAAACGATCAACCCGAACGGCCCCTCCCCGGCCACGATCGGCATCATGATTTCCTCCTGCAGCGCAACCATAATAAGCGGCAGCACGAACACCAGCGTCTTCCCGGACCCGGTGAACGCGATCCCGATCATGTCGCGGCCCGAGAGGACCACAGGGAGGCCTTGGACTTGGATCGGGGTAGGTTGAACAATACCCTTTTCCTTCAATTTCTTGAGGATGGGATCGGGGAAGCGCATGTCCTTGAAGTTCTTGATCGGCGGGGGGACTTCGTCGCCCTCGACGAGGATGTGCCACTGGCGGCGGAGGGCGTCGGCGGAGTCGGGGGGCATGCGGCGGATGCGAAGCGGCGGCTTCCAGCCTGTGGGGATAGGGTCGGAGTAGGTGATGCCCTTGGCGAGCTCGCGGACGGACATGAGGGTTTTGCGGTCGGAGAGGTGTTCGATCATCTCGCGCTCTTGCTGGGCGAGCTGCTCGGTGGGGGAGATCTCCGGGGCCTCGCGCTTGAGCTGGGTGGCTTGGATTAGAAGGCTGGGTCTGGAGGTTGGGGGAGGAGGGGGTTCGAGGGGATCGAGAGGGACGGCGGAGGAGGAGGAAGGGACGGAGGCGGAGGTGGAGGTCGAGGTGGTGGAAGTGGAGGGGGGCTGGGATTTGGTGCGGTGGAGGAGGAGGAGCTTTTGGGCTTCCATGGCGCGGCGTTTCTTGACAGGGATGTACTCGACGAAGTCGTCATCTTCCTCAGCGGCGGCGGCGGCGGCGTCGTTGGGGGTTTTGAAGAGAGGGTGGCGGTGGCGGTGGCCATGGACATGGGGTTGAGGGGGAGATTGGGGAGAGAAGCCGAGAAAGGTTGGGGATCCAAGTGGGTGGGGTTGGGGGTGGGGGTGGGGGTGGGGGCTTTATAGTTTAGATTAAGGCTGTCAAAATAATTGAGCGGGCTTCTTCAGTTCGGCTAGTTAAGACTCGATCAATCTCAGTTCGAAACGGAACTGATTCACGTTTGATCGGGGAATCAGGCTCAGAATTAATTTCGAGTTAAGCTTGATCTTGAGCCGGGTCAGTTAAACATGGCTCGAGAAGCCTCAAAATAGTCTTATAATATTATATAAAGTCTCATAATAATTTTATATATTAGTTCATACTCCAAAGTTTGAAACTTTAGAAGTTAAAATTAATACAAATATTTATATTAATTTATGTTTTTTAATGTATATATTTTTATAGTTAATCAAACCTTATTTCCGGTTTAGAATAAATTCAAGTTTGGTCAGTTTGAATTGATTAAAGCTTAAAATTACTTATTATTGATCTCTGTTTAAGCTCGAGTTTGAAATTATTTTAATTAAAGCTTGATCCTAATTGTAGACTGAAAAATTATTTTTAATTCAAATTTGATCAAAACTCTGATTCGATCAAGCCGGACTTCGATTACGCCCTTAGTTTAGATTCAGTAATTTCTGTTTATTATACTCTTACACCTTAATTTCTAAAATATAGGATATAAATGATAATAACTGTAAAAATACAAGCTGTTATTTAGGAATTCTCCAAACTCTAGATTGATGACTAATTTATTATTAGACACAGTAGCGTAGTTCCCATATAAGAAATAGAGAGCATGAATCATCATTTTTGGTGCATTTGAAAACCAGTAACTGAAGACAAGCTAATAGATACCATTCATCAGTGCTCATAATTTAATGGAGATCTCGTATCATATTTCTCAAGTAGAAGCGAGAAATATTGAGAGGAGGAGAAACAAAAGAAGAACAAAATATTTCTCTTCTATCCTTTTGTTTTTCTTAACAAACAATGAAACAAAATTATGCATGCTGGATTAGATGACAGCAGCGTCTCATCACCGATGTTCTCTGTACAAATTTAATATGATTTTAAGATTAAATCTGAGGAGAAAAATGTACCATATTGTATGGATAGAACCGAAATCAGACTGGTGAAAGTTGATAACTTCACCTGCACAAGTAGAATGTAGAGAGACTTAACATATTGCATCAAAAAACTGATCAATAGAAAAGATAAAATGTTCCGCAGAAAATTAAAATGAGGCTAAAAAGGAGTAAGATCTAAGTAAGACTATTTCTTAGTAGTCAAATAACAACGGAAGATTAGCATGTTGTATATTTAAAAGATTGCAAGAATTATTACATTCTGATGTAGGTAAGAACCAGCATGAGAACGTACCTCTACTCTGAGGGAAGGAGTGCAATTTCAATTTCTTGTAACGATTTTCCTTTAGTTTCCATGACATTCCTATTCACAAAAATTGCTGCCAAGAGACAAAAGGAGGCAAATATAGAGTAAAGAATCAGTGGGCCCAGTTGTTCTAGCAATCGCAGGAATAAAAAGCCCACAAAGAAATTCACCACCTGAAATTATCAACAGCAAAAGAAAACATCAGCAAATTCCATACTGAGAAATATATATAAATGCAAGAACGCTACAACACCAGATTAGTTAGGAAAACACAAGAGATAGCTTGACCCAGTTAAAATTGCAACTATCATTTCTGGTGAAAAAAAGAAGGGGGAAGAGCGGAGCCTCACAGTCTTGATTAAACCAGTCACAGTTCTGCCAATGGCCTTCATTATATGCCAATGATAAAGATCAGAACCAGGAGTATTATTACCTACTCCCTGATTCTGGTAACCTCTACAACTTCCACTATGTGGAGAATTTGTCTCTCTCAACTTTGACCCTCACAGTTTTCATCTCCAATGATTCAGCATTTCATCCACCCTTACCTTTTAATCAGACCCACTTGCAACCACCAGACAGGTTGGCATATTGCATCTTACATGCACATATTCTCCTTCTAAATTCAAATATATTGCATCTTTCTTTCCTGATATACTTGATGTGAATGGCAATTGGCAAGTTACAGAGTATTTACCCAGTGCACAGACATGCACAAAGCCATAGCCTTTGCTCGAATTCCGTTGGGAAAAATCTCTGATAAAAGAAGACCAGGTACAGGGCCAGCTCCCAGTGCAAATACCAAGACACACCTGAAGAAAAAGTAAAGCAGGGTAACTACCGAGTTATTATTGAACTTCCTTCCTCCCCAGGCCATAACATTCTGGTCAACTGATCCTTATTAAACTTAATATGTATAGTTATATTGTGATTATTGTCTATTACTTCATATATGAGTACATTCATATTCAAGTCAGTAAGAGACAAGACACATTTACCTTATAAACTATCAGTTCATCAGTTGTAGTCACCGGGTATCAAATATAATCTTCTTTCTTTTTTTGGTTTCTTCACCACTAGGTTTTGCGTATGTAAGTTTCTACTCAAATGAACTAGCTGTTGAAGAGCTATTGAACTGATGATTTTAGAATTCAATGAGGTGTGCATTACCTAAAGAAAAATTATTTGATTGCATTTATAATACAATGTTATGTTATTACTTACAACAACATTCCCCCAACTGACAGATATAAATCCCCAGATTTAGGAAGATTAATGCTCATTGCTGCTGCTTGGAGGCCCATCGAGATTGCCTAGTCAATATGTCATGAATAAATACGCATTACATTGGTCCTACAAAAGTTTCTCCAATTACCCCTGAAAAAAGCTTCAGAACAAAGTTTACCATGCCTATGAAACTTCCTAGAAGTAAAACCTTCCTTCCTAACTTATCCATTAAAAGCATCGCGGCAATGGACCCTGCTTAAAGAAGAAAAGGAAAATTGTTACTACTTCAAACAGAAACTACAACTTCATCAGTGACCTTACCTGACAAGTTTGCAGCTCCGACACATGCATTTGCAAGTTCTGAGGGCACACCAGCACTCTTAAAGACAGTTGAAGAGAAATAGAATACAGAATTTATGCCAGATAATTGTTGTAAGGCAAACAGCGTTGAACCAATAAAAACAACTGTAGAAAAGAATAACCATTCAGTATAGAACTGTATGACAATGTATTATAGTTTGACAACTAGCAAACATAATATAGGAAATAATTTGTGCTACCTTTGAAATGGTGACCACAAAATAATTGTAGAAAACTTATAGTTTCTACATCATCTCCTCTGTTTGAGCGTAATAATTCTGCCATTGCTGATTTGACATGAGATCCGCCCCAGAGTCTTTCAAATTCAACTTCTGCTTCACCAATTTTACCATGCTGTAAAGAAAAAAAGGATATAAAGGCAGGAATTAATAAATACAATCAATAATAGTTTATAAACAGTCTCCGCAGGACAATCAACAATGTGTGGGTACATCAACATTGCATGTTATCTTATAAATCAATAAAGCTAATGAAGCATTCCCCTCAAGAAAATAAAAAATAAAGCTAATAAATTATGTCATCACTTATCATCCATAAAGTTTCTGACTATAATAGTAACTTCTATTGTTTATATGTGAAAACTCAAAAACTCATAAAAGAATAGTATTCTTCATTAAAGGTATAATAATCCCTTAATAAAAATTGTTCTATAAAACCACAAACAAGTAGGACCTAATAGGCACAATGCACTGTGGCTAGACTGCACAACATGAAGTAAGTAATAGGACAAACGGCATTCTAGTATACGAGGTAAGTTACAGTGCATCATCTAGTGTGGTTCATACAATAATTGACAGCTCTAATTCACATTATAATGAAAGAAAGCCAATCATATTTCCTGTAGCTTCAGAGGGCATATAAAGCAAGCAAAAAATAACCATTTCATGTGCCTCAAGACAAAATAGAATATCTAAAGAAGTATCAGGAGTTAAAAGACCTTGTACAGCCAATGAGGACTTTCGGCACAGAACTCCATGCAAAGCGCAAGCAAAGCAGCAGGAATAATAGAAACCCAAAAGCAAATTCGCCACCTGATAAAGGTCAAGTATTATTAAGAAAGTTGTGTTCCTAGATGCCTAAAGAGTAAAGATAAACCAAATTAAAACAGCACTTGATATTAAATAATGAAACGATGTTCCTCACCATCCCTCAAATTCTTTAAAAGGGATTCCAATAAAAAAAGAAGCCATAAGACCAAGACATGTTGCTATCTGAATGAAACTTCCATATCTGCCCCGCACAAAAGAAGGGGAAACCTGATAATTTTCACTATTAGAAATCAATACTTAACGTCGTTATGGGTGGATGATAAAAAATTAAAAAAAGACATGAAGATCATCTATACCTCTGCCACATAAAGTGAAGCAACAGGCGGACCTAAACCCATCCCAGTTCCAACTATGAAGCGACCAAGAAGCATACTTGCCAGAGTTCCAGCTGATGCACTGCAAATTATATACTGTCACTTAACAGGATCCAAGAAGCAAAAGATGTATGATGACTTCTATTGCAGCTTATCAATTGTGTAATAATTCAGATAAATGTTCCATAAGAACATGAAAAGTAGTAGATTTTGTAAATAAATTTTGCATATTTGTGGTGGAAAAAAAAATCTCTGATTACCTCGCAGAAGCTCCAATTATCATTGGCAATGCACTCAATTGGAAGGCTCTGCGCCGTCCAAACTTATCTGCAACCCAACCACTAAACAGACACCCAAGAAATGCACCGCCGAGACACATACTGACCACTAGTCCTACATCCACCACCATATTTTGGACCTCATCAGAATGGCAAAAGCAGAAGACTATCAATAATGGGACTTGAGATATTCCATCCAACCGCTAATACCTTCTTCCAATGTATTGCCAGCAAATCCAAGATCCCTGGAAATGCTCTCGAGCGGTTCGTTCACTACTCTGCATAAAATAAAAAAAATTCACAACATTTCTTCTCTTGTTTTTAAACAAAAAGGAATGGAGAAACGAGACGAACCCAGTGTGGTATCCGAATAGAAACGACGAGAGGGTCGCCACGAACACATGAGGGAAGGAAAGCTTCCACCACGGATTGTTGTTGTTCTCTTGCCCCGTCCCATTCAATACACGGACTAAACGCAAAGATTGAAAAAAAAGAAGAAGAAGATAACGAAAACCAAATCAAGAAAAATTGACAAACCCAGTAAAATCCAAGGCAAAACAAACAAAACCCTCAATTCTGGAATCTCTCACCTGAGACGAAATCGCCGCGATCGAGAGTGCTCATGGTCTCTCTGGGAGGCAAGCGCTTGTGGATGCTCGGATTCAACCGCATCTCGGAGAACTACGATATGAGATCACACACGAGGCTAAGATAACGATCCAAAGTCCATACCCAACTCAATCATCGGGGAAAGAGAAAAAGATCAAAAACTAACCAACTTGATCTCTCCGGACTGGGACAAAACTCGTACGAACAAAAGGAAAGGGGAGAAGGTAGCAACATAGAGCACCTGAGACGGCGATGGTTCATCGACGTATGCATTACTATTCCCCAAGGTGACCCTTCACTCCTCTCGTCCTCCTTGCTTCCCGCGTGAGTGCGAGAACGACGGTGGAGGCCAGAAAATATACTAACGAGTTCCTCTGTTTTAGAGAAACGGATCTTTTCTCCTTCCTTTGACGCGTGTCAAGCATCTCATGTTATTTAATAGACGAGAAAATGTGAATTTTTTTTTTTTTTGTGGAGAATAAAGAGAACATGTGAATATTATTTGAATGAGCAGTTCTCTTTAAGAAATATTGTCCATGGTTTCTTTTGAGAAATATTTGGAGGGATGATATCTAAAACAAAATTCAGCCTACTTTGCCTCTTTTACTTTAGTAAAAAAAGGTTAATTTTAAAATAATTTATTTTTTTATTCTCAAAATAATTATTCATATATTTACTTATATTTTAAAATAAGAACATAATAATTTTTTTTCTGTGATATAAAGTGAAAGAAAAAATATATATAATATTTTATTATAAAAAGGTAAATTAATAATTGAGTTAATGTATATAGTGTAAAATATATTTTTAATAAATAATATTTATATTCTGGAATGAAATTAGAATGCTTAGATTTTTTTTTTTTAGGAATAGGGAGTTATATTTCAGAATAAAAAATAAACTTATTCCTAAAGTGAACAGCCCAAATTATGAATAACTTTTTTTTTTCTAAAATTCATCTCTTTATTCGGGGGCTGGTGTGGTGTGCTGACCATTACAAATTAGTAGAACAACATGTGAAATAACCTACAGAGAACCAGCCTGATGTGCATTACCAATTTCTGATCTAATATTACGCGAACTCATATAGCCAACTTAAAGAGTGCTGGACTTGGCCTTATTCCGGACAAATTTATTTAGAACATACTTTACTATCTCAGAAAGAAAGAAAAAACATATGACCTTCACGGCAACATGTCAGTTTCTTCAAAGAGAGAAAGCGGCGTCGATTTGGCTGCAGGATTCGCAATAACAAAGTAATCAATAATAAGAAAGTCATGCCAATATAACCAACCAGTAAAAATATTCATAACTAAAAAGAATTAACTTTCCGCAGCAAATGAAGAAAATACAGTATAAGTGTAATGACCGCCAAAATGTCATTATATATTACGCATACACCGTTCACCATCATTGCGCAAAAAATAAAACTATTACCCAAATTCTCCAAAAGTCACTTACAGACAGGGAAAAAATTACACAAGTTTGCCCGTACACAAGACTTCTGTGCTTGCTCAAAATTCAAATAGTTGGCACACAAACATTACTATACGACAAAGAATGAGGTCGATCCAATATTGTTTCCAGTATACAACGTTTCTAACTCATATATAACTCTTAGAGCAGCTGAAAGGCACGGCTCTATTGGCTGAGTCCTGAACATGCAATTACAGATTCCAGTATACAGCAAATTCAAAGAATCTGTACTACAAGATAATCACAAAAGATTGGACAAACTTGTGGGAGTATACCACGAGGGCGGTACTTGTAGCAGCAATAGAAGCTTTGTGATTATGCTGAAGAACTTAACGTGTGAATCTGCTTGAAAAAAATGATTGACGAACAATATGAGTATGAATTTTAAACTATGCATTAAAAAGAAAAGAAAGATATTGTACATGGAAATTCATGTACCTTGTTCACAAGCAAATCTACTTGCTCTCTATACATCTCCTTTAGGTCAATAATATCAGCACGCAGTTCCTCTAACTGCAAAATGATATTAATGTGCTTGAGAAAGCCATATCAACATGTTAATAGAGTAGCAGAACTCTATGAGGACAACTTATTTTCATAGCACTCTATCCCTAGGGAAGTCAAATCCCATGGCCTCCTTCAAAAGATAAGTCCTAAATAAACTAAACAGTTGGAACATGTACGTCGAGGCAACAAAACCTTACAAGGCTTGGCATGCTGTGAATCTCAAGGGGTACCTTTTGGTCGAGAGAGTATGGAAAATTGGTGTAAAAGATTGAGTAGGATCTGTGAGGTTGGTTATTATAAGGGGCCTGGCCTTGAACATAGGCATAGGTGTGGCAGAATGTCATCAGCTCTTGATGTAAGGTGTTGGGTTTGGCATTGTTTATTAATACACTATATCAACTACATTACCAACAATTCATTTTTAATAGAGGAAGAATAAGCGAAAGGCAATTGTTTGTTCCTGCATATACACTCTTGAGGTGTCCTTGCACAGGATGGGCCAAGTTGACTTCTGCGCTCAGGCATGGGCTGCCCAAAATTGGGCTTGCTCATGTTCAAGACCGGGTCAAGCTCATGCTATAATAGGGCTCCAAGATTGAGGCCCAGGCTCAAGCCCTCCTTCCTCCCTCCATTTCTACTCAGATCCTCCAGTCCTCCTGAGTTCAGCTCAATGGGAGCAGAATAGTAGCGGAACAAGGGATGTGAGAGGCTTAGGGGTCCCTAACATTCTCCCACTCTGCCGAACCTGGCCCAGTAGGTGGACCAAAGTAAATGAGGGGAAGGCAAGAGATATGCTGGAGGAGACAGCATAGGAGGGTAGCACGAGAGTAACAGTGCATCCCGCCAACAACAACAACACACAGACCCATACACTAAGTTGGTCTGTGATCATTTATTGTAGAGGCTCTCGCGAGGAATATTCAGTCATAAAGTTATATAAGGTATCGATGTAATTTGACTACTGCGGTATCCACTACTGAGATCTGACAATTATGGTAATGGTGCATGAGACAAGAACCTCTTCATCACGTTCGCCCATTAGCTCCAGCGCCGAAGAGTGCCTTCGCCTTAAGGCTTCCAGTTCTGCCCGTAAGCCAGGCAATGCAGCTGCTTCCACTTGCAACTTTTCACACTGGAACAATACAGATTTAAGGTTATTGCTAAGCATCATACAGATGGAGGATTAAAAAGTTCAGATGGAGGTTCATCAAACTTTACTTGCTCTGTCATTTTCACCAGCTCCTCTGCTAGTGAGTCACGAATAGATTCCAATGAGGCCTATAAAGATGAACTTAACATAGTAAGGAAAATGCAGTCGCAGGTCCAGAATTCAAGAATAATTTGATCAAATGAATAGATCTAACAGTGCAAGAGAAAAACTTTCAAGTTCAAGACCAATTTACATGTCACACAGGGAAAAGAAAAAGGACATAAACATGGGACAGGCAAGGAAAAAAAAACAACAGCAGCAATAGCAACACAACAACAACAACAATAGCAATGGCAGAAGCACCCACGACATAACTTAATTTTCACCATCTAATGTATGAATAACTTCAGAATAGGACATAGAGATTCACTAAGTATATAGTACTAATCTTGATGTACAAATGAAAATCAGACGGAATTACTGGTAGCTAGAAGAAGCATACCACAGAATATAGTTCCTCTGTCTAGAAGAATATAAAATAATTATGAAAGAAAGTGCAGAGAAAATTTATCCACTATGGTGCATGTAAAGCTGGGAAGATGCATGACAGTATTGCAGGTAAAAAACAGGGACAATTAATTAAGACCCCTTAAACTCTTACTCATTTCCACATGCACCCCCTCAATTTTTTCTTTGATGCACATCAACTCCCTAAAATATAGAAAATCTATCACCCCTCTAACGATGTTGACAGAAAACACCCAGAAAACACCAAATAACCATTTTACCCACAATTTTTTTTCTCATTCTTTCCTCTAAAATCAGAGTAAAATAGTCCCTAGACAGCCTAAATTTTATCGCATGACACTCACATGATATTGTTTAATGAAAAAAAAAATCTGACATATAACTAAAAAAAGGAACATTTCAGAGGTTTTTTATAGTTAAGGAGGCTAATATGTCACAAAAAAATAAATGTGATGATCATCATAGAAATGGACAACAGTTCAAGAGGGTCTAGGTATAATTATCCTAAAAAATAATATAAATTCTGAGTATGCAGACATCCACTTATTATTTGAACAACTATAGACAAGCATCCGGGCAATAAAATACTTCAGCTAGAAACAGCCCACTGATTAAAGTTATGATTCAATTGTATCTTAACAAAATATTATGTAGTAGAAGATAAGAGATCATCTAGACAAATTCAATTTACAGCAACCATGACAGCATAGGGTGTGGACAAAAGCAAACAACTCTGAAGGCTGAGAAAAGAGAATCTTGTACTCTATAGACATAATAGCATGGAAGCAAGTCCTACAGCTACATATGCAAACACAAAACAGACTTGCTCTTGAGATATGCTAAAGAAAATTTCCATGTGTTTCTTCAGAAGATACATTATCTATCAGATGAACTTTATGGTCTTGTAATTCAAAAGGAAGTACATCTCCATACCAAACGTGACATGTACGATGCCAATTCACCATCCTTTTGACGAAGTGCTGCCTCAAAAGCACTTGGGGTCATGCTCTTCAGAAAATAAGGGGATATATTAGTTTCCCCAGAAATTCTCCTTTCAGAGAAGGAGCTATCAGACGAGTCCAGAGATGCTTGCAAGAACTGGCTTTCTTCCATGCTATTTAGACTGCCAGCACTTGAAAGCTTTCGAAGAGGAATATTTCCTTTAAGGGAAAAGGAAAGAAACAAATAAGAATAAAAAGAGCTGAAGAAACCAACTAAAAGATAAAGAAAATCAATTTGCATTATAGATCAACAATAGGAACAGAGATTACTGGATGGATCTTGATTGGTGATTTTAGTTGCTTCACGGGAAGCAGCTTTTTCTAATTCTTCTCTGGAAGTCCTTTCCCTCTCAAGCTCCTGAAAACACAATTTGGGTAGATGTCAGTTGTGGAAACTAAAACAAAATTGTACTAGCCAGTCTAGCCATCTATTATTGTAGAAATTATGTCATGCACAAGGAAACTTGATTTATGGATCACATATTATTTGCTATTACTGAAGGAAACAAGTAAACAATCTGATGAATGACAGAAGATGAGTACAAGTGTACAAGCCCTTAGTTCCAACTATTTTCGGAATGACACGATATGTATAACAACAAGAAAATGCAACTACATATTACAGAAGAATAAAAAGCCCAAAAAGGACTTAATGAAGAAATTGCATGGCAATCGAGATGGCATAGTCATAGTAAATAGAAAACTTTATTGGCTCATAAATACAGTTCTTTGATTGATTTGGTAAACATGTACTATGTAGACATGACAAAAACCTACTTAAGCCAAGAGAAAGAATATGTGCAATTAGAACTCAATTACTCAATCCATGAACGACCACCAAAGATGAATATCTCAAAATAGATGCATCTAATTGTTGTTCACTATCTTTTCCTTGACTCATGTTGCAGAAAAGGTCAAGGAAAGTAATGCAAGAACAACTACACTGCAGCATGATAAGGAAAGTGTACCTAGCAAGTACTCCCAAAATGAGGAAATCATCTGAACCAATTTATGCTAATATAAACAATTAATCCTTTATTGCAGAGCAACTCATAAATTGTAGTAACCAACAGTATAAATTTACAAATAACCTTCTCCAGAAGTTCTCTGTGTCCTGCTGCTTCTTGCAACTCTCTTTTGTGTCTAGTCCTAAGCTCCTTGATTTCATCTTCAAGCTGTTTGGCCCGACCTTCTTGAGTTGCAGCTTCCTCCTTTATTGCTAGATATTCTTGTCTACTTTCAGATGCCCTTTGTCTCTCTTTTTCAAGCGACCGGGTCAGCTGTGTTTGCTCTGTTCTAAGAAATGTGACCTGAGAAAAAGCAACGATTAGTTGATCAAAACTTGCTTAATCAATCACCTGCAACAAGAAGAGAATGGAACCTGGGTTTCTAAAACTGTGATTCGAGATAGATTTTGAGATAGACGCTCATTTATGGACCTTTCACTTTCCTCTGCTGCTGCAGCTTTGGCTTCTGCCTCCTGTCAATTGAAGTCAACTGAAGTCAATAACTGTTAAATGAATTCCTCTAACAGATTCCAGCATTCCTGTATCTCAGTTGGCAAATGCCTCTCAAAGTACCTTAGAAAACTATCGGGAACCGTTAATTGGATATTAAACATATGAGGAAGCGAGTAATTTGTATGAAACCATAATTGGCTCTAGACATGTTTTTCAACACTTGGTACACAGTCCAAATGAGGCACCATTTTAGTCATTTCACAAGTTCATTTCAGATCTTATATTCTTATAGGATCTGCAAATGACAGTGCAAAATAAATGAATTTACGAGAATAATAAGTATTAGGAGAAAACCTGAAGACGGGAGTTTAGGGCTCTCTCTAAACCAGCCCAAGCTTCTGCTCTTCGAGAAGTTGTCTCCTGTTAACAATAACACAGTTTGAGAATAATGTACAACTATGTGAAATGCAAATATCAAGAATTGCAGAATAACTTAGTAATATGTCTATAAACAGTGTTATGTCATGCTTGAAATAATAAATACCATCAAGAACAAGAAACAAGGGGAAAAAATATTTAAGAAGGTAAATAACCTGCATTGCTTCAATTTGCCTTAAAAGTGGCCTAGTTGATTCAGGAACTTGTGTGATCAACTCATTGTAACGAAGTTCACTGGCCTGGAGGTCAACAAATCCAAGGAAAAGTTACAAAAAACAATGAAAAGCATTTATCGCACAAAAGCACAATGATGTTCTGGGAGAACAAAGCACCACTCACTTGATAGCGCTTTTGAAGATCATCAAAATCCCTTTTGAGCATTTCTTCCTTAAAGGCAGCCTGCATATGGCCCAAGAAAGTGTGATCTTTTATGTAACAACAGGGTAATGTTAGATAGAATTTGCTATTGTTAAAATTATAGGCAAACATGTTAATAGTTGGATCTACCTCCAAACTTGCTGGATTAAGTTAATAAAAGTTATAGCGACCAACAAATCTAGATAGTAAAGAAGTTATAATAAAATATAAATAGCAATATCTGGGTTCAGCGGCTACCTCTTGCTCTTTCCTTGTGAGAGTATGTCTCAGCTCCTCAAGTGTCTGAACCAGCATTGCTTCTTTTTCACCAGCTTCTCTTAAACGACTCTCAAGTTCAGCTCTGGCTTCATTGTTGGCTCGTGCCTCCGCTAAAGCCTCAGCTTCTTTTGCTGCATTAAGTGCAGTAGTAAAGAATTCCTTCTGAGCAGCAAGTTCTGCTTGATTTCTCTCTATAGTTTCTTGCAACAACTTCTCAGTTGCTGACTTGTCTCTCTTAATACTCTCCACTTTTGTCTCTTCAACCTACCTTATCCAGGACTCATTATTAGCAAATGTTTGCAAAACAAAATTGTAACTGAAGAGACATTGTATGAAAAAAAATATAAATATTTAAGACAATTGTCATCGGTAACTACATAAAATATCTGTTAAATGGAAAGAAAGGAAGCTGTAGTAGACACTTTTCAGATTTAGAAAGTGCTACTCCTGAACTTCACCAAAAATCTTCAAACAAAGGCAGACAGTTTGAGGCAACATTCTAAATTGAGAAACATATATGGAAATCTACAAGTTGACATCCATGCTTGTTGACTTTTGGATAAAGCATATATGTAAAGTGGAATTTGAATTAGTTTTTACCAACAGAAAGACACTATTTGATGCAACATTTCATAAGAATTACATTACTCACAAACAAGGAGTAAGTAACAGGGTTGGAAGTACGAAAATGGAGATGGTTAAGAGTTTATGAAGAAGATATCTTCATTCATATACTCTGTGGAAAAGTTAAAATAATAACCAATAATATCTGTGAACAAAACTTTTGCAAAGTAGCCCACTTCCCGGATCCTGAAAGAATGGATCATATTGTTTTCTTGAACGTACTGGAACTTATTCGCTATTATTCCCTAATATTTTATCCAATAACTATTACTGCATACTTGACATCTACCCTTAAGGGCATGATGCCATATCTTGTTACTAGTTCCCTGACTTCCTCCAAGTTTGTTATCTCATACATAGCCCTGCGCATACCAAGCATAGGACTAAGATTGAAGGATAAGACTGATATTCAGGGAGGTATCATCCCATGGGATGCCCCAAGGATGGCTAATCCCCCCTCTATCCCTTGGCTGTAACCAAACACAGCATATCTGAAACCAACTAAATCTGAAGCAGAATTTTCATGATTATAAACTGCTGAAATACAGATTCTCTACCAATTATTAAATTACCTGAAGCTTTGAGTTAAGCTTTTGCTTTTCTTCTTCAAATTCTCGAATCTGGCTTCAATGAAAAAAGTAGCAGAGTTTAAATCAAACTATTAATCAAGACTACTAAATAAAATGGGCAGTCAAAAAGTAAGGTTGACTCCGTGCCTGTGCCCTGAGTTTCCTTATAGTAGCTTCTTGAGCAGCTTGCTTTTTAGATAGCTCTTCACCTGTTTCAGGGAAAACAAGAAAAAGATGATGAAAGAATTATGCAGATATTTAGAAGTCATTTCCCTAATGAGAGGAAGGTTCTATTGCTATATCTTGATGCATGAAGTAATTAAGAGTCAGTCTTGTTGTTGTAGCCCATCTAGTAGGCATTGCTTCATGCTTCCAATGAACTCAACTAGAGTCAGTTCTCCTCGACCGTATTGAAGCTTATTATTTACCATGTCTCTTATGAGATGGCTTATCAAGTATCAACATAAAAGTTATTGAGATTTTGTTTGAAAGTCAAAAAGTCCATGATACATCCACGAACACACCACAAGGCTAGCACTGGTGCACACTTCAAGAAAAAATAAAAAATAAAATAAGATTATAAGATATTTTCATCCTTTTGGAGCCTTCCTTTTTCTCCTCTAGATCATATTGACAAATCAGCCTTTAATCTGACATTTTTTTTATATCAACAATATAAGAAAATGATCTTGAGACTAGTTAATTGACAAAAAGGTAGAAGGAACTATTATAAACCAGTCATTACAAAATACTGGGAAAAAATGCCCAGACTCCCCCTCATACATACCTTCAGCCATAACTTGACTGATTATCTCATCCTTCTCTTTCAAAAGAGCAGCTGCATCACTTTTTCGACTTTGCTCTCTTCTCAATGTATCCCTTTCTTTTGTTAGTGCATAGACCTATAAAAGTCGAGATACATGTTACACAACATAACTTGTTTCCATAACATAAGATTGCTTGACCTGAACTGACATTAAAATAGTCAAAGAAAAGCAGGGTCAACTATTCAGCAAATAATGAGATGATCCTAGTTACCAAAGAAATAAAAGAATTATAATTACAGGGTTAAACTACTATAGACAATGCTCTTCCCACCACTAGTTGATAGGTGAACAAAGGAGTCTGTTAACATGTATCATGCAATAAGTAAATGGCCAGCTAATTCTACAAAATCTTTCCTAAATAATTTTCTTGCACTTGGTTCATAATTTTGTTAGTCTCAATTTCCTGGTAGGCAGCCCATGAAATACTCAGCTAGTTGTGATATGAAATTAGTTAGCAATTCTAATATTAAATGTTCACATTAAGCTGATCATAATGCATTTTGCATTTGCATTGCATAAATGTCAGAACTGTTTGATTGCCAACATAAATAATAATTTTAAAGATTTTATAGAGGTGTAGACCTTTTAGTTCTCAAAATAAATATATTAACTATTTAATCATATACTCATATCAATGCCAGAAGACATCAAAGCCTAAATAACATAAAGTAGAGGACGGCTAACAATTCAAAAGATACCAACCAAAACAAAAGTAAAAAGTAGGACATTGATATGATTATAATAGGCATTAATTAAGATGTAAAAGAATACAGTCATGAGAACAGCATGCACCTTTCTTTCAAGAGATGCTACCCTTTGGTGATATTCTTCTTTCAAAGCATCAATTTCTGCTTCCAAAGATTTACTCTGTAGCACATTGATCACCGATTAATATAATTGTAATGCAGAAGAAAAAACTCATCAAATTTGTTATCCCAAAATCCAAATTTTGCTTCCAGTCAATCATCAGAAAATGAAAAGCCCCATCTAAATCATCACTACTTGTAGGTAAGTTGAGTTTCATGTCTTTCATCAGAAAAATAGCAGCCACTGTATCTACTAGAAAAATGGAAAAAGGAAAAGTAAAGTATGAAGCCCATACCTACCTTCAAATCCTCAATGATAGACTTCAACTGCTCATTCTCATTCATCAATTTAGCGATCTCATCAGCTTTGGCCTGAAAAAAGCACAAGTATTAACGATATCACAACTCGCAAAACAAATAAGGCCAGGAAAGAAGGATTGAGTGCCATGACACGAAAAGAGTAAAGAATATTGTATTTTGCTAGAGATCTGCCAGTAATAACACTAACCGTTAGAATTAGGAACATGAGTTAGCATTGCAAGATGGATTCTCATTTGTAATTTGAATAAGACCCTTGATCCATGGATTGCCATTTGTCAATTTAACTATGGGATGTCAAAGGCTCTACCATAAGAGATATAGCACTGGAAGATGAATATTTATACATATATTTGTCTGCTAATACATGACCAATTATTATTGGACAAAAAAGATTGTCATCCCATTTTGAGGGCTCATGAAAATACCTTGGATAGTAGGAATAAAGACTGAAACATCTCCAGATTGAGTCAGCTGGCAGTTAGAAGTCCTCAGAGAGATATTTGTGTATGACTTTGATAATAGCTAGAACCATAGAGGCAAGAAATATCTAATGGAATTATACATATATTTATCTGTACACAGTTAATATATTGAAGTTCTGATGAAGATACAGAATTTTCACCCAAATTGACAAGAAAGATGCATAAGTGGTGCCTACAGCCACATATCATATAGTATGAGCAAGCAACATATGTAGCTTTCAAAAAATTATTTAGATTCAATGCAACAACAAATATCTAATTTTTTACAAAAAAGAAAACAAAATCTGTTAAATTAACAAACCTTTGTCAAAAGTGAACAATTATTTTAATTACTACTAATAAAAGCAACGATCCACATTACATTATTCGCAGTGGATATCTTCTACATATAGCTTCCACCTTATACAACAAGCAGTGCCCAGATAGAAATTGGATAGAAAGCACAATAACAATCTATTTTTTAGATAATTGAACAATATGGTAATACGTACTTGTTGCTTAAAAAGTCAGAAGACTCATGCGGACTAGGTTCTTTATTTTATCTAACTTAAATAGTTGCACTTATGATTGCATGCCATTAATGACACGAAATTTTTTATATGGCATTCACATGCATACTGCATGCTCTGGCCTTCATTCTTTAATCAAGTAGGTACATCAGAAGAATCAATCAAGTTGGAAATATGATATATTGTGCTCAACCATGGGATAAGTTAGAAATCTGAAATGATCATGGCAACAGTTTTTTGACATAATGGAATGCAAATAACTAAACATTACTTATTAAATTGGAAGTTTCTTTGCATTTCAAATATAAAGTTCTCAAATATCAAAATAGTAATTTAAACACAATATCAATTCAGAAGAAGATATCTTTTGCTTCATTGGTACTCTGGGTGTGTTGGATCCAGCTGGGGGATTAATAATATTTCACAATTCATAGTTAGATTTAACAGCTTACGCACAAGGTTTGATTTGATAAATAATTAGTAAAAGATCTCTCTAATTAGTTGGCCCTAGTTATTGTGTGTTGGATCAAAACAGAGTCCAATGAAAAATAGGCAGGTGAAAGTGTAGCAACTGTAGAAAAACAGAATGTAGAATTAGGTATGCGCTTGGATTTCTTGAATCTATGACTAGTTAAATGAGATTGTAGATACCTGAGATTGCCTGGCAGCGCCTTGCAGTGCAGCCTCCATCATTTTCATTTCCTTTTTAATTTTCTCCACTTCAAGGATAGGATAAGCAGGATCCGGCAAATCTTTGGGCATACTCTCTGGTGATCTCTCCTCCTCAATTTCAGAATCTTTTTCCTGAGAACCTACTTCCACCAGTTCGCTAGATACATTAGCAGAATTTGATACTGACCCAGCAAATGAAGCTGAATCTTTCTCCGAACTGACTAACTGCAAAACATAGTCTTCAGGATGTTCAATAGCATAATCATCCTTTGGTGCAATTGAAGTCTCTGTGAATTGTATTTCATGTCCTATTTGCCCATTATCTACATCAGCATTATCAGCAGAAATTTTGATACCACCTTGATCATCTCTAGTCTCAAGTTCTTCCTGACTCACCTGTAAATCACTTGAGCCATCAGGTACATGGAGGAGACTTCTCTGAGTTCCTTCTATATCATCAGCAACCATTGGCTCAGAATCTGCTGGATCTGAGTGACTATTGGTTCCAACTTCTGCATCTTCCTTTCCTTGAGATGTCAGAGGAGAATCTGTTGCTTCAATATTCGTGGAAGTTGATATATCCATTTCAGGTGGTGAGTTCGTTAATATCTCGTCAGCTTTGTCCTCACTAGGTTCACTGATTTCACTTTGTACACTGCTGGCAGCATGAGGATAAGCAGCTTCAACCTGCTCATGATTTTTATTATCCCTTTCAGCAGAAACAATTGGTTCTTCTGTAGATATGAGAGACCCTTCAGTGGAAGTTTTATCATTCTCTTCAGCTACTGCATGATATGAAGATTCTGCCTCCACTGATATTTCAGAAGCACTTCCTTCTGCTTGATGGCCCATGAAGGCCATGACTGGATCAAAAAGTCCTTTCCTATCTGATGCTGATGCCCATGATCCTGAAGCTAATGGAGCAAAAGACACGATATAAAATACGATTGGTCCCTTAAATGTGTTTAACAAAGACATTTGCTCAAATTTCAATGAGGATTACTGATGAAATAACTGATATACCAATAAGAAGTATCAAGAAAGGAAAAGGTGAAATAAGCATGCTAATAGTACAGAAGAACAGATAAACCAATTATAGCTAGTAAGTCTTTCAAATGACAAAATTTCTGCAAGAAAATTTCACAAGTCTAACTGCTTCATAAACAAGTCACAAGTAGTGAATCTAGTGATTGAAACAACTCTGAGTTTCAAACTACCAATTCAAACCAAGAAGCTATAAATGCCTAACTTTTAAAAAGTGCATTATGTCCAACATAACAAAAAAGAAGGGAGGACAGTGTTGGTGAGGATAGCACGGAGATCTAGGAGTTTAGGGAAAATGGTGTCAAAGAAGACAGCAGCAGGCATCTGCAAGGCCAGATTTGAGGAGGTGGCCTGAACTCTTGAGATGCCATAAATGGTGAGGGATGTCAATTAGCAAAGTATTAAAGGTTGGAGAAGAACTAGGAGACAGAAAAGGAAAGCACTAACTGAGAGGAGAAGGCAAAAGAAAGAGGAGTCAGGGCATGTCTAATAGGATGAGGCTACTAAGGCTTTCGGTCAAGCCAAGATTGATTTATCAAAGGCTTTTCACATGGAAATTGGCATCAGGCCACCTTGACTAGATATTCACAATTTAGTTTCCTAGGCCTCAGAAATTAGCAGCATAAAAATTAAAGTCTGATAACACATTTCCAGATTATTGCCTATTCTCATGCATACTCAGATTATAAGGATGGTTCATCACCGAGCTGTTAGGAGGAACAAAATCAACAATTTAAAGGGCCCCAGGGAAGTCACGAGATAGAAAAATCAAAATTGTATTGGAAAAAAATAGTCTAATCACTTCCCCGTTCATAGTCTTTTAAGTACAAGATCTTAGGTACCCACATCAAATATTTTAAAATATTCGGATCAATAAGAGCATATACATTGATCTAAGGAATTCCCTCTACAACTATAATGTGTAAATGCTTTCTCCCAAAAGAACAAGTATAGTATGATCCGATGGTATGTGTTATAGTTGTTCAGATCAACAACGACTAAACACATAACATAACTAGCTCAACATGGACTACAACTTGGTAAAGTGAAAATGAAGCATAAGAACCTTTGCAATCGTGAGGTCCTAAGAAAGCGTAGCATTGAATGAAGCATTACTAGAACAAAAACCAACCCTAGTAACAAATCGTGCGGACCTCCGTCCCATTTTAATTTTTTTAGCAAAAACCAGTTCAGACTTCCGAGTATTGCATACCAGAACTAATCAAAGCTGTAAGAAAAGAGAAAAACGAAGAAAAGAACTACCGGCATCGGCATCGTCCTTCTCCTCTAACCCGAGAGCGCTGTCGAAATTCTTCTCTATGTTCTTCACGCTCTCGCTGATCTTGTTCACCGCTCCGGCTAGATCCTGGAGGCCTCCCAACGAGACCTTCCCAAACCACGCCATCACCTAACCAGGACAAGAACCTCCCCCCTCAATCAAGGCTCAGAATTCCGACACCACATGCATAGATCTGATCCAATCTTGCATATCAAAACACGACTCAGCGTTCAAGACAAGAATGTGGAAATCCAAATCAAGAATTCCCCCGTACGAGCATCACAATTCGGACACTAGCTTCGTAAAAGATGGCCTGAGATGTGGACACTTGCTGTCTCTTAGTTAAAAAGAACGCCAGATTCGACAAAGATCACAAGATCTAAGAAGTAAATAGAACGATTGCAGAATCTTCTCGGATCGACAAGAACCTCGTCGGAGATCGAACGGAGAAAGGCGGCGAGATCGCGAATCTCCGGTTCCGATCCGGAGACGAGAGATCCAAAATCCGAGAATCGATTTTAAGACGACACCAGAATCAAAGTTCGGAACCGGGGAGGGTTTTGTCCCGATCTCCACCTCCAAGGGATCGAAGTTGGAGGGAGTGGAAATGGAGAAAATAAAAATAGAAGAAGGGAAGAAGTTGAGCTTTCGGGAAATTTTTCCCTTTTTTTTTATTTCCTCAGTTGAATTGTGATTTATCTGAGCCGTCGGTCGATCGATGCATATGAGATGGCGCCGACTGGGTGGGATCAGCTATTTACCATCAAACACCAAACAGGAAGGATAGGTCGTTGATAAATAGGGCTCAAAATGCAAAAGTTTTTCTTTTAGCCCCTTCATTTTAAGAATTTTTTTTTCTTATTTTAAAATATTACAGAATAACAATTAAATATTATATTAGCCCTATTCAAGAACACAAAAATTATATTTTTATATCACACACTAACTCAATTAACAATTTTCCCTTAATATCTATCTAAATTAAACAAATATTTATTATAATGATATAAAAATGTTATATTTTTTCATCTTTTTCTTTATTTTATATTGAATCAAAAATAATTATTACATCTTTATTTTTAATACTAGTAAATATATGAATAATTATTCCTAAAATAAATTCCACAATTTGGTAATATTAAGCCCTCGGAGCTTTAATATATACATTTTTCTCTTTTTTGAGTATATACCCTCCTCCTAGTCCCTTCAAATATTCAATTTTTGTACGGATACTATGAAACTTAAATAATCTTTAACTATAAAAAAAAAGGTATTTATATCTTTTTCCTCTATTAAATTACTGAAATCTTAAGAATATAACTATGATCTTACACGCAAAATTTTAGAGAGATACATGCCAACCAAATTAAAAATAAAAAAAAAACAATGCAAAATTGGGAGTTGGGTTTACTTTAAAAAATAGGCAGGTAGACTTCTGGGCTGTTAGGTGTCTCTCTTCTAAATGACCACCATGTCCTCTTTCTACCTTTCAAAGTTTTCTTATTCTCTCCACATCCATATATGGATTACATACAGATCTAAGGGTCTTGGATATAAATGTTTCACAGAATTTTTCCTCCCCTTCTCCATTAGAGAAGCTATCAAATAGCCCTAGAATAGTACCATGGTGTACTGCCTAAGGTGTTGCTTGAGTTTTGCAATGAGGGCTTCTAATCTTATGGTAAACTTCTTTGGCATGGGGATGATAATTTACTCCCTTTGGCTGCTGAAGTTATGGAGCCAATTTGTTAATGAATTGAGTGTCTCATCATCGTCTTTCCTGAGACCTTGGTATTGCCATATCCTCATGTCTTACTTCCAATTATAATCTTCTTCTTTCTTTGTTCTCATTGAGTATAGATAAATATGATAAGCAATGGAAGCCCCATTAACTGATCTCAGTTTCTTTTTTGCAGGTTCATCTATACAATTCTTGGCACAGGTATTATTGTCTGCATGAATGCACTCTATGGGCATATGGTAGCCAATTGTATCAGTAAAATTGCTCTATTCATTGTATCCTTTCCTGATGCAAGATGGCCTGGGTTTTTGTGATTTTCTTTAATTTGCAAACATATAGGTATCTATCAATTTTTGTGAGTTCCAAATGGAAATGTATTTTCTAGCATCATTACCTTTAAAAGTTTTATACTATGAATCAATCCTAGTTATCTTCAGATTTCTGGATTGCAGAGCAGATGAGTTTTGAATTCCTTAACCTCTAAAGTACATATTATTCAGCTGCTTCATACTATCCATCCAGACTGCGTTGATCGTGGCGATAATGTTCAAAATAGATTGGCCTGCGGTGCGACATTTGCCAGAAATCAAATAAGATTCACTTCATGATTTTTGTCTCATTTCTGCAAGACATTTTACCAAATTAATTTGCTCTGCAGGTAATCTCGAGATATCTCGATGGAACAAATGATGCATCACAGAACATGTTGGACTTCCACATAAAAGTCTGTCATCTGATTGGCATTGCAATTTTGGTAGCTCAGGTAATTGCAAATAAAGAGTAAATACATCAATTCAAATGTCATATAAACTCATTCTTCCAAGAGAGAAGAGAAAGAATTCAGTGCATATCTTTAGAAAACAGATGATTAGAAGTGAGTTTATCATGAATGTGTCTTTCTTAAAATAGTGGCACCATTTTGTGGTGTCATGCAATCAAATCAAATATGATCAACGACTAATCAATCACAATCTAGGTCATAATTTTAACTTGGATTGATGGTCTTTCAGGCCAAGGTATTGGTGATTGCTACTGTACTATTAGCCCTTGGACCCCAACCGAAGAATCATTGCAGCAATGTCGCTACACAAGAGTTCAGATACTCATTTTTAGTGATCGGGTCCGAATCGCAGACATCTATCACACCTTCAGCCCCTGGATTTTCAAGGAGAATTCAGTTCTAACACTTAGAGTGGTGCTGCTTGCTGAAGTTATTGTAAAAAAGCCTATAAGGAGGAAAATTTTAATTGACATCCATTCTTCTTACTTGCAGTCAAACTCTGATCAATGCTTCAAAGTGAAGCATAATTTGTACTGAAATAGCCACCGAGTTTCTATTACATCTTCAGATTATTTTTCTCAAAGACAGAGCTCAATCTCGCATTTCAATGGCAGCAAGTAGCAATATACAAGTTCAGTTTCACTACAACTATCTGTCCAGCTTATTGTTCTCTAAAAAGAATGTAAGAAATGGACACAAAGATGCCAAGATAAACAGGTTGCCGCTTAGCTACAGAAAATTCGACATCAATCATATTATTAGTTTTCAATCCTCATTCTAAATCCTATATCCCAGGTAATTAAAAAAAATCTAGAGGTTAAAAGTAGTGAGCTATTATCAAACAGTAGTAGTTTTAATCTTTTTTATTCTAATAAATTGATGCGGTGCTTGAACTAATATTTACAGCAGTATAAATCTTGCAATATTTTTGTATCATTTGGGTCTATTTGATGAATTAAATCCATATTTCACTTGCCTCTAGTTTATAAATTATTTCCCTTCCTTTTAACAATATAGCAATTAGCAAATGCGAGGACCCCAGTAGATTGCCAACGACTTCATCCGACCAATCAGCTCACAGGATTCCAACGCCACTTCCATTGGTCCTCATGACAAGGCCAAGATCAGGATAAGCCTATCCAAAATCATCCACGCGTCACTCTTCCAATGGATCCTCATCGCCCCCATTCTCCCACCGAATCCATACAACCAAACATACCGAATCCCCCTAAAATACCCTGCATCGCGATAGAGATCCTGTAAAGGCTTTCGAAGAGGTAGGAGAAAGCCGAGCCGTTCAAAGCCCAGCCTAACAACAGCAAGCAGCCATGGCTTCTCTGGCTACGATTGCGGCGGCGCAGCCCGTGTCCATCAAGGGTCTCGCGGGGAGCTCCATTAATGGCACGAAGCTGGCCGTCAAGACCTCGCGCCGCACACTGTCGCGCACCAACCTGAGGTAATTATCAGCCGTCTGGTGTATGTATGTATGTTTGTCGGACGAGGGGGTTGAATTTAGTTACGTGATTTGATTTGCATGGCACGAATCGTATGGCAGGAGGTCCGGCGGGGGAGCCGTGGTGGCCAAGTACGGGGAGAAGAGCGTGTACTTCGATCTCGAGGATCTGGGCAACACCACCGGGCAATGGGATTTGTACGGCTCTGATGCGCCCTCGCCGTATAACCCACTTCAGGTGCTTAAAGGGTCTTTCTAGCTATTGCTAAGAGAAAAGAGAGACGGGCTTTTACAATTTAATTGCATTTAGTTTTTTTTATTTTATTTAAATTTTACATATAAAACTGAGTGCATTTGATACACATTTTGCTACAATGAAATATATAGCATTTACTTATGCGTTGCATATTAGAATTCATTCTTATAAATTAAAAAACTAAATATGTAATGCAGAGCAAATTCTTTGAGACGTTTGCTGCCCCCTTCACCAAAAGAGGTCTCTTGCTCAAGTTCTTGATCCTGGGTGGTGGCTCTGCAATTGCCTACCTGAGCTCCACAGCCTCAGGAGACATACTCCCAATCAAGAAGGGCCCACAACTGCCGCCGACGCCGGGTCCACGTGGCAAGATATAATTCGGCAACTACTACGACGACTATTAGTTAATCTTCCCTCACCTCTCCATATTCTATGCTGTTCATATTGTATCTGTTAATTTGATCAGCTCTGAGTAAAACTGCAGCTAAATGTGCTTTTCTGATAATTGTGGAGAAAATTTGATTTCATATGATTCTAATCCGCATTCGATCAGTTCTCAACCCCATATAAAGGTAGAGAAAAACTTCATCAGGAAGAAGATAGAATTTAGGATCCAATCAGGAAAAGCTTTTAACTTCTAGGGAGAGAAATAATACAAATGATGAAGTGTTCATTAATTTTTTTTTTGTCTAAGTTGTCCATGCAAATGACATAAAAATACAAACTTCTTGCTCTTGGAGATTTCATTCAGATACCAGTTGAAATTATCAATTGAGTATTGACAGGAGATATATTGAAGAGTACAAAAGGGCACTTTAAGTTAATTAGCACCCAGATGCATGCAAATAACAACAGTCCTCGAAAATTCTCTTCGAGCTATATACATGCATTTGTCTATAGTTGTTGCATCACCCACATCTTTGTTTTCTTTTCATTCTCTCTTCTCCTTGTACAACAACTAATTTCGAGCTGTTGGGCTTCTAAATCCTCCCGAACTCTCAAGTTTCTCTATGTAGGAAAATTTCTTGTTAGTCACAATGTTAGGAGGCTTCTTCATGAACTTCCCATCTTCTATATTCAATATGTCCTCCAAGTTACCTGAATCCTTCTTCACCTCAGCATCTTGATCCATGTTCCAGCCCATAAAATCTGACAGTGTAAATGAAGCAGGCGATTCCATTTTATTTAGCTTCTCAATTTCTTCCCTAGGATCAAGTGCTTTAATTGTTCCTGTTGCTGGCTCTGATTCTGTTAACCAAGTCCTCCTTTTCGAGTCGCTGAGAGTTGGATCTCGAGCAAGGGAATCGGCATAGAGAACATCTTCAATCTGAGACATCACTGTGTATGCCAAGCTTTCTAAGATCCGCGAGTAGCTTTCCAAAATAGAGTATCCAACATCCTGAAGAAATTTATGTGGGCAGAAAAGTGTCGTCAGTTGGAAAAGCTGGAGTGCCAGAACAAAATTCTTGCTTACCTTATTATACTGGATCTTGCTTATGTCTAGGTCTGACTGAGGAATACCAGGAAATCTGTGCTTGAGAATGAGTAAGATGGTCTCTGCTCTTTCTTCAAATTGTTCCCTCTTCTCCAAGCTAACAGTTGAACCCCATGGAGATTTGGCATCTTTGTTGTGCATCTTCCTCTTCCAAATGACAACAGATGCTTCAATCCGGTTTTTCAGGTCGAGAATCTTGTGCTCTGTTGACAAGTCTATAGATGCTAGGAAATCTTCAGGATCGAAAACATCGACTGTTATACTACGGTAGAGTGAATCTCCAAGGCTTGCCCTTCCATTCTATCATACGAAGTTATAATCAACGACTTCAATAAAAGGCATAAAAAGAGAAAGGATCCTGACACTTTAAGTCTTTAAATGTAAAATTGGCACAGTTCAAGCAACTGAAAAGAAAAGAAACGGTAGCAGAAATAGTCATACTATAATCCTATGTAGTAAGAGCCAGCCAACCTTCGGAAGCGAATCAATATAGTCTTCTGGGATTTCCATCTCCATAAGAACATTAGCATTTATAGCCATTGCTGCCTTGAGCACTTGGTTGACAAGTTCCTTTTGATACTGAAGCCATTTTCTCGATACTTCAGATAGCCCATCTGGAGGAACTTTAACAGTTGGAAGCCACCACTTATCATCCTTCCTCTGTGATTTACCCTTATCTGACTCATCTGCATCTCTTTTCACATACCAGAACTCGTGATGGTCTTTGAAGTTGTCAAGGTATTCCTGTTTGATCAAGGAAAGGGTACATGAACACCAATTCTAAGTTTTCCATAGTTCAGCAACTGACTCTATATTATATAAGTTGCTTAATGCTCCTTACCATGAGCATCGCATCAAGCTTGCGCAAGGCAGGGATATTCATGTGTAGATCTCTACGTTGCTGAGTTACCATTATCTATCAAGAGAAGAGACAATAAAAGTTTTCAGCTTTTTATTAGAGAAACTAACAAAGTTAAATTTGCACTAATATGAGTCAAAAGTTAAAAGAAAATAAGATCACTACGTGACCTCCATGTTAGTTCCATTCGTTGATACTTGTTGGGATGGAACAAATTCTACGACATGATCAGTGACTGATAAAAGCCAATCGACTTCTTTCCTCCACCTTGCCTTCCTTTCAGCTGGCATGGGCTCTAAACGCCGTTGCTCCCCAAAGACAGAAGCTGAGATGATAACGAAGAGATATTGAGAAGAACTATTACTGAATAAATTTTTTCGCAGCAAACCAAGTATCGAATTGCTTGTTGACATGAACAGCCTCCATTTGAAATGAAACCAGACTTGTCCTTACTGCAATCTGAAAATGAGAGATGCTTGCCCCCGTTTGGAAAGACTTCTAAGTCAATGCACAATTATTAATGAAGATTGAGATTTTCTTTCTTAAAACAGAGGTTACTCGTACATTCCTAATGTAATTGCCAGTCTCTAGAAATTCAATCAAACATTTGACGTGCATTTGATACACATATTGCATGATATATTCGTCAAAAGATTCCAACTATTACCTGCAAGATTTGTGATGGCATTGGAGAGAGCCAGAGCTGAAGAAACTCCTTTGCCGGACCCTGACATGTCCTCGCCAAGAAGCAGCTTTGCAAACTTCTCCTTCATCAGCTCCATATCTAAAGCAAAAAACCCTCATCCCTTTAAATTATTAGCAACCATATAAGTTCACATATGTCCAAACTCATGCAAGTCTGCATGGTTACATGAATATAAAATATTAATACTAACAATAGATATCAGAGCATGAGGTTAATTAAAAATATAGAACCTTTGCCCATTTAATTCAGAATCATTTCTTAGGCCTATTAGGACATACATTTTTATTTTGTGTGTTTCAAGATGCAACATCTATTATTTATGAGAAACTATTATAAATAAATTGTTGTTATTTACTTTTTTCTTCTAATAAAAGGTTAAGAATTGAGAGAATATATTTATATACTACTTTATTGAAGTGGATGTTAAGATAATGCAAATGAGTCCAACGATCCTTTTTAAGTTTTTAAAGCAACTAGCGAGTTAATATGCACGACGCCTCACCAGAAGGTTGTCCATTGCAACCTATGTACTCCCTGGTCAGCCGCGACCTGGGTCCTCTCTCCGACGACCGGTCGAGCTCGACACCGATCTGCTGGACCACCAACGGGCGGCCGGGCGTCCTCGACTCCTGGCTCCTCCACATCATCTTATCATCGTCAGGCGGCGGCGGCGACGTCGACGCATGGCTCTCGAAGATCATGCTGCGGGCCTTCCGGCCCGAAATCTCGAGCATCCCTCTGCGGTGCAAGAACCTATCGAGGCTGTATCCTCTCTCGAGGAATCGAACCATCACACACTCTTCGCTCTCGAGGAAGATGGGAAGAGAACAAGAACAACAATGTCATGTCTCGGAGAAGGTCCACCTCTCCAATGAGCGGAGGAGGAGGAGAGGATGGGGGAGGGGGCCTAATTTTGGGAGGTAGTTATTGTAAGAGTGAGAGAGAGGAAGTTATGGGATGCATCTTTGGTTGCGTATAGATTGTATGAGGTGGTCTTTTGGGCGGTTCTCTTCTTCGCTTTTCTTTAACTTGTTTTCTATTTTTATCGTTTTCAATTCATGCATGGAAGAGTTTGCGGGGGAAGTACGATATATGAGATTATATAACAATTTTTAATTTTATATCATCCGACCTTAGCTCAGTTGGTAGAGCGGAGGACTGTAGTGTTGCAGATTAATCCTTAGGTCGCTGGTTCGAATCCGGCAGGTCGGATTTTATGTTTTTATTATAATTATAATTTTACAGGGCCTCTATTTGTATGTCTCTGAAGTTGATATTTGTATGTTTCTTTAAAAAGTTAAGTTTCAATAATTTAATAGGAAAATAAAATTTTATATTTAACTAGGAAAATTTATGAAAATTAGAATTTTTATTTAAATTATTCAAATTTTAATGTTTAGTTAGCTTCAAAGTATCTAAGCAAAAAAGAATTATGGTTTTAGAGGTATATATATATGTCAAAATGAGTGTTTTGAGAGATTTACATACCATTATTAACTTGGCAAAATGGGCAGATCCAAGCTCGAGGAGAGTACAGCAGCAAGGGAGTAGTAGTCAAGAAAAGGGCAACAACAACGAAGGTGCACCAGCAACAAAGTCACACTCAAATTAGAGGATGAGAAAGGAAAGAAAATGAATAAACCTCTACTTAGCTATTTAACTAGGAGTAGGGAAAGGGAAAAAAGTCATCAGCGGCAAGGAAATCTTTTAAGGAGAGAAAAAAAAATGTCATGCTCTAGGCCCTCCTTCACTCGTGGAATAAAAATAAATTTATTCTAAAATAAGTCTCTTTATTCTCGTGTAGTAATTAATTAATAATTTATCTTATTTTAGTATACTAATTCAATATTCTCTTCCGTCTTATTCCATATAATTTTTAAAATCTAATTTATTGATAATCTAAGATTATCATTTTACTTTTTGAGGTGACAGTACAAAATACCGATCATATCAGCTACAATCCCTATATACATGCATAGTACGGAATTATAACCCCACACAAATTTCACATCTTTCTACATAATCGCATAGTGCGAGGTATTACCCCGCATATCCGCATAATGCAGGACAATTTATAAATATTATTTTTTGTAGGCAATACAGAAAAGTTGAGAAATACAGGGAAGTATGCATTAAAGATAATATAATGTGAGTTTATGGAGTTTATTAAGTATGCATTTGTAATAAAAATAATATAATTTTAACCAAAAAATACTATTTACTACTATACTTTAACATATACTAAGTGTTTTTTTATCATTTAGTTTAAAACATTATCAATTCTCAATATAACTTCATTATTCTTTAATATTTTAATATTAATTTTATGTCACATTAAATGTAATTACTAGTCGTTATATTAGTATTGAACTAAATATTAGAGTATCTTATGCTGTAGTATTAGCTCTCTTCTTTTGGTATTAATAATAATTTTTATTCTAGGCTTAGTTAACATAGCCCAATAATGTAGTCTGACCGATGAGTGCTACTTAATTTATCAGGCCTTGAGTTCAAGGAGAGGTCTCTAAATTAGTTTAGAGATCTCTAACGTAGTTCAGTAAACAAATAATAATTTTTTTTTCAAATCTAGTTAATAGTCCCTCACAGAATAAATACTAATATATACATTTTAATTTCATATCTTATCAATTTTATCTCTCATTTCTATCTTCTTCCATCTTTTAATAATATTTGTATTTTATATTATAAAATATGTTAAATTATGTCTAATCTCTTTTCTCTATCTGAACTATATAAATATTATATAAGTCAATGAATATACACTTAAACTCGCAAATATATAATATATAATATTTTCGTTCATTAAATTTACATACTAATTATTTTTCTCTTTCTATTTTAGGTCACATCATAAATAATAAGGCAAATACTTCAATGCAACTTTAAAAATTATAACCTTAATCCAACGGCTATAATAGCTAGTTTTCATACCCGGTACCGGTTCCCGGTACCGGTTCCAAAACTACATTACGTAAAAAAAAAGTATATTAGTTAAGAAGATTAATTACGTGTGCCTAACTTCCCAATTTTCTTGTTATACCCTTGAAGATCTTAACCATTAGATCTTCATCAAAGTGATTGATAAGTACGGAAGTAGCGCTCTACAAGTTTTTTATTCTTCCGTTAAGATTTCTCTCTTAAATATAATTATACCTTAATTATAGGAGATATTATTTAATATTAAATAATTTAAATTTGATTATTTGAAGATAAACTTCAATTTAAATATAATTCTCTATCTATTAAAATTTAATTTAAATCAATCTTAAACTAATGGGAGATATATGTAAATAATAAAAAATAATTAAAAAGATAAAATATAATTAAATTTTTATCAACTTAATTATAAAAGTCATCAATACCTTTATTTTGATATATATACATTACTCTCAGTTAATGATATATATGTCTTTTACTTAATAAAATATTAAGATAATATAATTATTAAAAAATAATGTGCGAGATTATATATCTAAAAAAAATTACCTGCTGAACCGGTAATATCTTTCATTCCTATTATACCCTTAAAGATCTTAACCGTTAGATCTTCATCAAACTAATTGATAAAGAATTAATTCGATTGCACGGAAGAAACCCTCAAAATAATAAACGTACTCTTAACCGAACCAAACACCAAATCACATGAGACTAAAAAATTTGGGCCCACGGGTGCATCACCAGCCGGTGTGGCCATGTGACTATCTTACATCTTATTCGCCTGCGTCAACGTGAAACCCACGTGTTATCTTTTTGTCTCTACTCGTTCCTTATTGCACCGAGGAAGATAGATTCATGGAACGAACATTTCTTTTTGGCGGTTTTGTCTTCGAAGAACCCTACTGTGACTGCACTGCCGACCGTCCAACTATTCCCGCCATGCACGCGTCACGGGCTCATCACCCGAGGAGTACTGCTCCAAATATATAGATACAAACACAACACAGAAAGCATAAGAATATATATATATATATATATATATGTGAATACAAATGACAATAAGTTTCCATAAATCTAAACAACGATCCTCCATAAATCTTGAATTTAAATACCTTTTGGAATAAGTCTCATTGCCCTAATGTAGTAACTAAACAATATTCTTATCTTATTCTAGTTTACTAATTCAATATTCTATCTTATCTAATTATATATAATATTTTAAAAAATATTTATTAATAATCCAAGATTACCATTTTATTCTTTGAGATGACAACACATAATTATTAATCATATCAGCTACAGTTATTATCTACTCTCTATCTCTTCTCTAAATGCTACCCTACATAACCCGCATAGTGTGAGGTAATACCTCGCACAGTACGGTATAATGCCCATTGCACCCAACTACTGCGGATTGTAACCCCGCACAGTGTGAGGTTAGTGCGGGGTATTACCCCGCACACCCGAGTGTGGGTTATAACCCTGTATACCCATGTAGTGCGGAATATTACTCTGCGTATCTAAGTATGGGGTTATAACCCTCATATCCGTGTAGTGTAGGGTTATAACCCCACATACCCGTATGATACAGAGAAAAATTTGAAATATTATTTCCTCAAGGGTATTTTCATCATTTAAATGAAAACATCATCAATTTCTAATATTTGCATATTAAATTTATGTTATACCAAATGAAATTATTATTCTTTATAATAGTATTGAACTAAACATTAAAATAAGTTATACTAGTATTAATTTAGTATTAAAAATTAGAATAATTATGTCTTTTCCACCCTTATTCCACAAGTGATCACAACCTTACCATTCTAGTATAAAATATATTCTTATTCCACAAGTTAATAGAGACTAAATGATCATTAGTTTTATCCTCAACTTTACTCTATTTTCTTTAAAACAAGCGTAAAACAATTCTTATACAACCTAAAATTGTTCACGTCACACTTATGTGTTATTACCTTATCTAAATGGGACATTTGAAAGTTTTTCCAATAGTTAATGGCATTAATATGTTGGAAAAAAAAAGGAGAGGATTATCTAGATTGAGTCTTCTGAGCTGGAACCCACCATCATCATAGTATTCAGATCCCCATCCAAGTTTATCTAGAAAAGGAGCCAAAGTGCAAAGTACATTTGGATAGATTCAGACCCTCCACTGTCTACAACTTAACATAGATCCCCTCTCTCCCTTCCAATCTTCCCTATATATATATTATCCACTGCATAACCTAAAACCTCATGAGCAACTCAAGCATGGGGTACTCCAAATTCCGCTCCACCCACGACAACTGGATCCAAGTCCAAGAAGCCGACCTAACCAATCTCCTCCAAGCCAAGAACTCTCCTCTTCTCCCCGATCAAGAGCTGCGTGCCCTCGTGAACAAAGCCATGAAACACTACGAAGACTACTCGTCCGTCCGCCGCGACCTCGCGAAAGAAGACCCCACTACCCTCTTCTCCCCTCCATGGTGCGCCTCCTTCGAGAACTCCTTCTTGTACATCGGCGGCTGCCGCCCTTCCCTCTTCATCCGCCTCCTCTACTCCCTCTCCGGCGACTCCTTCGAGTCCCACCTCGACGACTTCCTCGCCGGGCGACTCGACGCGAGAACCCAAGGTCTTAATGGCACCATGGCTCTCTCAGCGGGGCAACTACGGCAGGTGAACAAGCTACACTGTCGGGTTTTAAAAGAAGAGGGTAAGTTATCGGCGAGGTTGGCTACGTTGCAAGAAGCCGTCGCCGATAAGCCATTGCTGCCGATAGCGAAGGAGAGGAAGAGAAGAGCGGAACAAGTAGCGGTCTGTTCGAGTACTAGTAGCTCTGATGATGTTGGGATTAATGTGGAGGTGGAGAAGGCTTTGGAGAGCTACGATAAGGGGTTAGGTGAGTTGCTCGGGGAGGCGGATGTGCTCAGGGTGGCGACGGCGAGGGAGTTGGTGGAGGGGGTGCTGAGCCCGAAGCAGGCGGTGGATCTGCTCGTGGCGGCGAAGCAGCTGCATCTTTCGATCCACGAGTGGGGAATGGGAAGGGATCTCCAGCATCGCCGCGGATAGAGAGGTAACATGCATGCACCGATCTCTCAGATGTTTAATTGTGTGTTTGTTTTGCTTAAGTGTACGTGTATGTTGGCGTGTTTGGTGTATACGTATGCGTAACAAGTTATCCTAAGAATGCGAAGAATGCCGTATGATTTCTTACATATAGTACAAAGAAAAGTAATGGTGCTAAAAGTTGCGTAAGAAATCATACACATACGGATCCCACCTATGTGTCGCCATTAATTTGCAATGCGAGCTCCTGCATGCCTTCTACGTGATTCCAGTTGTTGCCGCACGAGGCCGCACGTGCTACCTTCGGTTATTTAGATCATAAGTGAATTATTCGGTATAACCATCAAATTATTCGAATTATAATCGACCTATAAATGACAAAAGACGAACCAGCCAATCTATGATTAATAAAACATAATTGGGTCAATTTGAGCAAATCTGCCTGTTATATCAAACCACGTTTTACTTTATTTATCGAAACAAATTCTTCGTTAAAACCCACTCTAAAAGTTCTAATCAAACTGTACGCAAAAACTACCCCTTTATACAAAATTGGCCATAATACGTCCTGGATTCCACCAACCCACAAAAGAATAGGCGATTTTGGAACAAAAGATACAGCCGCGAGACAAAAGAGGTCTTCGTCAATCACATCCGCGCCACTAAAATATCCCAATTCCAGTACCAAATACGCGTTTTTTTTTACTTATAAAGACCCCCTAAAAACCATTGATTTCAGATAAGGATCATTCACTGCGCACGCGCAGACTTAGGCCCAGTGGTCTTCTTTCGTTTTCCCCTCTCCAAGACTCCAACAAATAAAAATCGTAAATTAAAATCCTCTCCTGGCTCCTGTCGCCGATACGGAGGATGATACTCTCGAGGAGGAGCTCGTCGTCGTGGCCGTTCTCGTCGTTCTCTGGCGAGATGGCCGTCGAGGTGATGGATTCGCCGGCAGAAGAGGAGGCGGAGGAAGAGCAGGAGGAGTCGGGGGCGGAAAGGTGGTCGGAGATGCTGCCGGAGTTGGTGGAGGAGATCGTGAGGCGGGTGGAGGCCGGCGCCGAGGCGTGGCCGCAGCGGAAGGACGTCGTGTCCTGCGCTTGCGTATGCCGGTGGTGGCGACAGATCTCCAGGGGGGTCGTTCGATCCCCGCTCGAGTGCGGGAAGATCACCTTCCCTTCCTCTCTCAAGCAGGTGGAATCTCCATTTCTTGATCTCTCTTGGATCTGGTATTCGTTTCAATGTGATTAGGATTTGCTGATGAGAATGCCGCAGCCGAGTATATATATATATATATATATATATTTATTTATTTATCTGATGATTCTAGGGTTCTTGATGGATAAAGATTACCTTGTTTTTGTTGCTTCATGTTTAGTCTCTAATTCCATGTTAATGTGATAATGGAACAGCCGGGGCCGAATGATTTCCTTATGCAGTGCTTCATCAAAAGGAACAAGAAGAACTCGATGTTTTATTTGTATCTTGGTTCGACGCAGAGTAAGTCGATGCTAGTATAGTTCTTTCTTGATGTTCCTCTCTAGACATGAGCACAGTTTAGGCTCATGTATTATACATAAATATATCTTTGAAGTTCTTTTAGCTATCTAATCATTATTAAGCTCTTGATATACTGATACTCTTCTTAAGTTAACAAGTTTCACACAAGTGAGAACTAAAATTTTGAGTACCAAATGCTTAAATGGCTAGTTCAGAATGTTATCTTCTAAGCACTAGCAAGCTGAGCAAGATGATTAGACCTGCAATCTATATGAGTAAAGGCTTTCTTGTCAATTGTCATTGCTGTATTGTGGTTTCGCATGGTTTGATGGAGTGTGGCATGTGTGATGAGCACTATGTTCCTCCTACATGTGCCGATAATACATCCCAATATAAGATTTTGTGATACTAGACAATGTGAAGTGCTGTTTCCATCTTTTCTCTCACTAAGTATATCTACAACTTTCTATAGTTTGTGTCCTGACAATACATACTTTTTTTTCTCTAATTTAACTATAGTTCAAACATAACTGTGTATTGATTACTGGATTGCTTTTCTTGGTTATCATGGCCTAAAGTCTTGCGATTCTTTTATTTGCTGGTTTTTGTCTTTTTAGCATTCATGGATCCAGGGAAGTTTCTACTGGCTGCTCGAAGGTATAGACATGGAATCCATACAGAGTATATCATCTCCCTTGATGTTGATCACGTATCCCAAGGAAACAATGCTTATGTGGGAAAGCTGAGGTGAGGCAGCAACTTTTGGTTCATCTCTTTAGGGTCATACTTGAATTCTTGTGTTTAAATGATATATCTAACATATTTAGTGTTGATGGAAATTCATTGGCAATATGCCTCTAGAATACTACTATTTGTGCTTTGCCTGAAGTGCTCTTCCTTGTCACAGCCGAGGAAGGTCTTCTGCTTGCCCTATTCTCAAAATCGGGATATTTTACATGTCCATTTTTTTTACATACCAAGGCATGAATTATTCTCAGGCCTTGGAAAACTAGTTGTTTTGGATCAGTTTTAGCCCATTTGAATGGAAATTCCACAAACTATGTTGAGCACCCAATTCTGTATAGTGAGATTCTTTTTTTAAACCTCAAGGACATTGGCACCAAACTAGGTAGTGATGGAATTTGCATTCCAGCTTGTTTAAATCCAATGCATTTTGTTTTTGAGGCCCTTCAAGACCTAGTTTTACATTTTCGCCCGAAGAGACGATTTTTCCCCTTTTGTATTCTATATTCTCGTTATTGTAGAGTCCAAGCAAATCTATTATTGTGTTTGTAGGTTTATCTCTGTCTAAATCCTTGTTTAAAAGCTTCTGAAAAATTATTTGTCCAAATAATACCTAGTTCAGCTCATATAACATTTAGTTTGAATTTTATTTGTGCTTGTATTAACTTGGCTCGAATTTAGGCTCATCACATATGAGTTACTCATAAAAATGCAAGCTTGGCTTGAACATTTGGGTCAAAATAGCCAAACTTGATCACACCTTGGTTCCACATGATTAGCTCATTGCATGTGTACTAGTCAATAGACTTTGGGGCACTAGAGTGAGAAACACTTGACCAGCCTTATCTAACCAAACCTGCCCACGGCAAGTCAGGAAGGTTTGACTTGGCAAAGGATGCTAAGTGGTTTATGTATATCCAGAAGCAATTTTATAACTAAATTTGGATTAATGGTTTTGATCATATACCAGGAGGTTGAAGAATAGTACTTTCTTTATATTGTGATGATTTCTTCTCAAAAGCATATTTTCAAGATATTATTTTGGGAAAACAGTAGTATCTAGTACTTAATATGAATGTTAACCATGCTATCTTTAATTTCATATCATGGTGAGTTTTTTTTTCTTGATTTACAATTCATAGGGCCAATTTTGACTACAAGACCCTTGTTTTTTCAGAACATGCTGAAATTTCATGATAGGAAATTAGGATCTATACTGAATATTTTATATTAATCTCTTTTTCTTAACCTTACTTTGCATTTCTAGCTTTATTTCTCCAGGCTACCTGTTTATATAGATGTTTTCTTTCATAGGATTGGGTTGTGCTCTGGCACACATCCATAATCATCTTGCCTTGATATGTGCCTCGCAGATCTGATTTCTTGGGGACAAAGTTCATAATATATGATAGCCAGTCACCATACAATGGCGCAAAGGCATCGTGCAGCCGATCTAGCAGGCGTTTTGCGAGCAAGCAAATCAGTCCCCAAGTCCCTGCTGGAAATTTCGAAGTAGGGCAGGTCTCATACAAATTCCTCCTCAAATCAAGAGGACCAAGAAGAATGCACTGTACTCTGCAGTGCCCTTCATCTCGGGAAAGCAGAGAGGACGATTCTCTCAAGTCGCAGTTACTGAACCCTGCGAACACCACACTCCTGAGAAATAAAGCTCCGAGGTGGCACGAGCAGCTTCAATGCTGGTGCTTAAACTTTCATGGTAGGGTCACAGTTGCCTCGGTGAAGAACTTTCAGCTTGTATCAGCGGCAAATTCTGGTCAACCTGGTGGTGTCGGGAATGAGGAGACAGTGCTGCTCCAGTTTGGGAAGGTTGGTGATGACATGTTTACTATGGACTACCGGCAGCCACTCTCAGCCTTTCAGGCATTTGCCATCTGCCTTACCAGCTTTGGTACAAAGCTTGCCTGTGAGTAGCAACCTCCTAACCTGTTCTGTGGGATCGGAATATTATTTCTGTCATCTCTTTGTGCAAATGATAGTTTTTGTAGCTCTTGGGACGTTGAAAATTTTGCTTGTTTTCCATTGTTTAGCTTTTAACTGAAATAGGATGAAACTCTTTTGTTTTTGTGTATATATGTATACGATGGTGTTGATACGATGAAGCAACACAATACTAGGGCTGGGCCAGACTTGGCCCAACATCCATTTCTGATTTAGCCAGCCAGGCTTGATAAAACTCTAGCCCATTGATTTTTATTTTATGTTATTATTATTCTTTTGTGAGAAATAGTGAAAAGTAATTGGTGTTACAGTTAAAACCAATGCCGGCCCAATGATTATTGCTGAATGCTCTGCATATAAGACATCAGATGTGTAAAATTGCCTAGAGTCCAACATAAGCGTATATTTTCTTCAAGATGAATTTGTGTATCATATTCGTCTTCTTTCCCTCTGCTTGCGAATAAGTGATGATCCCTCATTGGTTAAGCCAATATAGAGTTTGTGGTCCATGGGAATCTTTGTTTTGCATTAATCGTACTTGACATAATGAGCAAGCATGGATAAAACTAAGATGAATACAGCTAGATGAATATGAACATCGAAACCAAACACGAATACTTCTTATCAAAGATTTCTTCTGGATAACTTTTATCATGAAGATTCTTGTGACAACTGTTAGGTTTACAACAACCGGAACACATGGTAAGCCTGGACCACTTAATAATCTCCGGCTTCTCCAGCTTCGCAATTAAGATGCAGGAATGCAGTTCCATTGTTCCAATCATAGCCAATTTCTATGCTAAGTAATGTCCACAGCTCCAATCATGATCAACAAGACATACTTTTTCTCCTAATAAAGGAAGAGAAGTAGAAGAAGAATTAACAAGAAATAAGTAGATAGAGATTGGCCTCCTCCTCCAGAACTGTTGTTCAATGGAATGTGTGCACAGAACTGTTGTTTAATTGAAGAAAGTGAGAGTGTTTTAAATCAGACAATGATGGGTTTCTTTGATAAATCGTCAGTATCTTTTTAATTACTCCACTTCCTATTGAAAAGTGAACTTTTCTATTATTTTTTTTGGCTCCATAAAATTTCTACACTAAGAAAAGGAGCTGATGTCCTTCTTTTTTTAAAAGTAAAAGAGGAGCTGTCACAGGAGCTGAATTACATTTCTACTAGATTAAGCCACCCTCCAGAAATTTCAAACCTAAGGATGTTACCAAACTCAGCGTCGGATAAAAAGGAGTCCTCTGAGACATCTCAGTCACAACTTAACCCAGACCTAGCAATCCAGTCGGTTGCCCTGTTATAGATGTGTATTATTCATACATTATATTAGAAAAGTTTCTCTTTATACGATTAATTATATTATGGATACTCCAAAGAGGATTTTCACTACCTTATGGCATCTGTATCAAGCTAAGATTGTCACTCTAAAAATCTTAGTTTATATCGATATTTTTTTTATGAAGAGGTTTATATAGATCAACGAGAAACCTGCAATATAAAAGAATATTAGGTAACTAACTAAAAATCAATTAGAATAGTTATTATTATGAAAAAATATAGCGAAACATCTATTCACAAATTTATTTATTTATTTATTTTAAAATAATATGATAGAAATTAATATTTCTAATAGCAACCACCGCCTAGGCAGCCGCTGGCTTTTTCATATTAATATCTTATATTTTTTATCCTTACTTCATCTATGCTTGCTTTAGTATTGACTTTGATCCACAAGATTCAGGACGGATTTTATAGGAGCCCCTTATTTAGTGACATATTGTGCTTGTGATTGCTATATCTTCTTTGCCCATTAGGTTTCATATAATATGTTTACTATTGCTCTGTTAATATTTTACCAAATTGTGGGGCTTATTCAAATTAATTTTTCTTTTCTTTTATGCATTAGGCTTGTAATTTATTAGCAGTAATCTGCTAGTAATAAATTTCTAATTGATGGCAAAAAGTTTCTAGAGTAGATAATCCAACATAGTAACTTGACTTTTAAATGAATTTGATTTTTGTTTAATTAGATTTGAATTATAAATAGTTCAACTCATCTAACCTTTAACAGATCATTTTCATATTTATTATCCCAACCCATTTAACTAATTATGATCCTACTCATAAATCTATTTATAATACAATAACACTTATATAATTTGATTAATCCGTTTACAACACAGAAAAAATTATAATCTAAAAAAATATGTCTATAACACGAATATAATATCTAAATTTTAATAACTCGTTTAATAATCCGATCATATGAAATTTATGTTAAGAATTTTTAACCAATTTAATAAATAGATTTAGTTCATATTTAAAAAAATTGAATTCGAAAACGACCCGAACCCGGCTAATCTAATGTAGTTTCCAACCCTACCTACAACCTACCTTTCCCCTCTTTATATATATATATAGATATAAGCCGTAATGGTACTTTTACAATCTTTGGAGAATAATGGAAAGGAGGGACAGTGGTACTTTTCTATAAACTTCCGTTTTCAAAAGTCACTTTCTTTCCTCTGCTGCCATCAAACAAAACACGCTAATAGAAATTGCTGGAAGAGGACGGAAAGTGAGAGAAGAACACAGCCAATGGAATTGAAGCAAAAATCCGAGTTAGAAAGGTGGAAACCAACAGAGGAAATAGTCAAGCACCTGAAAGTATAGCTTCCAAAATTCCAGTTTCCTTTTCCCTTTCAATGAAGGATTTGATACTAATAATTTACGAATAAACGACATAAAAATCCATGCTTATGATCAACAACAACAACAACAACAACAATGCCAGTAGTATCCACGTACAATGAAATCAACTGTGAATACTGAATAGGAATTGTGTGCTTGCTATAGAAGACTTGAGTTTTATATCTAAAGGGGGAAGAAGGAACCCGAGGTTCCAGAAAAGGGAGCTGGTGCCATCCTGAATCCTTTTCTACAGTGCAGCGTTGTAAATGGAGATCAAGATCATCCATTGTTTGCTTCGAAAATATAGCTAGCTTTGAATTAGATTTTCTTTTCCCCCCATTTTTTGATGTAATATTATTTTAATAAAATTTTGATAGTGGGTTTAAAGTATATAAATATATAAATAATAATAAGCTAAAAGAAAAGGTGGTCGAAAGACGAGAACCCTTGTGACTCGCGAGTAGCCACGGCACCCGTGAATAATAAATACTTCGTACTATCGCGCTTGTTAAGAACCTTGTGACGACACGTGTCCCCTCCAACTTTTCTTTGATACCAGGATTCGCGGAGACGCCACGTGCGCTGCTCATGGTTAAAGACGAGTCCGATCCTCGACTCATGGATCCCAAGAGATTGAGCTCGAGCTCCCCAACTCACCGCGCACTCCAACCCCAACACTGCGGTCCGCGAATTCGTCGACGGATTCCTTCGCCGGAGGTAGGTCGAGATTTCGATGCGTTTTTTAGTTCGTCGCCGTGGGTGATGCCTTCTCGCTCTTTGATTTCTCTTCCCGATCGTTATCGGATAGGGTACTGTTCGTCCGTAGTAATTCTCGATCGGGAATATAAGTTCTTGGTTGGTTCGGGTTGTTCTTTGCCTTTTGGGTGTTCGTTTGTCGTGAGATTTGTAGATGATCGGAGGGGGGGAAGGAAGGATTGGGGCCAATTGGGCTGCTTTAATGAGGAGGAGTCATCCTCGGTGTTGCCTACTTCTTCTTTTGGTCCTATTATGTTGCAATTCGGTTTCTTCTTTTCCAATTCATGCTATTGTTCTTCAGTTGGTATTAAGTAAGTGAAGAGATAGCAGGAAGATGGTAACTTGTTCAGGAATGAAGGAGACGTATTAAAACAAACAAGTGGACGGAGAAAAAACATTATTATGTTTTTTTTTGAAATGGCTAGAATTTTGTGACCCGTGCTTTGTGCTATATCTGTTGTCTAGATTGAGGATCTTAGTACTCCTGTAGATATGCTTGTTCATGGTAGCCTTTTCCTTTCTAATATGAGAATCTGGAATCATTTTTTATCTCCTATTGTTAGTTTGGAGAAAATTTGCAAGTATTTCGATCTATTCTCAATGCTCCTCCATTTTGGAGCTGATAAAGATGGAAAAGATTATAGTCTCAACGAAGATGTCTTGTTATATTTTCTCATATAATTATACGAACTGCATCTAAAATTCTTTCATAGTATTGGATACAGGGGAGCAAGAAATTTCATCTTCTGCGAAAGGAAGCACCAAGTTCTTTCTTGATTGATTGTTTCTCTGGTTAAGAAGTTGCAAATTTGCTGCAAGGTGTCTTTGAGTTGCTGCGATTGTCCTTCTGTATTGTCTTATTGGTTGTTCCTTTCTGCACTATGCCCGCCATCAAGCGACTATACAACGCCTGTAGAGAATCATTTTCTACTGATGGACCAAAATCTGCAGAAGGTCTTGATCGTGTTCGATCTATACTAGGTGAGATTGTATTTAGAAATTTCTTTATCACTATGTACATTCTTTAAGAGTTATATCTATTCATGCTGCATGAGGCATGGAACTTATAAGGCATTTACATACAGAAATTGCCAATTATTTGTTACAAAGCCAACTTTGTAGAATTGTACTTGTTTAAATGCATGATCTTTTACTGATGCGAACCACTAAAGATGTATCTTAATAAATAGTTGTATGTAGTACTTTTCTTTTTAATTTTGTTACCTCCTCTTATCATGCTCATATATTTCAGATGGGTGTTGCCACTTATAGAATTTTCCTTTTTCCCTAATTGGATTATGATTATCAAGTATACATTAGAGGCATTCCTCCGTTTGAGCCATCCTATAAAGATTCTGTGCTCAATATCCTCATCAACCTTCTCTTCATATTGAATTGGTATATACAAGATAATGATATACTCTCCTTTTAATTTTTATTTTTTAATATAATTCAAATCTTTTTATTCCAAGTTTCTCCATACTTCTAATATGATATTCAATCTCATCTTAGCGCATAAATAATGTCATTACTAATTAGTAAATAACATAATAAAGGAATCTTGTACATTCTTTTCATTTACTTCATCTAAAATTAATACAAATAATTAAGGAATTAATGTTGAACCCTCATGCAACTTTATGACTAAATAAATATGTAGTTGCATGTTGACCGTAGCGGTGATAGAGCACAGTAACATATGTTCCCTTGAAGTATGGTGAAATAATTAAACCTACCTGTAGATGGTTCTACAAATATGCGTTGGATAATTTCCCTTATATAGTTTTGTTAATGGTTTGAAGTGTCATCCAAAATTGAGATGTTTCGTTGAAACGTTTCATGTTTCATGTTTCAGTCCTTTTTTATCTGAAATTGGCTCCCGAAACTAGCATCCAACCGAAACAACCTTAATAATATTTTTTTAATTATGTTCTTAGTTTGAAGCTGTATTTGACTTGAATCCAACTTGTACCTAACTCAATATCAACTCATTGCTTAAGTGCTATTAGATTTTGTGTGATGCATTGAAAGAAAAGATAAAGGTACTATTTATTAAAAGAAGTCTGAAATTGATACAATGAAACCAAAACTGAAACTGACCAAAATGTTTCGTTTTCTAACCAAGCAGAAACAAAAATCGAAACTGAAACTTCGAACTATGGTTTTGTGCATAAGCATTTGATATATGTAGAAGGAAGCACATTACAGAATGTTGCTAAGATCATTACTTCTCTATTTCTTTTGATCTTTTAGTACTTGCAATTGTAGTTTTAGTACCTCATATTGCCATATTAATTTAACAGCTAATATGCAGTCCATGAGTTATGTATGGCAGCCTTTAAATTATCTTAACAACTCATAAGGTATTTAGAGTGACTGAAGAAACTTCTGATGAATCCCTTTTTCTGAACTTCCATAATCCAGTAGACTAGTATCCATTATGAATTTCTGTGATATAAAATACTGACATATTTGAGGTATAAAATGCATCCGTGGTTTAACAGAGATTTCCAATTTGTTTAGAACTTCTTGAAACATAAGACTGAGGAAGATGATGACCATTTTAAGGATTAAACACCTAACTCAATAGAAATCTACACAAATGTGTTAACATAAATAGAAAGGATCTCTTTGAAGTTAACAAGCTTTAGTATATTCAGATTGTTAGCTTGGGATTCAAAGGTACTAATGGATGGATAAATTTTGGATGGATAAATTTAGGTCTTTTATAGAAAATGCTAGAGTATTGATGAATATTTATATTATCAATGAGAATAGTAAAATTTATGTTCTATTAATCCGTTTTAGAGCTCTTTAGACCAATGATCAATCAATTTTGCCATTTATACATCCTTGCTCTACTGGGTATCAACTTCGTCACTTAAACAGTTTGATATATTATCATATGGTATACTTTCCTAAATGAAGACACAGGGATCTCAAAACTTTCAGTATATATCCGTGTCTGTGTGTGTGTGTTAAATCAGATACTTGGTGGAAATACCAGATGCTTGTTGGTCACATATCTGAAGTGCGTCAGTCACTGCCACAGCACCAAAATTAGTTGTTCGTGCTTTGTAGATTGTTGTGCTTTCTCATTTACCTCCTGGGAGAGACCCAATCAATATTGGAATGATCATTTGCATTTATAGGAGTTAAGCAGATCTCATTGAGTATTAATATGGTTTCTTCCTTATAACATGATGTTTTCTTAGTAACTTGAGATGCCTGTGATGCATATAATCAGAATGGCATAAAACATGTTTCACAAGAAGAGAATTTTTCTGCTGTATTTTGATGCCTTAAATGCATTGTATTACTTTCTGCTTTCTTATCTTGTGATTTGGTTATGTAGTTGCATTACTATTGTGCAGGATAGAACAATTATATAGTTATGCTTATTGTGCTTATGAATTTTATTATGTATCTTGTTTCTATTTCAATTAGTATGAACCTGTGCAGAAAGTTGTTGTATTTTTTTTAGTTAATTCAGAAGCACCTGTAAGCCATCTGGTGAGGATTTTATGATATTTTCCTTTTTTTGACTCACAACTTTCCAGACAAAATCAAACCATCTGATGTGGGTCTTGAACAAGAAGCTCAACTTCTACGAGGTTGGAAAGGTTCAACACGTGGTCCAAATGGGAAAAAAGGGCGTAATGGGAGCAATCAGTATTCACCTCCCATTCAATATCTGCATATACACGAATGTGAAAGCTTCTCTGTACGTCTTTTCCTTTTGTCTTTGTATTGTTTTAAAATTTTGAGCTTATTACATGCCTTTCATCCTTCTAGTGGTGTTCAATGTATTGAAATAATGATTTCTAAGAAATTAGTTATATTACAGAGCACAGGTAATGTTCTGAAGATCCTTTTGAAATTCTGTGCAGATTGGTATATTTTGCATGCCACCATCATCCATTATTCCACTTCATAACCATCCTGGGATGACCGTACTAAGCAAACTTCTTTATGGTACATTGCATGTCAAATCGTATGATTGGATTGATATAAATGGGCTGATGGATCCCTCACAAGGTGATTTTCTTTCTGTATTATATGCACAATTTGCTATTCCTAAGTTACTGCACGTACTGATAGCTATAGGTGAGTTTTTGCTTGAATCCTCATGTCAGGTAAAATGTATGAATGTATTGGTTATTTAGTTGACAGTTGTACGGTACCAACATGCTATGCATAGAAACTTGATCATAGATAGTAACATGGATACTGATCTTGAATAATATCAGTCAGGAGGCAAAACCTACTGTCATCATGAATCAATTATCAGGATTTAAGATTAATGCTATATACAGTTTGGAACAAATGGTAGTATAAAAAAAAAAGGAAAAGGAAAAAAAAGGGAATCATCAAGGAGAGCTTGCAACCTAAGTATATTTAACATGCAAAAAAAGGATCCAATATATGAGTGGCACTACTGGGGACGTTGCAATGGTGAAACCATATATAGAATGTTTGCAAAAATGGTCAGGAAGATTTTTGAACCTTTTTGTAGAAAATGATCTACTATCTTGTAATTAACAAGAATACTGATGACTTTTAGGATGTTCTAGAATGTAACTATGTGGGAATAATGGATCACTCACAAGTCACAATATTGAAAAGGCTATCATAATCTCCTTTTCTACTAATCATCGGTCTTGTGAGAATGATATTTTTATATTAGATGCCTCTGTACTGCTGTAGAAATAATCATGCAATTTTATTTGTACTGACTAAGAAAGTGTATTTTTAACTTATGATATTAAATAAACAAATTACACATCTCTAACTTATTAATCAGAAAAAAGTAGTCATCTAAAGAAAGCTTGGAAAGCATATATGAAAAACAATCTAAAATCAACATGCACATATCAAAAGTATATATGGAGATAAGTGGAACTGAAACCCACAAAATGGGGATGATGATCATCACGCAAGTTCCAAATATAGATGCCCAGATTCATAAACAATCAGCGCACACAATAAAATCTAAAATCAACTTTTACTTACAAAAGAATCTTCCTTGCTTACTAAAAGTAAATAATCGAAGTCTCTCTTCTATTTTGCCTATGGGACTTATTATTTGTCTATATTGTGATTTTCTCCATACAGATAATATGCTAGATCTTTCAAATCCCTACTCACATTTTTCTGTTATTTTAAATATTGGGAACTTGAAATCTAAAACACATACATCATATGTGCTATGAGCTTCTGCCTAACCGATATCTCAAACTAACATTATTAGTATCTCATACATGCCATGATTATGAAAGTACCATGACTTCAAATTCTGTATGGCACTACCGAAGTTATATTTTTTATAGGATCTGCAGCTAGACCTGCAAAGATTATTAGAGATGGTGAAATGTCCGCCCCCTGTGGATCAACAGTTCTTTATCCCACAAGCGGTGGCAACATCCATTATTTCAAAGCGATTACACCTTGTGCTCTGTTTGACATTCTATCACCTCCTTACTCATCGGAAGATGGACGACACTGCTCATATTTCCGGAAGTCCTCACCAAACGATCATTCTGGTAAAGAATGCTCATATACCGCACTAGATCGCCTCTATAAGTTGTCGTCATCATGCAACTTAAAAACCTGTCAACCTTCTTTCTTGACTGTCTTAGGTGCTTTGCCAAGCGGAATAGATGCCTCAGAAGTGGTTTGGTTGGAGGAATATCAACCTCCTGACAGCTTTGTCATCAGGAGGGGGTTGTACAAGGGCCCTGTTGTAGGTACGTGAAGGTTCTCTCTCTGTTGTAAGTTGTAACATTACAATCAGATTGGCTCTAGTTAGAGGTAAACATGAAAGCGGGATATCTGCTCTTATATGCCTTTTTTTCTCTCTCCTTTTTGCTCTGTAGACGGTAATAGTTACTCCTGCAGAGTTTCTAATATGTAGCTCGTAATTTGGGATGTACATGTCAATGTAAACCTTTTGTTCAATGGTCTCACCTTTTCCAAATGAAGGAATTGAGGTTTACTGCTATTTATCTTCTTGCTTCAGGATCTTTGTTTTTTTTTTATTACAGTCATTTGGTCATGCTTCAATATTGTATTCTATTGTATTTTGTGGCGCATTAGGTTCAAAAGATTTTTTGAATCGGAAATTTAGTAACTATAGTGATGAGAGTAGGGGTTTTTTTTTTTGGACCAACTTGAGGATCTAAGTCTACCCCTAAGTGCTCTTTTATCTGTTGCGTATTGTAGAATTTTGGGTAACTAATAATATAAAAAGGATATGGCCAATTTCTGTCCGGATCCATCTCTTATTTTTATTCTTTTTGAGGAAAAATTAATCGGATGTAGGCTGCTCTTGAAGCTTAATAAGAGCAGAATGGGTTGGTGTTTTTTTTTTTAATTTTATTTTATTTTTATGTAAAGCAGAATGGCTTGGTGAGAATGACGTGGTAAATCGTGTTATTTGTGCAGTGACAATTGATCCTCTGTAGTTCTGGCTGCAGGAATTTCCTGGAGTTGGGGTGCTTGACGCCCGATTTGCTGTAGCCAAACTAATTAACGTTTTAGATCTTGCAAATAATCCTGCATTTGTGAAGACTAGCACAATAATCCTTAATCTTTTTTACATGTGCAATCCAGAGTAAAATTACACTTTCCAACCACTAGTTTCACTTCGTTCAATTCAATCTAAAAGGAATACCCAAAATTTTCTATTTATCTTACAAAGGAAAATTAGTTTTGTTTCGCTGATGAAATTTTTTTATCAAATTGACTGCTAAAATAGGAACCTTGAATTTAACTAATGAAACGAAAGGGTTGAAATGTAGGTCTGCTACATATCAATTTAACGTATGAGCAAATACAATTTGTGTTGGTATATCTTCCTGGCAATTTATATAAAGATTTCAGAACAAGGATGACAACAACTATATTTCCTTTCAATTCGTCTCGTTAAAGATAAATCTCAAACTCCAAATCATGGCATCACAGTGCAAAATAATTATTGATCCAAGGAAAAAAAAAAGTGGATAAAACGAATTATCCTGCTCTCCAGATCACAGGTACAAGAGTACTGTGGAAGGACAAGTTGAAGAACGTACTCTGACATTGTCTTGTAAATGATAAATAAAGTGCAGGAAATCCTACTCAAGAAAGGCTAATGCAAGCAATCAGGGTCCAATTGCATCTTATAACTAAATATCAGATCACACTTGTACAGATAAACAATAAGAATATGCAGTTAAGCACACACATAGCAGAAGGAATATATATACTAATATACAAATGGATGAATAAGTAAATATGAAAGCAGAGACTAGACGAGCGACAACAATAAGAGAGAAGAATGGAGAGAGAGAGAAAGAAGATCAAAGAAAGAAATATACGGAACGGGACAATTGACTGAAAACGTCTCCCAACAACACTTAGAAGTCCACCTAAGTACAATATTAGGACATAAGCATCTATTTTCTTTTATAAGGTAAGCCCAAAATGTTTTCTTTCTAATCGACTGAAAACAACAAATAGTTTCCCACACAAATCAACAGATTCTCAAGAACACATTTTCACATAAGCATACAAATTAAATAACATGTAACAAGTACTAGCCAGCAGCACAGAAGAAGCAAGTTAACTGAAGGCATTTAAGTATAAAAATAGGAATAACACACTGGACCACTAGTCTAGATATATGAAATAATTTGCAGCAATTGCAACTGGTTTACTAGGATTGAAAGATTGAAGCTGCATACTTGAATTTCTCTTATAGTAAAGGTACAAAGTATGAGTTGAACTTTTATGAATTGAGAGTTTATATATGAAACTATATTATTGTAACTGAAATGCTATACTTGAAAATACATACAGATATGATATATTAAAAATGTAATTGAGATTTCCAACAGAACAACAGATAATAGATCCCAGCTACTTAATGCCGAAGTAGGAACAGCAGGGGATTATTACTACCTATACGCTCTCGGGGAATCACAAGCCGGCAGGAGGTAAGTGCCACCAAAGACTTCGTGTCATGCTAAATCTCCGATTTTAGGGATGCAGGCTTTGAGAGCACCTAAAGGATAAAAGAAAGAGCATTATGAAACAGCTTTGAAATGCAGCACATCAATCACAATACAAATAATGTGAGAAGAGGAATACTTCTGCAAAGCGTATCTGACGGTGCTGTGGTTTTGAAAGCTTACTGCTCGTCTCCAGCTTTGGATCAGTCGATGCATGCAAAGCTTGTTTCTTGGGCTGGAATTGGATACCTAAAAACGACTGTGAAGATGGCTTTTTTGATGACACAGTAGGCAAAGTGCGAGAAAGCCAGGAATCAGAAGGTGATTTAGGCAACTGTAGAGGGATTGTAGATGGCAAGCGAGTAACATCCTTCTTAACATGATCACCTTCCAAATGCATCAAGCCATCATTTTTGATATCCTGCTTCGAGATTTTGTTGCCATCCATCTCTCCATCTTTTGGTCTTTCCAAGCAATTTGATAAATGGGGCACGACAATCTCAGCAACTTTACGCTGCAATTCATCACTTTCACGAGCTTCTACAATACAACCTTCTTCCATTCTCTGACTTCTTTCTCCAAGCTCAAAATCATTCTCCCCTGAATTTACCTCGGTGCTGATCTCCGTAACGACATCTAAATAACTTGATTCTGAATCTCGTGTATCCTGCATATTAACAGAATCAACATAGAGAGTTTTCTCCCCTGCAGGGCTCATAGAACCCGATCCCTGCCGACTGCTGTGAGGGGTTGTCGCTTCCCAGTAATGCTCACTATCTTTCTCACACGAGTCGGATTGATCAGTCCTGCTACTCCTCCCCTCTCTAATTGGAACTCCAAGAGAACTTTTCTCATTGCGAACTGGCGATGCAGGAGCTTCATCTCGATAAGGTGATATCCCTTCTCCTGTAGACCGATGAAAAGGTGAGGACCCATCCGCCGTTTGCGAATCACTCCAGTAGTTAAGCTGGTTCGACTCGCTAGTCAACTTACTCCCATCTTCCACTTGTGGTTGATATCTCTGCCCCATCTTGTGCTTATAAACTGCATCCCATGAATGCTATAAACGAAGAGTAAATGAACACCATTTTAGCCAACAATAGTCAATAACACTTAAACAACTAAAAAGATGAGACCTTCCATAGCTCATTTTACCTCATCTTCCACTTGACCAAGAGTTGCATTAACTGAACTTCTGATCAATGGGCTACCAGACCTCCGTCCTCGTGGCGGTGGCAGCCGACCTCGGACCTTTACTCCAGGCACCGGATTTAGGAGACAAAAGGAGCTCTTGAGACAAAATTTAGGAAGCAGTCCACAACCCTTTGAAGGTAAATATCGTTTATCATCATAATCCTCATCCTCTTCCTCATCTTCCTCATAGCTCACCCCTCCCTCTACTCCTTTCGCATACTGCGAAACATAATTAGGTGTATGCTGTCGCGGAAGCTGAACTGGCCTCCGGTGCTCTCCAGCCATAATCGTCTCCACTGGCTTCTTTGCTTGCCGTCCCTTCCTGAATGTATACTGCGGCGACCCTATGGCCACTGCCTGGGCAGCCGGCAAGAATCTCCCCATCATAAAATCCTTTACTTGCGGGTCATTGGAGAATCCCCCTGAAGTGTTCGCAGAATCCGGCAAACCGCTCATGCCGCTGACGCTGCAATTCATGAAGAAGGATTCCGTCCGCGATAGCGTGTCGAGCGCATCCGAGAAATTGTCTTCTTCCTCCTCCTCGTTCTTGTCCTCCTCCTTCTCATCATCGCCAATATTACTATATGCTACATTTCTCTCCTCCTGCTGCATCTCAACCATTTCTTCGAACACCTTGTCTTCCCGACGCACTGGCTCCTCCGGAGGAGGCAGCGGATTCTCCACAGGAGGCTTCGCCTCGACGGTGGGAGAAGAACGGATCGTCCGGCGAGTCCGGACGCTGTTTCCGACGCAAGGTGGGAGTTTGGGAGCCATGGGAGGGCGGGAGGGGGAGGAATTTGAGTCCGGGTTGCCCTTGGGCTGCCCGGGGCGTTGCTCCCAGACGAAGGGGACGACCCCGGGGTTACGGACCGGGCCAGATTTGAGATCCGACTTATAAAACGGAAGGCTGGATCGTCTCCGATTCATCAAACCCTCGTCTTTACCTTTCTCCAGAGAAGACGAAGAAGCCGTCGCCGTCGCCGCGGCCGAGAAGCGCCGCACGGAGAGCAGAGGCGCCTCGAAGTCTAAGCGCTTGTCCGCCATAGAGCATCACCTTCCTCCTCACGATTTTGAGATCGAATTGGAGAGATATAAATATATATATATATATATATATATATATGTGTATATATATCGCCAAATCTACCGCCAGATAAAGGAAGGGAAATCGGCGAAATATGGCATCGAATTGGGAAAGGATTTAGAGAAGATATAGTGAATAACGATCCGACCTTTTCTTTTACTAAAGTAGGTTGGATTGCGCAATGGAGGAAAAAGAGAAGGAAAGGGATTGTTTGAGAAAGAAGCGAGCTTTTCTTTCTTGGTTGGAGAGAGAGAGAGAGAGAGAGAGAGTGGGGAAAGGGATGGAGTTGGACGGATCTATACGTCGGAGTTGGACTGGTTTACTGACTGTTCTTTTTGCACACCGCCCCCTATAAGTTCTGAATTATTGCAGAAGTCCTCCTTTTGACATATTTGCTAATCCCTCCTTTCTAAATTATATTAGCAAAGCTCCCAATGAATAAAATTGTACGAAAATATTTCCTAATGAATAAAATTGTTCTTGCAATAAATTTAATGGGAGGAGGTGATTTGCATAAAGCCTTTTTTTTTTCTTTTTCTTTTTTTTTCCTTTGCGTGGGAAGTTGTGGGTGGCTGTGGCCTGTGGGTGCGTTTACTTATTAGAGCCAGAAGGGTTTGGGATCTCGTGGGAAAACAGAAACCTTTTCTTTAATTAAAAGAGTGGAGTGTTAATGAGTGAGATTGGAGAGATTGGAGAAGGCAGCAGCACGAGAGTAGGATCTGGTTCTGGGTTTAACTCCAAAACGCTTATATTATATCTTTCTCACCCTTATTTAAATTATTCAAATAGTTTAAAACGTATTTAATGTTACTCGACATTTTGATACTTTAGTATAAGCACACACAAAAAAAAACGTAGAAATATTTTATATTTTAAACTTAAAGAAAGAAGGGCATTTTGATTAATTATTAATTTGTTGATTTTAAGTTAGTAATATCCTATAGTACTCAAATCTTAATAATTATATTTTAATAGTTTTGAGTGATAATTATATAAAGAGCCCTCTCTTGTCGCATAAGAAATGACAAATATAAATAATAGAAATAGTTACACCTAGTTCCCTAAATTATTGCTCATTTTTATGGTCCCCTCATTTTTTTTCTAACGCAATGACTATTTTACTGAAACACCTCTGCAGTTAGTTATTTATTTTTCTAACATAATGACACTCTTACTCAAATACTCCTTCAGTTAGTTAATTATTTATTTATTTTTTTAAAATATACTATTAATTTTAGACTCTGAGGAGAGAAGGATCATCATTGTATGCTCTCTTTTTTTTGTTACGTTGACGGTTTAAAGTATTTAAAAAAAAATCTTATGTTAAAATGGGTTATAGTTGAAGAAGTCTTGTAATTAAGCCCAAATTCTCAAGTACTAGTAGATCTAATCTTTGGAGATAATCTTGTTAGTTTGGTATCGTTAGAATTCTTTTTCTAGGTGAAGTTAGTTAAAGTCGCATTATCGCGTGGCGTGTAGCGTGAACTCGTTTGAAAGGTGAGAAAAAGAACAATAAATTAAAATGGGGTTTTAATTTGCACCACCAACTTTTAGATTTATTTTCACAGAAGGATATTAGATTAGTCTTCTTGTAGTAATTTAGCCTAGATTGCCCTTCACAGATTAACTAATAAATATTCGCCTCCTTGCATAGTATAAGAATGTCCATGTCCTTTTCTTAGATAAGTTAAGTGAGTTAGCGTGGGTTAGCTACTTGCCCAGTTGAAAAGAATAATATAAATGAATATCTCGTCTAAGGATTTCTTTCACCAAAAAGAAAAGAAGAAAAAAACCTAATAATGTTTGTGGATGACTTAGTGTGTCAAGTATCTCACAGCTCCTGCTAGAAAACTAAAACAAACAAACTTATAAACCAACAACAAAAGGCAACATCAAACCACTAACAATAACCCACATAGCAAAACAAAACACAGACAAAATGAAGCAAGAACCCTATGGTGACAGAAGAAACTACCACTAGCATAAAGGGGAGAAGCCAGGGAGGAGGGCGAAGAATGATGGCTCGTCCACAAACCTGACCTCAAGGTCACTAAGCCTAGCAGAGCTAGGGCTGGCGTCGAAGAGAGAGATCTAAGATGTTTGTTAGCTATGAATTCCTACCATCATACCTGAAAAGGGAGGGGCTTTGAATATATCAGGTTGAAGAATTATATTATGGTTGACTAGTAAAGTCAATGGTTCATTGCCATTTATGCGCACAAGGGGGAAATTACTGCTGCCGGTCTTGGGAATCTATAGCATGGTCTACAATTAAGAGGGGAGGGAGTTATTCGCGTCGGTAGGGTGGACTTCTCACGCTCTTCTCACGCTGATGAAAAAAGAAAAGAAAAAAAGAAGCCAGGAATGACAGGAATGGAGCGTGGAACCGTTACCTAAACAGCGTGGATTTACTGACGGATCTTAATTCCACAAGGGTCAGACCAAAGTACGAGAGTCAACGCAACGGCCCAGATCGCATTCAGACCTAAGCCTATAAAAAGCACTTGCAGAATAATGAATATATCGGTCGAGTTTCCGAGTTCTTTCCAGCCATGCTGGGTTTCAGTGGAATTTGATTCAAGTATCATTATATCTTTCCTCAAAACAAGCTCCATGGAAAAGTTAGAACTGAATTGAATTGAAGGAGCTTCCCACCGCTCTCTTTTGGAAGCAAATCGTTTGACATATACAGAGAGAGCAACAGAGCTACAAATCTTACATCCGATATCATTGATTAACATGGAATTAATGAGTACATTTCTGATTTGCTTCAGAATTCTTCGGAATATTGTAACCTAGCTGTCCGCAAAAGCCTTTTGTGATCCAAAAGAGAAAATAGCAAGAATTCCAGAACTAAACGTTATCTTGTATTGCGTGAGAGATGATGTCCAATAATAAACCTCTAAGAAATCTGCCCCTTGATAACTTCAACAACAATTATCAAGATTCTAAGGATTACCATTCTGTTAAAACTTCCCCCTAATACCTGGCTTATAGAAGTAGCTGATCAGGATCCTATCTTCTTGTTGAGCTTGAGAGTCCAAGACCTACAAAAGGTATTTCAGATTCTTTTTCACCTCTTTCAATTGATCCACTGGTATATGAAAGTCTTAAAAACACATCGCTCACAGTGAAACCAGTTGATACACCTGTACACGAATCATTAGAATGGCCATAGCATTTCTTGCTAAAAGACCCACCCTGTAGTTCTCAGATTGCTCAAAACTCAAAATTTCCTTTAAACAACTCCACGACCCCTGGCCTTTTCTCTTCCATAGGCATCCACCCAATAAAAATTTCCGGATGGAATGGATTTCCTGTGGTTACTATTACAAGCTTTCCCTGTGGATACAATGAGGGAAGACTATTATAGAGAGATTTACACTACTACCATACACTTCGAGCCATACCAACCCTTTCCCTCTGCCCATGTAACCATCTTATGAACGATCTGCTCAATGGGCACATGCCCATCTTGCGAAGGCGGTGTGCACAATATGTGCATGGTGGATCATCAGATCCACCCTCATTTCTAAATCAACCAAAATCTGGTGTCTCCTTCTGGACTGAATCACACTAAGAACCACTGGATGTTATCCAATATCTGCAAAATCCACCAATGAATCCAGTTCCTCAAGGCCGGCAAGAAAACTGGGGTCATACTCGTATGGAATAAGCTCCATTCCTTCAGACTCTTGAGGAAGCAAGTCCATAGGAGGGAACTGAGAATGGCCACTTATAGAATCCAATATGGTGTGAGGCATATTGAAATACTCTGTGAGACCTGTAGGAGTTCGACTTGGGGATTGCAGAAAAGCTTTACTAAATAAAGCTAAACCTTCATGTGGTTCAGCAGTCCGTGGAACTTTGGATTTTGGAGGTTTGACTGTATCTGAAAATGGCTTGTGCTTGCCCAAAGACTGAGACTTTGAACCAGATTTATATTTAGTGAGATCACAAGTCGGAAAAGCTGAAGATGCCCAAGCAGATCCATCACCTTCAAAGCAAGCTTCTGAAGCCATCCTGTAAAATTGTTACAGAAAATAATGAATGAGAGATCGTTTTCTAGAAGAATGGAAGAAAGCAACTTTACATTGATGATGTGTAATAAGAATGAGATTAAGAGGTACAAGCTAGAGTCCACTTAGGCTCATGAAGAACAAGCCCTAGGCAAATATAAATGAACAGCTAACAGCACTTAATCGGGTCAGAATATAAACAGATCAGATCCAGTCCTGCAGGTCCTAACATGATCATATATATGTTCAAACATAGATATGTCCTGTAGAACATAATCTGGAAAGAGAGAAAGAGCTGTATTACAGCAAAAATTGTTTATCACAGGTTTAAATTTTGTTACCAAATTATGGTTATGAGAGACTCCATGACCAAGATGTATCAGTTTAAATCAAGTTATCCTTGTCCTATGTGTGATCTGATGGGAAGTACCATATAGAAGGAAACAATACCTGAACCGATTCTCAGCAATTCTGCAAGAAGATTCTGCTTGCAAAACTTGTCCAACAGGTTCACTGGCCAGATGAAGTGCTTCCATGACATGTACAGAAACACTAATGGAAGACGGAAAGGCATTGTCGTAGTCCGCTTGTTCCTCAGGGAATTCTACTGTTACATCCACCTGTTCAGTTACTTCAGTACGAGACTCCAGCTGACTGGGCAGAAATACTGATTCTTTCTGCTTTTCCCTATAAGCATCGGCCAGGGCTGTCATTACTAGCTTACTACTTTCTCTACAATTGGTTAAGTTCATGTATTTAGTTAGTCTGCTGAACTTCTTCCCAGATGAATTTGAAAGAAGTCCAAATGAATGGACATCACTTTGTGGACATAGCATGGTTTGACGATGTTCAAAGGAACATTTTGCTCGCCATACCGAAGAAAGTATAGCAACAAAATGTTTTTGGAGAAGCAACTCGTTATCAGGCAGCTCACTCGTCACATTGAGTAAAAGCCGAGCTTGGTCCTGCCAAAAGCTCCCTGGTTAGTTCAAAATCTGTTTCAAAACATTATTCAGAAGGCCTAAACATGAAAAAGGTAAGATAGAAACCAATAAAACAAATATGTGAAAAAACCAAGAAAAGACTAAATTTTGAATTACAAGTTCTACAAAAGTTTAAAACACCAAAGAAAGATGCAGCCAAGAAAATTCAGAAGATGGCAACCTATAGTACACTAATCTGATTGTTCTCAACATGTATAACTGGAAAGAATACAAAAATTGTGTAACTTTAGCAGCAATGATGACCATCATGTCAGCAGCAAAAACTATTTCCCAATGAAAATACAGAACAAGCAGCCAAGTTACTATCAATCCTTAGATATTGACCATACCTCTTGGCATATTTTAGGCAACAAGAGGGTTAGCCATGAAAAAACTTACCACAGTTAGCATCAGGTAAAGCAGTCTCTTTGGTCACACATTTGCAAACAAGGAGTAACCTTCCAATGTTATACCATAATTGTTAGGATTCCAAAAAGAAAGACCATAGCCCTCGATAAGAAAGGTCAATTCATTGCAAACCAAGAGGGGAATGAATGAGGGACACAGAACAAGGATGAGACAAAATTAACAGTGTTGATAATTCTAGCTAACAATTACTTAGGTTCCCCTTCTAAGCAAAACTAATGCAAAAGTGTATGAGTTAGATTAACGATACCTCAGTTACTTTTAAGAGAGCCTTTCCAGATCCGGAAGAGGAAACTTTATCTGAGTTGGAACAGTCCACTGATGAGAGAACATACTTAAAGAACAATTCTCTAAACCTCTCACAACAATGGATCGGATGGCGGAATCTCCCTCTGTAAATGCCCCCACCTGACATAAAATAAAGAGCGTCGCTTACAAGGCTCCAATTGGTGCCATACTCATGTACAACGGCGCATAATGTGGCATCTTCCTGGAGTGACCAAGAATCTGGAGTGCAATCTTTCGGCCAAGCATGACCCCTCTTTCTTAATTTTTCTGGCTTGACCACCATGACACGTTTTATTGGCACATATGAGATGGAAATTCTACCTCCCATCTTGTCTTTGTTTACTGGCTTAAAATCGAGACTGCTAGCTCCATCTCCAGTCTTTAATTCCCTAGTTTCCTTAAGTTGCTTAGCTGACAAGCCAGAATGTAAGATAGAGTTACCCTTAGAAGGTTTCTTGAGTTTCTTCGAGCTTTTTGCAGAGCTGTTTTCTTCCTCGGATGCACCCATATTCTTCTTACGTTTTTTCCTAGGAAACGAATGAGTAGGGGACTCAGTGGAGACATCATCCACAGTCATGAAATCCTTTGTTGGTTCTTCATGCACAACTTCCAATTCCGATGCTAGAGGTCCTTTCTTCAGAGACTTAAATTTTGTCTTCTTCTGCTTCTTTTTCGGCTTTGGTTTGTGTTCAACAGGTGTCGTCGTCCTGTAAAAGCTAAAGCATTTAGCAAGAGGATCTGCGTGTCATCCTTTGAAAGGAAGCAACATTAGCAATGCAGAATATCAATCTTAAATGCAGACATCCATGCAACAAAGAGTCCAAAGTGAATCCACTAAGTTGCTGCGCAAATGATGCATTTAAGTATGGAGATTCCATAGCAATAGCAATAGAAATAGCTGCAGGGCAATAAGAATAAATGTGCACCAATAATGTCCCACTTAAAAATCCAGAGGAAGAGCTTAGTATCAAACCACTACTGCAACAAATATTTGGGAACTGAAGCACAAAACACTCCTTACCAGATATCATCGTGATTCTCCTCCTCTAGATCATTTGCTTCCTGAGCTTCATTTTCAAGTTCTTCCATCAACTGCAATAGATCACCAGTTAGGCTACTAAGAGATATGAAAAAGGAATCAAGTATGCAAGGGACAAACCTGACGCTGAGCTAAAGCCTCAACATGTTGTCGGTAAGCTGTAGTGGCAAAATCAGCATCCCACCCTGCAATTAGTAGAATAATATGAGACATTATGATGCAGTAATAACAAAATATTTCCCACACAAAACATACAAAACCCTTTGTCAACATCTGTCAGGAAAAATCTATTTAAAGAAAAATCAGATTACAAACAATTAGCTTAGGGTGTTAATCTATTGTTTTGGGTAAAAGAAGGCAACAGTCCATTTCTCCTATTAGCGCAAATAATGACATGTCAATAACATAAAAGTTCATAAAAGAGGTCCCACATCAAGGATCATCAAGTTTAACTTATTGCAGAAGTCACTTACTCTCATATAACAATGGTTCCTGATCTTCATCAATCTCAGCTTCTAGATCTTCCTTGAATTTCTCAATGCGATCCAGCTCCCATTCCTCTTCCTCAACATTGACCTGATATTCCATTGCAGACTTATCAATAACTGGATACCAAAGGTCCAAAAACCGCATTGCATATCTATCAATTGGTCGAAGCTGGTTTTCAAAAGATGAACTTGCTTGTCCAGCAGCTGCAGCAGCAGCAGCCATCTGCTTAACATCAGCCAGCATGTCCATTTCTTCATCTCCTCCAACCAAAGTAAGAGCCTTTTTTTCATTCATATTACCCCTGGACAAGGTAAGGTCCTCATCCCTACTAACAACAAAAGACATGCAGCTCTGTTCTTCAGTATTCTTCTCTTCACGCCGCACTATCTCTTCAGGCTTCACATCATCCTCATTAACAACGTCATCATCATCTAGCCTCCCAATGACCTCCTCAGTGAACTCTTGATTGTCCACAGCGTCCTCTTGCTCCACCTTTTTAAGAGCCATATAATCTGCTTCATCTTCTGCATATTTAATAGCTAACTCAACATCAGCATTTGACAGAGGCAGTTCCATTCCACTGGCAGAGCATTCAGCGGCAACAAGGTTCTCTTTATTAAGATGTTCAACATGAAGTGCTTCATGCCCAGAAAAGAGTTCCATTGGATCAAGCTTCTTGAAGAACTCTGTGTTGTAACTGCCACTTTGTATAACCAAGTCATCAAGAGCGCGCTTCTGATTTGCCTTTTTGAGAATGTTCTCTTCAATGGTACTTTCACTAATAAGCCTATAAATGTGAACTTCTCGAGTTTGCCCAATTCTGTGACACCTATCTTGAGCTTGTTGGTCCATTGCAGGATTCCAATCACTGTCATAAAAGATAACTGTATCTGCCCCAACTAGGTTAATCCCAACACCACCACTACGAGTCGATAAAATAAAAAGAAAAAATTTTGAATTGGTATTGAACCGCTGCATCAAGGTTTGTCTCTCTTCTGGCGGTGTTGATCCATCTAAACGCATATATGTATAACCATATAAATTTATAAACTCCTCCAATATGTCAAGCATCTTAGTCATCTGAGTAAAAATCAAGGCTCTATGACCTTGTGCTTTCAATCGCCTCAGCAAGACAGCAAGCTCCTGTAATTTCCCACAATCAAACTGTATCAAACGTCTATCAGGAAAATACACTTGCCGACGGACAATAGCTGTTCTAATGGGTGATAGAAGAGGACTGAAGACTTCCATGCATGTCTCCTTATAAGCTGGTCCCAAAAAAACAGGGCAACTAACTTTACTGGACCAGCAAACAGGTGGAGGGGCTCTTGAAGCAGGAATTGCAAACATAAAGGATTCAACAAGATCAAGCATTCTTTGAAACCGCTCTACCGGTGATAGAACTATATCTGCTAGTCTTGATGAATAATTCATGTGGCATGAAGGATTGTTCTTCTGATCATGAATATGAGAAACTGGATGCTTTATTGTTACAAGCTCCCTTAGATTGGTTCCATAGACAGGTTTTTTCCGGCACTTTAGAGTATTCCACCATGCAATGGAGGCTGCCCTTTCCTTTGACTGTTTTATTCTTTCCTCCCAAAGGGCCATCTGAATCTCTTCAAATATATTGGTTCCATGACATCTCCTCTTCTGATCATTCTTACTGAAGCAAGACAATTCTCCATCATATGTGTCTTGAGTGACATTTAAAGAAGCAGCAATTGTTGCAATCTCATCAACCTCCCACGAAGTAATGTCAAAATCGTTTTGTGTAAATATAAAATTCATGCCCCTCAGATCAACTTCAGAAAATGGACCAGCCGAGAGGATTGTGCAAACTGATGAGCTCAATTGCATGTCTACACCAGTCATGTCAAATGAGCTTATAATAGGACGGCCTTCAAAAAGATCTGGATGGTTGCATACCTTACGAAGTTGCATGATAATACTTATCATACCAAAGAAGTTTGAACTAGCAAGCGTTGCTTGTGTTTCTGAGCTAGCAATAAAATCTTCATATAGATTCCGTTGGCGTCTAGAAAGTCTACAATTAATCACATGTTCATGCTTCTGTGGCAGCTGTTTCTCCACATCCCTTTTCAAACGCCTCAGTATGAAAGGCCGAAGAACATTGTGCAATCTGTCCACAACTTCTTTATTGACCTTTTCCTGGCCTTCCACCATCCCTGATATTGGATTGCTGAACCAGTCCTTAAATTCCTGATGAGACTGAAATATATGAGGCATTAAAAAATGCATCAGGGACCAGAGCTCCATAAGGTCATTCTGCAAAGGTGTTCCAGTCAAGAGAATCCGGCGCTTTGAGTTGAAATTTAGTAGAGTCTGCCATCGCTGAGATTTCCAGTTTTTAATCAGATGAGCCTCATCCAGAATAAGATATTTCCATTTTTTCCGCTTAAATACTTTTGAATCCTGTATAACAAGCCTATAAGTTGTTATGCACACATGGAATGAATTGGGCTTTAGCCAACCTTGTCGCTTATTCTTCCGTTCCTTTGCATTTCCAAAGTATGTTAAAATTCTGAAAGCAGGGCACCATTTAAGGAATTCAGTTTCCCAATTGAGCATAACACTGGTTGGTACAACAATCAGATGAGGGCCCCATATTCCTTTTTCGCATGCTAGATGTGCTAGCAGAGCAATTGTCATGATTGTTTTCCCTAGACCCATTTCATCTGCAAGAATTCCATTAAGTCTCCTCTCATACATTGCAACCAACCAATCCAAACCAATATGTTGGTACTCACGAAGAGGGTGCTTAAGAAGGAAGGGGAACTTTGTGCGTACTTTTGTAGTTGAGAAAGTGTTACCGGTTGGCTGTGCTGATCTTGCAGCAGCAGCCGCATCAGCAATTATATCTTCACTTTCTCTTCCATCCGTCATCTTATCATGATTCACTTCCTTGTCTTTAATACCAGATTCTTGTTCACTGGACCTGGTAGGTTTGTGTTGCTCAACTGATCCATCTTCTTCAGTGAAGTTTACACTTCCATGTTGGACATCCTGATGTGTCTTGAAATCAATTTGATCATCAGAACTGGACGAAGCACATTCAGATTCGCCTGGCCCACCATCTGCGCAGCCATCCTAAATGTGAAACATATGTTACAGACAGAATTATACAAGTATATAAGGCAAAGTGAATAACGAGTAAAAATAATGCATACCTTTCTGTATATTGCAAGAAGTTCTTCTATAGGTATTTCACTCTCTTTTTGCAGCAACTTAATCTGTAGAACAAGGATAGGGCATCAAGCTATTAAAATATGGTTGCAGAAATAAAATAGAAAAGCATATGATTGCAGCAGTACAAATGAAAAAGGTGAATCATAATGTGTCCAGATGACAGGGCAGTGTGCTCTATATATTGACAGTAATTAGGCCTACAGGGGAGCCCTCATCTACAAACTGGAAGTTAAAGACTGAAAAAGAAGTCAGCAATTTCAATCTTTCCAATGTCATCATTAATTGGAAAGCTAGTAGAACAACTTTGGTGATTGTTTGCGCAACAAAAACAAAAACAAAAACTTAAAGGACTTCGAGTCAAGATTGTTTTGTGATTATAGTTAAAGAGGGACCTAGGCCTCAGTTTGTAGCCTGGCAGCCATGGGCACATGCATAGACAATAAAAAAAAGGGCGAATGACTAGTCATACACATGCAATGGACTCGTACTTATAGTAAGCAATTGTCAAAAAATTCAATGTTATAAGCCCATTGATATTTGAACGATGACAGAAGATCCGATGGAAGACGTGTATTACAAGAAACAGTTAGGGGCCGCTTGGATTGATGTACTTCCAGATGATATATTTGTAGAAGCAATATATAATATAAAATCAACAACATCAGGAAATATTCATCAATTTCTCTCCAAAATTATCGTAACAAGATCATATCTAACAACCTTCCCTTATGATAGAAGGCCAAACATTTGTGCTTTGACATCTACTCAATTTAAGTGGATGTCAAAATGCAGGACCTTGATTGGCACTTTGAAACACAATTTATAGGCCCTATGAACCAAACGATTATTGTAAAATGCATGCTAAGGCAGCATTTTTCAAACACAAACGTCCCCTTAGAGCTACCTAAGAAATCTTTTTACATGCTTACTGCTTTTATAGTTGGAACTTCTTTTAGAGACGCTTTTACTACTTTAATGTCTTCAGAAATGTACTGATTACAAAGAACATATTGATACCAGAACAGGAATTAGTAGGTTCTCTGTAAAGCTGAGAAAAATTCGTACTTGTCAGTAAATAAAGTACATTTAGGCAGCATGACTTAGTTAAAATACTAGAACAAACATACCAAGAACGCAATTGGGCAGTTTATTGCTGGTAGATGAAAAGAAGTTCTAATAAAGGCTAAGCCCATGAAAAATAACAAAAATATCCCTGAAAACATCTTTCTACCTCATCTAGAGGGTCCCTTTTTTCTCTCTTTTCCATCTCTTCCTCTTCAGATAGTGTAGTCTCATCATCCTATCAAATATGATCATATAAACAAACAATAAAGATCAAGTAGGCCAAACAATATCAAACTCAGAATAACCTTCAATGATGATAAATCAAGATGTAGCTGGAAGTACATATATATCAACATATAAAAGTTAACTACAAACTGCAAGTCCTATGCTTCCTTAACAAAATGGCGCACTCGCTTCACATGTATGAGGCCTACTCTATATGACATCAGGAAGAAATGCAGAAGTAACAGCCCTTGCTTTTAAGCATGTTCCATATCTTTAGTCAGATGAGAACCAGTACAAAACAACTGCGCACATGATTTGAGAATAGATATAAACATAAACACATGATTTGAGCTGCATGCATCATATTTGGCATTGGGCTAAATGGGTTTCAAATATGCAATTTCAACTTTAAGACCTTTTTATTGGTCGCGCTGATACTTCTAAAATTAAGTAGGTTTTCCAATTGCTTCTTAGAAGTTTCTAATTTCATTTTGAATTTTCTAGCTTGATTCTTCTAGTCATTCACAGTTTGGTGGGTAAACATGATGCTCAGTTAAAGCTTCATCATTATTCTTGCCATCTTCGGCAATAACTAATAACCTCACTATTATTCTACCTTTCATTCTAATTATGCTAAAAGATTATGCCTCCATTAAATGAGTCTTCACTGATACATGTAGCCTTTTCATTTAATTATGCTAAAAGACTATGCCTCCATTTAATGAATATTCACTGATACATGTAGCCTGCAACTTCTATGTACTTCACATTGTCAGTTACTTTTATACTTCTAGTATAAATAAAACATGCAATCATGAACTGCAGTTCAGTATGCAGTTCCTCTGATGTTACTATATAGAAGCCCCTCGCAAGAATTTGTCGACCAATGATGCATTAGTATCATTGTTCCAATTAATGAACTTCAACTTTAGGAAATACCCATTTTTTGCTTGTGAGAAGTCAGAATAGATTCCCAGAAAGCTGTATCTGCTATCAGTGAGTGGTACAAAAATCTAGTAGAGAAATATAACAAAATAAATGATAAAATAATAGTGAAATGGGATGAGAAATACCTTTGCTTCTTCATCACCATCATCATATTCTTTGTCGTCCTGAAAATAGAATAACACTGGGTCATCTACAAGAATATCACCAGCATAAGTAGATATTGTTGTATGGCTACAATCAGAGAGAATTAACTGCAAAGTAAAGTAACCAGTTAAAGGACTTCTGTAAACATTTAATTGGTTTCAACTAAAGTAAATAATGCTGCACAAACTGCATTATAAATCTAAAATAGCTCGATACAAAAATTCTCAGCTCATAAAAAGATTTAGAAGATAGCACCAGACATCTGTTATCTGCAGAAAAACCAAGCAGAATAATACGTAAAGAGGAAAAATAGAATCAACAAAAATCTCTTGAGAATGTGCAGTGGGATATCTAAATGTAATGTATAAAAAATGATTTGTCGAAATAAAAGGGATTGATCCAAATTAAGTGCAAGTCACGCATTTCCCCAGCATGTTTACATGAGGACAATAGCAAGGTCACCTTAAACTGAACAATCTCTCGTCTCTTTACATTTTGAAGAGACTTGAATGCCATGTAATTACATATCCAATAGCACCGTAGGTTCCTTCCACTATCAGGTCCATGTAGTTGTAGGTCAAAGATGAATTTATGACCCTAGATATTGCATTTTCAACCTATGGTCACTGTACCTATGGGTTAGAATGTGGAAAACTCAGTAACTGACGCATACCTCAAGCTAATGTGACACGCACACTTCAAACACACACGCAAGCACATGTTAGAGAATACAACATTACTGAAGCAGAGAATAAAGAAAAAATCAGAACTTAAAAAAAATGGGATCATAGATAAATCCTCCAATGGTCTCATGTGATATATCTTGCAGAAATATAACAGATGACAACAAATAGTATAATAGAGTACATAGATGGCATAACTCACTTGTTCATCAACAGAGTTAAGAAGCGACATTTCCATATCAGACCGATCGAGAAAATTCAATGGAAGTTCCCATTCTGATTTCTTAACAGGCAGCTGTTCACCAAGACAGGAGTTGCCATTGCTGGCGCCCTGTCAAATATTTGAAGAGAACTGTTAGAAAACTAGTTGCTACATGTCATAAGAAAGATTATGGACATCTTACATCATGAGGCTGAGTGGAAAGATTTCTCAAGTTGCTGTTCTCAATTTCCTTATCAGTCGAACTGCCTGCAGGAAGATGAACATTTTTTGGTGGACTTGCAGTAGCTTTTTTAGAACCATTTACTTGGTTCCAAGAATCTGCAACGTCACTAAAAGAATGAGAATTAATCCCTTCTGAAATAAAATATATGCATCAAAAAAAATAATGATCATTCAACTTACTGATATCTCACCCTTAATCTGATGTTTCTTTGCAGTAGGTTTGGCCAAATCTTCACCACTTACTGGACTGCCTTCCCTGCTATCTGAGAATGCTTAAAGCGATCAAAACTCAGCAAAAGATGGACCAGCTAAATAAGTCAACCTTTCAATAATATATAAAGATGTAAAGTTCAACAATTATTCACACTCACCATTACTGTTGGTGTAGCACTTAAGAAGCTCCTCGATTGGCAGTTCAGCTTCAGCCTGCAAAGCTGACAGTTCTTCTCTCCTTTCTGCATCGGTAATTTGAGCTTCATCCTGCTCGATAGTATGTTCATCATCTTCCTGCAACAATCACAACAGATGTTCATATCCTCTACTTTCAAGGCCATGCTAAAGAGTAAGGTGTAGATGTTGTGACTTCTTATGGTTATGGGCGTATATGGTTAAATTCTCCAAAAATGTAAAAAGGACCTGAAATCTCTCCAAATACAAATTTGACATCTCAGTGATATCAAAATAATGGCATACCATAAGAAAGGAGTAACATTTTGGTCTCTCTCATGCTTAGAAAACCTAAAGATATTATAATTTTAAGGCTAACACTCACCGAAAAGTGAAAACATGACATCTTATCATTTGCAAAGAGGATCTCAGAGACAAAGCAGATATCTTACCAAATCATCTTCTGATTCTTTCTTATAATCATCATCAGTTTCCAGATCATCTAACTGGTTTGCTGTACAAGAGCAGCAAGCATTTTAAGTACATCCACTAAGTTGAGGAAACAAAAACATTACATGCAAGGCAGCTACCTACCAAGATTCCCATCACTTCTTGTGAGGCAGCTTCTATTGACCTCTTTATTCAAATCACAAGATTGATCCAAAGCAGGACTTACGGGCGGGTTAGATGAATAGGGCACATCTACAAGATTTTCTGCTAACATTGTTGAATACCTGTGCAAGTCAATCAAACATTACTCAATGCCTCAATTCCAAGAAGCTGAGAGTTCAAATTTCACAGGAAAAAAAAAGCACAACATATGAGTGTCACCTTTCTGTTTGACCTAAAAGGAAATCAAGTTGTTTATCAAGAGCCTTTTTTTTCCTTTCTTCAAGCTCCAATTGGTACTTATAAAGAACCTGCACTCAATTACCAACCAATCCTCAGAACTCACAAACATCAAATCTACAGCAACCAGGAAAGACCACAATCTGAATATTTTCATCGAGAAAACTTACCAGCTTCTCTATTTTCATCCAGAATTTCTTCACATCCTTCGAAATATTTAGGGCAACTTTTTTCAGACGTTGTTCTTCTTCCTAAAAAAGCAAATACTATAGCTTTAGGCTTTTGTGTAATTATCATGTATACGGAATTACTAGGGTGAACCCTCACAATTTTGGTGCGCAGATATTTAATACATTATATAAAATTCACGTGGTAAACTAAAAATGAACCAAACCTTCAGTTTTTTCTCTCCCCTAGTGGCTTGATCCAAAACATTTTTACTCGCTCGTAAAGCAACCTTTTTTGCTTGAGCCAACTTCCATTTTCTCTCCGACTCAAAGTCCTATGAAGAGAGATGGTAAATTAGGAAGAAGGATATCCATAAATCCTCCTTATAGGTTAAATTTGACAAATATGCAAACTCTGGTGGCAACATAAGTGAATTAAATAAGCATCAAATACAGAAACAATCAGTATCTTACCTTCGACAGCCAAATCATCTCCTCCAGAACATGATCCCAGTGGGTTTTAGGTCGAGGAGGCTCTCTTGGAGCCTCAAGAGCCTATCATAAAAAAGGAAAAATGTCAGTAACCAACAATTTTAGGCAGGTTATTGAAACATTGATTTACATAGCTTTCCTAAGGCAGAAAATTGTCCCAAACAAAAGATGCTTCCAGAATGCCCTTACGTTAGAGTTCTATTGCCCATCTTGAAATAGATGAATCGGTGGAGAACTGAAAAGCAGGTCAAAGTAAGATAGATGGGAGAAAGAACCACTCCATGACGGAAGCTAAGCAACCACTATACAATATCTTATATGAATGGCCACTGGGATAAAGGAATGGGTGATCCAAACTAAAATTTAAGGAATGGATGATCCAAACTAAAATTTCTTCATCTTGCCTAGAAATTTATGCAACTCAACGATGCTAATAGTCTTTCCTCCCAATCTTCTATAAATGGAGTTAAATTTCATTAATTTAAGTTATTTAACGCAACCAAAGTAAAATATCTATGTGCAAGATTATTAACAAAGTTTCTTATTAGAGTTGACCAAATCAAGCACATTGGTGAAGTCCTTATTTCAGGTATAAGGACATAACAATTGGTAGCCCCAGCAATTTAATGTCCTCAAAAAACATGTTCAAGGAAGGCCATTTTATTTGGTTACCAGTAGGTTAACATTTTGTTGACTACTGATCTGCTTTTGTTTATGGTTATCACATCTTCTGAATAAACAGCAGAATGCAGGATACTCTTTCTTCCCATTATGATATTATTCTTCAATAAAACAACCAAACAGAAGGGGCAACTACTTTTTCTCTACAAAAGTGAAAGCCTAGCTCAAACATGAAGTAACAACAGTACTATTAACAATAGACCAAAAGATGCAAAATTTATCTAAAATGGTTACACAATCAAATGATACACCCTAACAAGTAAACTAGGTATTTGCGTGAGAAAGTATAAAATGCTGAAAATTGAACAATCACCTGAGACAGTACAAATACTGAAAATCGAACAACTATAAGACACATGACACATAAGAGAAGAATAGGGTCTAACCTTTTGACGTCTAGCTCTGGTCTCATGATCTAGCTTCGATCTAGGACCTTTTGAGGCCATCCTTTTTTTCCTTGCAGTACCTACTTCATGACCTAAGGATAGGTAGCAATGAAGGTGTAATAGCTACAATAAATATATTATTATTAGACAGTTCAGATCATAAATATTAAAGATGCAAATTTTCATCACATAAATAGCAAGATATATGAACGAGCTGCACTTAAGATGTGGAAGGATAAGTTGTAACTCAATCATATATTAAGTTTGGTGCATGACATTAACAAGTCATCAAAAAGTAAGTTGCACTGAAGAACCATATATGGAAAGATGAAGAGAGCTGGCAACTATCCACAGCAATGCTGTCAAACTCGATCGTCCAAAATATCTTAGAAGGTTTTAAGGGGCACTTATCTTCTTGTAATAAAAAGTCTGTCAGATAAGTAGAGAGTCAATAGTTATCCACAGAAACGTTGTTAATCTCAGCCATTCACAATATTTTAAACAATTACCAGTGGCCATCATATCCCTCCCTTCTCTATTCTCTCTGAATCATCAACTTCTCTCCATCACCCAACAAAAGACAAAATCATCTTTCATATCACCTCAACTTATCCTATATTATCTTCCAATAGGACCGATACCACACATCATCTCAAGTTCCTCTAAGCTCAATTAATTTCTAGAGATTTGGTTCCATTAACAAAACTTCTGATCCATAAAATATAAGTGCCCTAATCATTCTTCCATGTAATTTCCTTTTCAACCCAGATATTCATCAACTAAAAGACATGTTCAAAGCATTTCTCCACATTAGCAAGCATTATGAAACTCTCATTTCTTCTACAGATATTTCACATCATCTAAAATAATTTAAATTTGCCATAACTGAACAGCCAATGTTTCTCTTACAGCTCCTATGTGAAAAAAATAAAAAGTGTGAAGCCTTCTCAGATGGCAGATAGAGATTTTATAACTTGAAGATATACCAAGTCACTATGAGGACGTAATTGAACATGATAAGACACTAACTGCAGTAGAAGATTGTAATGATGTTTCTATTACAGTGCAACTATTGCAGCAAAGAGCGTACAATAAACGAGAAACAAATACCAAAATAGTTCATCCAGTAAGAAAACTTTTCATTTGCCTGTACAGTGTTTCTGCAAAGTTCACTTCAACATGGAGTTTAATTTAGTAAGTTTAGTGCTTTTGAGTGCTATCGCCTCCAGACAGCAATGATTCGCCAATTGTTCTAAATGGCTGAAGAAAAACTGCTTGATTGACGGTGTGGTACATAAATTTCTGAAAACATTACCGTAGAAACATTCCGCACTGGACGGATTTGATCATACACCTAATAAACATCATAATTGAAACAACGGAATAAAAGATATCTTGATCTTGCTAGAAAATCAAGGGTAAAACGCAAAATACTCATCAAAATTAGGAAATGAGCAGGATTAGTCCCCGTTACCTAGACGTTTTTTGCGCCCAGAGGTCAGAGAACACCCGGGCAAGAAGCCAACAAGAATCCACAGCCAAAAAGATTCCGCGATCCACGACGACCCACTGCAACGGCCACGAAGCAAAGAGCATAAACCCCAACTAACCTCGATAGTGAAATCGATAGGCGAAAGAGCACAAAAGACGCGCGAAATACCTCCCTCCGCACTCAGCATCAGGGAGTGCCAAGAAGCAGAGAGAACACCGCCATGAGACCGAGAAAGAGGTAGAAGAGAAGATATTCCAGCTAGGGTTGGCAAAGGTAGACAATATGAAGGGAATGAGAGGATTCGAAGCTAGAGGAAGAAGAAGAAGGGAGGTAGGAGAAGCTCGAGAGTAGAAGGGTATATACCAAGCAGAAGAAGAAGGGTCGAGAGGGGCGAAGGCAAAGAGGCGCTCGAGAGTCGAGAGTCGAGAGTCGAGAGATCGAGAGAGACGGGGGGGCAAATGGGTGAAATGGGCGAATAAGAGAATAATAGGGTTAGGGTCGCTTGAGGCTTATGATAACCTGATCCGTTGATTCACGGATCCTGGGTTTGTCTTGACTCGTGATCCGCGACCCGCTACTTTCTTCTACACATAACGACAAAGCTCTTGCTGGGAACCGCCTTCAAATCTTTCCGGAACGGATCGGCTGCACGCCGTATGTAAGATTGTAGTACAATCTTGCACCGTGTAGCTTACCAGTGATCTATATGTACACCGGCACATAAATTTCGTGCAGTTGGAAACTAGAGGCGATCCTACGCCAAAAGCTCGATCCCACTTTGCATTGGGCCCCACTGTCAAATATATCCAATGAGGCCCAACGATTCACTGTTCCTATTATATATTTTGTCCCCATTTATTTTAAATGCACTATATCTTTGTTTTCTCTTGAGTCAACAAAGAGGTTTAAACGAGATTAATCTCTCAGTAAAGTCAAACAATCTTTCTAATATGCGATAACGAATCTTGGTAACACTCAACTCTAAACCTAAAATGATAGTGTCGTTTCTTAGTTGACCCCAATAACCTCACAGAAAATAAGAAGGCAAATGAACTCCATTTATTATGAAAAATGCCACCTTTTACACTATACTTTTAACAAGATTTGCTATCCAACCAAACTTCGATAGCATTATGCATTATAAACATCCCCCCTAACGAGGGATTGGAATGATATTGGTTGTTGATAGTTGCTCACTTTGGCTCAATTGATTTTTATGCATTAGTGCTGTTCTATCTACTAGTTTGTTGTCATCATCACCATCATCTTAAGAAAGTGGAGGAGAAAAAGAGATAATACTAGAAAAGTCAAATCTATTATTGATAATTAGAACTTATGTATTAAATTGTCTAAAGTTTTAAAGCCTTCTCTCTCTCTTAAAGTACAAGACGCGATTATATTGCGGTATCTATTTCTACATATAAAAGTAAATAAATCTATAGCACATTTTGGGGAATCTAATTAGCTAAGAGAGGGACTTCATACCACCTTTGCTCTCCCATTAGGCTGCTATATAGTGTAACTTCTATGGCATGGAATAGTAAGCTAGCTCCACTTCATATGCCAACCAAATAATTTGATAGCAAACTTTCTAAGATCAAAATGAATTCGAATCACCTCCAAGGCTATAAACTGTAGTGGCAGAAATGTGGAAGCTTCGAAGCTCTATTAAGTTTGAATCTTTTTGCAATAAGTGAGACCAGGGAATATAATGATCGCATAGGTATAAGATGCACATGATTAAGTTCCATTGAGTTAAGTAAGAGAGCAAATTTGGTGTACGAGGACTCATACACGTAAGCTCGGAAACACTTGAAAAAAATTAATGTACAAGAGACTGTTAGATCAAGCGAATAATTCATAGTTATCAGGATTTGACCGAGTGATAGAATCGGTGGAACAATCATCAAATTGATTCAATTATATTATTGAACCTGTAAAGTAGTTGACTTAATAAAATTTAGTTAAACTGGTGATTGATCTAACAACACATGCAACTCGATAATTTTTGTGGTGATTATATCCAGTCTCTTATGTTTGCAAAGTAATACAGCTTATTCTTAATATTTAATAAATTATATTCCTTATTGGGAGAATATTTTAGTTCTAAAATTTTAAAAATATTTAGTTAAGAATATATTTGTGTTTTTAAAATTTTATTCATGTTAATTTATCAAGTGGATTGACTTTTATTGTTCCATTTAGTTTTTATAATTCTTGCTAATAAATTATATTTACGTGTTACAAATGTTTAGTTAATAACAAATTTTTGTTTTATTATTAAGGAACTGATCAATATGTTGTTAATTGTGATTCACAAATCCACATATTTCTTTAAAAAATAAATTGATGTTGTTAAACATAAAAAAATTGTTAAAAATAGCCAAGTAATTATATTGCTTCTATATATATATTTACCTATATATATATATATTAGATTCATGTAGAACTATCTTTATCTTATTTAAATATTCTAAAACATTTATAAGAAAACTAGCAATCCGACCTAATATATTATCTCTCAAATAAAAATAACTAGTGACCAAACATCTGAATGAATGAATGTCTGATCTGGTTCTAATGAGAACGATATATATCACTAGAAGTGACATATGTATGCAATTGGGGTCAACACACGTTGGATGACACGTCCTAATCGATTCGGTCGGCCCACGCTAAGTCACAATCTGTTGGCGATAACAATCTGATTCCAAAAAATCCGATCAAAATAAATTAAAAATAAACTTACAAATTTCAGAATATAAATTCTGAATAGTCGAGTCTAGTGTTGGACACTATCTCCTTAAGACCAATTCGCCCTCCACTGATTGCTTCTGGAACAGTGGACGTCGGTCTCCCAGGATACAACGACTGCCTTGCACTGGAAAGGAAGCAACTTTCTAATGCCTTGATTAGACCTGAACCGTGCTGTACTCTCTCTCGACCAGTAGACTCAAACTAAAAAGACTCGACAATAAACTCTCTTATGTGTGCGAACCGAACCGAGCCGAGCCGGGCCGGGCGGCGCGCGTGTGTGTGTTAGGTTGCATAGTAACCTTTACCCACAAAATAGGTACCCCTTTTGGGGCCCAAAGCCCATAGGAAGTTTGTTGCTTATATACCATACTAACATTTCTCAAATATCCAATATGGTACTAAACTTACTTTCCTTTATTTCCTATTGCCATGATACCCACTTTAGAGCCAATTATCATTCACTTCTCTTCATGAATTTGATTAAGTGAATATATGACAATAAAGTATGCTTTGAGCTAAATTGATTCCACCATTAAACCATTATAAATAATGTGTGGGCCCCACTTAAAACTTAGCTCAAAATTAATAAAATATTCATGTCAAAATCATGAAATTACCAACAATCCCCACATGAATGAATTGGCTGAAAATGCATATGAAATGCGGACTTGATCGAGAGTACAACGAAAAGTTACCGCATCGGGATAGGTAGCTTTTGGCTTTGAACCTTCCATAGTGAAGTATTATCGGGTTTATTCGCTAACCGGTGAACATGATGTCTTGAACCTGTTCGGCTTTTGTATAAACCAAGACAATAATACTCACACGGCTCTTTTCAACACGGTCGGTTCTATATGTTGTGTCCATTTCGGCCCAGGACGCGCCGGTAATTCTTTGAGTGCTCTAGAGATTTAGCCTTGTCATCTCATAGAAGCGGCCCACTTCACACTCACATAGGTGACCTCTTATTAAGAGTATCCTGCCATACTCCACTTGGATTTCCAAATTATAAGAGTCATTAAAAGCATTGCTTACCCTAACACTTAGTACAGGTTTATCACTATGTCATCATAGGAAAGGTGTAGGAAATTTAATTCCTTAGTGATTTCGAGAGAACGCCCCCACAACTCGGTTGTCCCTTTGAACCTAGATCTTGGGATCTCCGAGTCAACTAGGTTGGGTTGCCGTTGTGTCGTTACTCTAGGTGGTAGGCTTCAAACCCATTCCCTCGATGAACAATATACTCGATCTCTTGTTAAACCCTTAGTTAATGGATCCGCGATGTTATCCTTTGATTTTACATAATCAATGGATATTATACCATTGAGATCAATTGTCGCATTTGTATTATGCCTACGACGTATATGTCGTGACTTACCGTTATACATCGACTCTGTGCCCTTCCTATAGCCGATTGACTATCGCAATGTATGCAAATTGCGGACACGGGTTTTGGCCACATAGGAATATCTTCTAAGAAATTTCGAAGCCATTCTCGCTTCTTCTCCAGCCTTATCTAATGCTATGAATTCAGATTCCATAGTAGATCTAGCTATACATGTTTGTTTAGAAGATTTCCATGAAATAGATGCACCTCCAAGTATAAAGACATATCCGCTCGTGGATTTGGTATCTTTTGTATCGGATATCCAGGTTTGCATCACTTTGTACCCTTCAAGTACTTCGGATATCTTGAATAGTGCAATCCATAGTTAGTGGTGTATCTCAAATATCCGAGTACCCTAACTATCGCCTTCCGGTGATCACTTTGCCTGGATTACTTGTATATCTACTCGGTTTACTCACAGTACGCAATATCCGGACGAGTGCAATTCATGATGTACATCAAACTACCTATTATCCGAGAATATTCTAACTGAGATATACATACACCTGTATTCTTTTGTGAGATGAAGATTCACATCTATAGGTGTTCTGGCTATATTGCTACTATCTTTATCAAATTTATCGAGTATTTTCTCAATATAATGTGATTGAGATATAACATACCCTTCAGTTGCCTTAGTGATCTTTATACCAAGAATCACATCTGCAACTCCCATATCTTTCATATCGAACTTTTTAGCCAACATGTTCTTGGTAGCTTTAATGACATTAATATTACTACCAGTTATTATCATGTCATCCACATATAGACATACAATGACATAATTATCTGAAGTGCATTTCACATAAACGCATTTATCACATTCATTAATGTGAAAACCATTTGACATCATAACTAAGTCAAATTTTTCATGCCATTGTTTAGGTGCTTGTTTAAGCCCATAAAGAGACTTAACTAATTTGCACACTTTTCTCTCTTGTCCTGGAGCCACAAACCCTTCGGGTTGTTCCATATAGATTTCTTCATTTAATTCACCATTCAAGAATGCGGTTTTCACATCCATCGATGTATTTCCAGTTATATAATGCCGCAAGAGCAATTATTAATCGGATAGATGTTATTCTTGTTCTTGGTGAATATGTATCAAAGTAATCTATTCCCTCTGTCTGTCTATATCCTTTGACTACAAGTCTCGCCTTGTATTTGTCAATTGAACCATCTCGCTTTCATCTTTCTTTTGAATATCCATTTGTAACCCAAAGGTTTACAACCTGGTGGAAGATCCACCAATTCCCGGTATGATTTTGCAAAATGGATTCAACTTCACTATCAATGGCTTCTTTCCATAAAGGAGCTTCAGGAGTAGACATTGCTTCCTTATAACTCGAGGTTCTTTTTCTAACAAATATGTTAGAAAATCGGGACAAAAGACGTAGAAGTCCTTGCCCTCTTACTTCGTCTAGGTTCAATATCATTTCCTTCTTGCATAGACTCTTGGTCATGCTTATTTTCATAAGTTCTTTTGAGAGAACTTATTTCTAATGTAGATTTATATGGAAATGTATTCTCAAAGAATGATGCATTCCTAGACTCAATAATTGTATTCTCATGTACCTCGGAATTATCGATTTGTGAACCGGGAATCGATATGCACTACGTTATGAGCATAACCAATGAATATACAATCAATAGTTTTAGGTCCAATTTTTGTTCTTTTAGGAACTGGAATTGCAACCTTTGCTAGGCACCCCCACACTCTTAAGAATTTATAGCTAGGTTCTCGACCTTTCCATAACTCATAAGGTGTTTTATCCAATTTCTTATGGGGTAACCGGTTGAGAATGTGATTTGCAGAAAGCAAAGCTTCCCCCCACAAATTCTGGGGTAAACCAGAACTTATTAACATGGCATTCATCATCTCTTTTAGAGTTCTATTCTTACGTTCAGCAATACCATTTTGTTGTGGAGCGTAAGGAGCCGTTATTTGATGAATAATTCCATTTTCTGCACATATTTGTGCAAATGGTGACTCATATTCACCACCTCTATCACTTCTTAGCATTTTAATCTTTCTGCTAAGTTGGTTCTCAACCTCTAATTTGAAATGTATAAACATTTCTAATGCCTCATCTTTGCTTCTTAGCAAATACACATAACAGTATCTTGTGCAATCATCAATAAAAGTAATAAAATACTTTTTTCCATCTCTAGTTTGAATAAATTTCAAATCACATACATCAGTATGTATAAGTTCTAAAGGTTCTGTACTTCGTTCGACGTAATGAAACGAAGTCTTAGCCAATTTGGCTTCAACACATATTTCACATTTTTTATTTAAATCAATATAGAAATTAGGCAATATGTTATGATTAATTAATCTACGTAATGTACCATAATTAACATGTCCTAATCTACCATGCCAAATTTCATAAGACTCAAGCAAGTAAGAAGAAGATTCTTCTTTATTTATTTTTGGAGTTACAGTCATTACATTCATCTTAAAGAGGCCATTTGACAAGTAGCCCCTTCCAACATACATGCCATTTTTGATAAGTACAAACTTATCAGACTCAAACACCAACTTAAACCCTTTCTTACTCAATAATGATCCCGAAACCAGATTCTTTCGAATGTCGGGCACATGCATTACATCATTAAGAGTAAGTTCTTTTCCTGAAGTCAATTTTAACACAACCTTTCCTATTCCTTCCACCTTGGAAGTTGCTGAATTGCCCATGTAAAGTTTTTCATCTGTCGCAGTTTGATAAGACGAAAACATCCACCTATTGGCACAAATGTGTCGAGTAGCTCCAGTGTCTACCCACCATTCTTTAGGATTACCACCAATCAGGTTTACTTCCGAGACAACAGCAGAGAGGTGCATATCATCAACATCAGAACGAAGGTGTTCTATTTCATTGGCTTGTGGCTTCTTCTTTTCAGAGTTCTCCTTCTTTGAGTTCTCCTTCTTTTTCCTCAAGCGGCAGTCCTGAGCACGATGCCCTTGTTTGTCACAGACGTAACATTTGCCCTTGAACTTCTTTGCATTGCCACTTTTAGAGCCTTCGCCAGTGTGCTTCCTTTTCTTGTCCTTTGTGGACTCCACAACATTTGCCTTTGATACGTGCGGCTTCCAATTTTCTTTTCAAAGCAAGATACGATTGTCTTCTTCAATCCTCAATCGACAATAAGTTCTTCAAGTGTCATTTCCTTGCGTTTGTGTTTTAGGTAATTTTTGAAATCCCTCCAAGATGGTGGCGGTTTTTCTATAAAAGCCGCCACTTGGAATGATTCATTAATCACCATCCCTTCAAAGATGAATCTCATGAATTATTACTTGAAGATCTTGCACCTGGTTAATCACTTTGGTTTAGTGTCAACCATCTTGTACTCAAGAAATTTACCGACTACAAATTTCTTTGCACCTAATCTTCTTTTTGTACTTCTTGTCTAAAGATTCCCATAATTTCTTAGACGTTTTTACTGAACTATACACGTTATACAACGAGTTGTCCAGTCCATTGAGGATATAGTTTCGGCAAAGGAAGTCGGCATGCTTCCACGCATCCACTGCAGCAACTACTTGCCTATCAGTTTCCTCCTTTCGGAGTTCAGGCACATCTTCATGTAAGAATTTAGCCAAATTCAAGGTGGTCAGATAAAAGAGCATCTTCTGTTGCCATCTCTTAAATTCTCGCACCACAGAATTTTTCAGGCTTTTCTCCATGAACTGTAGGTACTGTAGGAGTAGTGATAGGGGAAATAGTACTCTTTACTATTTCAGCCATCTAAAAGAATGAAATAAAATTAAAATCCGATAAGAAGAAAAGAACACTGATTGGAATCAGAGTGAAAACCAAAATTGGTCTTAAGATTGTTGGCGATAACAATCTGATTCCAAAAAATCCGATCAAAATAAATTAAAAATAAACTTACAAATTTCAGAATATAAATTCTGAATAGTCGAGTCTAGTGTTGGACACTATCTCCTTAAGACCAATTCGCCCTCCACCGATTGCTTCTGGAACAGTGGACGTCGGTCTCCCAGGATACAACGACTGCCTTGCACTGGAAAGGAAGCAACTTTCTAATGCCTTGATTAGACCTGAACCGTGCTGTACTCTCTCTCGACCAGTAGACTCAAACTAAAAAGACTCGACAAATGTGTATATTTATTATGCAGACTGACAGCCTATTTATAGAGGTAAACAGGCTCGACGAAAAGATGCAAAATCACCGAACGGATGCACCAATTCGGGTCAGAATTCAACCAACTAACTGAATTGATTAACTGTTTATCGACAGCACTTCGATCCCGAATCAAATCAGACTTGAACCCGAACCCTTATCAGGCAAAAAATAAAATTGGACTTTGACCCGTGCGTGCGAACCGAACCGAGCCGGGCCGGGCGGCGCGCGTGTGTGTGTTAGGTTGCATAGTAACCTTTACCCACAAAATAGGTACCCCTTTTGGGGCCCAAAGCCCATAGGAAGTTTGTTGCTTATATACCATACTAACATTTCTCAAATATCCAATATGGTACTAAACTTACTTTCCTTTATTTCCTATTGCCATGATACCCACTTTAGAGCCAATTATCATTCACTTCTCTTCATGAATTTGATTAAGTGAATATATGACAATAAAGTATGCTTTGAGCTAAATTGATTCCACCATTAAACCATTATAAATAATGTGTGGGCCCCACTTAAAACTTAGCTCAAAATTAATAAAATATTCATGTCAAAATCATGAAATTACCAACACAATCCATCCTATAATTAGGGCCACTAAACCATCTTATTCAAACCACTTAATCGAGAAGCTCTCGTCAATGCGAGAACCAAAAGTAAAGGAATGCAATCGAATATAATCGGATGTATTCCGGTAGATCCGACCCATTTGGATATCGTACGAGTTACGTATAGGAAAACGTCCACTTCTCTCCTCGGGTTCACCGTCAACTAAAAACTCTCTCTCTCTCTCTCTCCTCCCTTTCTCTCGTCGCTCGATCTCTCTCTCTCTATTTTTTTTTTCATTCGTCGAACGTAAACCCAAACAACAAAGCAAAAGCCGACCGGCATCCAACGGCGAACAGCTCACTGTCTGACAGCGAGCCCAACGAGGCACACATGTCTCCCTCTCCCCCACTTCCTTTTCCAACTCTACCCCTCTGCATCGCCACTTTCATTCGCCCCTCCTTCCCCCAGCCATGGAGGGCACTTTCGTAATCTCGGAAGGCTCCCGGATCCGTCCGTCCCCCAGAAAATTTCTATTTACTTTTTATTTCCTCCTATGGGTTTCCCGGTCAAAACGTCCCCATATCCAACGGCGGTGATGCTCCGATACCCTCTTTGTCCCCACCCCGCGCGAACGTCGGCGCACGTGTTTCCCCGGCGTTTCACCGTTTCCCCGATCCCCACCCAACTCACATGCTTCTCACGCGCTTTCCCCACTTCCGGCGCCTCGCCGCCCCTCTTTTACTACCCCACCTTTCCCACTCCAAATCCAAGACCCGGTCCCCAAATTTTTTTTATAGAGATAGAGAGATCGAGAGGAGAAGGATTTGACGGCGAATGGACGGAAAGGAGACGGTGCCGTCACGGCCGCCGAACCCCGCGTTGCCCTATCGCGAGGACTGCTGGAGCGAGGGGGAGACGGCGGCGTTGGTGGAGGCGTGGGGGGGCCGTTATATGGATCTCAACCGCGGTAACCTCCGTCAGAAGCACTGGCAAGAGGTTGCCGACGCCGTCAACTCACGGCGCGGCGCCGCAGTGAGGAAGCGGCCGCCGCGCACCGACGTCCAATGCAAGAACCGGATCGATACCCTAAAGAAGAAGTACAAGGTTGAGAAGGCTCGGATCTCGGGCGGCGCCGCCGCCGGTAGCCAGTGGCCTTTCTACGAACGCCTCGACTTCCTCGTCGGCTCATCCACCACCCCCTCCTCCACCGTCAGGAAACCCTCGACGTCGCCGGCGACGGTGACCTCGCCACCGATGGCTCTCCCGTTGCCGTTCCATCGTAAGGGGCCGCCTCTCCCGGCGGCGATGCCGGCCACTATTAACATGCGCCCCGTGGTGAAGCCGTTGCCGACTGCGCTGCCGGTGGATGGTTCCTTCATTCGTAAGGCAGCGGCTGCTGCAGCGGCAGCTAAAGGGGAGGAGGAGGAAGAGGAGGAGTTAGGGTCATCTTCGAGGTCGATGTCGTCGACGAGGTCAGGGAAAAGGGAAAGGGGAGAGGGGGTTGATGGGATCCGGCAGCTGGCTAGGGCGATCGAGAAGTTCGCGGAGATCTATGAGAGGGTGGAGGGATCGAAGCAGAGGCAAATGATGGAGCTAGAGAAGCAGAAGATGGAGTTTGCTAAGGGGCTAGAGTTCCAGAGGATGCAGATCTTTGTGGATTCGCAAGTCCAGCTCGAGAAGATCAAGCGAGCTAAGCGGGTGGATGGTGGTAAGTTGACTGGTAGATCTGTTGTTGCCTTCAATTTCCTTTGTAATCATAGATTCGATTAATTTATTCCTTATATGTTTGGTATTTTGGTAAGGGTTATATTTTTTTTCCTGGATATCCTATATGTTTTGAATTTTGTCAGATGGAGGCATTTAAAGATCATTTAATCATTTTTAATTCCTTGCTTTGGAGTTCAAAGTTTTTTGTTGAGAATTGCAGGCATGGGCTATGTGCTGGTAAAGTGTTTATTTGTGGATCATTGCTTGTGGTAGCTATTAAGGCCTACTTGAGAGTTAATTTTGCTGAAAGTATCAATTACTTTTACCTTTTTGACTTGCATAAGTTGCACTTACGTGATTAAAGATCAATAGAGAAGCAACCTCTAAATTTGATCTAATTTGCAGTTCTTTATTGTTCATTTGTACAATTTTTTAGTTTTTTTAGTGAAGCTCAGTCCTCACCATGTAAACTCTTCATTGTTCTGGAAGCGATAAACTCTTCATTGTTCTTGAAGCCATAAGGAGGGCAGCTATCAAGTTGTAGTGGGTGTTAAGGGAACAATGGAGGTGCCACTTGACATGATATATTTGAAGCTGAATTGAAATATTGAACAAAAGAAAGATGAGAGAACCTAGCTCATGTTAGACTTTTTCATAATCGAGCCTTTTCCAGCTTAAGTTTTTGATTACCTACTCTCAGACTCCAGCGAAGCAACACATCAGCTAGTTAGTTTGCCAATAGGCTTTTGATAGCCCTATGTATTTTTGGTAAAAAGTAAAACTTTTGTGTGCTGTATCGATGCCCTTCCTGGCCCACCCATCTTTGCATGCATCTAAATTAATGTACCTATTGAGTTATATCTAAGCTTAAAATGTGGTATAGCCCTAATGATTAGTGTTGTAGAAGATATCACATCTTATCCAATTAGCTTTGAGCACTTGGATCCAAGGATTTTATGTTAGGGCACTTTGCACTCCATGCCACAATAAGTAAATATATCTGGATTTATTGAATCATTCTTCTCTAGGTGCTTGACATTTTTTCTGTTTCACACTTGAGCCCATCTAGGACTCTGCAGTCTGCGCAATTCTCCATCCGAGCCTTTGTGGTATCAAAGGCTCATCCCATGTTGTATCAACATGATAGGCTGTTTAACATGGATATTTATAATTTATAAAATTTACCCAAGTAAATATAGCTTTTGAGAATTGTCGATCTCTAACTTTTTCCCCTCTTTTATCATGGATAATTTGTTACATCAATTATGTTAGGTCCGTTTTTCATAGTCTATTTGACTTTAGTTTTACACTGGTTATCTAGCTCCTAATGCCACTGTACTCCTTTATCTGGGCTTGTGACTGACTTGTGAATGATATCACAGTAAAAATGGACATGACACATTTGGAGTTGTCTTACCATGGATAGTTGTAAAACAACAGGATGGTAGTGTACAAACAAAGACTGATTATAGTGATTTAATTTTGGATTTCTATGCTTTCAGGGGTAAAATATTCAAATGAATTGCACACTATATATGACCGATGCTATGGCTTTCTTTACATAATCATCCATTGACTATCTGCCACAGATGAATTCTTTGAATATTGGATGTATCTGGTTATTCATCTCATGATTCTTGAGTTGGAAAAGATCGTTTGTATTTTGATAATGTGTTTAGGTTGTGAACTTTTTTCCCTCAATATTGTTATGACCCAGCATATTAGTTGTCACCTCATTTTGTTTGTATCACTCATGTTGCAGATTATTTATAGTCAGTCAAGGGAAATGGTATCCCTGTCAGATGATAGCCCTTCTAAAGCAGCACATTCATCTGGGTGGGACATAACTCGTCTTTCTACGTGCAAGTTGAAGGATGGTTGGTATTCACTGCCAATTATCCACAGTCCCTGATAGGAATGTCATGAGACTGCGAAAGATCATGATATATTCTCTATTTATTGCTGATGCATCACAATTCTCTTTTTGATGTTTTGTAGGATTAGTACAGCTAGTAACTCTCTAGGATGCTTGTTATGTTAGAAATAATAGCACAATCAGTAATTTATCTCTAGTTTTCCATCTTTTTAGTTCCTTTGTATCTATTCTGTTGGCATTTATCCCAGTAAAGTTTGTCGCCTGGAATTTCTATTGTCTTATGGACTCATCTTGCTGAGGTTATATTTCCTGAGACGCTAGAGACTACTTACAGGGGCTGCAGAGTAGCATTGCCTTTTTGAATTGATTTGTTCAGCAAACATTTGTATAGAGTTCTTTGACTAAAATGTATAGTGTCAAAACACTTGTCTTTGGTCCGCTCCCTTTTTTTAGGTAATTTAATTGCCTTTGTTTTACCAAAAATGCGCTTTAGCTTGCTTTCCTCATTTCGCTTTGATACTATACAAGTGATTCATTGACATCGTTTTGCATAATGTGGGTTAGATTGTCCTCTACTACAGATCCACATTATCCACTATCGATGTGAATAATGTTGGTGTTTTTTGGGTTCTACTTGCATACGCTCTATGCTGTCAAAATCGGAGATGTTATGTGTGTTGTTACTTGGAATCCGAAGACATTGATTTGCTCTCTCTTGAACCTAAACCAGAATGAATTATGTCAAGTAATGCCCTTTCCGTAAGGTCTCTTTTTTGTCCCTCTGTACATAAACAAGAAAGAAAAGAACACAAACAATCACACAGCACAAGATTCTTTCACTCCTTTTCTTTTTATCAATTCATGAGGCAACAAGAATTATTGCCTTACAACTAAAACTATAACGTAACATCTGAGATCAGACAGATAAAATATCACTATGCCAACGGATTTCAATGTTCTGGTTGGCAACCTATCTATATGGAAAGAATAGTTTTTGAGAAGAAAACAGAGTATGTAAAGAATGCCAGTTAGAAAGGCTTGAGACTCCCGATAATGTCAAAGGACTAGGAGATGAGCTACCAGAAACCTCGGAAATCTCTGTAGAAGTTATCCTCGATGAAATTTAAATAGCGCTCATGGTCAATTGCTGGCTGCAGCCCCTATTTCTCTCAATGTTTGCTCCAAGAGAAAGAAGCTTTGCTTCAAAATTCTCGTAGCCTCTATCAATGTGAGCAACACCAGCAACTTCAGTGACCCCTTCTGCTGATAGTCCTGCTAGAACAAGGGCAGCCCCACCCCTCAAGTCAGCTGCCGCAACTGAGCAACCAGAAAGCGTGATCCTGGAAAATAGTTGATTTGGAGTAAGCAATCAAGTTTCACCTAGGGGACAAGAATTCACAACACTGGAGATAATGGAAGCAAGATTACCTTCCTGGCCTTTTTCCTTCAACAATTGCTGTGTTTCCGCAAACTTTGATTTTGGCGCCAAGCTTTTGAAGCTCCTTCACTATAAGAAAAGCAATCGAGGGAGGTCAGCTTAGTTGATGAGAAACCCATAATACTCTGATAGCATCTTAAGAAACATCAGTACATCTCAAGACTTAAAATTTAATGGTTATAGTCATTTATCGGTCAAAATAAAGAGGCAACACATCTTTAGACATTTACAGGATATTAATTTGATGACTAGATTAAAGTTTTCAAACAGAAGTGCCAATCTTTCCAGATTTCATCAGATTTTGCCCTATGTTGCAGTGCAAAAAGTGGAAAGTCATTTTACTACTCACCATGATGCATACGGTTCTCAAAGACCGATTCTTCAATGATGCTTGATCCATTACAGGTTGCTAATAATGCCATAAATTGAGGCTGAAGATCAGTAGGAAATTCAGGATATGGTTGTGTTCTAAGATAAAGCCCTTGAAGGTCTTCATAGGATGTGGCACTCAAAGCAGAAACCTGCATAGTCACATTTTTCAAAGTTCTGATTAATTATGGAAGAGGAGGTTAGAAGAGGTCTTGCCTCGAGAAAATGAGGCTCCTTCTGCATGATCCTACAACCAGCTGCAGAAAGCTTGTCCATGATACTTGTTAAGTGACTAGGGATGATGGGTGACAAAGAAATGCGTGATCGGGTAATAGCTGCAGCAACCATAAATGTACCAGCCTCGATCCGATCAGGTATAATGGTGAACTCAGCACCACATAACTTCTTCCTGCCAGTAATAATAAGTGTGCTTGTTCCGGCTCCATCAATATGTGCACCACAGGCGACCAGAAATCGAGCAAGGTCAGCTACTTCAGGCTCCTGTAGGGTAATGACAATGAAGTAATCACTAATCAGACCACATTTGACATTTCAAGTCTATCCTGATAAAGTTGCAGCACCCAATAAGATGAACCATCTAAATATTTCAGAGTCTCACCCGAGCTACGTTTGAAAGTACAGTCACTCCCTCAGCCATAGAAGCTGCCATCATCAGAGTTTCAGTTGCTCCTACACTAGGGTAATCAAGACGGAATTGACCTCCAACAAGTCCTTTACCATTCGCAGCCTGCACGTGAACTTTCCCATGCCTGTAAAATGTGGCCACACATTCAATGATCTGATACATTAAGATTTAGCAAAGTTAAGATGCTCCTCCAAAATTTAGGTAGCAATATCTAGTGATAGTTAAACACTGACTAGTTGGCCAGAGGTGGCAGGACCATACTACCCAAGTAGATGCAGGGAGTCAAAAGGTAAGGAAGCGAAATGTTGATGAGGAAGTCCATCGCACTCTATCCCTATTGCTTATTTTGATGTTGTAACTTCAAGCACAATGCGTTATTCTTTGCAAAGTGACCATTTTGTTTTTGGATTTGCAAAGAACAAATGCAAGACAAAAGTGACACAGTAATCCAATCCATAAGTACTTATTTGTTTCAATGCAGCCAAAGCAGATCCAAAGACAGTATAAAACCAAAAGGTAAAGAAATTCTATCTTTTTAGAAGCGCAGTAGTTACTGTTCTGCAGTCTCCATTTAAGTTCCCTTGACTAGAAACAGCCGAATATGGGCCCGATGCTTCAACATCACAATCTGACATTTAACCCAAAACTCCTCTAACTGATCGAGATCTTTATTATAGGTTCAAGACTCCTCTGGGATGTCATAAATTGGCGACATACTGACATCGCAACCTAAAAAGAATCTATCTTTGACATAAGCCTAACTTTCTAAGAACTCTCAAATCAAATGGTTTGACGAATTATAAATATCACATCACATCTTTATAGTTTATGTAACTCTCACAAGGAAATCAACAGAAAAGGAGATGGATCCGTTTATATACTTAACTCAATTGGACGACAGCACCAAGTGCGGTGAGCCCTCGGATGTAAAGATCAATCGGCCGCGACCCAATCCTACACCCGCCTGGAAGCGCCACCTCCGCCTCCCCAAATCGAGCCACCAACGGTCCCAACACGAAGAACCCGGCTCGAATCCTCCCCACCGCACCCGGATCGGGCTCGACGGATCCTACGGCGGTCGAATCCACCACCATCTCGCCGCCGCCGTTCTCTTCCACGCGAGCCCCCAGCGACCGGAGCACCTCCGCCATCGTCCTGGTGTCGAAGATGTCCGGCACGTGGCGTATTACGGAGGAACCGGAGGAGCAGCAGAGGGCTCCGGCGAGGACCGCGAGGGCGGAGTTCTTGGAGCCGCTGATGCTGACATGACCGGAGAGGCGGCGGCCGCCGGCGACGACGAGGCGGTGATCAGGATCCGGCGCCTCGGCGCTGAAGGAGGCGTAAATCTGGGCCGAGGCCGGCCGTTGGCGTGGGAGGTGGAGGGCGAGAGGAAAATGGAGCGATGAAATGGAGGACAATGCCATGGGAGGTGAGGGGAGCTAGGGTTTGAGGTAGTGGAGATAAGGGTTATGATCAGCGGTCGGGCTTCCTTCTTTGGCGTGTTTCGTTCTTTTCTCGTGCATTGGCTTCGGATGCTCCATGCTCGTGGTCAGTGGCGACATAGGGGACGGAGGAGGGAGCTCGGAGTACCTTTGGAAGGGACGATATTGGAAGAGTAGATCTTAGAATCGTGCGTGCTATTTAACACGTCCTGGATTTGATGGCGGGAAACAATTTCCACGTGGCAAAAAGTTAGCAGGTGTGAAGGTGGTCAATTGGCGGAAGGATCCAATTAATAGAGTAGCTGATTCCTAATAACAACTCCGTTGTAGTCTAGTTGGTTAGGATACTCGGCTCTCACCCGAGAGACCCGGGTTCAAGTCCCGGCAACGGAAATAAATTACTCTTTTTTTTTGGCATTAGCTCTTTAATTTCGTTTCTCTTGGATCTCAGAATTGTCATTAATCTGTCTTGCCATATATTTATATGACATTAAGATTAAAAAAATATATACAACAAACTAACACCTTGTTCAATTGTGTAATAAAGTCAATTTTAGAAGAAGCATTCTAATTTTTAATAAGATAATAAGAGAGCTAATATTTATTTTTATTACTTAATTGAATACTAGTATAAAAGTAATAATTATATTTAATGTGATATAAAGTTGATATTAAAATTAACAAATAGTAAATTTATATTGAAAATTAGTGACATTTTTAAATTAAAAGATAAAATATCCTTAATTTGATGTAAAATAATAGTATAATTATGCACTGCCTAATCTATAAGTAAAATAATAATTTTAGATTATTACTAAATTATTTTTTAAAAATTGTTGAGAATAAAAGGAGAATAAATGATGAACTTATTTTAGAAGAATGATATTTTTATTTTACAAGTTAACAAGGATTAAGGTATCATTCTTTTTTAAAATTTAAAGAGTAAAATGTTTTCTTTCCCTGTATAATGATATCAGTAACATTTATATAGATTTAGAATTAATTTAAGCAATTTATACAAGGATTAAATAAACTTTTTATAAATTTAAAGTTTAGTTTCAACATTGTATTGTTAGATCTTATAATATTTTTGAAAGGGTTCACTAATTTATATGATTATTATGATATTTTGAAGAATATAATACTTATTATATTAAAATAAAAATTAAACAGTAATTATGTGAAAAATCTTAGAAATATATAACCTACCAAGAGACGCCGTGAAAATAATAATAACAAATAAAATTTGCTCGATAATTCATCAAATTTAATGGGGTCACTTTCCTATTCCCCTTGCGAAGATACATCAAATCGATTGCTCATATATATTTTTTTCACTAATCTTTCATAATTGTTACCAATTTATATATTTCGACGATCAATTTGGGTCATCGCTTTTAAACGAGATAAGGAGACCCTTTGTCCCTTTCTTATTTCCGTGAGTCATGGAAAATCTTCTTCTTTGTAATCTCATAAAATAAAATCTTCTTTGTAATCTTCTTCTTGAGGTGAAAATACATATGTTCTATTTTCTTATCCTCATTTTTCTCCTAGCATTAACTAGTTTGTTTTCTTTGTATATTCTCACCAAAATAAACAAAAGTAAGTCATCAAATTTAATCCAGAGCATTAGTTCAAACTTACTTTATAATCTATTTCTGTTGCTATAACTATTGAAGATGAACAAAGCTAATTTCCAATCCACAGCTCCATACGCGAATCTACCTATATCCTTTATAAGTGACGAAAGTCGAACAGCACGGTTTAGATAGCATATCTTCGAGGTTTATATTAAGAGACGATGAAAAAGATCGATTTTTTTTTTTTTCCCTTGAGAGAATCTAGTCACCGGCACGTGCACCGCACGCGTTCAGCCGACCAAACGGAGGTCGCGTAAGAGTGGAGCAAACGCGGAACAATCCACCAACGACTTTAAATCCAGCAAAAATCTCATTCATCGATTCAGAAAAATAAATACTCTTTTTTTTTTGGGGAAAAAGAAAGAAATCCTTTATATAAATAAAACCCTTCATCCACTCCATTTCTATCGATCCAAGTAGCGTCTTCCGGTTTCCTCCTCCTCCCCCTTCTCCCTCGCGTCGATCACCTACGAAGAGAAGGAATAAGAGCATCGGCGGAGTCGATCGATGGCCAACAGCAACCTCCCGCGAAGAATCATCAAGGTAAGGATCCTCTCGATCCGATCTGAGACTTATCAATCCATTTCGTTAGGGTTTTTGATCTCCTCGCTTGCTCTTTTCTGATCTTGGCTGCTGGATTCGACCAGGAGACGCAGCGGCTCCTCAGTGAACCAGGTAGGGATCGATTTGTGTGGTTGGTTTATGAGTTCATGGTTTTTCGTGGGGTGGAGGAGATCTGTGGGGGTTTTGGTTCATGGATAGAAATGGTTTTGTTGCAGCTCCGGGAATTAGTGCGTCGCCGTCGGAGGAAAACATGCGCTATTTTAACGTGATGATCCTTGGGCCAGCGCAATCGCCTTATGAAGGTGAATTTTTGCTAATATTGTGAGATTGCTTTACTGGTAGTATCATCAATTTGATAATTTGGTTGTCTGTTTTAGATTGGACTACGTTCAACTTGCTGGATTTGTCACAATCTTATCTGCGGTGATTGTTTATCTGCATATTGTTCTGACTACCCGTGTTCAGAATTTGTGACAGATCGTTTCTAACCTGATAAAACTCTCTACTTCTTAACTAGTTAGGATGATATTGTCACGGATGCAACTCAATTTGTACGTGTATTTTAATTTCTTTTCTTTGTCCTACATGTAGTGCAATGTTACATTATGAGTTTATGACAGTGCTTGCTCTAGTGAGTTTGATGTTGCTGGGTTCTGTTGGGCATGTCCAAACTCTCTCCGAAAGATTTTTATGCAACTTATCCCTTGTTGAGTGCAATCCCTGACTTATCTTTGTCACAATCTTCTTATTCAGTCTGCTTACTGACATCACTGGTCCAACCCAACATCTCATCTCTAAAACACTGAGTTTTTCTTATCTTTTTTATAATTGGCATACATTTTAATCCCTGGGGCATGGCTGATTTACAACCAACTTAGATAGGTATATAACAGACGAGAAGAGATGTAAAAGAGAACAAGAGGGTGGTACCTACTCATCCCCTCTTTCTCCTCCACATGTCATTGAATCACCTTTTCTACTGAAATGGTGAATAAGCGGGGCCGTGTCTTTCTAACTCGACCATTAGCGAACCAATCACCCTTTATCTCTTCTTCCTTACTCTTGGCTTGCAAAAGGGCAGGTTCAGTTATGGATGGGGTTGTCAAACTCACCACTTAACAAATCAAGGGTAAACAGAAGAAATTACCATTTCGAAATAAATCTCTCTTTTCCAAAATGATATGATTAATGCAGTTAAACTGAATTATATTTTGTTCAAAAGGATGAAATATATTTGTATCTGAATTGTAGTAAATTGTTGTTGAGATTAATTGTTTAGCCTTCTCACTTCAGAATCAAGTTTTCAAGGACTTTGTTTCACATATTTGATGTTGTTCTTGCATTTATTGAATGTTAGATGAGTTTATTATCTTTTATTAAAATTTGTTTGACTATGGTTTTCTATGTTATTTAGTCTTCTAATGTTAGTGCATATGAACTATCTTGTCTCTTTATTTGTTTTCTATTTGTATAGGAGGTGTTTTCAAGCTTGAACTGTTTTTGCCTGAAGAATATCCAATGGCAGCCCCAAAGGTAATTCGTAATTATTTGAGTATAGAGATTATGCCAATTGTATATGTAGATGGTATCCAAGAAACTCAAGATGTATTTTTTTGTATTAATTTTACAATAATGGGACCTCTGCATGGGTGCTTAAACCATATTTAAGTTCTAGCAATTGTCACACTACACCTAGTAACAAGTTATTTTTATTTTTTGGTGCATATTATGGTTGAATTAACTTTAGTTTCGATAGTGATGGTTGTTTGTGATATGTTTTACTAGATCTATTTAGTATTTCCTTTATTATATTTCTTATATAATTTAATATTGCAGTTGTATGTGATGGATGCTGCCTCTTTTATCTATCCACATCATTTTTTGTGTTGGATTCTCATGATCAATAATATTCATTCCATTATCTGACCTTTGTAATTTAATATTAATAATCCAATTGATATTCATTAAAAAAGATTTGCAAATGCTTTTGCAAGCATGGCGGGCCAATTAAACTTCTAGAGCTATATTACATGTGCATTATGTTGAGTCCATGTAGCTGCTGATAACTGTATGATACTACCATTCTTTCCTTGCTGTTGCAGCTTCTTTCTTGTGCTTAATCTTTCTTAGGTCAAGATGGAACGCTATTATGGTGGAGTTATATTTAGTATGACAATCGGTCAGACTGGTGCCAGCGTGACAATGGTAGTAAATTATTTTTTCACCAACCGTGTTCTGGAGAGTTCCCAAATGTGAGTTGTGCCCTAGTGGTCTCCATATCAATGAAAAAAGGACTTAAATGGTGATGGTGATGTTATGGTCTTGATGGCTGTCTGTTCTCTTCAAATTATAGTTCTTTTAGGCTCTGCAATCAACACTGAGGCTTAATTGATTAATTAGTAGTTGTGGACTCCATGTTATAATTTTTGTGGTGACTCTGTGTTATATTTTTTTGTGGTGACTTGTGTATTGAACCATGTAGCTTACTAAGCATTTTGCTTTGAATGTTGCTGAAACAGGTTCGGTTTCTGACCAAAATTTACCACCCTAACATTGATAAGGCAAGTGGATTATCTTTCTTCTCTAATATCTTTATTGTTGGAAGTGAAATTCTGATTTGTGAATATAATTGCAGCTTGGTAGAATATGCCTTGATATTCTAAAAGACAAATGGAGTCCAGCCCTCCAGATTCGAACAGTTCTTTTGAGGTAACATGATTGTTTCCTTTGTTGCTATTATACCGGTTATACTAATAAGTAACATTTAGCAAAATTGTGCTTACTCAGCTCCTGCATTCTTTGTTTCCTTTTGCAATTAAGATCAGTCGCAACTGCTGTGCTACATTTCCTGCTTCACTTTTCCACTGTCTTCATGAATTTTGAGTCTTGTTTATCCACATAAATTGTGATAAGATTGGAAGTAGGCATCTTGTCTAAATAGCGTCATTGTTATTTGGCTGGCAGTATTCAAGCACTTCTCAGTGCTCCAAATCCAGATGACCCACTGTCTGACAACATTGCAAAGCATTGGAAGAGTAATGAAGCAGAAGCTGTAGAAACAGGTATGGCCATGGTTATCCTTGCAGTTCTGCTGTGATCATTTGTTAGTATTCACATTGATTTCCAGTATTTGTTGCCTTTTGTATGCTAATGGAACTGTTCGGTGATGCTGCAGCAAAAGAATGGACCCGTCTATATGCTAGTGGGGCATGACGACCTGCTGATGGCATTTCGCATGTAATAACCCGCCATACTATGGGGGCTCTTTTCAACCAATTGCTTGATGAGAATGGAATGAAGTGTTGGATATGTGCTTAACTGTCTAAACATCAACCTTTCTGCTTGTGCCATTATACTTGCGGTCTGTATAACTTTTGATATCACTTTCACCTTTTAACTTGTTCAGTAGTTGAAATTGCTCTCTCGATAATCTTTTTCAGCAAATGGGAGTCTAATATCTCAATAGTATGGAAGCGAGCATTTTTACTGATTACAGTACTGCTGCTTTGTCCATTTTCTTTTGCATGACATCTATCTTTCGATAATGTTAAATTTTCCTCAACCCGTTTACTTTGTGTTGATTTGCACATACTTTGTGCCTAGCACTGTAAATGATTGCACAAATTGAACAATTTATCCGTCTACAAGCTATATATATATATATATATATATATACTGATTGCTGTTGGAAGATAAAAAGTGAAAACCTCTTTTATTATTGCAGAATCTTGGAGTACTCTTGGTTTTCTTTAGTTGCTCACCCTACGTTCTTTTTCCCCTCTTCCCTTTTCCTTTTCTATCTTTTCTCTTTTTGTGTGGAAAATAAAAGGGTATACTAACCAATTATGAAATGGTGTATAGAAGAGGGGAGGGAAGGGGGATTTGCGGTGCAGGTTTAGTTGTGATAAGGGAAGTAAATTAATTTTCCATTTCCTCCAAAATGGGGAGGACTCAAGAATAAAATCGGAGAGAGTGAGGGCCTGAATGTGAAATCCTTTCGTGTCGCGTCCTTTTCAAAATTTTCACCCAATGATAAATAGCATGTCGATGTCTCTACACAACGGGCCAAAATTTTCACTCGTCTTTTCCTCGTTTTGTTTTTGAGACTTTTGAGAACTTTGTGTCATTGTGAACGACATTGAACAGAGAAGTAATATCATGGACATGTAACAAAGAATCCGATGCTCGTTTCCGATTATGTTACTGTACAAACTTCGAGTAAGTTTTCAGACTATTTTTATAGTATTTACCAAACTGCAGATTTCTTAAGTAAATTGGTTTTTCAAAAATTGATTTATAAATTCACTCTCTTAATCAACAATTTTTTACCTTAATAAAAATACTTTCACAAAAAGCGACTCTTATTTAAGATATATTATCATATAAATCAATGTCGTAGATAACAGTTTATTAGATCGCTTTCCAGCACCGCGATTTACTTGCACGACAACAATTATAATAATAAATAATATTTTAAAAACTATAGCCAGAGGATTTTTATTTTATTTTTATCAACGATATTAGATTGGTGAAAAACTCTGCAAACTTCTGTCTATTATTTTATCGATCGACGGCAACTCACATGAGCGAAGCTGACTTTATGAATACGCATCAACATATTGGATCAAAAACTAAATTTCCACTTGATCGCTGCTCAGAAATCTGCAGCATGGAGGGCCGCCAGCCTTCTCCTAGACCTTTGGCGAGCATCCTCTATCGATTGCTCCACTGAGACAATTAAAGGAAACAACCTTCTGATAGTAGAGTTTTCACCTTCTATATAATATCTGAAATATGAGGAGTATGTATGATAATTACCTGGAAAAGCGTAGTGGACGAAGGTGACGGCAATCAAAACAACGCCAATGCAAAAGAAAGCATAGAGATGCCTCCCTGCCTTCCCGACCAATCTCTCCACAAATTCCTCCATTTGGGTTCCGATCAATCTATCGAACACTGCGAGCTCTTAGTCTTTTACCTTCGTTTCCTTCAGTGGGAGTGATCAGTTGGATATGAAGGATGCTAATTTGTTAGCAGTCTGTGTATAAGATAGGGAAGTTGGGATGCATTCATATCGGTGTAGAATCCAGTCGGTGGCCTGTGGATGGCACATAGTATCCAAAATGGAAGGCATGGGAGGAGAAGGATAAGTCTAGAGAAGAGGGAACTCTTTTGGTTCTTTCTGCCAACGTGGCAAGTGTAGGAGTTAGTCTGATGAGAGAGAGAGAGAGACCCACCACGGCTGTAGGAGCTGGGATACTACTCGCAGCCGGTAGAAGATTACCTGCAATTCCTATTGCAGGAATTTGCTACATCAGATACTTGGCAGCTCGTGATTGGCTAGGAAATTTCGGTACTAGAATGATCTGTGACACGGAGCTTTTACAATTTAATTATATTCAGTTTTTTAATTTTTAATAATAAATTCTAGTGCATACTGTATATGTAAATTATATACATTTCATTATAACAAAATGTGATATACACTTAATTTTATACACTAAATTAAATAAATAAATACAATAAAACTGTAAAAGCACCTTGTGACACTAATCTTCTAAGCATATTGATTTCTCAATAATCAACGGAACGGAGAGCGAAACCGATGCGAAATTAATCAGCTCGCAAATGTAAAGTAATTCAGTTGAGAAGATGGAAATAATTTAATGCTTAGTGTTTCATAAAATATTGTTTATATGGTACAAATCCCTGATAAAAGATCGATATACAACACACAGGCAAGTTTGCCCAGTTTAAGTTGTTTTCTCCTGAGACTTGAAACCTTTTGAAAAGACTTCAATCTTTCAAAACGACTCCCAAATGCCTTCGCGAAGAGCAATGTACATGACTGAATTAAACAAAAGAAAACAAACTCTATTTAGTAGGAAAGAATTTCCATGAATAACAATACAATCTCCAAGATATAGATGGGCTCTCTAGAAACCAGACATATTGCACTCCACAAGCATCAAAAGCAGTTGATTATTGGAGCAATCAGCGACTGAAGTTCGAGGGATTAGTCAGGCTTAAAATTGACTATTATCTCCTGCATGAAACCATTATAAGAACTCTCATAACAGAAACTGAAAAAAAAAAAATGATTGCAGGGTCCTTCAAATATGATGGGAAGTATTAAATCTCACAGTTTTACCCATGACTTGCCCTTAATTAAGAATTTGGCTTCCATAATCCTGGTTAAATTTTTCGTAGCGGTGTGCATGGAGATGGGCCGATGGTCTTGTATTCTTCAAAGCTAGCTCAACATCCTCAGGCTTCACTAGATCAACTTCAGGTAATTCTGCACCATAAAATAGGTTGAGATGTAGGTAACCTTGTAAATCTTTGAGAGAACACTAGCAACTAAGAAAACCCACACAATTTATCGTTAATATAAAATAGAGAATATAAAAGTTAAAACATGCAGCTTATAATCAAATCAAGTTTTGATGATTATGAGGAATAGTTTAGATGAACTGCATGGCACTGCAGCAACTGAGTGCCCTTAATTTCCACTTGTTAAATAAGCTAGAAACAGTCCATAAGAATTTCTTGTGCACTCTAACCGTTTTACATGCTCTTATCACAAGGAATGCCTGGCCTTCAAGTTATATGGCCAACGATAGGTTTTCATCTATTTCAAACCATTAGCTACGGAATTTTAAAAAAGAAAACTTGTGAAAAGTGTACAGTACAGCTCATTAAAATTTAATGGGATTATAGTAACGACACATACCATCTTCAGGCACCTGCTCTTGTCTGCGTTCTAGAACTGTCATTAACCGTCTCAGTGGCTGCATTGCTGCCTCTTTGCATACAAGACGAATATCAGAACCTGAATAACCTTCTGTTCTGTCCACCAGAATATCATAAGGAATCTCTCCTATTTCAGGTGTTGATGGCAGAAGCTCCTCAAACATTGCACGTCTAGCTTCTGCCTCTGGCAGGGGTACAAGGATCTGATTGAACAAAGTCAAGAAGTGTCCTTTCTTGTACAATAAATTTATATAAGCATAAACAGACATTTCCTGCAGTGGGCTAGAGAAATAATATAAAATCCACTTTCAGTTATTTTAGGACTTTCTATCGGCACTCAACCAATAAATTTTCTTCACCATTTCTTTAACTATAGGGCATTAAGAGGAAGAACAAATAATGTAGGTTCTTCAGCATTATGCCTAAAGGTAAAAACCTTCAAAATCTAGTGTAGTTTAAGAGGAGATACGTCCCCTGTGTTACTCCATCTAATTGAGAAATCTGATTTAAAATAATAAATATATGCTAACAATTTAGGATAGGCATCCACGTTTCCGATTTCATTGTCTATTCCAGTGTTATTAGGATGCGGCAAGATAATCACAATATAAAAACATTGTGGTCTGCATTATAACTATAGGTGCAATTTCATGTAAAAATGCAATAAGTTGAAAAGATTTCCTTAAACGGAACAGATTCCTGTATGATTTTAAGGGCAAACTTATGGACTCACTGAGTTCCAGAGATAAGAACCTATGTTGTGGTCCGTACTTTTACGCATATACTTAAGCTTGCAATCCTGACACGAAAACAGCCAGTCGAACGTATGGACTCTCTGAATTCCAGAGATAGAAGGCTATATTGTGGTCCCTTTATACATATACTTCAGCTTGTAACCCCAACATGAAAATAGCCAAATGAATCTGATATCAATGTATTAAAGTAGGAAAACCAAAATAAATTTAGTTGTGTGCCTGTACATAAGTGATTCAGTATAAAATACCACTAGAATTGTAATGCAACAAAGGAATACCCGCTTCTCAAGACGGCGAAGCATGGCTGCATCCAATTCCCAGGGTAGATTTGTAGCCGCTAAAACAAATACAAGCTCATCTGTCTTTGTCAAACCATCCATCTGCATTAGATATTAATTTTTAACGAGTCACATAACCAAATTGTGTCTTGCCATTGCACATTTGTTAAAACTGGAAGCTAAATGTGCATGCATATATCCATAAATAACAACCACAGAAACAAGAAGAGAATTATAATTGTAATCATCAATGATAGGAAGCAAGGAGTATGAACCACCAGCATTAGTGCGACTATCATACTATGAAAGATTCACCTCACATAAACCTTTTCCATTTAATCTGCTTTAATCATTTGGGGAAGCAGAATAGCAAATTTTCTTTTCCCCTTTCTAGTATAAATGTATGGTATTGGCATATTGCTACTGCTAACCGTTTGATATGCATCACCACACTCCTTCAGCAAATAGCACTTTGAGCCTCTTTTTTATTTCTCATGATCATTCTTTCTTCCATTTTTCTTCCTCTTTTTTACTGTGTTCTGCTTTATTTTTTACATACTTCCCTTTTCACTTTTCTTTCCTCTTTCGGCTACTCCAGAAGAAATGCTAATCTTCATCTTTATTGTGCAAAAGAAAATATTTACTCAACAAATTGTTATATTCACTTTTAAAGTTCTTTCAGATTTCAGATAGAAAGTATGACCATACATATGAAATGAAACAGAAATATAACATAGGGTTCAGCACCTCAATAACCAGCAGTTATACCTGTATGAGTAACTCAGTTTTCAAACGTCTGCTCGCTTCATGCTCACTACGAGCCTCACCACGTTGACTAATAATAGCATCAATCTCATCTAGAAATATAGTAGATGGTGCATGATGTCTGGCAAGCTCAAATAGAACTTTCACTAACTTCTCTGAATCACCTACATTAATGCAAAAGCACAGAAATGGCATAAATAGCATGCTATTAAGTTAATAAATCACCATGACAATAGAAAAGTAAACATAGGAATTACATTAGCTGATCCAAGCATCTGTTAGGTCTATGCTTGGATAAAAATGTAAACATATTTCAACAATATATCAGTAACATGCATTAAAAGATAAAAGAATTCAAGTAAATCATAGATCAAATTTCAAAATTAGCAATGATGCAGCAAATCACAAGTACATCTTCTCCATTAAAATTCATCATATTAATCCAACTCTCTGTCTATATAGAAACATTGTTATATTTCTGAAACAAGCAATCACATTTGAGCTTTCGCCAAGTTAATGATCTCATAGGTGTATATAGCAGCCCTTCTCCCCTCAACACAAACTGGCATATGCGTAAACAATTACATAATGGATGTCTTGTGATACTGCTGATCCTCACCAAAAAGATTACTAGGAGAACGTAAATGTACTGCTAACATCTTTTGCAGCGGGATGTGGTTAACAGGTAATTTGCTCTTTAATCCCCCATCCAAAATATGTTTAATCATCATTAGTTGAGGAATGGGATCCAAATAAAAATAGAGCAAAAGGTAAAACAATAACCTTGACAGGAGATACCACATAGCAAGGAGAACACTGCAATAACTTTTCCTTTATCATTATATATCAGTGTCCATTTTAACAGGGCAAGTTATGTGAATATCAGATATGAAAAGGAAAGGAATAATATAGTACAATAAAACAAAAATATGTTAGGGAACATTAAATCTGAAACATACCACGCCATTTACTGACAATAGATGATGCTGAAATGTTGAAAAAAGTAGTTTTGCACTCAGTAGCCACAGCTTTTGCTAGCATTGTCTGGAAGCAAGTACGGCCAAGGAAAATATCCAAAGTTAGAGGTGATCTGTGACTAATGTATCCCATGAGTAGTTTAGGGTGCAAAGTGTATTGGCATCCAATTAATGACCTTGAAGTTGCTAATTACATGTGCAAAGTGTATTGGCATCCAATTAATGACCTTGAAGTTGTTAATTACATGACAGGAAAGTAGGGAAATCCAAATTATGCAAAAGCATGACAACAGAACAGATTAATAAAGGAATAACTAAAACCACTTATCTCAATTCTCAAGGAGACCTAGCTACAAAAATAGCCTCTTTAATCAGTGCATGGAAGTTCCAAGCCTACATTTAGGTTATGCATTGTTTCATGAAAAAAGCTATCATAAGGAACGCAGTGTTTAACCAAGAACATCTTTACTTCATATGAGATCATCACCAAAGTATAAGGTAACATGAGAAAGGTCAGTTGACATGTCCAATATTTTGCAGGGCATGCAGACAAGCCAAGACAACAAGTAGATTCTCACGCTCAGCATGGTACCTACTTCAACATGATAACCCTTAGTTCTAATTAATAATTATTAAGTAACACATATTTCCTATTTCAGTGAAGCCAAATCTTTCAAATGAGCTGAGATATTCACTAACCGACTTATCAAGTATTCAATCTTGGCATTTTATGTCTAACCTAAAGCAAGGGTTCGATTGGATGAGGCTTAAGTAATCCAATCCGATAACTAATGAACAGATCAGATTGCTATCATACCGAATCTTTTTAAACTAGAGGCCACAGTGTCAAACTCCCATATTAGTTTCATGCATTATGTTAACTAAGAAAGTTTTGTGTCTATGACTTCAATCAAAAAAAAAGAAAAAGAACCTGAGATATTTCAGAGTGAGGAGTTGTGTTAAATTGGAAAAAAAATCACATATACAACTAGGAGGAAATAAGATAATAGTGTAAACAAGCAGCTAGAGTAGCTGGAAGTTTATAGAGAGTGTGATCAGTAAAAAGGAGAAGCACATGCCAATAATTGTAGTGCCAAATCCTAACCTTTCCTGTTCCTGGAGGACCAAAAAGCAAAATACCTTTCCAAGGTGAGAGAAGACCTGTGAAGTACCTAGAAATAATATCCAAAAGAAGAATATATTATCACTCTCTTATCCTTCTACAAAATGATAAGGTCTAAAATGTTCAATCCAACTGAAATCAATGGCGAAGGAAGATTTCACAAGAAGTAATTTCTAGTAGTGACCAACAGAGTTGGTGTAAGGCATTGCACAAAAAATTAAAGCCGTATTTAAATTCTTCCTGTATATGTATGAAGTCATACATGTCTATAATAGTCTGTTAACATGTATATATTTAAAATCTTCCTTGATATGTATGAAGGAGGAAGTGCACTCTGTAAATAAATGCAAGATCCTGCAATAAGATCTTGAACAGCATATAGGCCATCAAAGTTCAAAACATTGAGATTTAAGTTTGCTAAGGTTTTAAATTTAGCAATAAGTATGCTGACCTTGTGAAATTTTGTTCAAATAGCTAACGGGATAAATTTCATTTGCTTTAGCAACACACCTATTCAGCAAGGTAATACAAGATTATGAAGCCTCACTTCCTTTTCAACTATAAAAAGCTATACATCTCTTATACTAACTCCAAAGATATTCCAATAAATACATTGACCTACTTGGGATATTTTATGGGCATGACAACCGCTTCTTTTAGAAGACGTTTTGCATTCTCCAATCCTTTGATGCTTTCCCATTTCACATCGGGACTGCCGCGAATGATATCCCTGAAAAAGAATATTTAAAGACTACAGTTATATAATTTGTAATACCCATAAAAGCCACTGTTTAATTTCAGGATTTACTAACTATGAACATACTTGTAATGTGAAGAATTACCTGCATAATGTCTCCGCTAGGTTACGCACTTCTGCAGATTCAAAAGGAGGAAGTAGGGATTTCTGACTGCAAAAGAACGCCTTCCCAGAATTATGACACAAAACATAAGAAAAATAATCATTTGGCTTAATAACAATTCAAAAACAGCATAAATAAACTATTCTAGTGACTCTTACGGCACTTCATCTTCCCTTCCCGAAACAACTCCGGCCCGCGCACCCATCTTTTTTTCCTAAAAGTTTAGATCAAAACTTTACCATCGACACCCCTAAAGGCATAATCAATCATCCAAAAACCCAAACCTGCCGCTCAAACTGCTCAAAGATAGCCAAATCCGATGTCGCCTTCATCTTGCTGCTTCCATTAGAGCCGATCGAGCCACTCGCGTAACCGTCGTGAGCGTTCAATCTGTGATCCGGATCGTCTTCCTTCGGTTCCTTCGTCCTTCCAAATCTCACATCGTAAAACAGCTCGAAATCCTGAATAGAAATCGAAATGGCGGAATCTTAGATTCTAGTAGGGGAAATTGGATGAGAAAAAGTAGATAGGGTATTCGTGGAACCGGATTCACCTCGAAGGTCCAGCGAGTGGGAAGCGGCTCGTCTCCCATTGCGTTTTAAGACCGCCGCCTCCCGGGAGACGGGAACGAGGGGAGAGAGAAAGAGAGAGGAAGAAGAAGCGACGAGGTTCCAGCTAATAGGAATGGGGGGGGGGCACTTGTGAATAAAGAAAGTAGCAGTTGTGACAGCTAATAGGATGGGAAATGGGAAATGTTATGTTTACCAAGTAATTTTAAATGATAAAACTACCCACATAGAATTTAATAGTGTGGAGTCAAAAATAAAAAATAAAAAATCGGGCTTAATTACACTTCGCCATTTCTCTTAATTCTTCTTATTAATGACTTTTTATAATAACACCTCTAAATCTTTAACCCCCTAAACTAACCATCTCTAATTCCTTCAAACTTTACTCTTAATTTTGCCTTATATTTTTTTGTCTAAAAGATTTATCTCATGAAATACTGACCGAAGAGGCTTAGCAGTGCAATTATACAATTTAGAAGATACTAATAAAAACCATAGCTTAGAAATTAATTATTTATATTAATGCAAACCTTGAACTAACTTTAACTAACTTAACGATATTTAACGATATAGAACAGTATGTTTTTTTTTTTTTTTTTACTATTGTGTTAACAAACTTTTGTGCAAATTTATAGTACAAGAGTCATTATTATATGTTCCTTTTATAATTAATAAAATAAAATAATAATAATCATATGGATCAAAACATAGACCACTCGCTTATTCATCAATGTGGACATATACTTGCGGCACGTGTGACGTGTCAATTAATATCACCACATATGTGTTAGTGACATATGCATTAATGTACTCCATTTAATGTTTCAACTTCTCCGGTTTGTTCACAAGTCTGTTTCATCTTTCAAAATTCGATGCATCTATGTTTTATATCACAATGTCGAATATATGATCCAGAGAGGAAAACCAAACCTAGACAACCACATTGGGATCCAAATTTTGGATTGATACTAAATAATAATTATACTTACACTTCTGAATTATTGTATATTATTTTTTATTTTTGTGTCACAGAAAATATAGTTAGGAAAACAAGGTCCCTAGGAAAAAAAAATTTATGGGGTCTAAGTATAATTTTTCTTTAAAATTATTATATTTAGACTATTATCGTTTCACGTAGACCCTCATTTTTTATGTGAAATACATTGACCTAAGTACGTAAAAAATTAAAAATATTTTTTCCGTTAATTATTCATTATTATTATTATTTATTTAAAAAGAATATTATGTCTTATTTAAATTTATGTAAAAGAGAAAAGTTGATGGTAAGGGAGATGTTTGACATTTTTCGTTGGCACCAATGAGACAGAAATATTAGAGAGTCGAGAAGAGTTTAAAGTGTCATAAAAATAAACATGGTTTATGTGAAAAAATTAACTATAGTTCAGGTCCAGGCATATTAAATAAATAAATAAAATATTTTCTATATAATTGTCATTGAATCATTATATTCTTTAAAATTTTAGAATTGGCGTTAAAATCTTTTGCCTCTTTTATAATTGTCATTATTTAGGTTTTAATATAATCTTTCTAATAGATTATTATTAAAAATTAAGTTAACAAACATAAATAAATAACTAAAATACCCCCTCTATCTTTTTAAGTTTAGAATGTAAAATATTTACCAATAAGTTATCTCAAATAAAAATATATATAATCATTGCACTATGTTATTGGGTGTAATATTAGATAGCTTTTAAAATATTTTAAAATTTTTATGCATGGGTAAAATAATTTTTTAAATCTAATTTGTAGTGGCAATTATAATATTATAAAAATGTTCAGTGGCAATTATGTAAAAATCTCAAATAAATATCTAAATTAGGCTATTCATGGGCCATCGAAGGCTCAGTCCAGCATTGCTTGGGCCTACAAAGGATTAAAAAGACAAAGGCCTAGTTTGGTCCTTTTAAAGGCCCTTTTAAGAGTATCCAATGATAGGAGCTCTTATATGTTTGGGGACGAACCGTAATTAAATATTCATTACGACAATGAAAGTTAGCGTAGAAAAATTAATATCTCGTTAGCTATGTTGATCCCAACTAAGGAAGCTAAGAGTGTTATAATCATTTGCACCTAGAAACTAAAAATGTATATATATTTAGTTAATTTTGCAATTTGAAATTTAAAAAAAAAAAAATGGGATGATACGGCAAAATGGTGAATCATTTAGGCTTTTCCCGCAAATGAAAATAGTAACTTTTAAGATAATTTCTCCAGTTCTTGGACCGGACGTGGGAAATGTCAAACGGAGGAGGGGTCCCTCGCACGTACACCAAGATCTCCATTGTAAACGGTTTCGATCGTATGTGGTGGGCAACTAGGCGGCACTGAAAAATTAAAATTTATTGTCCTGATGACATAATATTTAATTATTTATTGGTGGGTACTGCTAAATTCCAACTATGTTCATGGTCTCGCACGTATTGTTAGGCGAGATCCCCCTATAAATTTATTTAGACAAAGTTGACGGTAATCATAACATCTAAAATATAGAAATGTTTTCATTTCACACCCTCTGCACGTATATTGCGTTTATTTAGATCTAAACCCTGCCGTTGGAATTTTAACGATTTAGTACTTGTACAGTATTATAACTAGGGGCTATAAACCGAAATAAACACTAACTCCTGGTGTGAAATGAATTAAAAGTATATGTCAACCCTAGCAAGAGTATTTCCTCCCTTGAGTTGTACGCATTTGAATCGAAAACCTCGGAGACAAGAACACTCGGCTCCCCCTGCTGCCACGGATGTAAGCTACAAACATGACTAGATTCAGCTGCTATTTATGGACTACTCCAAAACAAGCAAAGGAAAGGAATCCAACATCTAGGTATGGGCGAGGCTACAGGTAGAGGAATGTCAGCACATCGGAATTGGACCAAACAAAGGGACCACGTTACGACCAATGGGTCGTGCATGGGGGAGACCACTAGCTGTCCTCGTGATAAGAGTGCCACGTCACCATATGCTCTCCACGAGCTCGCCACGTTTCCAAATTCCGACACACGATTCATGGAACCGCGAAGCGCGTTGACCATCGCCGCTCGGTATCTTGTTGTGATGCTACATACGATCAATATATATCTAATATATATATATATATATATATATATATATAGTATAGCGTTCGGTTAAATCTAATGGCATCTAGCAAAGTGCACGTGGAAACGTTAATGGTATTCTGCCACATGTGAGGGGGTTTATCGGTCAACCCCCATCGACAAGAATTCATGCTTATCCGAAGAGAACAATGTTATATATAGTATTAATTAGAGTTCGTACGTTAAATCGGAAGGAGGTCAAAGGTGTTGATCGTGACTTTGTTGGATGTGCATCAACGCCTTTCTATCTATCAATGTGTATATGATGTATCATCGTACATTCAATTAGCCTAATCCGACGTCGAAATTAGAACTGTCCATACCACATCGTGATCACGATTTACTTGGCAAATGCCAATAAACACACCGAATTTAGATTGTTTACGATAGAGTGATCTCATATAATTATATTACCGTGTAAGTTACCTTAAAATGAAGAATTAAACTAGGGCTGAGGAACGGATTGAATTTGAAATCCTAATCCCTACTCGAGTCTAACATAGCGTGTGGGTCCACTTTTATTTGTAAAAGAAAAGAAAAGAAAAATAAATAAATATATATATAGAAAAAGAATAAACAATGGTCGGTCAAGCCGGCCTCTGGCACAACTTACCGTGTGATACGGATATCTTTCTTTTTTATTTTTGCATCAGTGGTTCGCAATTGAACGTGGAGTCAAATCAAGTGGACCCACTGGACGCCCTAAAAAGGCTGACCCAAAACGGTATGTCTTGTGACAAAGTCCACAGTTGTACTCCACCGACTTGACACTTGACATATTTAAAATGATTGTTAGATGCCACCCCCAACCCTGCAGTAGGGAATTCCTGCAGAGGAGATCGCTCCTCTTTTTTAATTTTACTATTTTTTCAGCCACGCGGGCTATCCGCATTGGCTGCTTTTGTTTGGAAATCCTATCCGATTTCCAAAATGATGGGTCGACCATACACTCAATGACAATTGACAACTCCTAAGTCCTAACCTGACCTGTTTGTAGGATTAATAAGATTCTCTCTCACACTCATTTCTTTCTTTTTTTTAACCCTTCAGTAGTCTTCAAATTTGAGCTCTCTGTGGGGAAAATGAAAGTCATACACCTTATACACATGCAGTATTTATTTTAATAAGGATAAACTTACAGGCTTCCTGTGGGGAAAAAAAGAAAAAGAAAAGAAGAAAGAAACTAGGTTTGCTACTACTACTACTATATATATATGTGTGGATAATTATAAGCATGGACACCTATGCCACCTCACGACCCTGCCCGAAAAGAGAAAATACAAAGCCAAAGTTGGTATCAGAATCAATGACCGACGAGTAGTAGTAGTAGTAGTACAGCAGTACTACAACAACACCCCCTCTCGCTGCTGCTGGTCTTCAAACTGGGCTAGCCTGTTCTCCCCCAGCCTTAGTTTGTAGGCAGCTCTCTTGTACTCCCCCCATGTGAACTCCCTGTACAGCCTCTGCTCCCCTTCTCCCATCACCTGTGGAAGTGGCGCTATCCTCTCTGCGATGGGTGGCCCCCCAAAGTAGATCATGGAGGCCCTGGACCTCATCCCATTGGTCATCACCCTGTGCCTCACACTCCTGAATCTCCCGTTTGTCAGAACCTTTGCACATAAAACACAACCAACAAATTAATCATCAGATATGGATAAATCATCAATATCATATCGTATCGTATCATATCGTATCGTATCATATCATATAGTATGATAAGTTTACGATCGTCAAAATATACCTGCATGGAATCACCAATGTTGATGAAGAAAGATTCTGGGTCGGATGGGGCTGAGACCCACCGGCCGTCCCTCAAAGCAATTTGGAGGCCAGAGACGCTGTTTGATCTCAAGACTGATATGATCTGAGGGTCGGTGTGCTCCCCAAACCCTGTCGAGCTTAGAGGGCATGGAGGGTAGTGGTTAAGCCTAAAGATTTGATCACTCTCGCCATCTATCACGAGCTTGCTGAAAATGTTCCTCGGTTGGATTCCTAACCCTTCTGCCATCAGTTCCAGCACCTCAGATGCCAACCTCCTCACCGCTGCTATGTAGTCGTTCAAAGCAGAGCTGCAGCAAAGACATGGGTTGGTTGGTTATGTTTAAAACCTGAGGTGAATTGACGAAAGGCAAGTAAACGGAGAAGCCATCAATGCATGCGTACCGGAATGAACGAGAGGAGGGTTCGGCAAGAAAGGCAGCAGATGCTTGTGATATGGAGCTTGAGTTGATTGCAAATAGAAGGTACTCCAACCAACCAATATCACCATTAGGGCCAATCCTCTTATTCCCGTACCCAAATGGATTTGGAGGGCCAGACTTCTCCTTCTCCGCCTGAGGCAGGGAGAAGAACCTAGCAGCTTCTTCCTCCAATCTCCCCATTAGCTCCATGGGTATCCCATGGTTGGTGACCTTGAAGAAGCCAAGCTCTTCGCAGGCCTTCACGATCGCCTCCGCCGCGCCGGAGTCCGAGAGGTTGATCACAGGAATGACCGAAGAACAAGGACCAGGTTTTGAAGACTTCAGAAGGGATATTTGATCTATTGGAGGATTGGCTAACACCACCATGGCTTCTGTGAAACAGAGCAAGAGAAGATAGGGGTAGTTGGTGTTATAAGAGGCAGAGAGGTGAAGAGTTCATAAAGACTACAAGCTATATATTAACAAGAAGCCTCCTTATAAGAGCCTGGTGGGAGATTTTCTTTTTCTTTTTTTCTGATAAAAGGAAAATTCATTAAGTATTAGCTGCCACGAGTATAAAACGAGCCTGGTGCGAGACTTACTGGGACAAAGTTATGCAGCTACAGCGAAACAAGGGATAGATTAAAAAAATGTGGAATTTTCAAATATTAGTTTCTTTTAGTGGGTACACACTCCTTCTATCTATCGTACTGTTGACAGCCAAATGTGAGCTTTAATTTTATAAGGCCTTGCTTATTTTAATATATACCTACTTATATTAGTACAGTAACCGAACAAGAGCTTATAAATTATGTGAACTTTAGGTTGAGAATTTTCTTCAAATTGTAATATGAATTTTGGAGTCAAACATTGGAAAACTCTCTCTATGTGTAGATATAGACGATGATGATGATAATAACGATGGATGGATATATATATATATATATATATATATATATATATATATATATATATATATATATGCTTAATTCTTTGCTTTAATCGACAGTACTACACTGACCCAAGTGCCTTTCTTAGGCTATATCAATGTTGCCAAACAGAAAAGGTTCATACTATTTATGCTCATGGATTAAGACGATGAGCTAAGTACGAGGCATTGAAAACAAAGTACAAAACCATCGTCCACTCCATTTCTATGGGCTTAAAAAGTCCACAGTTATTTCTAATCTCATTCTGTTGTCATGCCCTGGTCTTTCTCGGTGCCCGGTTGACTTGGTAGAATATAAAACTATAAAATCACTGTTCAACATAGTACTATAGTAAGAGTTTTTTAAAAAAAAATTTAAATCTGATAATTTTAAAAAAATTACTGAGGTATTAATATAAATTTAGTTTAAGTAACAAATTTGTATTAAAAATTATGCTAAAAGTTAAAATTAAACGAATAATATTTAAATCTTCGAGATATAGTATCACTGTCGACATAGACACTCACTTCTAATATAACATAACTGGGTGATAAGCTTGATATTCTAATTCTTGATCCAAGATCCAATAGGTGATGTTATTTTTATATCAATATATTTCGACGACATTTTTCTTGAAATGTATGTTTTATTATCACCAATTTTTATTTGATCAGTCATACTTGAAATGAAATCCTAGCAGTAATAGGTTAAATATTAATAGTTACCTAAATAACAATTAAATGACATATTAGTGTTATCCTCTTTCGCAGAAACGTAACAGGATTAGTGTTGGAAAGGAAAGAGATCGAAGGAAATACGACTTTTCTAATGGCGGCAGTCAATTGAAAGACCAATTAAAATGTGGGTCCGATACATTAAGTTTTTTTTTATTTTTTATAAGTGGCCTCAAATTTGGAATAGAGCGACGGAGAAGAACGTGGACTCACGTATAAAAGGAGAGGGAAAAAAAATTTAACGTGGCAATTGCCCCAGCTCTCGTTTATGATAGATGTATGAAAATTAGAATCAAAATAGTTTTAACCATAAGTTAATATGAATACAAAGAAATATCGTGTGTTAAAAGATATAAATATATGAGAATTTTGTATACAACACCTTCACGTTTAATAAAATTATAATTTACATTTTATATCTTTACTATTTATATATTAAATTGTATGGTTTAGTGAATACATGCAGAAAATATTTGAGTTAGATTTGAACTAACACCATGAAAAAATATGTTTTCTACACAGATAAATTATAGAATCTAATTTGTAAATAGTAAAATGTATGATATAAATTATAATTTTATTAAACAATAGGGTGTCATATGTAAATTTCTCTAGATATTAAATAGTTGTAAAGCAGAGAAATATAAATATAAAAAATTAAAGGACATTTATATTGTTGTAATTAAGTATGAGTTCCGAGGTGCCTTCCGGGATGCATGGCTAAGGCTTCCACGCCTTGTATTCTGGTGCGTAATTAAGCCACGGAGACTAGTAAGACGTAGCGTTCAACACCGTCTTCCGTGGACTTCCACACCACCAACCCGTTCACGTGTCCAACTCGCACACGCACACACATCCCCAGCCAATGAGAAGCCGCCACCTCACTTATGATAACGCCTTGTGGGTTCCACAGTTGATAAATACGAACAAAATGGTCGGCCCCCGAATAGATTAAAGCTAGGCTAGGTTATATAAAACGACCGGAAGTTGGACGACATTCTTTTTTTTTATATATATATTAAAAATTCCTTCTCTCTCTCTCTCTCTCTCTCTCTCTCTCTCTCTCTTCTTGTGGACTAATTTTTTAAGGAATTCGAATCCTTGGTGATTCGATTCAGAGGAGTCAACACGCAATTCTCGTCTGTCTGATAGCTTTGGTAGAAAAATCAAAACCTAGGCGCTTTCCAGTTGTGGAAATTTGGCATTGCTTTGTTTGACATTCTTTGTTATTATTATTGTTTTTTTTATTAAAATTCTTCGTATTTGACTCAGAAGGTAATAATGACAGGTCGATCGAAAGTAGGTATTGACCGAATTTTTGAAGTTCATGACATCACTTAAGGCGACAAATTAGGGCAGTGGTTTATATTGTATGAGTGTTATTTATTTCGTATCTTAGTGACATCAATTTAACTCTCTCTCTCTCTCTCTCTCTCTCTCTCTCTCTCTCTCTCTCTCTATATATATATATATATATATATAAGGTTTAATGGGTTTAACTAGAATACCATTATTTTCTCGCTTATCTATCTTAAAAACATAAAAAGAAGCATTAGCATTTGTTGGTCAGAAAGATAGGAAAGCATTAACTCGCCAACTATGAGTTATTATTATTTATACTCTAATCCTCTTAGTTATTTTTTATAGGCTTCAAATATTTTGATGGGCCTGGGTAGGAAGTGGGGTTGGGACTTTATATTTTAAGGCAAGTACTATAATATCTTTTTTAAATCTTTATATGTCATATATGAAAATTAGATACTTTATATGTGTATGCATGCAACATCAACTTCAGACGAGCGTATGTGCAAATAAGATATATTTAGAAGGATATACATGCAGAAAACATCTGTCGAAGCGGTTATAGTATTTAAGTTTTCGGTTAAATCTCTCCTTATTTTGGATAGATAGATAGATAGATAGATAGATAGATACGAAGGATATGAAAGAAGAGCTCATATTTTTAAACAATGGATAGATTTGATGAGCCCTTAGGACCTTCAGTTGACAAGGCAACAACATACTCCCAGCCACTGGTATAGTGGTAGATGGTCCTGCCAAACGACTTAAATATTTGCATCGGGCTCGGATGATACCAAATTCGGCCCATTTGGATGCGGGTGGGCCTAAACCATTTGAGAACCATCTAACACCTCTTGAAGACAAATGCCCAAAAAAGGAACAATCAAAAGAAAAAGAAATGCATATGAGAGAGAGAGAGAGAGAGAGAGAGAGAGAGAGAGAGAGTTGAGACTTTTGCTCTTACTTATAAATCTCGTCTTTTTCTCAAGTCATTGGGCATTTGTTATCCAAAGTACATAGCACTGTGACAAAACTCTATATGAGCACATGGCCTCATGTGAGGTTGGTTTGGCATTGAGTTAGCGTTGATTTCTCTGCAGTTCCATGACGAGGCCATCTGGCTGACAACGATGGCTCGTGATGAATAATAGTTCGTGTCTTGTTTGCCTCCCCCGCCCCTCTCCCCCACCACCACCCCAGTGCCATTAACCTCAATTGGATCTGCTGTGTTTCTGGGGATTTTGCTGCTTGTTGCTTTCAGGGATGAGCTGTAATCTCGGGTCAGGTAGTAGGGAAGAGCTCTGTCGACCTCTCATCCACTTCTTTGGGGCTCTCAGATGGGCAAAGGGTCCCAGATTTTAGATTTAGAATCAAACTTTAGCTTTAGTTGGAAGATGGAGTTCTCCTTTTGGATGACCAATTAGTTTGAAAGCTTAGGTCTTTCGTTAATGGGCTAATAATGAAAGTGCACTGAAAGCGGTGTAAGGTGAAAAGATTGGCGATATGTGACTTCAATGCCTTTGGAAAGAGTGTAATTTTTCACCAGTGCCGTTTATTATACTTTTACAGTTGAATGAGCATTATGAGGAATTCAGCAACTACCATCGAAAGCTCACAAAGTTTGGCATCCAACTTCTTTTCTGTTGGCAGATTACTGTAAACATACGAGAAAAGAACGTGCGTCCTTCAAATGAACTACGTAATGGATTACTCAAGGTGAATTCTTTTGACAAAGATTGCGAGAAAAGTGGTTGGTTAGAACAAAAGTAACTTTGGGGGGTTGGGAATTTGATAAGCACATTCGAGATCACGTTACGTCGAATCCTAAAAGAAAAAAAGGTGACATGATTTAGCTACCATTGATGTGATGCAACTTCCTGGTGTGGAAGAAGGTCCATAGGATTCCCTAATCTTAAAAAGCAAAGCTGGGAATATAATTTTTTTTTTTCATTATTGATAATGACTTTTATAGGCTAAATAAAGTAGCTAACCTTTTTCGATATATAAGTTGCATGATTAAGTCAATCCCTCTAAGAAAAAAGGACACAATGAGTCTATGTATATATGGGGAATTGAACATAATCTCTCTCATGAGTTGAGCTATAATAGTGGGTGGGTTGATAATAGTATCCAAATCCCAAACTTAACTTTAGTGACACAGGAGTTGTATATATCAACAAAAGCATGAGGACATGAGCTTGTGAGCAATAAGATAAGTAGGTATCATGCCTGGCAATGTGGATCTAAGACTATTCCAGGAAAGAGACTTATCCTCGGCATCTTAAAATGGAATAGGAAATGGGCAATCATGAAGTTGATATTTTATTCATCTCTTTTGGTTTGTCTGAGGAAGTTGCAGCATCAAATTAAAAAGAAAAGAAAAGCATTATAATGCAATCAAGGGGATGAGAAAGAGACCATTCATTTCCAATTATAGAGCAAAGCCCTTCCCCCACTGAGCTCCTCCCTCTCCTTGTCAGCTTGAAAACTACACATTGCTTCCTGTCTAATGCCACAGTAGTAGCTCAATTTGGTTGTCTACAGTAGAATCCTCTATGTCTCTTTGCTTATGTTAGACAAAGACCAAGCTATTGCTATTACTAATACAACAGTGATACAACTAATACAAGAGGAACAACAACTAGGCCAAACACCATCAAGACAAGAACGAAGGAGAAGAAGAAGGAAGGATACAGAGTTCCCTCTGTTCACAACTACATAGACCAAAAATATTATAATGTAGAGAGAGAGAGAGAGAGAGAGAGAGATGCGAATTACTGGTGATGAGCAGAGGAAGCAGACGAGAACTTATTGTTACCTATGCCGTCGTGCTCCGCGTCGCCGCCGTGGATCCGAGCCGGGATGTGGAAGCCGGAGAAGTCGGCGTGGCCGGCGAACGTGACGAACCCGGCTGCCGACGGCTGGGACATAACCGCCGGCTGCGCCGCCATGGCGTCTAGCCAAGCGCGGACCGACGGCGAAGCACTGGACTGAAGGGATTCCCTGTGACTGTGAGCGAAGAAAGGACTTTGATCGAACACCTGACGTTGCGGAGCGTTGAACACGAAATCTCCACCTCCGCCGCTGGTTTCTGCCACGTTCCACGAGGTCATCGGAGCGGAAGGGCCTTGGAACGACTGCAGAGAGAGGCGAAGGTCTTGGATGTGGCTACTGGTGCGGGACAAGATGTCAGGGGGGTAGCTCTGGTACGAGGGCTTGACGCCATCGGCAATGGCGTCCGAGTCGAGAGAAGGGTGGAGGAATCCGCCATCGTTCGCGTAAGCATCGGGCGCGAAGTGTTCGACGTCGGACATGGGCTTCTTGCTCGCGGCGAGGTCCGCGAGGGGGGCGGAAGAGTGGGGCTGGACCTCGTCGAGCTCGTCGATGGCGGCCTTGGCGTTCTTGATGAGCCAGTCGACGGCCTTGCTGGGGCGGTCGTAGCCGAGGCGGTCTTGGACGTCGTAGAATTGGATGGCGGTGTGCGCCGAGAGGCGGACGCGGCGGTCGCGGACGCCGCGGGCGGTGCGGACTTTGCTGTGCCGGTCTTTGCGGCCAGTGGACCGGACAATGTGACCCATCTGCACCTCTTGTTGTTGTTGTTGTTGGTGGTGGTGGTGGTGGTTGTTCTCTGACATGGTAGATAGGATTAATTGTAGTTGTGCGCAAATCTTGTGACTATAAATCTCTTTAGCAGAGGGTAGATTTTGAATTGGGAGGCGGAGCCTGGACCCCCTTGTTGTCCACTTCCAGGATTAGTTGTAGAGCTGAGATCTTGGTGGTGATGATGGTGGGATATATTTAGCAGGGCTGCAGGCGAGCTACTATCCCACACCACCGACGTACGCCACCAGTGGCTAATCCTTCACCTCCAATAGCGGCATGTAATTTAATGCGAGAATTTAAGGATGCTATGTTATTTGCCTGAAGCTTGAGAGCCATCACATTCTGCAACAGTTTGCTGGGGGGGAGGAGGGAGTGGGAAGGAGTCAGATATAGCCATGGGAGCCACGCTTCTTGGTGTTATGTGTGTGAACTATTAGGAGGGGGTGAGTAGTGGTTTATAGAGAGAGAGAGAGAGAGAGAGAGAGAGAGAGAGAGGTGTGGGGACCTAAATAGGAGGAAGGAGGCGGAAGATGCTAAGGGGAGGGGTGGCGCAGACAGACAAGATTCAGAGCCAAAGATTTTGATGAGCTCAGCGGCTAAAGTCCACCTGCCAAATTTAATTGCAAGGGAAAAATTACATTATACACCTTATGTTTGTAAGAACTGCAATTCACGCCCTACCTCTATAGTTTTCACTTTTCGAGTCGTATGATTTTTAAACTTTTTTTTTTTTCTCGGAGGCAAAATGATATCTACAGAGCACAAATAATTTTTATTTATTTATTATGTACAGAGTAAAATTTCCTCTTTTCAAAATATAATACTAAAAAGATAGGATGTCAAACGTAAAATTCGTACAAGTGCGGGGCGTGCAGCGTAATTCCCCTTCAATATACTCTTTGCAGAGATGGAGCCTTTTCCCATAGGCTCTGAGGCCTAGACAATGACTTGTAAAACTTTCGGCTTCTACTAGGCTGTTTTTTTTTTCATCTTTGGCTCAAAAGAAAGAAAGAAAGAAGTTACTGTTTGTTTAAAATCTCTAATGAGATTTATTCGTCAAATATACCCACCAGTGAGATCGGTAGATGAGATGCATGTGAGCAAGTATATGGCCGGGTACATTGAAGGATATGTACGGCACTGTTCTGGGCTTTAAAGGCCTTATCTGATATTACACTACCTTCCTTCCTTCCTTCCTTGCTGGGAGGAGGGAGGGAGTGGCAAATTACATCTTTCTTAATTTACTGTAAGACAAATTCTGAGCATGTCAAGGGCTGCTCTCTGAGCAATTAATAACCCCCCACTTGTGATGTTGTGCAACGATAAAGGCATCCTCTGCCACATTGTTCTGATGTCAATTGGCTTATTGTCACACTCTGTCGCATTGTTCAACTCACTATACAATTGCTGGGTTGATAGCCATCAGACATGAAAAAAGATAGTGATTTTTCAACATAAAAAGAAGAAAGAAAAGAAAGAATTCAATAATCACCTTGAAACAAAAAGTCTGCCAATAATTGGCTGCCCTTGTGAGTGACCATATATATTATTCCGATTCAAATTCAGTACCAATGTTCGAATTAGTGTAGACGCACTATCAAATATATGTTAATCGTGCAGAGTTGACGGTCCTGATCGTGCCAACTCTGATAATGTAGGTTTAGGCTGGTTTATCTAGAATAGACGTTATTTGAAACACGTTAGCATATCAATCACTCACATTTGACTACTCTACTTCTAATCATGCATGTTCTTTATATTTAACTAGCACTTGTTCGACATGCATACCATCCCACCCGAATAGATCGGCCGCACTAAATCTCATACCCTATATATATATATATATATATTTTTTTTTTTTTGCTTATATAGGTAGGCTTTATTTTTACCATTTTCTTTTATTTTTTTGCATAAAAGCCATTAGTTGCTATGCATAACTCTCATTTTCTTTTTCGATTTGGTTGAGCTTGGCTTGTCCATGCAGATCAAATTTGGTTGGCTTGTATCAAGTAAAACATCAATTTCATTCACATCCAAGTCCATGCTTAGACAATAAAAGGCAAACAAAATGAGGACCAAAGTTTCATCAATACCATTCAAATCAAAGTATCTATTTTCTTACCACACTTGAAGGAGATGGTGTGTAATTGTGAAGTGGAACTCAGGCATCACTGATGAGGCTTGATTGGTGTGAAGTGAGAGCGATGGATATGCCCAGTGTGTGGCTAGGATTAGAGATCTATAAGTGATACCAATTAATATTATGATGTCTTAGCTTGTGAAAGGGAAAACCAATCCTTCAAAGAGTCCATATTTTAATTAGAAAAAAGTTATTTATAAAAGTCTTTACTAAGACCAAAATTTATTACCTAAATAGGGTAAAGTAATTTTGAGCCTAAAAGATTTATCTAATTGAATACCATATGATTCAGGTCAGTTTACATCTTTTTTTTTTAAAATATTGTCGTCATTAAGTTGCAGATAGTGTCGTTTTCGGAAAGTCTACACGGAAGAATTTATACATCGCTCTCTTTCTAGAAGTGGTGCCATTGGTAGCCTAATTAAAGCTGCCACCGTTTACTACAACCAACAAAGTCATCGTTGACTTGATCTGTCGTCATGCGTTTGGATACTTGCTTCGTTGCTTTTGTCAAAATGTAAAATATAAAATTATCGTTAGATATATCTTAACAGTTTAATCTTATAGAGTAGCTCTTAAATTAATATAATATTAAAGCGAGAGGTTGTAGGTTAAAATATCGTTGTACTTATTTTTGCTTAAAAATACTAAAATATAAAAATACTAAAATATAAAACTCTATCTATAGTATCAGCACCAGAGGTTAGGAGTTTAAATCCTATTATGCTCATCTTTAAATTAAAAATGTAGAACTCTACGTATTTGTCTATTAAAAAAACACTCGACAAGGGCTATAAATATGATCGAAATATTGATATCGTGCGTAAAATAAAGTAGTTCTAAGTAGGAAATATAATTTTATTTTTAATACATTAATCGGGTAGAAAAAACTGGTAGATAATAATTTTCTTTTGAAATTTTCTTTTTTATACTGAATAAGGATACAATAATTCTTGGAATATCTAAAATTAATTATGTGACAGTAATGTTATATATAATATTTTCTAATCAAAAATCAAATTAAGAGGTTTATATTGAAATAGACAATGTAGTTATTTATATTTGCAATTGGAGGATGAAAAATAAAGACTACCATTCTTTTAGCCGGAGGTTTTAGAGTATTTTGTATCGTAATAATACGTCATGATCTAATTTTTATTATTTAAAATATAACATATTTATCCAATTATCTTCGGTGGATGTAACACCGCTTTCATGCATTTTAATATTGGGAGGTCCACCATCAAGCCGCACTCATCAATGGTGTTCTGCGATCCTTCCAATCATTACATCCTCTCAAACTTCATTCACTTTATACCCGACAAGACCAATTTGCACTATAAATACCATTAAAATATAGTCATATCTAAAATTACTTTTATCTCTTTTATATTTTCTTGTTAAATTTAACCGTAACTATTTTAATTATTTTACAGTATTATTTTAATTACTTTAGTATTATTCAGTTAAATTTAATAAAAGAACTACCATGTTAATTTTTAGTTATTACTCATCTTAGTTTATGTTTACAGTTCCACTCAATCTTTTTTTAAATATTAAAATTGTCTTGGCACCTAGATTAAAACTATCTTTCAGCATTAAAATGCAAGGAGGATGTTATAACCTTACGAGATATAAAATACTAATATATTTTTCTACTAACTCCTACTTGAGGAAAAATATTAAAATTTTGAAATATTAAACTATCTTAGAAAGAAATTTCTTTTTTTTTTATAAAAAATCTCATTTTGGGGCTTGACATATAAACTGAATCAGTCGTCCTTCATTAGGTTCAATCTAGAAACAAAATTAATAATTGATGTTTTTTATCATTTAGGATAATGAACTAATAATGTGTACTTCCAAAATGAGTAGATAGAATGTAGAGAAGTATGTGGGTTTATCTTTGCCACAAGGAAAGAATTGAGCAACAAATGGCTTTGTATCTACATTACGTGCAAAGTGAGCATGACAAGAAATCAACTATAAAGTCCTTGCAAGAATTGGATTTTATATTTCATTATTTTCACTGGAAATGTCTTCGTTGTGAATTATTCCAAGAATTTTGTTACAATAAAATGAGCATTTCAGATATTATTATTTGTTCATAATTTCGCACAATAACGTTTAGCCAATACATAATTTTTTGCATAGCATATAGAGTTAGTAATTTTTTATATCCAAAAATTTGATACCCTTAATTAGTATCTTAAGAATCTATAGTTAGTAATTATCAAATTATAAAATATAACTACGAGAGATCCAAGAATTAAATTATGGAACCCAAAACTGAATTTTACAGTTGTTTAAAGATGAACGGTAACAAAATTTGTTATTATATCTATTATATTTATAAATATTATCTTAGTACATCTCTATGCTCGTATATTTTTATTATTAATTAAATATATAGTTTTTGATACAATAGTCATACTTCAAATGTTAACTATTAATGTCGATAAAATAAAGATAACGTATGGGTATTTTCAAACTTTCAATTGAAATGAAATGAATTCACCCTCACCCGTAGCCAGAAGCATGTTTCCAAAGGAGTGGGGTAGGGCCCATGGCATGAGGCATCGCCAATTATTGTAAAAGGGGGAGAGAGGGCAAGAAAGGAGGCAGGAAAGAGACGCTAGGAGACAAAAGGAAGGAAATCTGAGAAAGATCCGGGGCGGAGTGCGACGTGCATGCGAGATGGAAGATCAAAATTGCAAGTTGGAGAGCGAGATCGAGATCGAGATCGAGAGCGAGAGCGAGAGCGAGAGCGGCCCCCCGAGAGGGACGTCTCGACTCCTCGCCTCGTGCCGGCGCCTCCATCCATCCCATCTGACGACCGAGAAGGCCCCGAAAGAGAAAGAGAAAGAGAAAGAGAGAGAGAGATCCAGGCAGAGCGACGCGCGGATCGATGAGACCGCCCCCCACTCACAAACCCGACGAGCAGCAGCACGCCTAAACTAAAGTCATCCACCTAAATCAAACGGATTCTCTGCAAGTCAATTGTCGTTGTTAACCCAAATAAACAAACCCGGCTCCATGTAGAATCTAATTAGTTGTAGACGAGTCCATCTCGATGATAGCGTATTGGGTGGACAATAACACCAAAGCTCACTTTGTTTGTCAGTAGACATGATGATTTAAGCTCAGCTTGACACGACTCGAGTGGAAACAAAATGATTGTGCATCAATATCGAGTTCAATTAGACACCCCCCCCCCCTAGCTACTTGGATCATCTAGGCGGGGGCAAGGAGGTAGGTCCAGCGAAAGTTTTGGACTATTTGGCAGTGAGATGCAAGCTTGAATAATGCATGATCCACTGTAGTACGGGTGTACGGGGGAGGGGGTGGCAATGATCAAAGCTTAATAAAGGCTGCATCTTTTGTACAAACCCCCAACAAAAAAATAAGATGAAAAAAATATTCAAGATTATCATTGCCAATTCGAGTTTCATTTAGAAAACATCCATTTGTTTTAAGATTATCATTTTACATTAGTAGATACTAATATCAAATTTTAAATAGTAAATTATTTTTACTCTAGTTAAAAATTCATTTATTCAAATTAAATATGAACCTAAAATTCTTGCTAGATTTTCTCATCTCTTTTGTCACCCATCAATCTTTCATTATTTTACTTACATATGTATTGCATACTTACAAGTAAATATTACTATACAACTATTGCATATATATATAGAGAGAGAATATATGTTACATACATGGATAATAGTAATACATAATCATTGTATCAATAGATAATGATAATAAATATTCATTGTATACATAAAAGAATGATAATATGCAGCCAGTATATATATATATATATATATATATATAGGGAATACTGATATAGTATTTAGACGTTGCTTTGTATATAAATAATATTAATACATACATTACAAATATATTATAATGATACTATAATAGTTATTATACGGTGGTTTAGTCCATCACATCAAACAGTATTACACCACCATTTTAGATTATAAGTAAACATTACCCGTTTAAAATTAGATTAAGTAAAAACCTAGAGCACGTTTCTAGCTTTTAAAGGTATAATTTTAAGAATAAAAATCTATTCCTTAAATCTCAAGCAGCCTGGGCTTGCAGGCTGTCCACATGTTAGAATAAATGATTGCCAAACCGATCAAATTGTCCCATGAGCATTTACTTTCATATAATTACGAATAAAAAAACGTGCTAATGTTCATACTGGTCAATATAAGGTGCTCTCAAGTTCTCAAGCTGCAAGAACAAATTGGCATGCAGTTGCTACTACTCATGGGTTTAAGGTGGGTCCGGCCGGCATCGCATGCTCAGAGATCCTGCCACTTTGATCATCCGACCAAAAACTATTCAACCCCAACTATTTGCTGTTATTATCATTTATATCCTATCATATGAATATTTATTATTTGATCCCTCCACCTCATCCTTAGACAAAGTTAAAATTAACTATAACCTTAAAGATTAATGTAATAGTAGAAGGAAACTAGACCTTAAGATCAAATGATGGTTATTTAGACATTTTTCATTTTTTTAATTAATGAATTTTTTTTTTATCTCATAGGCAAAATATAAGGGTTAAATAATAAATATTCATATAATAGGGCGTTTTTTTTACAAATTTTCCCAATTTTTTTTTTCCTAACAGTTAGCTGTTTGAATTGCCTACGTTGCTAGCTAGAGCTTGACATGTTATGGAGTAGTTATCAAGATAATGGAAAGAAGAAGGTATCTTCTATAAAGCTTGGCCTGCCAGTGCCCAGTGGTGCAAAAGGTTCTCGGGCAAAAGCTTCTTTTTTTTTTTCTTTTCTTTTCCTTTTCTTTTCTCAGTAGAGACATATAGACCTTTTGGGGAGTATAAAGATGCATGCAAAAAAAAAAAACATTCTGGATAAGCTTTTTCTTTCTTCTTTTGTTGATGAGGAATAACTTGTAGATAAACTTTGCCATTGCATTCCGAGAAGTTGGTTGAAACTGCAAAATGGAAGATGATACCAAAGTAGCCAAACCATGACAATTGGCATATGGGCTTGAAAATAATCTAATCGGCGTGGGCCGACCTAAGATGGGCCAATATTGGACGTCGCTAGACTCGGGCCCAATAGAGATTGATTTGAAGAGCTCATCGGACTGCTTGCATTCTCTGCATGATAGGAAGAGCTCCGAGTGTTGTCTCACCTTGCCCACCCGTAACCCATTAATACCCCCACAGTCTATCGCGATATTTGAGCGGGTGGGTCACGAAATGGGTCCAAGAATTGGGGCCAGGAAGGACATCGAACTAGGCCTTTTCCCGCCTCTTGATCTATAAATATATAAAGCGGTGGAGGCTTCTGCTACAATCCTCTCTCTCTCTCAAAACTCGACCTCGGCGCTTAGTACTCGGAGGAGGAAACCGAAGGCAAGATCTTCTCTCTCGCTCGATCGGTAGCAAAAAGGATCAAGAAACTACTGAAATTCATCGATTTCGTTTTCATTTGATTCATTTTGAAATTGATCGATAATTTAATTTTTAGATCGTCTTCATACAGAGGTGCAACGTAGGTCTGTTGTACTTTCAATCTAGTTACGAATGTACCCATAGAAGATCTTGTGTAGAGCTCTCCGAGTACTAGCCCCTAGTCTAGAGCATAATCGAACTACTGTATCCTTGAATGCATTTGTATTGTTGCATTTAATTGCTATTTTGTTTCTATTTGAGGATGGATTGATTAAGAAATCCCTGTATTTGCTTGATCTTCTCTCTCTATCTCTGATGTAGCTCATGATATGATTGGTCGTTTGCATTTTGATCTATCTTTCACGGGATTAGAGGATCTATATAACGATTACGTGGAGGATTCTTTATCTGATTGGGTTGCCACGGGCAACGTGCTTTCTTGTTAAGTAGAAGAGCTATTCCTTGCTTTTCCGATACATTATTTCTCTATCCTTAGACCGTAATCATTTCCTCCAAACACGGAAAAGAGCAAGCACGATTGTCTTCTATAGTTGGAAGAATTGATTTACAAACAACTAATAGGTAAGCTAATTACTTCTTCAGAGCTTATTAATAGTACAGAATCAATGGGAGCCGGTAAAGAGAAATTTGTCACATGATGCTAGTTTTTTCATTTAGATATGTATACAGAATATAGCTGCTCGTGGATATTGTGAATTTTCATAAATGGCTCAATGCAGTGTCAGGTGATTGTATTCTGAAGTATTATAGCTTTTTTATCCATCTGAACATTGCAATTAAGAAATTCCCTCTATTTTGTGAAATTCCAATTTTTGTGAAATGGTTTCTTGTCTGATATTTCTTTTTTGGGTCAATGCAGAGCAGAAACTGTTAATTTTGATTCATTAATGGCAGAATCAGAAAAGGGACCTGTATCAAGTGCTAATGTAAAGAAAAAAAGTGCATCATTTGGTACGATTATTCTACAGAACAATTATTCTTTGACAAAAGTCGACCATCTTATGCTTGTAATTGCATGTAGTATTGTAGCTATTGAAAATTCAGAAATCATGCTTTACTGGACATATTTATATAATCCCCTGTGTACTGATAGTTGGTCAAGGACTCAAAGTCATATTAAAATTGGTCATATGGAGAGTAAGATTGTTGCTTAGTAATTTTCTGTCTGTTTGCATAATGCATTGAGATTCTTTTTCCCATTGAACAAGGTTAATTTCTGTATTATCTATGTTAGTAAAACTGATATTTGCTTCCTACATTGAGTAGATGAAGATTTTGGGGAGGATTTTCTTATCCCGTGGAAATCATCGAAATTGGGAAAGGATGCAATTGACTTTGATGTCGGAGCAGTTTCCAGAAATGGCAAAAAAATCTACTTCGACAAATTGTGAGTTGATATTCTCTGCAACAATTTTGATTTTCTATAATGAACTCTGGATGGAAGAATATCACCTTCTTGCCAAAGAATCTTAACAATACCCCCTCAGGGATGACTTTGAGCTTGGTGGTGACTTTGACAAGATATCATCCTTTAAGATGGATATGTCTGATCTGGATTTGTCTAGCCCACTTAAGAAAACTGAGAAGCCTAATGAGACGTCATGCAAAGAACTTGTTCTAGGAAAGAAAGAACCAAGGAAAGAGAACTTCTCCTTTACATTTGATTTTAACGAGTAAGTTTATTACCTCAATACTCTTTTCATTCTTCGAGCAATGTACTGATACTTTTGATTGAACTGTGAGAAAATCATAAACAATTCTACTGAAATCCAGTATGAGAAAATTTTGCTGCTATTTTTTCTGAGGCTGATGGCTTGTAGCGAACAGTCCCTTATGAAAGAAACTGAAAGCAACCTTTGCTTTGGTATTTAAGTTAAGTAGTTATGGCGAAGAGCCTCAAAGTTGTTAACAGCTTTATTTTGTGTTCATTAAGGTTGAGTATGTTTGGCCTTGATCCAAAGCTGGTAACTAAAGAAAATGAGGTCAGTAAACCCATGGATGATGTCAGGACTGGTGGTTCTGTTAAGCATGATAAGGATCTTTTATCAAGAAGTAATTCAGTCATTAAAATTGATATAGTTGAAAGTGACCAAATGCATACATTACCAAAGAAAGCAAGTATGGACACTTCAAGACCTACACATTTGATTGAGCAAGATACTGTAAGGAGTGATGACCCTTCGACTTCTTCCAATCTGAGCTGTGATGATATGTGTCGTGAAGCACATATATCTCCTGACAGACATACTCCTATGACAGAAGAAAATGCAGAAGATAAAAGGTTTAGTGAAATGCATGGAAAGACAGCAGATGATTCACTCCCTGCAAGGCAATTTTCTGAAAAAACTGCTCAAGACTTTTCTCTGTTATCCGTATCTTGTGATGATTTAGTACAGCCAACACTTCCAAATATGCACAAAGTGGTTTCTACATCAGAACCTGGTAAGGCTAATTTAGGCAGGGAACAAGATAATTGCATGCGATCAATTGCTAGTTCGCAATCCAGGAACTCCAGCCCTGTAAATTCATATCATTCAAGAGGTTGGCAGTCAGCGTACAAATCAGAATCAGCAAGTATCAGTAATGAATTTCAGAAAGATGAAAGGAACAAGAGACAGATTGGTAGAAGTGGTTCCCTTGAATCAACTGAACATAGAGAAGATCTTGCAAACACTTCAGCTAGAGAATTCTCACACGGAATTTCTCGTGGAACCAAGAATGAAGGAGAGAAGCAAAATTCAAACCCAAAACTTCTTCCATCGCCACTGCACAGGTTAGTTATCAAGGGAAACTCTAGGGTACTAAGAAATGGTTTTCCTATTCAGTGGATTCGTCTTATTATTTTTTATTTTTTTAACATGAGTTGATTTTTTTAAACATTAAAACATTATGTTGGGCTTTTGTTGTTTCTGTGACGCAAATGCTTGTGAATCACAAACCTGCTAATTCGCAAATTGTAATTGTTTTTTTGAATCCTTTGTTGCTATTTCTCTGGGGCCTTCCTTTTTTGTTTTGTTTAGAGAGCTATAAAGTAGTATATGTTCCCACAATGTTTTCCTAACTTCAGTTTATAATGCTTTATCCAGAGATTTTGTCCAGGTTAAGTCCAAACATCCCTAATGTCAAATCCTCTTGGTATATCGGTAAATAAAATAACCTCAACCAAATCCATCATTAACTTCAAAGCAACTCTGTGGATGGATCTGAATTCTACAGTTAGGAAAAAGTAATTGACTTATATAGTGATTAATTAAAGCTGCATCAGTAGTTTTATCTTGTTGACTTGCCTTCTGTTACCCAGGGAAGCTAGGCAAAGTGATGAGCAAGCTGAAAATAAAAACAAGGGTTTGTTGATGTCAATTAACAAACCTGCAAAACAAGGGGCACCAGATGTTATCAGAACTGAAAGAACTGAAAGCAAGAATCTTAGCTCTAGGTAAGTTGGCTAATTATCTGGCCGTTAATTTATCTGGTTGCAAATTTAAGGTTTGAATCAACTGGCAATTTAGTCTTTAGCCTGAGGTTTTTTTTTATCCATGTCAAAGTAACTTATCCCTCAACTTAGAAAGTTTTTACAGTACAAATAGTACATCTCTTGACATGTTAAACTTAATGAACTATAGACTTACCTCTTATTTATATTATCAATTGGAGTGAAATCAAAGTGGAAGTTGATGCTTATGTGATACACAATTTGATCGTTTGTTGTATTGATTATATTATAAGATCTTGACATTTTCTTTCTTCCATGATCTCTTATATGTGTAATTTGTCATCCCATCATTTTTTTCAAGCTTTCATATATTTTTCATTTTACCTTGCTTTAAAATAAATTCATCTCTTTGTTCTCCTTTATTTAGTTAAATTTACTTCCTTATACAACTTAAAACTCAATCAACAAAGACATCACTTGGAGAATACCAGTGAGTCGAGTTTAAATTTCATATATTAATATGTAGTTTCTCGTTTAATGGTCATAATATCTATCATGTTTTGCATTGCACTTTGGCCTTGCAGTTTCCATCTTCAGTTGTCGAACTTGGTCGGGCCAACTATCACAAGTAGCACAAATAGGAATCTCACGCATAACATTATCCCAAACCGTAAATTTATGAAAAGTTCCAGGAGTGTTTCTTCTGAACTGCAAGGTACTTCTCCTAAAGATGGAAAACAAGCACTTCTTTCTAGCTTGGCAGCCTTAAGGTAGGGTATATGCATCATTATTCCTCCAAATAATTTACATTGCAAGATTGATATTAAGTAAAATAGTTTGTGAATAATATATTTTCTCATTGGAGGGTAAGAAAATTGAATGGCAACAACTCAAGTTCTGGTGTGCAGCAAGGAACAAAACCGAAAGAAGTACTAGAGGGAAACAAAGGAGCCCCTCTAAGAATGATATCTGGTGTGACCAACTCTGCTATCAAAAAGAATGCATTGTTAAGCCCACCTTTGAAGCGAAAGACTGTTGAGGTCATCAGTATTTTGCATTCTTTTTATTATTAAAACCATATCAGAACACTGGAAAATATCTGTACTTTTATTTTCACTATTGAAGCAATATCGGGATACTACAATGTAAATATAATTTCATAAGGTTTGAATCTTGATTTTTTCCTTTTTTGGCTTGCACTAGATAGAGAAAAAACAAAGAAGAAGGTTCCCATATAGCTGACCTTAGATAGTTAGGACTTGGGAGTAAGGCAGGAAGGTTTGATGGTGGTTGTATTATTTCTTGCTTTACTGTCTTTTCTCTGTTTGAAGCATCCTAGATAAGAAAGTTTTTGGTCCTTAAAGGTGTGTATGAGTGCACAAAATGGGACTTCCGATCCTACAATTTTTTTATCTTTTAGCAAATAAATGATCAACAGAGTGTGGAGGGAAGAATTTTGGAGCGTGGGGGAGAAATAAAGTTGCCAATTAGGTTATTCTGCAGGCTGTCTCCTGTGTCTTCTATCTATTCTTGGGATATTGTAGTGTATCATAAGTGACAAGTTTTATTCTTGTTAGTTTGCCTTCCAGGTCATTAAATTATTAAACCACACTATGGTCATTTGCTTGATAATCTGTTCCTTTTATTGTAAGCCAAATATAGAAGCTTTGTGATAGTAATCTTTTCCTTACTTTCTTATGTCCATATCAGAGACTGACATGCTTATTTAAGCAATTTCTAGAATAGTATTAAGGAGTGGGAGTTTTGTTGTGATAATTATTTGCCTATTTTGATGTACTTGTTTGCCATTTCAGTACCTTGGGATAAGTTGTGCAATTCTCTTCTGAGGCATTCTGATATTTGAAATCAATATTTGTAGTATTGGTACAATCTTGTACATATTGCAGCAAGACTGATAGGCTTCCTGTGCAAATTTATTAGTGGTGTACCGTATTTGTTAAATCAATTTATCTTTTTCAGGACTCGGTTCCAGAGTCAGATGCTCTTAACCCGATGAAGTTTATCATGAAGTGTCCTACTAAAAGAAGGTTGTCTTGTTTTGTCAAATATATAGGAGAAGGAGAATAATGGTATTCCGTTTTGACTTTTGACAGATTTACTGTAATATTATGCAGAATGTCACCAGAAATTGCCACAAGGTCTACCAATGAAATGGTATCACTCAATATTATAAAAGACACCTTCATTGCAAATTATGCTTTTCTTTCCCTCTCTTTGTTCGTAACACTATATTCTTTAGTTTATTGAAAGGAGAGACAGTTGGCATCTCCCCGGACTGGGACAGGAACAGCCTTTGGGCTTTCCTGTTTACACATATGGTTAAGGCTACCCACTTTGGTGGATCTTTACTGCAAATTATGCTTCTTAAAATGGAAATGTTATACCGGTCGATTCCTATTGCTGCATCTAACTTGTTTTGCCTCCTGTTTAGGTTCTGGGCGGTGAAACTGCAGAAGCTTTTGATATAATTCCCTTCAATAGCTCACATGAAAATGGAAGCTTATTGGACTTTGAAGTGCCAATACTTGTAGAAAATGATGAAAATGTGGAAAAAGCTGAAGCTTGCACGAGAGAGCTTGATGAGGTGAGTACATTCATACTTCACAAATCATATTGGTTAGCTGTTTCAGTACTCGTGGAGGAATATCCTCAAATCCAGTACAACTAACGGCAATATGATCTATTGATCTAATAGCTCTTGTTTTGTCATTGGATAAGCGAAAGAGGTTAATTCGTGACATATGAGATCTAGAGAATTATTTTCTTGAGTACTGATTAGGATATTCAGCTACATTATTCAAACGTACTTGTCAACAAATTTTCCTAGATGTTAGCACCATTGAGTATAAAATTACAATGCTTCTTATTTGAATACCTCACTTAGGCTCACTATACAACGGAAAAGAACAATTTACACGGTCTCCTAGTTTTCTGTGCTTATTATTATTATTATTTTTGGTTATCTACAATGATTTTCTTTTCCCCTTTAGTAGCAGAGGTGGTCTAACTTCTAAGACCTGTCTGTATGAGATTTAGGACTCCCATCAATGGATTTCTCTGTAGTCAGATTTCTGTAACCCTCACTGCAATATCTCCATGCTCCTTGGGTTTCATATCTGTGGTGCACGTCTAGGAGGAATCAACAATATTTATGTTTCTGTACCTATTCTAGTAGGTCTGGCCTATTGGGCTATAGAAAAAAATAAAGATTTAGAAACTCGTATTTTATATTAGTTGAACTCATTACTATGAGATATTATTTCATCATAATTCTTGACATTTTTTTTGTTTCTTAATATGGTTGGTTATATTTAATTGATTAAATTCCATGTTTGATTTTAGGAGAATTTGTTAAGATTCTTTCAGTAAGAAAATAATGCTTCAAGTTGTCTCCTCTTATTCGACTGATAACCGTAGGTTGTGCTCTCAGCTTTGGCTTATTTAAAAAATAGAACCTCAGAGTGACAATGTTATTGGCCAGAAATATGTGGAGGAAAAAATGCATAATGATTAGTTGGGACTACAAAGATTTACTTATTTTTGTTGTTGCAAAATGAATATGGATTACTCGGTGTTCAGAAAGAATTAGATAGCAAAAAGCACAAGTATTTAGATATTTGTATTGTGAAATCTGTGAATCCTGCGATCACTTGCTTGCACCTGCACCTGCATGCACAATCATAGGTGATAAAATTTAGTGACCAGTTGTAAGTGGCAAAAAAGTTATGGATCATCAAATCTCTTCTTTTAATACTATCAACTCATAGTTCTCAAAGGACACTAAGATTGTAATCAGTCTAGTTTTTCCAGATATGCAGCATGCTGAAAAAGAAAAATGAAGAAGCTAAAGAATTACTTGTTCGTGCTATGGTGAACAACAACGCGCTGTTGATGCTGAATCATCCCATGTTTGAAGAGAAGATATCCTTTAAAATTTTGGCTGCACTTGAGCATTACGATTTTCTGGATAGAGATTAAACTTGTGAAATCCTTGACCAACATAACATCGGGGTTCTTCAGAGGTTTGCTACCACCCTGCGCTCCAAGTATTTCATCTGAACAAATGCTTATCTTTTACAGTGTAAGCTCTAATCTGCTTATATCCATACTGCAGCTTGCACTAACTGACATGGCCAGATTGACAATCTATTATTACTACTACGAAAACTGAAACTATTATGATTGCTTACTTGAACAAAAAGCTAATTTCTGCATATAATAGCAATTTGTTAAAGATTAGTATGATATCAAATTGGTTTTGTTTAAAAGTACTTTGAGGCAGAAACCATGTTCCAAATATCGGTATCAGTCGCTGAAAAAAATGATACGTATTGGCTGCTCTATCGACGATTTAATTATCAAACACAATTTTAATTGCATAAGATTCTAAAAGATGATGCAAAATGCAAGAAAAATCCTAAAAGGTCAGTAAATGACATAAAAGAAGAAAATTAAATTACTCATATAAAGAATGTAGATACTCAAAGCCACCTTTGGAAGGTGGCCGCATCCACCTCTGGTAGCAAAAAGGTTGAGAGAGGAGAGAAAAGAAATTGCCTTGGCCTCCCAGTTTATGGAGAAGGCAATAAGCACCTTTCACATAACAAGTTTTCTCTTCTATTTATGGAGCTGCAACTTGTCATTTGAACCAAGTCTTTTGGATTTTGATTTTCGTTGTCCTGTACCAATATTTATCTGCTGAAATGATGCTTACATGCACAGAGGTAAGTTACTTTTGCATGATGCATTTTGGTCAGAGAGGTTCTCATTGAATAATACATTGGTTTGAGTAATATTCATATGTTGTTGACGTATTTCATGTAGTTCTTTTTAGGGCTATAACTTTCCTTATAGGGAGTTGTTTTTAGAGAACAAAATGAGGTTTCATCTTTCTTAAATTGAGCTAGTTGTGGCCTCAGTACTTTCCAAAAGAATTATAAACAACAGACTGACCAGTAGTGCCTATCAACTTTGCATAGAGAAATCTAGTAAATCCATAGTTTTTTGGCAATAGACTGTTTTGCTGACTGTGATGAACACCATACAAGAATTCTCAATGTTTTTATACCAAACATAATTAAAATGAAAATTTATTTTTTTCTGTTTCTTTTTCAGATGAAACTTGGTGATCTTTATAGTTCACTGTTCCCTAGATGGTCCAGGAATGATAAGTCATGATCCGTATCTTGTTTGGTGACTTTGCATTATATTGCTGATATCACGTTGACATAGTAACATAGTTTAGATTGAACTATATAATCCAATGATGATTTTATGTTGCAATTCGTTGAAATATGCTGACATTAGTTTATCTTGATAAATTGATTCTACTATGATGTAATGTGCATGAATGTTAATGATTTAACGACACCCATAATTGTAACAGGCCTAATGGGGTGACATGGACAAAAAACTAACTCGTTCCTGATTTGAAGGTATGCTTAAACACTTGCATAAGGTTGAGCACATGTTTCAGTACATAAGTGAGCTATCAATTCTGCTATAGTTCAAAATAGTCCTGGCCCATCTGAATTTGAAATTCCGTTTAGCATAATGAGACGAATTCCAACTATCAGTTCTGTCCCTTAATGTTAGATTTACTGACATACAATGGCCAATAACTATGAGTAGATACTAGGATGTGAAGCCAATTTAGATGCTGTATGATCATATGATTCCTTTCCCATTTAACTTGGATTCAACTTGCTTACATACGTGATTAACTAGAGAATTTATGAAAGAAAGGTAAACACATTATTTTGTAATCAGGATTACTTTTGATTTTTCCTATGGGCTTGTCATGAGTAAAGTTTTTATTTGAAAGTTGAAACTAATCTGATCTGCTTAAGATTGTATTGATGTTTTTGATGTCTGGTGATCTTTTGTCCTGTTTTTTTTAATATTTAGTGATCTTGTCATACCATTCTTTTGGCTTGGTATGCTTTTTAGTATCACTATCTAAGCTCTCTGAATTAGGTTTAGTAGTTTTAGAGGATATAAATATTCGGACATGAATGGTTATTTCTTAAAAAAGAAAAGAAAAAAAAGGGACATGAATGGTTATTAAGAGTCCAATTTTAGTCAGTGTTGAGATATGAGTTTCTGCAATCGTTCTACAATACAGGGTGTATTCAATGAAGTGGGAGGTAAAGGTGCCTTGAACTTGCAATTAAGAAGATTAGGCTAGATTTCTGTTGAATTGGAGGAAACTGGAAAAGTCGGGATTTAGGTTATGGATTCTATGAGCAGTCTTAAACTGAATTTTTTTTGTGCCCACTTTTGATACCTTTCTAAACATAGTGCGGGGATCTATTAGTATTGTGGTGAAAATGCTGACTAGTGTCGAACACAATCTGCCCGCCTTCGGTTGCAAGGACGGTTTGTGCGCTTTTTTTTTCTTCTTCTCTTTGTCCTTTTCGATGGAGTCAAACCATTAGTAGGAAGCCCGCAATATTTAGTTTCTTGGAGATCGTAGTCATCTTTCTAGGGGCTTTGTGAGATTTTCGCAGTCCAGATCCTAACCCCATTAAAAATTAACATTAGTATAAATAAGCTAATTTTTAATATTGGTATATGGGAGCTTATTCTTGTATAACTTTTTTTTTTATATTTTTAGATAAACTAGTATAATGTGATATCACATAAAGTTGAAATGATAGTTTAATAAATAATTAAAATATAATTCATACTTGATAAATGAGGAGAGAATAAAGGAGAAAAAAAAGAGACCGAGATAATAGCTAATTAAAGTGATGCACTTTTTACAAATAAAATAATTATTAAATATAAATTATTGGATAGAAGATAGAGAGAAAATAGAAGTAGATATTATTATACTAATATTAACCGTTTATTTAATTTGACACTCTCTGGCTCTTAGTCACAATACAATAGAAGCGAGTTAAGCAAGGGTAAAATGATTTATAAATCGATTTGGCACGTTCGACTCTCTAGTTACAATACGATGGAAGCGATTAAAGCAAGGGTAATTGGCACAGTCTATTCAGTATCTTTCTAAAACTACTTACATATTTTAGATGTATCCGTGATTTCCAGGAACTTTAGTGTCAATTTTATCTGGCTATAACCCGTATATATTATGTACCGTTGTACGTACAAGAAAACAAGATAGAGAAAATAAAATACTGGAGGACAAAATGCTTGTATGCTGGTTTTGGTGGTCCAATGCACTCAGAAGCTGCTCTCCTTTGTTTTTTTTTTTCTAGTCTTTCTGTTTTTTCCTCCTGTTGGAAGATAACCCGATCAATTGATGCGCGGATAAGTGGGTTTCGTGGTGGCTCCAAACTCCGTTACGTAGATTTTCCATCAAAACAAAAAGATAAACGTCATGAAAAAAGGGCGGGCCTTTTCGTATGTATGCCATTTTATGTCTTTTATCTTTTATATATAAATAATATAAAATTTAAGTCTCGTTCACTTGTAAAATAAAAACAAATTTATTTCAGAATAAGCTTAATTATTTTGGTATAGTAACTAAATATCTTATCTTGTTTTAATATAGTAATTTATCATTCTCTCTCATCTTATTTTATTTAACTTTTAAACTTTGTATTAATTCGCAGTGTCTATTTATTTATTTTAGTGTATAATTATTTTATATAGAGTGCATGTTTATAATTATTTTATTGGATTTAAGACATCACCAATTCTCAATATAATTATTTTATTTTCATATCAATTTTATATTACATCAAATGTAATTACTACACCTTATACTAGTATTGAACTAAATATTACAATAGCTTATATTAGTATTAGTCATTTTCTTCTAGTATTAAAAACTAGAATATTAATGTTTATTCTATCCTTATTCTACAAGTGAATGAGGGCTAAGAGTATTATTATTCAAAGATGTCTTTAGCCTTCGTCTTATCTAGTATTTTTCCTAGATTTTATTTACGTCTATATGTTACTTTTAAAATAATACGAGCTGTCATCATATCTTTCCCTACCATTCTAACTATCACGACTCGTTTCTGCTTTGATGAAATTTCTAGGCTTTTTTAGACATTTCATGGCTATACATGTTAATCACTAAAGATTATGAGTATATGAAAGGTATCCTGAGTTCGCGTCCTACTCAACGTCGACACGTTGCATAGTCAATGCTAAATTTGACTTGGTGTAAGTACAGAGTTTTCCGTGATAAGAAGCGTTGACGGAGAGAGCCTTTTCTCTAGAAAGGTAAGAGTAATGGAGGATCAAGCAGATACGAATACGACAATGGAAAGGATACTCTGTTCAGTGAAAACTTAACTTTCCTTAATTTTCTTTTCTGATTGGTTCTCGTGGCCGTTATAAGCTTTATGGTTGGCAGTGTCGGCATTATAAACCAAGTTTACCTAGATAGAATAAGCTACGATTTGAATATTAGATTTCCACATCTTAATAGTCCTTAAACTAATAAATAGAGCTCACTTGAGAGATGTATATAAGCTAGAGGTTGGATGCCAGACTCTTACACATTGGAGTAGTTATTGGCCTACAAAGCAAGAACGAAAATGGGGAGAGTGTCCATTACATGTTTGATATGCATCATCTTAATCCTCACTTCCGTTTCGATCATGGAGTCGCGAATGCTAGAAGAAAAGAATCAGGTCGGGGGACTTCCTAACTCTAAGGGTGGAGAGACCGTAGAGGGGGCGGTCGCGTCTAAGAGGTTGAGTCCTGGAGGGCCAGATCCTCAGCATCACTGAGTGGCATCCCCCTAGAGGATGTGTTTGATGTGTGGAAGTGAAGAGAGGAGTGTGTTACGCCTGTTTCTGTTGTTAGTCCAGTGGTGTTGTTTTCTCTGCAAAGTGTGTCCTATTTGCCTTTGGTTTATGTAATGTTTTGGATAGTGTGCTAATACTGAGGCAAAGGAATAAAGTCCAGATAAAGGTGTTCTGGTACCCTTTTTATCTAATTCCTTTTTTTTTTAAAGTACTGGTACTTTAGCACATGTTTCTTATTTTCAAGCTTAAGATGATAAAAAATGCATGGTCAAAATAGAGCTGAATGCAACCACAAAATTAATATACGAGATGGCCATAAATATCTTATAAAGAAGTACTAATTTTCACGGGAGATTTGGCAGTGGGCATAATACTTCAGGGACATACAATATTCATTATCTTGTAGGAAAGAAGTTATAATTATTCTGCTCTAACAATTATCGCTTAATTTATTGATATCAATATACACAAGCACGCAAAAGAATTTACTGACTTCACAAAACCTACAATAACTGATCGATTAAGGAGAAAGGTGAGCGTCATTTGTTGTCTTCTACTTTTTCTTTAGGAAATCGAGCAATATATATTGCTATTGGAAGGAAACGAAGATTCAAATGTACCCTGCTAATTTTGGCCGAGTCCTATTACTCACGGACACTAGCCTTTATGGATATATATATATACATCATTGAGTTTGGGTATGACCTAAAATGAAGGCAATTACTTTTATTAACCTTAGTTTAATAATATATCAAAAGAACCTTGGAAACATCCTTATGACTGAAATGGGAAGAAGAAATATACTCATCACAACTAACTTTATTTTTGAAAGTTAAACGAGGCCTAGACGGTTAATATATCCAAATCCCAAACTGTAATTTATGCATGCAGATGAATGCGTACGTAGGATAACTGGATAAGCTAGTTCTTCATTCATTCTTTTGACGGATAGAGTCGTAGGTTAGGCGGTTAAGGATAAGCATATTGCTTAAGTTGACTAATATAAGATAAGTGGATAAGATCTGCGGCAACCCTAGATGAAATAAACTACATCTAAGTCGGTTCGAGCTATGAATAATCCAAATGCGGAGAACATTAGCTTCAAAAAAAGGTCAGTTTGTGACCATGTTCGTTCTAATTTAATGGTCGGTCCAAGATAAAGTTACGGTGGAGTAGGTAGAATGCCGGCCGAAGAGGAGCTTTTAATCAAACAAGCTCATCTTTTACCGGAATAAATCACACCCTAAAAATCTATCTTATTATACTTCTTAGTAAAATGTTGAATTTATTGGTGTTGTACTTTTAGATGAGTTCAATGTAATTAAAATGCTGACAAAATTAGCATTTTTATTAAAAGAAAATTGATGAATTTTTTAGCTTTTTAATAACAAAAAAGATACAAATAAAAGAATTTATAGCATCCTAATCTTGTATTTGATTATCCATTTCAATCATAAAATATAAAAAATACTTATGCATAACCATTGTCTGAAATAAAATAGGCTTCTTTAATTTTAAATTTTAATTTTTTTTTATCTATTTCTTTTTGCTGAGACTTCTAGGCGTTTTTATCTAAAAGTAAAGGCATTAGTTTCAAACAAGGTCCGAGGCGAATCTAATTTAAGTCAAAGTTTTAAACGAGCTTAATCCAAGCCTATTTCAGTCGAGCTTACTTTAAGCTTAGTTAAACCTCGAACCTTTAACTAACTCAATTCAAGCCTTAAACAAGTCTAATGCAAACCTTATTCAAGTTGGTTAGATCAAGCTTAATTTAGGCTTAATTAAAGCTTAAATTAAACAAAGATTATAAACCACTAAATATTTTGATATGATGTTCACAAATTATTCATAATATAAAATAATATTTATATATAGTAATTTGAATTTTATTAAGCTGAGTCGGAGCGAGGCGGCTTAGTGATTAAGCTAGGCTCAAAATCAATTTCAATTTGGAGAAGAGCATGAGTCAAGGTGAAGCTGAGATTAATTTGACAGCCCCATAGACATGTTTAAGGATCTAAAATTATAGAAGCTTCTTCCAAAGCAATTATGAGATGCCCATGGGCTGGGCCTAATATATTAACTAAAACTATTTCCCAATTGGTCAAGGCCCATATATTAATATTTTGATAGGAGCTTGGGTTTATTTAATTATAAATTTGAGAACACTCATACAATATAAGCTTCTTTAATTATCAAATCACCATCTCACTCGCCACAAAATAATTATTATTATATGAAGGCTGAAGCCTTAGTAGTCAAATATATTAAGTAGTGCCTATTTCTGGACAATGAAAAGGGGTGGATTTAGAATATGGAGAAGAACAAATATTAAACTATATCTATAATAATTTAATAAAAAGAATATCTTCTTTGGTGCAAACAATCTTAAAAATGCATCTACCTTTTTCCAAATTTAAATATTATCCCATTTAACCTAAAAAGATTCCATGAAGAGCCCAAATTGCCAATTTACAAAGGCAAGTAGGATCGTAATGCGGCAACTCGATTGCATTAAAAGAACAAAAAAAAGAGAAAAAAGAAATCTTATCTTAGATTCGCTTCGTCGAATGTAAGATATCCAAACAAAATCTTATGACTAGATTCACAACAAGCTTAATTCTTCGAAGTGTCAAGAATAAACAAAAGCCTATTCCTCTCATCAACCTTTTATACGTACAATTAATGCTCCATTGCTCCTGCTTTCCTGCCACTATCCGTTGTCTAGCACAAAATGGATAATTAAATTGCGTATAAATTTGGGTCCGTCATTGCTTACTCAAAGACCACTAATATTTTTCCAATATAACTCGAGCCTTCTTGGTCAAATTAATAAAATAAAATAAAATAAGGAAAAGCTTTGCTTGTTTCTCATTGATATATATATATATATATATATATATATATATATATATATATTTTTTTTTTTTTCATGATAATATCGATGTAATGAGATAATAGATCATTCTTTTTTTCCTCTCTCAAAAATCTTCTAAACGCATTCTAAACTATATGAGAAATTTGAACTTTGTGAGTATATATATATATAAGCTGGATAACTTCTTATTAGATTTGTTATCGCCCCGATAAAAGTTGCTCAACCTCGATAAAATTTCTCCGTCCGAAGGAATTTTCTACGTCCCACCAGGTTAAAAACTCTCAACCTTCTTTTGTCCCTATTAAAAATGGCTGCATAACCCAAATGCAGCAGATTCCTGAAGGTAGGTTTGGAGAGGATATGCTGCCTTTTTAATTAGATTCTAACCAAAAAAAGGAACTATAAAGTTTGAAAAAGTAATTTGTATTAAGGGCCAGTGGAGGGGGCCAATAACATCAATTAAATTTAACAACAAAAAGACATGACCACACCCTGACGGTGACCACATTACATATATATATATATATATATATGTTTAGGGCCAAATCTAATTCAATTATGTGAAACATATGATAAGGTGTTCGTAATTTAGTAAATTAGAGGGACCAATCTCTCTGGCTTTAAGAGAATTATTTGGAGACATGATCCCATAGGTTGAATTGGAATCCACTAATAAATTGCACTTTTGCCTCTCTTCTCTCTCTCTCTCTCTCTCATCAGTGAAGAGGATGGTGTGTGTTTATCTCTTTCCATGGGAAAAAGAGAACTTTCCTCTTCCACGCTGCTTGTTTTTCTCGTACATTTCTTCATTAGACTCAAAACAATTAGTACTAATTTTGGTTTGTGTTTTAGTCATTAATATTGTTCACTGGGAGCTACATTCTTAAGTGAAGGGCTCACGTAAGATAATATCAAATCCTCTATATATCATTCGGCTACTCAATAAATATTAGAGGTGACATAGTTTATGATTTAGTTGATTCACATATGAAGACGAACTGTGAATAAATATCGATCGACGAGAGAATGATAAGCCTTCAAGTCCATTGGCATATTGACTAAATGATAAGCAAATCTTAGTTTAATATTTAGCTTGAAATATCGCCCACCGTTAGACTTACAGGCATTATAAATCAAAGTATTGGAGATCATGGGAAGAGCACATTGGTATTGCCAGGGACGAAATGGTGGCATATGTAATATAACGGCCCCTGATGGAAGAATGACAGTTGACATGGCCAATTGGCCAAACCACCTATCTAGCTTTCTAAAAAGCAAACCCTAATGAATAATAATAACAATAATTATTGTTAGTCACTCTCCTTAGTCTCCTATGTGTGTGTGTGTATATATATTGCCTCTCCTCTCACAGTTTATAAGTAGAATGATCAACATAGTCCTCAGAGTCTAAGGGAGAAAAAAGAAGAAGAAATTTAGTACTTAGTTACGTACATTAATGGCGAATCGAGTAGCACTTTCGCTCGTTCTGATAATGTGTTTTGTGTTCGTCGGGATGCCCGAAGCGCGAGTCATTCTCGAGAGTCGTGCTGAGCTCGACGGCAGCCGTGCCGGCGGCCATGAAGGCGGGGAAGGGGTCGAGATTTTGGTGCATAAATTGATGGGGAGGGGGAGGAATATTATGGCTGCTGGTGATGGCAAGAGAGAAGTACCTGGAGGACCAGACCCACAGCATCATTTTTAAGCCTTGCAAACGGCATTAATGTAGTAGTACCTGTGAAGCTGTGAGGTCTTTTAGTAAGGATGCAAGATTGGTAGCTTTGCTTTAAGGTTGATGTTTGGATTTTTAGAGCTTTTTATCTTGTGTGATGCAAGTATGATGTTTACCTGAAGTGGACCATCTATCTCTATCTATTTATCTGTCAACCTATATATCTTTCTATCTGTGGGTCCTTTTTTTATGGAAAAAATTGTGGGATTGTGATGGGTGATGGGTGATGGGCGATGGGCCTGATCATCTCTTCCCACTTTTCTGGCCCACTCCTATTTTTTTCTTCTTCTTTTTTTTATATAATTTTACTTAGATCCTAAACTATTTATCTATTTTCATATAAACTTTTGAAATATTCCCTTTTTTTCTCTAAAAATAAGAATATAAAGTTCACAAATATTTTCGCATACCAGTCGTGATAATTTTTGGATGAAAAATAGAATAAAAAACTAATGGAAGAAGGGAATTTGAGAAGTTTCTAATAATTTAGGAAAATTGTGTTCTAAAAAAAAGTTATAGGAGGGGGTGGAGGGGTATATATGAATATTTTCTAATATTTTCTATTTTCTAAGAAAACACTTTTAAGTTGATTATTTGATAAATGAGATGAGAGAGACACGAGTATCATATTTAGTTGCGTTGAAAATGAAATTAACGATAATTACAAATACTAGTGGAGAAGATAGTGAAATTACTATGAAAACAAGCCTCATATTTAGCCATCATCCGCATCACTGCAGAAAAAGCACATCAAAAGGTTTGATAGGCCATAAACTCAAATTTGCCTGACAAGAATGCAGACGCAAGAGAGTCGAAGTTTTATGACTCTATCAAGACAATATAAAGACACTCATCGCTCCCCTTTTTTTCTCTTTTGTCATTGCTTTCTTTATTTTCTATTGCTCTTTTGTCATTGCTTTCTTTATTTTCTATTGCAGTGCGTTGTAGGTTTGTGTGTCAATACTGGCATCAACATTGACAAATGTTGCATTACTGTATGAAGAACGAAACAAAAGATATGGAGGATGATTATAGTTGATAAGCTCACACAAACGGCAAACCATCATGTTCTCGAACCAGGTTAGATACCAGTAGGTGGCAGATGCCATAACAATGGAGGATATTAGAGCTAAGATAGATAGCACATGATATATATAAGACGAGAGGAGATCAATGAAGTGGTTTGTGAGCAAACACATTATTAGTAATAATATTAATATTCACTATTTAAATAATCATTCAAAAAATATGTAGTTAAACGGATATCTAATATTCAAAAAATTTACCTAACCTATATCAATATCCGTATCCGAGTTGTTTACTCATATTTGAATCTGTATCTAGATTTTTTTTTAAAAAAAATCCTATCTATATTCAAATCCATATCTATATGCAAGTCGAGTATAAATTTTTTATCCAAATTCGATATGAATTGAGTTGGATAGTGGATCAGGTTAGAGTTAATTCAAAAAAATGGGAGAAAGAGAGAGAGGGAGAAGAAAGGAAAGGAAAAAGAGAAAAATGAAAGAAACGTCGTAAGGGAGAGGAAAAGGCCTCTCCCTATTATATAGTTAAAATGGCTAAGGTAGAGAAGAGGGGGAAGACAGAGAGAGGCTTTTAAGAAGAGAGGAGAAGAAACGTCTGAAACCCATGCAGGGTTTACTTCTAGGGGCTACAAAATTATGAAAGAAAGTCTTCTACAAAATTATGAAAGCATTTATGAGGCCCTTTCATATTTGTAATTTCTATAACAATACCTCTTAATCTATCCTAGAAAAAGGGAAAAAAAAAATGTGCTAACTATACATAGATTTGAGAATAGAAATGTGAAGTAATGAATTAAAACAATATTATTGCCCTCTGATTGCAAAAACCCAACAACCAAACTATAACATATGCTACTTTACTAGAAAATGAAAGCCAACCCCTAGGCTACAGCGGCCTGAAAGAAGAAAGTATTTGATCACTAGCATTTGAATGCCTTATCTTTTTAAACGACAGAAATTTTCAATGCCGACATAGGTCAAGCCAATCAATGGATCGTCGAATGATTTGCAAGAATAATTCCACTTTATAACTTCCTTAGCAAATGTGGATCAAAATACGTGTTATCTGCAAAGAAGGGTTATTTTATTTTTACAGTACGCATATGTCATGTGAAATGCATATATTCAGTGGATGCAAATATATCACAATTAGTTAACGTTACTCCACATTATAAATCCATTAAACTGGCAGTAGCATTTCCTTGTCACAATAAATTATTATACCTTTCTCATGGTAAAATTCTTCTCACGAACTGCCTTCAAACACTTCTTACAAAACAAGACATGGTTACAGAGTTGAAAAAAAATAAAAAAAACAAGAAAAAGCTCTAGAGAATTTAGGCTACCAGATATAATAATTCATTACGTAAGTCAAACAAGACATGGAGAATACTAGAACTAGGCTCACTCTCGGCATCGCTCTTGTAATTTTACTTGCTCCACTACGGGATATTTCTTTCTTGCATCAGTGTTTCTATCTTTTCAATGTCTTCAGGCGTGTCGACACCATGTGCATCATGGTCAACTTTGATAACCTGCAAATTCGCAAGAGATGTCTTTCATATTACAATTGCATGAACAACATGCATGATGGGTAGCACAAGGACTTAGAAGTAAACAGCCTACAGCCATAAAGTCAATCAAGCAAAATTAGTTATGCTAATACTCAGAGAAACCATAATAAACATTTAACTGAAAAAAGAATCCTTCAGGGGACAAATTAACAAAATTTGTATACGGCATATCTGGAATTACCTTCATCTTGTATCCATTCTCAAGAACTTTCAGTTGCTCCAGGTCTTCTTCCAGTTGCAAAGGGGTAGGTGGAAGCTCTGAGTAAGTCTTTAAAAATTTGGAATCAAAGCTCTGAATGGAGAGAATGACAAATATTAGTAAATACTGTTCGCACAAATTTGTTGATTGGTGCAGATAAACAATTTAGAAACCCAAGCGAAAACATCATTATTCAACAACCGCAACGTGGCATACTAAATAATCAAGATATCCACGCAAGAAGTACCTGAATACCCAAATGAAGAAGATATGGGAACTGAGGGTTAACTTTCCCTGACCTGAAATAATAGAATATGCCAAACAGCAATATGAAAAGTCATATCGTGATCGTGAGAGCGCCACAAAACCAATAACCATAACAGAGCCACTAATCCAGCTTATAAAAGACTCACTTGTTAAATGGAATCAACCCCCTTGAGAAGTAAATTGCATAACCACGATTGTCTACTACACACTTAACTCGGTTTGAGTCAAATGCATCTTCTGGTTTCAGTGAAGTGACAGCTGTGCTGAAAACTGCATCAGGAGCTTCCTATGCACCAGAAGTCCAACACAATTATTTTTACATTTGAAGATGGCAAAGAAAGAGGGAAAAAGAGTAACAACGAAGAAAGGAGGGGGAAGTGCATGTCTAAACATAACAGTAATATCTATCCAGAGATGGCATAGGGGGAAAATGACTCAACTAGTTGTTGACAGGGGAAAAATACTCCAAAGCAAGAAAATTTTAGATTATTTGCACAAAGCACGAGAAGAATGCATGGTAAAACAAAGAAGCAGTTAGAGAGCAGGCCGTATCATAGTTATATACCGTAACTGTAAGATTTCAAGTGTAAAATCATTATCTTGACTATATTAAGATTTACTCCGGACACCTTTGAGCGACAATAAAAAATTTAATACATAAGATACCCCTCCTAAGCAAAGTCACACTTGAAATTTATAGACTCACAATTCAAGAACATTGACTCTATAATCACATCTTAATGTCAGTAATCCGTATGTTAACCAACTGCCTGTACTGATGAGGGGAAGACAAGGACTTGAAGTTATCACAGCCAGAAAGGAACTTTAAGATGCATAAAGAAATGTTGCTCCAGAGCAGCATGAAAATAAACTGAACACTTTTACTGTATGTACTTTCAAATTTCTTTGTAGGAAGAAAGATGCAGATCAATTTTACCAACCTTTCTAAATCTCAACTATATATATTTTTCTCAATACATTAGTTGCATTCGTTAACTAAAATTACTTGTCTTCCATTATGAGAGATATAAGAGGAGATATGGTCAAATCCCAGAAGGCTAATTAGATGAGGAGATAGCTCACCAATAACACACCCACTGAACTGAAAAAAGTAGGGGAGGGGGCAGAGAATTGGTAATAACTTAGCATAATGTTATACCACTTTGATTTTAAGAAATCTTGAGAACTACTTTTGATTTTGATAAATCCACCTACATAATGTCAAGTGGAACAAAGAGATTTCATGGTAATGAAATCATAAGCATTTTTAGTTTTTTACTCTTGCAATCCAAGTCTGAAAGAGGTTAAATCTAGAAGCTTAGAAAAGTGAGGCTTCTGATTCTCATACTAGCAGCGAGTCATTTTCACCTGATCTTAAGGAGTAGTAAAGCAACACAAATATTGGCCAATGCAGCTAGCCTGGGCATGAGAAGTATAAGTGCATTACTGGCCTTATTATGCAATCTAAGAACTATTGGTTAGAAAAAGTGAAACATTTAACAGAAATGGAAGATGCATTAAAAGTTCCATACATAAATAACCACCTGCAATGCTTTAACAATGCCATCTATAATCTCTGGTTCAATAAGTGGCTCATCTCCTTGAATATTGACAACAACATCATACTTTTTACCAAGCTTCTGAAGTGCTTCATTACAACGTTCAGTTCCTACAAGCAGAAAAGGTTTATCAATAGCTGCAGAAATTTGGATACATTATCTAATCTATAAAGGAAAAGAAGAAACCATTTTTGCATGATTCTGATGTCATTATCACATCTGCTCCAAATGCTCTACAACATTCTGCAATTTTTTCATCATCTGTCGCCACAACTACCACAAGAGGCAGAAACACAATCATTAAAGAATAAGAAGAATCAATAGTAATAATAAATTACTATATCTTATGTAGGCATACAACATCTCAAAATATATCTTATGAGCATGATTTCAGAGTATTGGATCATAAAATTGGTATGAAGATATATCTTTTTAATAAGAAAAAGCTGAAGTTTAACTAGTCTAAATATTGGAGCAGCAGATTCATACTTCTGAAACGATATATGGCACTAGAGATTGTACAGATTTAAGATCAAATGTTCTTCCCGGTGGAAGTTTTAATTGAACTGAGATTATACAGCCAAGAGTATGTATGGTATCACACAAAAAAACAAAAAACATAAAAACAAAAAAACAAAACAAAACAAACAAAAGTAAAAGAAAAGAAAACGCACAACCAGCTTTACTTACCAACATGGTCCAGGGTAGAAGCCAACTTGGCTCTCTCCCATGTTCTCTGCAAAAGTAAAATGAAGAACACGTAGAATAAAATATTTGTACTTCATATCAATACAACTCATCTGTGTTTGAAAGAAAAAACTGAAAACTCAGAAATATAGAAAGAAAAATAAGGCCTTTCAATTCATAACCTACAATAGAAGAGAGAGAACAACTGAATATCACTATTTATTCAAGCACAAAAATTGGAAAAAAAAAAAACATAACTTTTAAACCACAACCGGTATTATTCTAAAAATTGCATCCAGATCAGAAAAAGGAATAAATCCCCTCTAACTTCTATTGCCTCCAAATACGACTTATCGACAAGAGGGCAATTAATTCAAGAATAAACAGTTTATCCAACACATTCTAGTACCAAGTATATTCAAATTTGCGAGGGTTCTTTGACTTCTTTCCTATGCATCAAGTAGTTTGAGAAGACAGTTCTGATGTCAAAGTTGTCAGCTTTACCAAAATCTATGACTTAAAATCTTGTGAAACCTATTAAAATGTTACTCCTCCAAATTTAAACAATTAACCATCACTATGTCGCATTTCCGATTTATGTTCTCCAGCCCTTCTTTACAAGAGAAAGGTTCTACAAACCCCATAATTAATTCCCACAGCAATGTAATAAAATCACTAGGGAACAGCAAAATAACTCATACAGATTACATCCAGTACACTAGGCTTCCCTAGAATGTCCGAAATACGAATCTCGAGGAAGGATAGGAGAACCTGGATCATAGGCTTCCCTAGAATGTGGACGAGGGGCTTGCCCTCGAACCGGGAGGAGGCGAATCGAGCCGGTATGATCCCGACTACCCGGCTCCGGAAACTTCTCGAAGGCCAGCGGAAATAGAAGGCGGCGTGGGCCGCCGCTGCCGCCGCGATGGCGGCGCCGACGACGAGGCCGTGCACTATCCATGCCTTTTTGCTTCCTGATTCCGATGAATCTAACGGAGAGCAGATCGCCATCGACTCGTCCTCCGCAACACTTACTCTTTCTACTCGGGAGTAAAATGAAAAATAAAAGAGAAAGGATAATCGGATAAAGAAAGCATATATATATATATATATATATACACACACACACACACAGATCAGATCAGATTCAATAGCTAATCGTATACTGCCAACTATTCGGAAATAGGAAGTTCATGCATCAGAGCTGTAGATCATTTTCCTTTCGGGTGGATATAAAAACAGATGGCGGTATCAGCTTTACCGCATCCTGAAACTAAGAATGATTAACTCCGGTTTTAAATAATTATTATAAAAAAAATTATTAGATAATTTTATGATTTGACCCAACGGTTTGTAACTCGGGCTGCTCGACTCTATGAAACAGTTCTTTAATTCGGAGCGATAGTTTAGTCGGCCATCTACAAAATTTAAAGTCTAAATTAGACAAAATTTAGCTCATGAGAGCGATGTACTTTATAAAGTTGATAATAAAATCTTAGAAAATTTACAAATTTATTCTGAGTTTATAGATCTTCTAATAATGATGTACTTGATAAATTAGGTGAGACATTAAAAGGAAAACTCAGACAAAATTATAATTTACATCCAGGTGGTTAGAAGTCTAAATTTATGTCACTCTCTTACATTTATTTATTATATTTTATTAATTTAGAGTCAAATTAAAATACTTATTAGAAACAAAATTATCGATAATTTAGTAACTTCTTAATACATCTAAAATAATACTGATTAAATTTTATTCGATAAAAATATAATATATATATATATATATAAATTATAAATTAGTTAAATATATAAAAGAATATAGTTTTAGTTTAATATATTTGTAATAGGGTAAAGTAATACAAATAAAATCATAGGAAGAAAAGTTATCAAGGTTAAATATATAATGAGAAATAAAAAGTGGATTAAACCATGGGAGAATAAATTATAACTTTACCATGAAATCTCACAAGAGAAGTACGCTGTAGACAGTTCGGGATTGGGCCGAACTCGAGCTAGATGGAGATCGAGTGCATTACAAATTAATCACTCATCTTAAAATTTGATAGTTTCTTAGTATATTGGCGTTAATTATTAGAGAAAAATAAAGAGAACTTAACACCACTAGTATATCTAGAGATACTTCTTATATCTTTGTACCACCAAATTAATCTAGTCATTGGGATATTTATTTGATCCCAGATAGTATACATTAGTATAATTTAAGATTGTGGACATATCTTATCCTTTAGCATACCTCTTATTGGCGGGAGACCAATGGCTCGAATCAAGTCTAAATCTAGTGAATTCAATCACCAATTAAGAGATCAAAAAATTGGTTCGATTTGATTAGATTTTAGCCCAATCCTGATCGGATAGAAATATCTTGGGCATTTATATGTAAGACCCTGCATTATGTGTTTATTGTAAAGTTTATAGTGATAAAAGTAATACAAGATATTGGTTAGGTTGGTTCTTCTAAGGGTCTTATTTATAAATATTTTAAATATTTTATTCTAACAATTAGATTAAAGGTTAGATATGGGTTAGACAAATAGTCAACTATCTTTAGATACAGAGATATTTAGATCCTACCGAGCTTTTAATTATCTAGTCTAGATTTTAAATTATATGTGTAAATAATTACTTTGAACTAAAAGTCGTGAAGTTGTTTCTATCAAGTAATCCTATCTTGTCGAGCCATCAATCGAATCGTGTTTAAATAGAATCATGTCAAATAACGAAACTACAGAGGAAAGGAGACTTACCGACTCTAATAGAATTATTTGGTATTGAACCATTTTCAACGCTGTCCTTCTATTATTTTGTCCCATTTCGTTGTTTAATCCACTTGAGACTTGCTCGTGAAGGCACAAATTCTCACTTTTCTTATTCCCTTCTTTCCCTATCGTTGGAGAAGAAGAGTAAGTAGAGAAGAGAAGTCTACAAACCCTAACTCTAGCTCTTGATCTTTTCTTCCATGGCTTCCGGTGGATCCTCCGGCCGAGCTGTCTCGGGCTCCCGACCCTTCGATTTCGGCTCCGATGACGTCCTCTGCTCCTACGACGACTCCACCTCCCAGGGTCTCTCCAACGGGAGACGATCGGATCCCTTGGGGAAGGTATAGTTTCGATGAACCTTTGTTTCTCTTGTACTGATCGTTATCCAGCTTTGGCTTCGTACTGGAAATTTTAAAATAAAGGTGTTAGGTTCTTATTTGATTGTCTTTGGCTTCCGTTCCTGTTTTGATCTACTAGTTTCTTATTTCGCAAAGTTTTAATTTGCTTTTAGTTGATTTATGTTGTGTAGAGAAGAAGAAACCTTATATAATGTCAAAATTATTTGGTGATCCATTTCGTTTCTCCCATTGTGGAAGCCCTAATCCATTTATATCATCGATAGAGAAAGAAAACAATTCATTGGGATATTGGCAGGAAGAGAATGCTTGGAAAAGTTCAATTTTGTTGGGAAGTTTGTCCGCATTTTTGCCTTGATGTTATACATCATGTTGGCAATTGTACTTTTAATAGGTGAAGAATCTTCTATTTTGTGGCACTACTTTATTTTCCCCAATTTTGGGGATCAATTTGTATAACTTTGACATCACTAACAATTACAGTTTAATGATACTTTAGGAATCTTGCATTTGTTTAAAATGTTTGTGTTGGCTTTCCATGAATTCTCTCTCTCTCTCTCCCCCTGCCATTCTATTAGCATCTCCTAAAACCCAATGCAGTTGCATAGTCAATGTCAAGAAGGATTTGTTGGAACTATCAATATTCTATTACTAGCAGACAGTTATCAACCTATTATTATCAGATCTCTATATAATTGTACTAATTTCCAAACTGTGGTGCTTGTGATGAAATTTCTTGGTAGACTACTAACAACAGCAAAATTTCCCCTTCTGCATGGAGTAATTGGAAAGAGCCTTGATGTCGAAGAAGTTTTGAACTTCTGACATTGAGAACTATGTTCGTCTTTCAGACAAAAATGCTCAATAGAGAAAATGAAAAATGTATTATTTTTCTATTTCATCTTTGTTAGTTTCAATGAAGATTTTATACAAGTTTGTTTTGATCTAGAATTCTCCATATTTCTATCAAAGGTAATACATTCATTTTTTTTCCAAACTAGTATTGTTAGAGAATATGATAAACTTATGGTTTGTATTCTTAATTTGAGCAGGATTTCCATGACAGCAGAATGGGGAGACCGTTGATAAATATTTACGAACAAGAAGACTATTCCAAAGAGAATGTACTATCAGCTGTTGAGAAGTGCATGAAAAAATATGCTGATAATCTACTGCATTCTCTTGAGGGAGTCAGTGGACGTCTGTCACAACTAGAGATCTATTGCTATAAACTTGAAAGATCAATAGGTGAATTTAGAAGTGAAATGACTCAGGATCGTAGTGAAGAAGATTTGAAGTTCAAGTCTCTTGAGAAGCATCTTCAAGAGGCAAGTTTGCACTTAAACTATCAGTTTTTTCATTTTTGTTAGAGTACATGATTTTTAGCTTGTTCTTTTAGAATCACCGGTTCACCATGCACTAAGAGATGTTCATTCTTTTGAACGCCAGATCCACAGATCTGTACAAATCCTGAGGGACAAACAAGAACTTGCTGAGACTCAGAAGGAACTCACAAAACTTCAGCTTGTACAGAAGGAATCTACTCAAAAAAATGAAGAGGGTGTTACATCGTCAGTAACAGAGTCAAAGAAGCACGACGACCAGCCAGAACTGACAAACCAACTAGCTATTGTACCATCTGGCCAAGCTAACATACCACAGTCACTTCCATCGCAAATCCAATTTGTCCCACCGCAGATACAACCTTACAAAGAGCAAATCCCACAGCAGGCAGCATCTGTTCCTCAGAGTGTGAGACAGGACCATTATGTTGTGAACCAAGCAAATGCATACTATCCACAGCGTCAAACTGCAGTACAGGACCAGCAGAGCCAGACATTTCAACCTGAGGTTCAATACATGCAAGCAAGATCTCAGAGTCAGGATCTCCCTACCCAGGATCCAGCACAGCGACCTCAAATGATAAATCAGACGCGCTCACAATCATTTCCTCAATATCAGCAGCAATGGCCCCCGCAACCCTCTCAGCAGTTTCAACCACAGGTGGTGCAACCGCAGCAACCTAGCACTCAGCAGCTTCCACCAAAAGTGGTGCAACCACAACTGCCACCTTTGCAGGCTCAAATCGGATCTCAGGCTCCACCATCTTATCCTCCATACTCATCTTACCGACCTGGCAATCCAGTTCCTGAAACATTCTCTGGCAGCATGGCTAAACAGGCTCAATATTCCACAATTCATCAGCCTGGTGCAAACCGCTCTGAAGTTGCGCCTTTGGGTTATGGCGGACAAGGTGGCACCATATCACAGCCACCGACACAGCATAATACACAGGGCTCGTATGGACCACATCTGACCAAGGTTGAGTACACAAGTACTGCATCCTACAGACCGCCTGTAAATGTACAAGGTTACAATGCCCCATACAACTATTCAGTTAGCAATGTTCCACCTGCCCACTCTCCGCAACTGCCTTCCAGTGAGTATGGCAGGTCGCGCCATCCAGGACAGCAGATAATGCTGAATCACCCTTATGGCGACATGATTGAGAAAGCTATTAGTATGGGATATCCGAGAGAGCAGGTTATTGGTGTCACCCATAAGATGGCAGAGAGTGGTCAGCCTATGGACTTCAATGTGCTGCTTGACCGGCTGAATGGAGGATCTGCCAGCATGCCCCCACGAGAATGGTGAAGGTAACATAATAGTGTCATCAAATTTCGGACCTGCCTCCATATCTGAGTGAAGGTGCTTCAGTGAAGTGCTTTTGCAGTCCTTGCAGAATTCGATTTCTTGTTGATTGTAAATATGGTTGATTTTTCCAGAACAGTTATATCTTTGTGATTTATGTGCCTTTACAATATAAATAAGTGATGCACATGTTGTTTGAGTGATTATCAGAAGCTTCATATCTGTCTGGCAAGAATTTTTCATTGAACCCCATTTTCCTGGTCAGCAATTTGTTTGTTATACACAAAAGCCATTAAATTAGTTTGACTTGTACCATCCTAACACGATCTCAATCTAGAGGCTGGGAAAACTGTTTATAAAACCTACTCAATAATTTTGAATATTAATGCGTATTGTCTTTGTCCGGGAATATGGATGCAAAGCATGATATTGTTTCTCCAGAAAGTTGTTTAAGAATTTGACACGATAAGTCTGATCCATGAATAATTGCATAAAGATGAGTAGAAAGTTATGGCCTTCATGCACCTCTTATATGTAGAGGTACTCGCACGTCTAAATCGATCGTAACAAACTACTGCATAGCATACAAAAAGAAACCGGTCATAGTGTTACATATATGTGCCTTGATCATTATACTAAACTTAGCTTGGTACTGACAAGCAGCAGCAGCAGCCAAATACCTCATGGACTAGTATCATTTGATTGGCATCAGCAAATGACCACTTTGGCGTTGCTGACTTCTATATGCTGTGATGAGCATCCACGTTTTCTCTATATTACTACAGGATCTTCTTTGATCCTGTTGTCGTATTGTCACTGCTTTGCAGGTTGCAGCAGCTGAAATAAATAAAGCTTGTAGCATTGAACCATGTTGCTGCTTACCACCGACTACTACTTCCATAACGAGGTAGACTCTTTGTATGTCTATCACTATCACGGTATCCTTTTCCTCGCTTCTTAGCTCCTGACTCCTTCCTAACCCCATTTTCTTCATGCCTCCTGGTGTCCAGCTTTTCTCTTTTACTGGATTTCTGCTTTGCTTTTGGGGCATGCCTCCTCTTCCCAGATGACAATTCACTGTCATCCTCAGCGACTATATTCTCCCTTGGTAATGGTTCATCATCCACCAACTGCCAGTTATATATCATGTCATTCCCATTTTCAAATTGATGGGCAATTGGTTCCCCAGCTCCCCGGAGCAAGCTATCAAACGTAAGCTCTCCATTATTTCCACCTTTACGGTCAAGAAGCAGAGAATCCGGTCTAATGATGGTACCCAGGATGCTCCTGTTACGGCCTAAGCTGATGATGGTGTTTGCGTCCGTTAGTGTAGAGTATGCCATCGAAAAGGCTGATTTCACCTGCAGCATGTAATAATATAGTTATGTAACAAAGTTAACGGAAAGAATAAGTATCCATGCAAGTATCAGGACCGAGAACACCTGAAGAGATTAAGGGACAAAAATGACAACAGTGATTGAGCTCAATTTTGGGCAATGTCCTCCAATGCAGAGATTTATCGAACTCCTACATAAGTTTCCTTTAGTTTTTCTCCAACCCAATAATTGCTACTTTTGAATGGAATAGGTCCTTGATAAGTGGTCTTCATAAGACATCTCAGAAGAACAATATTATAACTATCCTTTTGTAACTTGACCTCATTAAGTGAGATGCATATTACAATTTCTACAAAGTTGATAAGTTAGACTACATTCAGAAAAGCAAACACATTTGTTTAAAAATCTTTATTCTGTCAAGCACAAGGGTACTTGAAATAAGCATCAAAAGAAATTAGCCTATATTTATAGACATGAATAACACTAAATGTCAGAAAAAATCAGATCATAAATGTTACCTTAAAGTAGTTATAGGAGTTCTTCCCAATGTCATTATCGGGTGCCTATACCATTGAAAACATTATCCAAATATAATAAGTTTCTCGTTACTGGTGGACGCTAGAGGCCAGATTGCATAAACCTCAGAAAACACAAGCAGCTCACCTGGGGATCCTCAATGGAGAGAAGATACGGTCGATCTGAATTCATAAATCTACAGAAAATGAGGATAAAAATGTCATGACTAGCAAAACAGAAGAATAAAAAGAATGTTAAGTGAGAGCGCAGAACAGTTCAAATGACTGAAGTAAGCATACAGTTAAAAGACTGTTCTTCGTGACTACTCTAATATGACAATCATTCTTCATGCAACTGAGCTACGTTAACAAGTCATGGGACCCGTAACTGAACAACAGGTGGTATGCTTACTCCTTTAAGCAGTTGCGTGACCTCCCTCTAGGTGTAGTTAAGAAGATTAGTAAAGACCAGATCACATCAGCCCATAGATGAAGAGAGAATTTTTATCCTCTTTTGAGCATTTATAGAGTGACTTGACTGCACCATTCAGTGGTAACCTATGATGACTTACATCCAACACTAAAGAACAGATTTCCAAATTGATTAACACAAATCACTAGTGAGAAGAGAAACTATGGTTCTCCACTTTCTGTAACACAACTAACAGAAGTGCAAACAATTATCCTGCAACTACAGAAAGTGCATCCATAGACACATGTAAGGAAAGGAAAGTCTATTGACGGTTAAAAACAGGAACCAGGTGAAGACAGTATAATTATACCCCTTATCACTCTTCAAGAAAAAGCTACTTTTCGAACTGCAAGAGACGCCAATGTCCCAATTGTTCAGCTTGCGCCCAAAAAAATCAAAGAAATTAACCTGTTACGCAAATACAAGGTTAAAATAAAACCACCATAGGGTATGTTAATGTCCGTAGCAACATATCAAATGATGCATCTACACAAAAAAGACCTAGTGATGACTAGGAGCAAACTAAGGACACTGTATTTAAGCAAAATATGTGTGTCAGTCAAGTTTAAGCTCGTCATTCATTGAAATATAGCATCAGAACCAATCCCAAATTGTAGGCAGAAAAGAAAGTACGGATGATGATTGTTGGATGACAATGTGGAATTAAATTTTGATGCTCTATTTACTGACTGAGTTGCAAGCCACCTTTTTTGGCATGATTATCAATTCACTTAAAAGTATAAAATATTGAAGAACCATGTAAACATTTCAAATTTTGATATGAAGATGTTGATATTATGAACATTAAGCATATTCACCCTCCAAAAAGGTCGTCTGCTTGTAATACATAAACATATTTCATCAGAATGTGTATGTTATAGATATACCAGAAGAATAATAAAATAAAAAATCAGTATGGAAGTGTCAACACAATTTTGTCCTCTTAAGATCAAGATACTGGCCGTAGGACTCTATACAGACATTTTTTATTCATTTCTTTACCTTCTACAAGTTATGGTGCTGAACTGCAGAATAACATACATTAGTATCAGAAATCTGATATACATTTAGTAACACATAATTGAAATATTAAAAAAAGCAAAAAGTTATGTTAGCCTATTGGCCCTATTCCACCCTCTGCATGGCATACTGCCTCAAGAACCAAAGTGGTGAAGAAGGAAGAAATTTTTTATAAACGTCATAAAGTCAGTCGTCAGATAGTTTTCATCTCTAAGATGCAATTAACAGAAATATTAAATGATGCTGAATCCCATGCCAAGGTATTTTCATTCTTTTTACATGCTTTCTGGACAAAAGTCTATTAGGTGCTTTATGAATGTATTATAAATCTAATTTTACAATTCTCGCATCAGATTTCCCTATCTAAGAGAATGAAGGTCAATAAAACCAGAGACAAAAGAAAAAGAATACTCGGTACACAATCAAAAAGAAATTACATACCAGAAGAATTCCCAAATTTTGTTCCATAGATTGGTGGAGACCTTGTAACTCTTGTCCTTTCCAGTGCATCTAAAAGCAGGAAATTTTCCGCATAAGGCCACAAATTTGACAGTGAAATTCAGATTAAGCATAAAACTACAAAAAAAATATGCACCAAAACAGAACATAATTCTATCAAGGAACACAAAGGACATAACAATTTACAAGCCTAGAATATATTCCTTTAATTTAAGGGGCTATGAGAAAAAGTTTAGTTTATTACACTTGAGTTTCTATTAAGGCTCAGTTTTGCAAAAACAACAAATATAAGAAACTTAGAAACACAGTTTGATCCACTCTAAAAATTGGCACAATCAAAAAACAATATAACATTAGATATAAGAATGTCTTATTACCTGTAAGTGTGTTATTAGCATTGTAAGAAGAGCATAAGAACCAATTCCGCCGGAGTAGACCTGAAATAAAACAAAGGGAACAGGTAAACTTAACTCGGAAAAGTTTAGGTCGATTCCAAAGTCTAACAAGTAAGGAATAGTACTAGAAAGAAACCTCATTTAATTCTCTTTGCTGCAGAAAAACCTTCAGAATCAAACATAATGGCCGCAAAGGAGGTAACTTCTTCACAGCATCCTGTTAAAAAATTACGATGGAATCATATTTCACAGGCATGGCAGTAAGTGTCTACAAGCTTTTGCTGACAAATGTATGGATAATCGCATTCAACAAGATCGGTTCTAATATTACAATCTAGTAACCATCTGTCAGCTAAGCATTTTCACCACATATGTGGTGGTTAGCTAGATCACAACTCAGATATAAAAAAGTTCTAAGCACATTAACTGATTTTCACAATTCTCTAAATTAGGGCCAAATTCTCAAACAAAAGCAAAACAAGAAAATCAAAGGGCTAGCTATAGAAGTTATAATGCTGGTTGACATACACAGCGATCTTGGTTTTAGGCTCATCCAATTAAGGGGGCAATCCACTAGAAAGTCCTCTCAACATGAAAATAAGCTATATGAGGAAAAAAGATAACAACTTTTGATTTAAAGATTGCCTTCTTTCTCTAATACACAGTCAAGAAAAAGAGCCAAATGAATCTTAATCACATTATTGGGATCTATTAATAACATACATATTTCTGCAGAGCAAAAACAAAAGGTTGATAAATGCTTAAGTTTCCAGAAGTACCTTGATAAAATCAGCAGCTTTGGGTCCACTATCCACATCAAAACTGGTAGATGAAAATAAAACACAAATTCACAAGGTAAAGTAAGAACCTCAGAAACAGTCGTTATCATTATTAAGATTTATTATTTCAATTTGTACCTAATACATCAGTGTCAGAACAAGTTATAACAAATTGTTGAAAAATTGGATGCTGCTCAATAACTTAAATTATAAAGTTGGAAAGTGGAATCAGAAGATGATGTACCTGATATCAAAAGCTAGCCCACTTCGCTTTTCTACAAACTTCACAATTGGCACCCGAGCCTTTGCTATAACCTAGAGAAAGGAATGGCATCATATAGACAAAGCACTGAAGCTATGCAGTAAAGAATACGAGTTACTGACGTAATGTGTGGGAACTACTAAAAAACACAACCACTGTTACATTTCTACCTGCATCTTTCTAACAATACTTCTTTGGGATAATGCTCTAGCAAGAGCATACAGGCCAACTTGTGGAGACTTCACCTTTGACTCCAAAATCACAACCTACAGCGGCCACGGTGAGTTTATAAGAAATAGAAAATACCTCTGTATGAAACTTCCTTTATGGAAATGTGCATGGTATGGAAGCAAAAGGAACTTGTGACACCATCTGATGCAAAGTAAGCGAGCTGAAATTGAAATATGGCATCAAAAGTAAGTGCATCCAGTGCACTAGGCATCCACCATGGAAGACCCGGGGAGGACAACATATTGCAACCTTACTTCCATCACTGGGTAATGGAGTGATTATTCCACAACTCAGGCGGTCAAACCTATGCCAAGGCATATGGCATTGCCGTACAAGCTAATATAATACCATGGGAACATCATACAAGCTAAGATGGTATACACATCAGACATTACACCTTTCAAACATACATTTTGCCAGGAAATCTCGCAATTACAGATATGTAACAATATCGAAGAATCAAAAAAAGGAAAAATTATTGGCTTGGTAAATGTAGAAGATGCAATGTACTTGCATCGATATCACTCGTTGGCAGATACAGGCCCGTCCTAAAAGATCCAAAAACTTCCACCTGCACAGTAAAAAAAACAATTGAAGAGAAAAGTAATGGATGAATCCGCTGTAAAGACATGATGTAAGAATCTAACAGCCAGCTCCACCACACCTTGCATTGAGGCCAAATGTGTTTTACAACCTCAAAAACAGATTGTACAGCAGCACTACGTGAAGCTTGTTCTTCAGGTGTTGGCGAGACAAAGTCGCAAAAATCAAGGATCTCTGTAGTAAACAGAATAACGTTATGATACCCCTCTACACATCATTAAAAAAAAAAAAGGAAAAACATATCTCTAGCACAATACACGCTCTTCGTTTGTGTATTAGCGGCTAAAAACTTATCCAAACAATAAAGTAGGTTTACTTTCCTACCACTCCCCTAATCGACACCCTAATCTCTTGCGGGAACTGAGAAAGTTACCTTTGTGAAGCTGGAGCATGGGGCTCTGGAAGCGGCACCCGGCACGGAACCACGCCTTCTCCGACGCCCGAGGCGTCTCCGGCGTTCGACATATCGAAGCCGACGTCCGCGGAGGCTGAGGAGGAGCAGGAGGAGACTCGTCGCACTGTGGGGTTTCGGCGGCGGATACGTCGAGGGAGAAGAAGTCGGCAGCGGGGATGCGACCGGCGGGATCCTCCGCCGACGTGATCTCGTTACGGAACACGGAGTAGGAAACCGCGGGATATTGGTCGGAGTCGGCGCCGAAGGCAAAGTCTGGTAAGGTTTCGTATACGAAGCCCTCGGTTTCCTCCATGGCTGGAGAGAGAGAGAGAGAGAGAGAGAGAGAGAGAGAGAGAGAGAGGTAGGGTTTTTGTGAGAATGCGGATCCTTGGTTACGGGCGGTATATGAATCCGCAGAAAGCCCAAAGAAGAAAGAATCGAATAGGATTAGTAGACGAAGTTTTAGCCGTTGGATGATTTTACGATTCGCACCGGGTATGTTATCTTATTTACACATCACACCCTACTCCTATTAGCCATTAAGCATAAACCACACTGCCCCGAGTTCCCAAAGCTAACCATGATCTTTGTGCAAGTCACCGGACCGGAATAACGAAGTATTCAGAATTCAGAGTGACTCTTTCTCATATTACCCCCCAAAAAATTAGGATATGATTTACAAAATATAAAGTCTTAGATAAATAATTTATCTCAAACTCAACTTGATTTAAACTTTAGCTGCTGGAATATTCTGAAATCAGGATTCTTTTTTTTTCCTTTTTTTATTTCTCTGGGATTATGTTTGGTTGAAGAATAAGATATATGGTAGTGCTATGCTCATTTTTAGTTCATGATTATAAAAGGGGAAATATTATTTTTGTATTTTATTGTAATACCAAGATAAATGGTTATCTTCCTTATTCCAACTCTACGTCAAAATAGAAATACAAGAATAAGAAGTTTAATATCCATGATATTAGTAATATCAGGTTAATCAAAGCATTAATTATATCAGATTTGATGGTATGTGGTTATAAATCATGAATAAAATATTCTTAATTTATGAACATGAGTTCTTATTCCTCAACTAAACTGTCCAAATATATAGTAAATTAGCATCAACTAGATAGGTTCTCCGCGATCACCTTATGTTAGAAGTATTCAAGGTGCGAATATTATATTAAATTATTAAATAACAAATTTATATATATATATATATATATATACTTTTAAATAACAAGTTCTGAGACCCACCATATGATTTATAGAAGAAAGAAAAAAAAACCTCCAAAACTCAATCGAAATAATACCATAAAGAGGTTCGGATTTCCAACGGAGCAAGTCTACCGAAGAGGCTTGATCATTAATGTCTTCGTTATATGTATAATTCTTTTCTTCTTCTTCTTTTAGAAAAAAAAAACGTCCAGCGTTGACTTTTTAGGCATCGAGATCTGATCCAAACCTAATTAAATAGATCCAGTTCATGCTCTCTCTCTCTCTCTCTATCTCTCCTTCTTTCCGTGTTGACTTTAAGAAAGTAATATAAGTCAAAACGGGGGACCAAATATTGTAAGAATGATAGGAAGTATCTCGTTATATTTACTGCCTGCCTCAAGCTTGAGCCGATTTGGAAGAAAAAAATATATATATCACATTAGCTAAGTCACAAGTTTGGGCCATGATAATTCTAGATCTGGCTAATTGGATACCATAATTTATGTTCACGTAGTCTTTACTCTTTAGCAGCTCATTTCGCCTCGAAAATATATTAATTTTTAGTATAGGTTTAAAAATTCAATACTAAATAGTAATATATATATATATATATATATATATATATATATATATATATATAATATGAGTAATATAAACTGTTAGATAAAAAATATTAATTTATATTTTTATAAATGAAACAAGTCATATTTCAAGCTTGGTGTAATTTATGCTTAATAGGGCTTGAAATAAGATTTGAATTGATTAGAGTTTGAAATTGCTTATTAATCGACTTATTTAGGTTTGATATTGAAATTAGTTTGAATTAAAATAATTTTAATATAAAATTGATCTAATATCTAGTCTCGAAATTAATTTTAATTTAAGTTTTATCAGAACTAATGCTAGATTAACTCGTCTTGATTACACCTCCTAATGACATGTAATTTAATAGTCACATCAGCATTAATTAGTGGTTTCGGTAGTGGTGGTGGATAGTGCTGTGCTGAGAGGAAGACATCATGATGTCTGATAATGGATGTTATCGATTATTCAGTCCCCTGCATCTTTTGTTTGAGTTCAGCTGAAACATGCAGGATTCTATCATTTTTTTTGTTATGTTTCTAATTTTGTATCAGGATTCCACTGAATTAACCACACTAAATCGTTTCAAAATCATCTGAGATATATATTTTTTTAAACTATTAGCTCTCATACTAATTGTCAGGAAGATAGAAATCCTATTCCAAGTCGTGAAGTAAAACAAGCATAAATTTTAAACAGAAAAACTTATTAGGTGAGAGCTCTGTAAAGTATATAAATTATCATTTTTTTGCACTCTTTATAATCATATTGTGATACTAAACACAGACTATTTTCTATAGTATAATTTATGAATTCAATATGGGTCAACTCGTGCAGTTCAAACCAAATATATTATTGGATATATATCGATGTATAAATTATAATCATGCCAAAAAGAAGATACAATACAATAAATTGTAGGATTTGAGCAGACATGATGGAACCATTGGATAGATAGTTGGATAAATTCAAACATGGTCGATTAACACTGAATCCCAATTCCTCTCCTGTCTCCTCCATGGTGATTTATAGTTTGATTAAAATATATAAATAAGGCGTTCCATAATAGATGCAGATAAGCTAATTTCTTTTGGCATGCTCATCTGGATGAATCTCTTTAAACATTAGCAGCTCCTCCATGTCACGCCTCCTGGGGGAATTCAACGGGAGTTGCTATTTCTTCCTTGCCCCCGAGTTTAGCTGTCCCTAGATCTCTCAGATTAATATAAAATAATTATCTTTGAGAGAAAGTCCTCAGGCTCAAAATTTATTTTTACGAGTAATTTAAGTTTAGATTTAATAACAAATTAATATATTTAATTTGTTTTTCTTGCCCAAGCTAATCATAAGCTATATAAAAGTATCTCTCCCTCTCTAATATTATAGTTCCAAATTAATCATTTTAGTCTTTTAGTTTTAGGATTATCTTTTTTTTTCTATTTTAGATTAGAATATTATTAAAATTCAGATAAAATTGAACCATAATAATTGCTGAGTTATTTAATGCGGACCCTAGCCTTGATAGGGGGGTTTTGGCCTCCCCTCTCTGCCTTATAGTAGAGGGTCTTTCTTCATGGTCGTTGATCTCCTCCTCTCTTTTTTCACTAAGGGAATTTGTACTCATCTCCTCATATTTACCCCAATTTTCTTTCTCCTCGACATTTTTCCTCTCATCCTCTTAACCTTCTTCCTTCTCTCCATACGTCTCGTATTCTCCTTCTTAGCCATTGAGCTCCACTCTCACGTCCTGAATACCTAGTCACACCACACCCTCTGCCCTCTTTTCCCCTTATTTTTGGAGGATGCCATCATTGGTGAAAACTCTCCTTAATTAGAAGCTTAAACTATAGTCTCGATGAAGAAGACACAGTACGCTGGCCCGCTTATATTTATGACCTCCGTAGAGCCTTTTGATGTGTTATTTTGAGTCCTTTTTAGTTTTATGTATCAAATTGTAACTATCTATTTGAAGCTTAATAAATTATCGACCATTAAGTTCAAAGCATTTGAAAAGCCACAGCTGTAGCGGATGGCCTAAGAAAACATTTATTTTTTTGTTGAAACAGCAGTTGCAGTTGGCTAGCAGACAAAAACACTCGTTGGGCCCACAGCGTGAAACCCCAGCCAAATGTTTCCACCTCTCACGTTGCCCGCTATCGCCGAACTCATCCCTACTACTCTGGAGTCTGGACGGCAGCGATGGCATCTCTCGAGGACCAAGATTAGGGCTCTTCTGCACTAGCTCTACCTCTTTCTCGTTGCGGATCTCCAATCTATATTGCTCGCAGCTCCCTTTATCGTCTCTAATCACAGGTACGCTCGTCGATCTCTCTCGTTCCTTAATCTCTCCGTAGGAAATTACTCGGAGATTGTTTTGTACTTCCATTGGATTAAAGTGGAGAAGAAGGGTTAATTGCTTCGGGGGGGAGGAAGAGGGGTAATTACTAATTAGAGTTAGGAGAAGATGATGGCAGTTTCGTAATTTGCTTGGGAAAGCGGATTACGGATTTAAGCCTTCAACGGAGATTGGATTAAAAAAAAAAAACAAAGGCTAATAAAAATCTCATCAGCTCCCGTTGCTGAGATTTCTATTACCAATATATATTTTTTTCTGTGTCATTTGAGATGCACTGGAGATAGTATTTTATGGGTAACTGACATATCACTAGATCTCGAGTATGTAATTATAATACATAGAAATATTATAATGTATTTATTAGTCTAATTTTAGACACATAAAATATTCTAGTTATCCACCGTTCTAAATTTCTTCGACCCTCACTCAAACTTAATTTTAAGAGATAAATATGAATAATAAATTAGATAATATACAATATAAGCCGAGCCCGAATAAAATAGCTAACGTTCAGGTTTAGCTTGGAATTAATTTTAAGCTCAGACTAAATATTCAGATTGGCTTGCTTATACTCTAGCCGAGTCTAAATGGAGCCTTAGCAGAGTCAAGTTGCGAGAGGTTCAGTCATTCAGACCATTCTTCTTCGAGATATTGAGATTGACTGAGTTTCTTATTGTGCTCACAATAAGAAAAGTTCTCTCTCTATATATACGGAAAACTAATATTATGCACTTACATGCTTACATATAAATTTAGACCCATATAATTTTACGGATTTTATATAATAAAAACATGTCAAATATATTAAATATATGTAATTTTTTAATATAAAATTTAATTAATATTATTTTAAATACATTGGAACGCTTTTCAAATTATCTATAATTTTAACTCTAATAAATATCTTCAGTTTCGATACATAGATTAGTTAATTAATATAGAATAAATAATTGTTCCAGTTTAAATATAACTAGAAGAAGTAAAAAACGAGGGTAAATAAATTTGGGGCCAACGAATAGATAAAATATAATTTTTTTATATTTATATATATGATAGAAAATAAGAGCTCACCAATTGGACTGTAATAAAGACCCCATCCAACCTGGCGAGATCCATGGCCTCAATTATTGGTTGAACAGGCTTTAAAAAATATCCGCAAATAATTAATTGCGGAGTTATTTAATAATTTTTAGTCGCCGGCTTAGCTGACCCCACACTTGGACGATTCGAAGAAGGAAACCGCTCGTCCTCTCCCACGACTTAGCTCATAGATTATAGCTAGAAGGGTCTCGTCGACGCCATTTGGCCATTTCCTTTTACTCGCACAGTCAGCACCCGATAAATTTCCCATGCTACCCTTTTCTTCCTCTCCGCATCGAAGCAACCCTCCTCCCCCCGCCATCAGTCAAAGTCGCCTACTCCTCGCCCATAACGTCTCAGTTTTCCCATTAATTTTTCCCAATTTTTAAAAAGTCCTGACAATCGACATATCACACCAATTTTTTTCTTCTTTCATCTAGAACCCTATATAATTTAAAATTATATATTGAATATCTTATTTGACTCCTCTAAATGAGAAGTCTAGTCTAGCTCCTCTGTTGTTTTTAGTAGTATCATAGATGACCACCCTCTGTGTTAATATTTGCAAATCAAACTATTCTACTAAAAAGAAGTTATTTTTTTTAAACTTTAGATAAGAATTATTTTATCTCTATACTTTTATTTTGTACAGTGTACTTCCTTGAACTTTTAATTAAATTAGGATTATTAATTTTTACCCAAAGTAAACTGTTTTTGTGTTTTTTTTATTAAACAAAAGTCACTTTATATTTTTAAAATTCTATTTTATATCACTAAATCATCTTAGACTTTCTTTTGGAATACATACGTATATCTTCAATAAAACTAGGGTTATTTAAGTTATGTTCTCATATTCATTAATGGCGTTTGTATCAGCAGTTTAATTAAAAAAAATGCTTAGTGATATTATGTTCAAGAGAGTAATAAAAGTAATTTCGCCTAAATGAAAATTTATAATTAATAACTGAGTGCACCTTATTTTAAAAAACCAAGCATCACGATCATCTATTAACTCTCAACTTTTTAAGTCTAAAATATCCATCTTTTTTTTTGTTGTTGAGAAAAGACTAATAATATCCATCCTCCATTCCTCCTTTTGACAAAAAAGAAAGGAGAAAAGGAACAACTAATGATATTTTGATAAAAGAAATAGTGATGTGCAACAAATACTAAATAATGAAGAAAGAGATAACTTGTAACTATATGAGATAAGGTTTCGTAATGACAGTAAAACGTAGGGAGTAATATGCAAAAAGCCAAAGAAAAATAAGAAGAATCTCTTGTTTTCAAAAAATCTGACCCACTTCCTCTCTCATCTCTCATCTCTCTTCTCTCTCTCAAACAGCAGCACCGGAGGAGAGGGAGGAGAAAGAATCTAAATGAGTCTTCGGCAGCGGCCGAACCGGGACCAACCCCACTCCCAGGGCCCACCCGCTGTCTCCGGCGAGGGGGTCTACAACATAATACCTATCAACGACCTCCTTGCCGACCACCCCTCCCTCCGCTTCCCGGAGGTCCGCGCCGCCACCGCCGCCATCGGAGACGTCGAGGGCCTCCGGCCACCTCCCTTCGTCCAATGGACCCCCAACCTCGACCTCCTCGACTGGCTTGGCTTCTTCTTCGGCTTCCAGCGCGACAACGTCCGCAACCAGCGCGAGCACCTTGTCCTCCTCCTCGCCAACGCCCAGATGCGCCTCCACTCTCCCGAACGCATCGACGTCATCGAGACCTCTGTCCTTGTCTCCCTTCGCAAGAAGCTTCTCCACAACTACACCTCATGGTGCTCCTATCTCGGCCGGAGGAGCCATATATTCGAATCCCACCACGACCCAAGACGCAACCTCCTCTACTCCGCTCTCTACCTCCTCATCTGGGGAGAGGCGGCGAACCTCCGGTTCGTCCCGGAGTGCCTTTGTTACATCTTCCACAACATGGCGCTGGAGCTCCACCACATCCTCGAGGGCTATATCGACGAGTCTACCGGCCGCCCCGCGCTCCCCGCCGTCTCAGGGGAGAACGCCTTCTTGAAGGGGGTCGTGATGCCTGTCTACAAGACCATCAAGGCAGAGGTCGAATCCAGCCGGAACGGGACCAAGCCGCACTCGGCGTGGCGGAACTACGACGACATCAACGAGTACTTCTGGAGCCGGCACGTGTTCGAGCGACTCCGGTGGCCTATGGATCTGTCGAGGAACTTCTTCGCCACGCCGCCTGACCGGAACCGCGTTGGCAAGACCGGGTTCGTCGAACAGCGCTCCTTTTGGAACATCTACCGCAGCTTCGATCGCCTCTGGGTCATGCTCCTCCTCTACTTCCAGGCTGCCGCCATCGTCGCGTGGCGGGGCCAAACCTACCCGTGGCAGAACCTCCGCGACCGCGACACCCAGGTTCGAGTCCTCACCGTCTTCATCACCTGGGCCAGTCTCCGGTTGCTCCAGTCCGTCCTCGACGCCGGCACCCAGTATAGTTTGGTCTCGAGGGAGAGGCTACGGCTTGGGTTGAGGATGGTGCTCAAGATCATCGCTGCCGTGAGCTGGACGATCGTTTTCAGCGTCCTCTATGCTCGCATTTGGGATCAGAAGAACCGGGACAAGCGGTGGTCGCCGGCCGCGAACCAGAAAATCTTCAACTTCCTCGAGGCCACAGCGGTCTTTGTGCTGCCGGAGTTGCTGGCCGTGGCGCTATTCATTATCCCCTGGGTCCGGAACTTTCTCGAGAAGACGAATTGGAAGATCCTCTATGTTCTCACTTGGTGGTTCCAGACCCGCAGCTTCGTCGGACGAGGGTTGAGAGAAGGGGTGGTGGACAATGCGAAGTACGCCTTCTTTTGGGTCTCGCTCCTCGCCGTCAAATTCACCTTCAGCTACTTCCTCCAGATCAAGCCCATGGTCGCCCCGTCGAAAGCCATATACAAGATCACCGATGTTCAGTACGAATGGCACGAGTTCTTCACGAATACCAACAGGTTTGCGGTGGCAATCTTGTGGACCCCCGTCGTCTTGATCTATCTAATGGATATCCAGATCTGGTACGCCATCTTCTCCTCCTTCACTGGCGCTTTGGTTGGGCTCTTCTCGCACTTGGGTGAGATCCGAAACGTTGAGCAGCTCAGGCTGAGGTTCCAGTTCTTCGCAAGTGCCATTCAGTTCAATCTGATGCCGGAGGAGCAGCTGTTCAGGCAGCACGGCACCCTGCGCACCAAGCTGAGCGATGCAATCCAGCGGTTGAAGCTGCGGTACGGGCTGGGACGGCCGTATAAGAAGATCGAAGTGAATCAGGTGGAGGCCAGGAGGTTCGCATTGATATGGAATGAGATCATCAGCACATTCAGAGAGGAGGACATTATCAGTGATCGCGAGCTGGAGCTATTGGAGCTGCCACATGAGTTCTGGGATATTCGTGTGATCAGGTGGCCGTGTTTGTTGCTCAGTAATGAGTTGTTGCTTGCTCTTAGCCAGGCGAAGGAGCTGGTGGCATCTGACAGGAAGCACTGGAGCAAGATATGCAAGCACGAGTACAGGCGGTGTGCAGTCATTGAGGCCTATGACAGTGTCAAGCAGTTATTGTTGTTTATCATCAAGGAGAGGACTGAGGAGCACTCCATTGTTACCCAATTGTTTGGCGCATTTGATGAATCCATGCAGGTGGAGAAGTTTACAGTGGAATATAAGATGTCTGTGTTGCCCAACATCCATGCCAAGCTGATAACACTTCTGGACTTACTGATCAAGCCAGAGAAGGATTTGAACAAGGTAGTTAATACTCTGCAGACTCTTTATGACATTGTGATTCGTGATTTTCCTACAACTAAGAAGAGCATGGGGCAACTGAAGCAAGAAGGGTTGGCGCTGTTGAGACCTAGTACCACTAGTCTGCTCTTTGAGAAAGCTATAGAATTTCCCAGCGAAGAAAATACTATCTTCTATAGGCAGGTAAGGCGACTGCATACTATTCTCACCTCCAGGGATTCGATGAATAATGTCCCGAAGAATCTCGAAGCTCAGCGGCGTATTGCTTTCTTCAGCAACTCCTTGTTCATGAACATGCCCCGAGCTCCCCAAGTTGAAAAGATGATGGCTTTCAGTGTTTTGACTCCATACTACAATGAGGAAATTTTGTACAGCAAGGAACAGCTTCGTAGTGAGAATGAAGATGGCATCTCCATCCTATTTTATTTGCAGAAGATCTATGTGGACGACTGGGAATACTTCATACAGCGCATGCGGAGGGAAGGAATGGTTAATGAGGAAGAGATATGGGATAAAAAGTTGAGGGATCTCCGGCTTTGGGCCTCATACAGGGGCCAGACATTGTCACGGACAGTAAGGGGCATGATGTACTATTACAAGGCCCTCAAGATGCTTGCATTTCTTGATTCTGCTTCTGAGAATGACATAAAGGAAGGGGCAAGGGAACTTCGTTCATTTGGATCTTCACGGCGGGACATGGATGCGTACAATTTGGATGGAGTTGGCAAGTCACCATCATCGAGGAACTTGAGCAGAAGAAGCAGTAACATTAGCTTATTGTTTAAAGGCCACGAGTATGGAACTGTCATGATGAAGTACACCTATGTTGTTGCCTGCCAGATATATGGTTCCCAGAAGGCTAAGAAGGACTCCCGTGCTGAAGAGATATTGTATCTAATGAAGAATAATGAAGCAGTACGTGTGGCCTATGTTGATGAAGTCAATACTGGGAGAGATGAAGTGGAGTATTACTCTGTTCTTGTTAAGTATGACCAGAGGCTTGAGAAGGAGGTGGAGATTTATCGGATTAGGTTGCCTGGACCGTTGAAGCTTGGGGAGGGCAAGCCAGAGAACCAGAATCATGCCCTCATCTTCACGAGGGGTGATGCAGTACAGACTATTGATATGAACCAAGATAACTACTTTGAAGAGGCCCTCAAGATGCGGAATCTGTTGGAAGAATATAATCACTACTATGGAGCTCGAAAACCAACACTCTTAGGAGTCAGGGAACATGTTTTCACTGGTTCTGTTTCTTCGCTTGCTTGGTTCATGTCTGCTCAGGAGACAAGCTTTGTTACCCTTGGTCAGCGGGTTCTAGCCAACCCACTAAAGGTGCGAATGCATTATGGGCATCCTGATGTCTTTGATCGCCTCTGGTTCTTGAGTCGAGGTGGTATTAGTAAGGCTTCCAGAGTAATCAACATCAGTGAGGACATATTTGCAGGATTTAATTGTACACTTCGTGGTGGTAATGTTACACATCATGAATATATCCAGGTGGGTAAGGGACGCGATGTAGGGCTAAATCAAGTATCCATGTTTGAAGCAAAGGTTTCTAGTGGCAACGGAGAACAGACTTTAAGTAGAGATGTTTATAGATTGGGTCATAGATTGGATTTCTTCCGGATGCTCTCCTTCTTCTACACGACTGTGGGTTTCTACTTCAACACTATGATGGTGGTCCTGACAGTATATTCATTTGTATGGGGACGCTTTTATCTTGCTCTCAGTGGACTTGAAGATGCATTCAGGCAGAATGCTGACTCTACTAGTAATGCGGCACTAGGAACTGTTCTTAATCAGCAGTTCATTATCCAGCTTGGCATTTTCACAGCTTTGCCTATGGTTGTAGAAAACTCACTTGAGCATGGATTCCTTCCTGCGGTGTGGGATTTCATAACAATGCAGTTCCAGCTTGCATCTGTATTCTACACCTTCTCCATGGGAACTAAAACCCATTATTATGGGCGGACAATTCTTCATGGAGGTGCAAAATATAGGGCTACTGGACGTGGCTTTGTTGTGCAGCACAAGAGCTTTGCAGAGAACTATAGGCTCTATGCCCGTAGCCATTTTTTAAAAGCAATAGAGCTTGGGGTGATCCTTACTGTTTATGCATCTTATAGTGCTATTGCCAAGAGCACGATTGTTTACATAATCATGACAATCTCGAGCTGGTTTCTGGTAGTTTCATGGATAATCGCTCCCTTTGCATTTAATCCATCAGGCTTTGATTGGTTGAAAACTGTTTATGACTTCGATGATTTTATGAACTGGATATGGTACCGGGGTGGGATATTCACAAAATCTGAGCAGAGTTGGGAAGTGTGGTGGTACGAGGAACAGGATCATCTTCGAACAACTGGTCTTTGGGGAAAGCTCTTGGAAATATTATTAGATATCCGTTACTTCTTTTTTCAGTATGCAATTATATACCAGCTAAAGATTGCCAGTAACAGCACCAGTATTGCCGTCTATCTTCTTTCTTGGATATGCGTTGTTGCACTATTTGGAGTTTTCGTGATAATGGCTTATGCGCGGGATAAATATGCTGCAAAGGATCATATTTACTACCGCAGTGTCCAAGCCTTCGTCATCATTCTTGTGATACTAGTTATCATACTATTGCTCAAGTTCACTGCATTTGAAATTGTTGACATTTTTACAAGTCTTTTGGCTTTTATCCCTACTGGTTGGGGACTAATTTCCATTGCTCAAGTGATCAAACCATTTATTGAGTCTACTGTGGTCTGGGATACTGTGGTTGCTATTGCACGCTTGTATGACATATTGTTGGGGGTGGTTGTTATGGCACCAGTGGCATTGTTATCCTGGTTGCCCGGATTCCAGGAAATGCAGACAAGGATTCTCTTCAATGAAGCATTTAGCAGGGGTCTCCAGATATCCCGCATTCTTACTGGGAAAAGAACTAAAACTTGAGGTACTTGTTCTAATTTATATATATTCTTAGTATGTTTGCCCTTGTTCTATATCCTATTAATTCTGGTTTTGTGAAGTACATATAAATATACTTTTGAATATATTTCTGTTGTTGTCATTGCCTGGAATTCCATGCAAACTTCCTGTTCATGAACTGCCCTTATCTCCTTTTTTTAATTTCTTCTAGCAGTTACTGCTTGTGATATTGAGTGCAACCATCGTACGCCTATTATAGCTGTCGCAAGTTTGTCCAGTACTGGAGCCATTTTAGCTTATAGCCTGTGGAGGCCCTGAAATTATATATACCTTTTCAGTTAATGCTACTAATTGCTACAAGTTTGATAATGCAAAATGATACTTCCTGGCAATCATTGACAGAACAAACTCTAAAACATACAAGGGAGTCTGTTTATCTCTGATATTCGATCTTTTGCATAAATTTAGCTCTTGACTAGATAATGCTGATTTTAGATCCTTGAAGTTGAGTTGTCATCATCTTGCTTATGCATCTTGTATCAACTAATGGGTGAGTGCACAATTACTGAAAAGATCAAGTCATCTACAGGTTTTGGCTTTGGTTTCCTCCAATTACTGAATCCAAGGCTTCTTTTGTTCCATTTGTCTGGAAATCCTTATGCCTGTTAACAGTTTAGAACATGAATCTACATCAATATGTCATGACTGGAAGTTCTTTTGTTCAAAGATCAACACATCTGACATCCAATGTAAAAAGCATACAGTCATCCTAGATGTATTAAATCCTGGGGTTTTGCATGGCATTTTAGTTACATATATACTCAAGTGATGACGTTGAAAGCATATCACCTTGGAAATGTTAATGGGAACTTGTACATACTGAGAATGCTATTATGGTGAGTGCATCATATAAAACATGACAAGATATTGACTATTGAATTTCTAACTGTTAATGTGCAAAAGATCTACTTATAAAATGTCAGTAACAAGGTGTCACGGATGCTTTTGTATGAAGGTCCTGAAAGCATCATGCTGGAGCATTATAGAAAGAAGGATTCCTAAGGGTTGTTGTACTAGCTACGAACAATTATTGTTTTTAACAAGATTTAGAAAATGTCTTGATGTATGAGAGCTTTAAGATTAGAATATTATTCCTGAGTTTTGGAAAATGTTTCAATTATGCTTTCATGGTGTACACCTTGTGCTCCTTTATGTTCGTCAAATTGACTAAATATTGTTTCACTTCTCTACTCTCATCTTCCCATTTGGTTACTTGCACAAGCTGGATCACTTTGGTCAATAAGTCTGCATATATTGTCTTCCACAGCAGGCATCAAGGTTGTTCAAGATGGAAGTTTCTAAATAGAACTGGAACACCATATAGGTGGGTGCATGCATATATTATGGTCCGAATCAGCATGACAAATATAGTCTTAAATTTATATGGAGAACAATCTAAGTTGCTGAAAACATCTAGAAGCTATTTTTTATAAATGCTTGTGATGTTTTCCTTTCTTCGGTTCCATTCCTGCTCAGGCTTCTTATATGCATAAGCTGTTTGAACTTCAACTAACACTAGGAATCTTTTTCAGGTCCAGAGTTCTTCTCCAGTGTGTTCATGGAGCCCATTTATCTGTACAGTTGGCCTTCTCTGTCATCCCAGTTGGGTATATCTCCTGTTTCCTCACCTGTAAATTTGATGCTGTATCTTATTGAATTTGATTACACGTATGGAATTTTGTGGTAGAGATGTAGTTTGTGGAATATCAATTTTGAATAGGAGTGGTATTTCTGCTCGCTTATCTAGAAAATTCAACATGATGTAATTTGATAGGCACAGAGTGCCTGCTTCTGTTTGTAATGTTCTCATCGTTGGAGAAGTCATTGGGTTTGCATGAGGCTATACCACTTTATTAATCAAAATGCACATAGATTTATACTTTTTGTACGCTAAGTTTATCAAGTGAAAGTAATCTAACATCCATCTCTTGAAAGAAATTTCCAGACAGTCCATAGCAAGCTGATATCTGGTTGAGAGGTGATTAAAAAAAAGGGCACAAAAGAACTTAATTTATGGTAGTAAGTCACATTTAATTTCACTATTATTGCATATCCGTAATTAGGAAAATATCCAGTAATCTTGTGAGAAATTATATGGCATCTTATCCAATCCGACATGCCATATTTAATGGACGATAACAATGTCACTCTAAAAAAAAAATTAGATTTTGACTTTCTCAACTATCACCACTCTGATTTACTTTCAACCTCTCAAGAAAAAAAAAACATACATTAACCCTGCATTATCTAATTGTATAACTAATCTCCCTCTATTAGAAGTAATATAAAAGATTTACTAACTACTAGAGTTTAATGCTTGGAAAAATTATAGAAGATAATATTTGAAGAAATTGTCATATATATCATTAAAAGAGAAGATGGAATTATATAGAAGAGAGACGGAGAGGCTGATAATATATTTAAATAGTTTAGTGAGGGAATCTGTCTACTTTTTTCTCGAGGCCCTGCGAGTTGGTGCGTACCAAGGTGGAGCAGCGGCCATCTTCCGTACCGCGGAGGGAGAGTTTCTTCAGGCAGGGTGGGAGCCGTGCCCGGGCGCCTCGGCGCTTCAATCCGAACTCTAGGCTATCCGGCTGGCGTTGAGGATGGCGGGGGGAGGATCCAGACTACAGGTAGAGACTGACTGCACCGAGGCCATCAGCTGCGTGCAGCAACCAGAGCGCAGTCCATGGCGCGTCCGAAACCTCGCGAGTGAATGCGCGCGTTTAGCTAGTGAGTGTGGTGAGATCAGGTTAACCCATGTTGGGAGAGAGGCCAATGCGGTCGCAGACTGGGCAGCAGCGAAGGCCAGTTTGGCCTCGGCGTACTGCCACGTGGAGCGTCTAAATAACGCTCCACCGGAATTATGTAACCTGTTAGCTGTCGACGCGGACACGTGGCGACAGCAAAATAATCGAAGCTGACCTCAGCTCTTTTGCAGTCAAAAAAAAAAAAATACTTTTTTCTCGAGGGGTGAGGGTGACGTAGAGCAATAGTTGAAGGGGTCGAGATGTAATTATTCTAAAAAATTATGCATGTAAAATATTAAATTCTAAGAGAAATTATATTTTAATCTTGTGGTTGTTTAAATTCACCTCACCTCCTATAATTTTATTTGTATCACTTACCCTCTTATAATTATATTTAAACTAAAATTATTATTTTTCATTTATTTAATTAATCTATAAAAATAAAATTATAGATAATTAAATAAATTTTGTAATATATTTAAAATATATCAATTAAATTTTATATGATAAAAATATAATAAAAATAGACATACATTCAGTTCAATACATTTGTCATACTTTTACCATATAGATTGATATTTTTTTAATATGTTATAAATAAAATTATACGCGTGAACTAAATTTATGCCTTTAACATATAAGGTAAAATAAAGTTTCACCTAAATTTTATAAACAGAAAGGAAGCAAATAAAGACGACCGTCTAGCGCTTGCAAACGCGTAACGCGTTCCGCGAGTCACCGTACGCGAGAGACTTTCCCGATTAGTCTGCACCAATCTCAAACTCCTTGGTTCTCTCCACTTGTTAGCCACTTAGCTGCTAATTTCTCCTTTCTAGGGTTAGGGTTTCTGCATTCATGGCGACGGCTCAGCAGCAGCAGCAGAGTGGTGGAGGGGGCGCTGTGCCTAAGAGGAAGCCAGTGTTCACGAAGGTGGATCAGCTCAAGCCGGGGACGTCGGGGCACACCCTCACGGCGAAGGTCCTCAGCTCCACCACCGTCCTCAACAAAGGCCGCGCCGCTGCCGCCGCCTCCGGCAACCTTCGCCCGACCAAGATCGCCGAGTGCCTCATTGGCGACGAGACTGGCACTATCGTCTTCACCGCCCGCAACGAGCAGGGTTCGATTTTGTCATCTTTTTCTCTTGATCTCTCTTTGGTTTTTTTTTTAAGAAATCGAAATGCTGATTGGATTTTATTCTGGATTATATGTTTTTGATGTCGGTATTTTGAGATTTGATTGATTGAAATGTATGCAATTGGAATTTTGCAGTTTATGTTATATTCTTTCTTTATCATATATAGTCGTGGACCTAATTCTCAATTTGGGTTTTCATGAAGGGAAAGTAAGAAGAAATTTATTTGTTCCTTTATCTTTTTCAGTTGCCTTGATATGGTATTTGTATCTAGATCCTAAAGATATCATTTTGGTACATTTTTTATATTGGATATCATTTCTCAAAAAAGTTTTCCATAAAGTTGAACCTTATTTTCTTTCTGTTGAACCGTAGCTACTTAGGATAGCTAGATGCTCTTTGTTTTCTCACATAATGGTATTCATACACTGAGTTTGGTCCTGACTTATTGTTATTGAATCAACTTTAGAGCTGCAATAAGGTTTTTGCTAGTCAAGTGAATAAGAAATAATGAGAAATCAGCTAGGGTTCCATGGTGAACTATCGTTAAATCTATAATGTTTTCCCTTTTGCTTTCTTTTGTCGAATGATCGAACAAAATGAAGCCAACCATATATTCCAGAATAATCGGAGAACTTGGGTGCTAAGAGACTTATTTCAACCAGCACTGTCCTACTTCCAAACTGGACCAACATACCTTGGGTTTTCCGGATAATCCTCGACAGTAGGGGTAATGTATATGTGATGTCCAGCAGTCTATAAAACACTTACATCTGCATTGAGTGTCATAATCATTTTTAAGTTAAGATGATTCAGGACCACCCAATGTTCTTCTTATGAATCTGGATTCGATCAACATGGAGGTTAAATGCTGATTGCAGCATGTGGTGGTGCATAAGTTGAGTGTCATATCAGGCTTCACAAATTAGACGCTCCCGGTGTATACAATAGATATGCAGATAAGTCGGAACAGGGTCCTCCCGATCCTTATTGGACTATTGGTTAGCACTTATGAAGCACGGACACGACACGAGTCGGGGACACGTGTCCTACACAGGTCTGAAGTATCCTTAATTAAAAAAAATATTAAAAAATATTGGACACAGGGGTGACACAGCGAGACACGGGTGGGACACCGACATGACTAATATCTGTGTTAAATGGTCAGGTTTGAGCCCGGATTCAAACCCAAAGCTAATTTCCCCAAATCCTCACCCGTTGGAGGAAATCTCTTTGTAATCTAGAACTAGATTACAAAGAATCCCATTTGAATTTGTTATGCCTATGTTCATGTGCAAACAGAATTTGCCCTCAGTTAATTTTAGGCCTTATATTTTATGTTGATCGCCCAACCTGACTCTTCATTTACTCTCTTTTGATATGTTGTTTGTTAACTTGTTATCTTTCTACAGTTGATATGATGGAATCAGGCGCCACCGTCATTCTCCGTAATGCAAAGATTGATATGTTCAAAGGCTCGATGAGACTAGCTGTTGACAAGTGGGGCCGTGTTGAAGTTACTGAACCTTCTAGTTTCACAGTAAAGGAGGACAACAATTTGTCGCTTGTTGAGTATGAACTTGTCAATGTCGTTGAGGAATGAAGACTGTTGCTTGGCTGATGATTGACCTTTGAAGGAGCCCTTGAAGTCCTGCAGACTTAGCGGTTAGTTCTCATCTTGTCAACCTGGTAATTTATCTGAAACAAAAGTTCTCCAGAAACAGTATGAAGTTGGAAATTTCTTGTTGAAGCAAGTGATGGTGTCGTGTTTCATTAAGAATTTTACTCATGACTAGGTTATATGCTGCATCATTGTGGTTTTTACAGTGGCTGTAAGTCGTTGAAGACATGTTATTTTATCTGATGCACAATTAAGTGAACTTAGATGCAAAAGTTTTACTGGTGACAGAATCTGTGATATACTGATATCTATTCGCTTTATTCTACTAAAGGTACAACCAATTAATTTGATTTGTTTTACTTCATGTAATCTTCTGTCACAATGGACATGACATCTCTCTCTATTGCGCGTGCTCTCGTGCACACAAAATGCAGATACACCCAGAGATGTATATTGTATTATGTACTCACATTTTTTTTCCTTTGAGATGTGTATTCTCTGGACGGTCTCAACAGACCTTGCCATGCTGCATCAACAAGGTGTACACATGAAACAGAGAAGTATCGCTAGTTTCTCTGTCACCCACCATGTTTATCTTTTCTTTTCCTATTCCTTTTAGTGTTATCAGCTCTCTCAATCTTTCGGATGTCCAGTATTCGTATTGTTATGTAGGATTACTATATACTGTTGATATAGTATGAGTTGCTGCTAAAGGGTAATGTGCAACTGTTGTTCTCCTCTTACATTTTCGTTTCCAGCGTCTCATTATTTATCATGGAAAACAGGCCTGAGCATATTCAGTCCAAATTGCTGCAAATTATAAGCAATTTCAGGTTGGTTTTGCTAAATAAATAATATACGATACATGTAACAGGGAGTACTCTCGTGGTAGAGTAGTTTTTTCCCCCCTTTAATTTTAGAAAAAGAATGTAGACGCAAGTGAAAAATTAATAAACTCCCATAATATAGTTCATAAACCACACACTCAAATGCAATATGACAAGCATAAATCTGGCAACAGTCGTACATGTTTGTCGTAATTAGCTATGACGTAGTTGGTAGCAACTAAAAACTAAAGATAAATATTTCACGGGGCAAACTCCTCTGGGCTCTCCTGGTTATCTTGGTAATTCTTTTGGAACTCATCCACTGCATCTTCATACTCATTACCAGTCTCATAGCTATATCCATCACCAGGAATGTTTCTTGATTCATATCGATTACCATATCGTTCGCCATTAACATCGTAATAGTACCTGCCATTCTCTACATCACTCATACCATAGTGCCTATTAGGCCACACCTCCTTGGTCTCGTACCTTTTCTGGTTGAACTCCTCATTTGAAAACTTTGAAGGAACGTAGCCTTCGCCATCAAGCTCAGTGTAGTAGTTGGTCATGGCGGTCGGCAAGGATTCGTCGGCGAGATGGGCATAAAGGCCATAACCATGATGACTTTGGGGAGGCAGAGCTGTTCCAGCGTCGTCATTTCCGACGACGGGGGCCGGCGCGACAGCTTGCTTCAAGTCCTCGGTGCGTGTTATCTTGTTAAAGAAGAAATAGTTCTTCCTTGCATGGGTTTGTTGGGAGGATAAGGAAAGAAAGAGGAGGAAGAATAGCAGCGAGATTTGCTTTACTATGGAAGCCATTAGGATGGGAGATACTATAGATGTTAGTGGCTTCCACTGCTAGTATATATAAAGAGATGGGCGTGTGATGATAGCGAGGATTGTGGATAGTGGGGGGGATTGCATCATGGCATTTTGTGCACGCTGCATGTGATATATTCCTGAGCCCTCCAACAGAAGTCATCAACTGGAGGAGTAAATTTAGAGAACAAAAGTGTAGCAATTGACTCTACTCATGCTCCAAAGAAAGGAACAAACGTGAGTGAGAGAGCCTTTGCCTCTCTCTCTCTCTCTCTCTCTCTCTCTCTCTCTCTCTCTCTCTCTCTCTCTCTCTCTCTCTCTCTCTCTCTCTCTCTCTCTCTCTCTCTCACACACACACACACACACACACACACAATTAGAAAGACACAAACACCGTTAATTTTGGATGAAAAATATAACGATAATAGAGGTGGTAAGTCTCGAGCAAACAAACCAAGCTTGAGCTGGCCTAGTTTTAGGTTCAATTGATGAACACAGAGCCTGCACTTGACAAAATGATTCAGATGGTATTATCTTGTCTTTGACCCACATCATACTCTAATCTTTCTAAGCAGCGTGACAAAATTTAATCTTTCGGAAAAAAAAAAAATCTTACTTTAGTACCAATTTGATCCATGTAGATTAGTCCAAGCACTCATCAGATACATACCAAAATTAGAAAAAGAATATAGGAAGATGGTAGAATTCGAATAAAGACAAAGTGGAGCAATTAAATACACCTTATAAAATGCTATTAATTATACAAAGTTATAAAAGACATGCTAATTTAAGCACTCGAGTCGTGACATTTTTCTTCTTCTAAATCCCTCTGCGGATATAAAAAGAGCTGGAAAAAAAAAAAGGTGTCCTCTTTTCATAACTATCTCAAAATAGATTGTTAGCGAGAGGAGAAGAATGAGAACCGTACAGAGGGAGGAGGAAATAGAAGCAAACGACGTAGAAAGATCGAAGAGAACAATGGGGGATTGCAAGCCTTTGGGTTTCTTGATAGGTTTACCTTTCGCCTTGCTCTCGTTGGTCCTCTCCATTGTTGGCGCCATCATTTGGATCATTGGGTTAGTAAATCCTTCTTCTTATCTCAATTATTTCATCTACCATCTCTCTCAACCTCTTCATCTAATACTTTTACTATTTTACATTGCAGAACTCTGTTGACGATCGTGTGCCCTTGCTGTGTATGCTTCGCTTGGTTGGCAAATACTCCGATGGATCTCATCCAGCTTCCAGTGAGCGTGATACAATGCTTTGTTGATCTAATCCCATGCTAGTTGTATAATATTATTCAGAATTAGTTGTTTATTTGACAAATTATCTACTGTATCTTTTGTTGTAATTCTTTTTTTTTTTTCGAAGTTTCATGCATATGTGTATTAATATACGTGGATATTATTGGTCTAAACCAAGTGGAGCTTTTGGAGATCAATAATTTTTGTAAGAAAAATTAATAGTGTTTTAATTAAACTATTAAAGCTGCTGGATTTGAACCACGATTGTCTACGAAATTTTCGTATTAAGAAAAAAAAAAATCAAATGATGCATATCTGATCATTATTCTAAATTATGAGCTCGTAGATTAACATATTAATTTTAGCGTTCACGAAGAGAATCAAACCGAGATTTATAGAAGAGCTACAGATGTGAACATTGTTTTGTTTTTTTAATTATTAAAAAAAAAGTACTCTAAAAACGAGAAATTGACTATTAAATATCCTCCAACGAGGAGCAGGTTTTGTACAAAATATAAAATTAAATGATCACGTGCTGTGCATATGCCGTCTTACTAGTTTATAATCATAACAAACTAGTCCAGCTTCTTCTCGAGCTTTCTAGAGAGTTATCCCACTCTCTTTCTTCCAGATGCTTCCACCTTCCGCTTCTACCTCCTCCTCCTCGCTTCCTCTCGCTTCTCTCCATCATAAGACAACTTCCAACCCAACTCCATTGATTAATTGAGAGAAGCAATAGGAGAAGAGCGATAGGAATCCGAGAGAGATGGGAGTGGATTACTACAAGATCCTTCAGGTCGACAAGAACGCGAGCGACGACGATCTCAAGAAATCTTATCGGAAGCTCGCCATGAAATGGCATCCTGACAAGAATCCGAACAACAAGAAGGAAGCCGAAGCCAAATTTAAACAGATCTCTGAGGCCTACGAGGTAAATATTTAATCATACCCCATCACGAATCTCCTACGAATTATGGATATTCCCTTAAAGATCGTTTCATATTTCCTCTAAAGATTCGTTTCTCGCCACACCTATCTCGAATTCCCTCTAAAGATATATTTTTCGTTTCGAATTTCTTCCCTTTTTAGCCAATTGCTCGCCATTCTATAGGTACTAAGTGATCCCCAGAAGCGCGCCGTCTACGACCAATACGGGGAAGAGGGGCTCAAGGGGCAGGTCCCGCCGCCAGGGGCGGGCAGCTCCTTCTTCCAGGGAGGTGGCGGAGATGGGCCCACAGTGTTCCGCTTCAACCCAAGGAACGCAGACGACATATTCGCGGAGTTCTTCGGGTCATCGAGTCCGTTTGCTAGCATGGGCGGCGGCGGCGGCGGCGGTGGCGGCGGCGGCATGGGTGGATCGAGGTTCTCCAGTGGGTCATTCGGGGACGACTTCTTCAGGTCAGCATTCACCGCCGCCGCCGGCGCTGGCGGTGCCGATGTCCACATGAACTCGCACCGGCAGCACAAGGCGGCGGCGATCGAGAGGTCGTTGCCGTGCAGCTTGGAGGAATTGTATAAGGGAGCAACAAAAAAGATGAAGATTTCTAGAGAGATTGCAGATGTGAGCGGGTGCGTTCAGTTCCTCTCTTTATAAGTTTGGTTTTATTTGTTCCCTTTGTGCCAAAAAATATAATCTTTTGCATTTACTTTTATCTCATGGGCCTTCTTTTTATCTTATAGATAGAATCTAAATTATATTTATTCCCAGGCGACCGAAGTTTCATCGCACTAGCTTATAGCATTAGAACTAGAAGAACATAAACCCATGAACGTCGAGATCCTTTTAAAAAGATAGTAGTGAATTTCCAATTTTACTACAAGTATTACACCTTTGCTTTGTGTAGTGACATGATGCCATAAAATGTATGTGTTCTCAGAGAAAAGGTATCAAAAATAAGATGGATGAGAATATAGTTGAAATCTTAGTTTAATTAGAGTAGATTGTTTTTTTCCTACTTAAACTAAAATTTTTTAATCGGAATAATTTAGTTTAAAATTTGAACCGAATCCCAACTACCCAAGGTCCATACATATTGTATAAATCTGTGAACCAATGTTGATAGATTACTTCCTATCCTATCTCTCCAAACAATCTCCTTGATCTTAAAGGATATGTAATGGGATTGTCGTTGAGGTTTGAACTAAATTAAATGGTTCTACAAGTAATGCATATAAAATAATAATTTGATTGCTTCATAGGTCTAGAGTTAAGAGTCTCATTTAAGCAATTTCTTGGTTTGTAGCTCGCCCTAAAATGCAAGACTAGAATTTGTACCTATAGATGAATTCTACCTTTCAGTATTTACATTTTAAGCCTCATGTTTTGAGGGAAAGGTATCAAAAATAAGATATTCTATGAAAATCAAAGTTGATATTTTGAAAATGCCCTCTCATATTTTCTAAGAGGAGGCCACTCTTATGGAGAGATAAGAGAAGGGTATTTTTAAAAATCTAATGAAATATTTTTTCTGTCTATAGGTCATAGTCTATTTTCCGCGTATTGTAAGGATAAAGCCCATAATGGAGAGATTGAAATCCAAATATTGAAAATGTAGACTATGAGTGAAAAATGTAAGGTGTGAAATATAGTTGTCCCGTGAAAAAAGAAAAAAGAAATTGAATTAGTGAATAACTGTATAGCTTATCAGACTACTTTTACTGAACCACACCCCTCCCTTTGTTGTGTTAATAATGTGTATTCAGGAAAACAATGCCAGTGGAGGAGATCCTGACGATCAATATAAAACCCGGTTGGAAGAAGGGCACCAAGATCACCTTCCCGGAGAAAGGAAACGAACAACCAAATGTTGCTCCCGCTGATCTTGTCTTCATCATCGACGAGAAGCCCCATCCAGTGTTCACAAGGGAAGGGAACGACCTCGTCACGACGCAGAAGATATCGCTTGTGGAAGCATTAACTGGTTACACCGCTCAACTAACTAGCTTGGATGGTCGTAGCATTACTATTCCGATAAGCAACGTTATCCATCCTGGATATGAGGAAGTCGTTGCACGGGAAGGCATGCCGATACCCAAGGATCCGACCAAGAAGGGGAACCTTAGAATCAAATTTGATATCAAGTTTCCTAAGTATCTCAATGGAGAGCAGAAGGCTGGAATCAAAAGATTGCTGGCATAATGACAAGTGTGTGTTTGCCTATTGGACCCTGGTAAGGTACAAGGTCGATATGTATTATTCGAGAAAGCGGAAGAGATGAGCGATGTTCAAGCTTTGATTGAGATTTGAGATGGTTGATGTGAATCTATGTGTCTAATCTGTAGGCAAAATATAGAGGAATATTATATGCAGGTTTCGGTCGGTTGGTCGTTCTAGTATCTTTTCTTGTTACCCCATTTCGTGGAATATTATATACAGGTTTCATCTTGCGAGCTACCAATTTGCCCGTGAAAAGCTAAAGAATTCCAAGGTTGCCCATATGTTGGAATACTGATATATAGCGTTCTTCCATTCTTTACTTCAGCTTTCGATCTTTGAAAATTAAACAATCCTAATATATCCGGGATTAGCACTAACGATACCAGATAAGATACGAGATCCAGAACAAAGATGGAAGTTTACTACCAGTACTCGGTTTTGTACACTTGCAACTTAACTAATAGAAAGAGCTCTTATCGAAGGCAAAATTAATTATAGATTACTTGTTTTCATTCAAAATACCGGATGCAAATTGACTTGGAATAACAAGAGGACAACAAATTTACAAATACCCAGGCATCTCTCTGATAAATTTACCAAACGTAACATTTCCCCGTTGGATTCTAACAAAAGTGCTTTGGCACAACCCCCATCTTCCTATCCTCTTGTTCTCTTTCTATCCAGTATACAATCAGTCAAGAGAGGCAATAAGATACCCTCCGCAATAATTCTCGAGGGAGAGAGAGCATCAGTTGATTGTGGGAATGAAATTGTATGCCCTACAATAAAATAAATATTGGTGGTCTTTCCTCTTAATCGCTGTACTCTGAAGAATATGAAGCAACTTCATCTTCATCTGCATTTTCCTCTCCATCCACCTCGTCCTCCCCATCATTGACCATCTCCTCGTCATCCTCATCCAAGTCGACATCCATATCATTTCCAGCACGATCAACATCATCATCCCCATCCTCATCGCCTTCCTCATCTCCGGCATCATCTTCCTCCTCACTTTCATCATCCATCATTTCTAGGGGTTTAATGTCATCATATTGTCTGGTATAATCCACCACCTGCTCATCATATTCATCACCTGAAGCTTGACCATTTTCATCAGATTGAGATCCTAAACTGTTCTCATCATCTTCAACATATGCCCTTCTTGTTCCTAAACCCCATTCTTCTCCACCTGAGCTTCTGGGAGACTCAATACTATCCTGTTTGGCAGTACTAACATCGTTAAAGCTGCCCAGTAAGTTCTCCTTCTGAAGTGCTCCAGGCCTTGCCTGAGATCTCTGTCGAGGCCTAACTGTACGGCGTCCCCGTCTACGACCCCGGCCACGTGTCCGGCCTCTTCTGGTATACTTGCGCGTGGTCTTCTCATAACTAATAGCATTATTATCTCTAAATCCAACTCTAGAAGAGCTTCCAATCCCTCTTGGCCTCCCACCGCGACCTCGACCCCGTCCTCCTCTACTGCGACTTCCCCGTCCACGACCCCTACGTCCACTTCCAGAATCAAGCCATTTTCCCTCTCTTTGGTAGTCAAGTAGGTCAGGGGATCCCATTTGTTCTAGCTCCTGAAAGTTCTTGACGACAGTATATCTAGATGGAAGTTTCTGCAAAAAATGAAGATGTTATTGTAAGGTCAACTCTAAGACAAATATTCAAGTCATAAAAATCCATAATTTGAAAAGTTTTATAAGCTCAAAACTAACGTATGACATCATAAACTATGCACCAGTTGAATATTAAATGCAATCCATTAAGAGAATTCAAGATTTGTTGTGCAACCAAGAACTGTTATAGAACCAACTTCAAGAACAATCTCCCAAACAAATTTGCCAGCTACAAATTTATATTTCAATTGACTCAGAAAAAAAGAAAGACTTTTAGTGCTCGATAAATTCCTTCGAAAGTAATGACATGCAAGTGCACCCCCCACCTATGTAGGGCAGCTTGGGGAGGGAATGCAACCTTACCCTCATTTCTGATTAAAGAGAAATGAAAAGTGATTGGAAGTTGACAGAATTCTACTCCAGGAACTTATCATTCTTTCCGACTAAGAGGAGAAGCTCATCTTTCAAAATTACAGAAGGACAGGACAAAGAAATAAGCTTCAACTTTCTGAAAATTGTTGAAATCAACTGGCAACCCCATTTTGCATCATATTAGAAAATTAGCAAACTTCCATATCTTCACCTGTGAGGAAACCCCTCAACAAAATAAAATTGCTGGATGCCAACAGATTCTCATGATACAACTTTATTAGCTTAGACATTACAAAGATAAGTCACGCTGAGATAAAAGTTATGGTAAAACAACAACAACAATAATGAGAGAAAACTGAACTTACGATGTATTGTCCTGCTTCTTTCTCTTTATTAGACTCCAATTTTTGGTGCATCATATAAGAAACAGAGGAATCAAGATCAAATAGCCTCAATGCAACAGCAGCAGCAGTGTCAGGCACCCATGGAAGAACAGGAACTGATCCAGAATGAGCAATAGCATTCTCTATAACAAAATCTTGGGTAGTTGAACGCACAAGTTCAGTTGTCATTTCAAAGCTCGAAGATAAATAATCCCGTTTTATTGCACCCTCTAACAGAGTCAGCATCTGCAAAGTAGAGAACTTGCATAAAATCAATAATTTCCATATGTATGCAAGTACATATCTATTTGCATTATTGCATACCATCATATGTATTAACATAGTTATTATTTATGAACACACCTAACAAAGCACACCCATACAATATAAGCAGTACAAGAAAGACACTTATGTAAGTATTCTCTTGGGAGCTCAGGCCAAAGTCAATTAGGAATGACCTAATTTCTTTTAAGGAAAAGAATGTTAAAGACTATGCACAACCCTACAAATAAAGTCATGGTATTAGACGTTAGCATCTTTGCCTATTAGTGCATCACATAGAAATCGAGATGGAGTAAAAGGTGTGGAACAAGGTAATTCATGATCATACTATACAAAAAGATCAAGAAATAACTGAATTATGCACTATCAATGTACAACTTGAGGTGTATTTTATCCTTCAAACCTACAAGAGCATCAGTTCTAAGAACCCGGAAGATCTTTCATCGCTTTTCCATGAGAGTATGAGATATTCCACTCCTGTTCATCCCTCGCCCTCTCATTACTTTATTTATCTTTTCTGGACCATCCAGGTGGGTCACCCAGCAAGAATTATGAAAATCCCACAAGTGGATTAAAAAGGAAAAGGTATAAATTCTGTATCTTTAAAATCCATTACCTGTTACTCAAATTTGAGGTCCATCTACTCAAAATAATTATCTCATTCTTCCAGTATGCTTGTCATGCAAACTAGACAGTTTGTATGCCAAGTTCCATAGCTACCATCTTTGACCCTTATGACAGGTGAAAAAGAGAATACGACTATAAGAGTCAAAGAATGACCATATAACATTAGCTTATTAATCAGATAGAGCACAAAACAATGTGCATTTGTCAATCTTTACAATTATAAGTCACCAGATTAAGCATGTAAACAAAATGAAATGCTATTCACAAGAGCAATTACACTTCCAAATGAGTACCTAAACAGACTGAAAGGTCCTCAACAATTGCAATTAGTTCTTATTCTCTTGATTATTGGTGTACTTTTTCCCAATTGTTTATTTGCATGATTCAGATGAAAGAAAAAGCTTACTAGCTGTAATGAAGCCCAGGGAGAAAAACCTGGAAGAGTTCCTCAAGAGATAGCAAACCTGGAAGATATCCTCGGTAGATGACGAAGAATGCAACTTCACGGCCCAAGATTTCCTATATCCCTCGGTCCAAAATGGCTGAAGTGCTTCTGCCGGAATTGATACCTTGCAAAAAGAACACAAACTAGAATTTCAGTCATGCTGCCAGGGAGTAACGTAACAGAGGAAATGATCATTCAAGCTGAGCAGGCTATCTTACCTCAATGACAGCCAAATGAGCCTTAAGCAGCCTAATTCCAATAGGAATAGAAGAATCTGAAATTTGGATTCTCCAGTTAGGGTCTGTCTTGCGCTTTTCGTCACACTGTGAAACATGTTCTGAAAAATTTGCATCAGAATTATGAACAGCCTTGATTGTCTTGTGACAAGAAAGGCAATGCTTCTCTTCAGCTAAGTAAGTCTGGTAACAGATATCACAGGTATGCAGCAAGTTGGAACATCTCTTTTTCCCATATTTCAAGGCACATATTATGTAAGGATTATAAGACTCTTTCCACATCCACTTCAAGAAGCCCTGGTATCTTTTCAAAATAGCACCTTTCTCAGCATCATTCCGCCCAAGATCAATTTTGAAAGACTCAGAGTATTCCACAGTATCAGAAGGAAGACCACATATAGCACTGCTTGGACTGTCAAAACCAGTGTTACATTCTGGACTAGAACTCATTTCAGTAACTCCTGCTTTGGCAAGGTCTCCAACTGAGCTTGTGTAGTTGGCACACTTTTTCCTCCTAATTGATTCCTTAAAAGTTGACTCAATTCTTTGTAGCATAGAAACTAGATGTGATTCCCGAATCCCACGTGTATCGAGGCTAGATACTAGAGCATCAAAGGCCTGCATTTTTATGAGATAGCACATCATTAGATGCTTTTGAGATTAAGCAAAGTGCATGTAACCATAGTACAGAAAAAGAGAGTACATAAAATGTGATTTTGTATCTTAATGTGATGCTGTTCCAGCATCCTAGACAACATTAAAGAACACGAACAATAAAAGGACAAGAAAGAACAGCAATGTTGTTCCATCAAATATTTAATAACAGAATCAGAAAATATCAAAATTGGGCAGAAAAGACCTAAAACAATAACCCATTATTTACAATAATGGATGTAACTGATTGTGATGATAAAATGCTACAGACAGTGAATTCCAAGCAGATAAGTTATCAGAATTCAGAACTATAGAATTTCTTTTCTTTACAACTTTTGGGGGGGCAATATTACTAATAGAATTAGAGAAACTGCATAAGCCAAAGCATGAGCAGAGCAAAATGCAATATCTTGTGAGCTAAAAATTAGAAGGATAAAACATGATTCCACTATAAGATGATTCTTCCACCAAGGCAAGCCTATGAATCCACCAAATAGGCCTTTTTCAAGGAATTTAAGTAATAAAGGAACATCATCCGAAGTAGTTACCTCCTCTGAATCAATAAGCCTCCAATGTCCATCTCTGGACTCAAAAAAGATTCTTCCTGAACCAGGATCATTAGGTGAAGCAGATGTTGAAAATTGCCAATAACGATTACGCCTGCGATCTTGTCCTAAAGGTAATGACCTGTAAACATATAGCTGTTCTGCCTTATGACCAATATATGATTTTAATTGTGAACGTGATTTTTCAGCATATCCATATTGCTGAAGGGGTAAAGCATCAGGATTGGCGGAGAGTTCCTGCCCTAATTCATTCCTCTCACTAGGCACATTGTTAAAATTAGTCTGCGTCTGTTGATCAAGGAATTCGTCAGTATTAACTGCCCCAAGATTTCCATCATTTTCCTTATTATCAGCATTGTGCCCTGGAGTCAAATTACCTTCTGAAGCAGCATTTGTTTGGGGTCCCTCAAACTTTCCACCAACATAAGAATTATAATGTACTTTGCTAGCAAACTCTTCCTTAAAACGCCTTTTATCAAGCTGTGCCTCTGCCCACATTTGCTTCTTCAAAGCATTTGCTGCTTCCAGACGTTCCTGCAAGTCTCTGGTTCAGATGGGTGCCAATGAAATGAAACAATCTCAAGATAAATGCAGCAAAAAAGGAAACAAAAATAGTACCTCAAGGATGACACGAATTGAATTTCCTTCAATTGCAACACCAATCAATGCAACAAGGGCACTGAGACGTTCCTCAACACTCAGATCAGAATAGTCACCTTCAGTTAGACCCTGAACCCATGGTTCACCATAATTGCTTTCATCAATCTCGGGATCCTCTGCATCACCACTGCCTACTTCATGGCAGTTAGATGCAATATCAAGAGATTGTGAAGCACCTGAAGTATTTATCACTTTGGAGTTGTCTAAAGGCAACACTGAAGGACTCTTTTCTGACCCAAAAATACTTAGCGGAGTTGACGCAACCTCACCAACTATTTCACCCTTCACGTCAGCAACTGAAATTGATATTCTGGCATCTTTTTTTTCATTTGCAACAGGAATATCCTTACCCAGTTTTGCCTCAATATTTGCATCATCACCATCAGGGTCATCAGCATCATCGCATTCAGAATCTTCATCTCTTTCAGCATCATCTGCATCCTCAACATCTTTTTCTGCCTCGTCAGAATCAGAAAGCCCATTTTGAAATATTTTAATTTTTTCCCGTGCAGCTGACAGTATTGTTTCAGCATCAGCAGGATCTTTTCTATAAGGAGTCCGTACACAATATGTTGAAGGAGCAGTTCTTTCAAAAAGCTTTGTATCCCTTGACAATGCTGCAGCAATAGATGCCTCCGGCGTCTTGCTCGTTGTAAGGTCCCTCAGTCCAGATTTCTAAAAGGGGAAAGCAGATGAGGATAAAAAGATTATAGCATTAACAAAGAAAGGGAGACGAAAGCCATAGATTTTGAGTGGGTTAAGTGTCATTTACAAAACATGTGTTTGTGTGTCTGTGAATGCCTGCATTAAGAGATACCTGAATTTTTTCTGCTACTTCTATAATTGTGAGACCTCTGCCTCCTTCAAGAGAAAGAACATGGAAAGCAGCAAATTTAACTGTTCCAGGAGTTAAACGGTGCCGAGATCTACGTCGATGAGTATAGCCTCTTTCATGCATTATAGCAACAGCATTTTCAGCTGCAGAACCATTTCTCAAAATGGAAATTACATCCTCCCCATCAAGACCCTGACAGAACATATATTGCATGAATTTGTTAATCAGAAAAGCTACCAATAGTTACTAGTTTTTTTATTTTATAACAAACACAAATTCTACCTAATATGTGGTCATTGTCAACATTTCAAACACTAATGCTAGAAAAGAGGTGCTCAAAACCCAAAATTGAAGTATCGCAGTGATTTTGGCCCCTAAATCCATAAAATATTAATTTTAAGACAAATGCATAAGATTCTTCTCTACTCAAAGAAAATTAGGATATGTTGTCTTTTGTGCAACTTACTTCAAAAATAGTGCACACATATTTCTATTTCCAGAAGAAACATCTCTAATGCTAGAATAAATTGCTAGTTCTATCCCCATAGACCGAAAAAAATGACATGGAAGTTCAATATTTAAGCAATAAAACTCAATATTGTATATGATCTATAATGATGGATAAGGCTATTATTTAAGAATCTGCCAAAAATTAATTGACCACAACGATGACAGCTTTCAATCAAATAATATGCGTAAACATGCATAAGAAATTCAAAAAACTTAAGCATCCACCTAAGAAGCACAGGCACAGATTCGGGATACGGATACGACACGATACGGACACGGGGATACGATAAATATTAAAAAAACAGGACATGATATGTTTAGGACATATTATATATATTATTGATACGTTTAAAGAAATATTTTTCTAAACTTATAGTATAAATACACAAGCATGCATAAATTATTCATGAGAGAAAAACAAAATGTACACAATACTACAAAGCAAAAAATGATAATGCTAATACGTGATAATACAATTCTATATTATGAGAATAAATATCTAACTACCTGAGAATAAATAACTAACTACCATTACTTAACTACAGTGGATGGCATAGACGAACCTGTGATTTTACAATAATTTGCATTAATATTAATTTTCTTGTATGTACTAACTTGTGATTGTTGCATTATATTTCTATAGCATATAAAGGAATTTCCTAAAATCAATAATTTATATTATCAACTTTTATAGTATATGATAAATCTTATGTCCAAAAAATTTCTCAAGAGTGTCTAAAAGTGTCTAAGGAGTATCCGAATTTATTCTATAATTTCTTAAATATGAGATGTGTCGTAGAAGTATCTGACACGTGTCCAACGAGTGTCCGACGAGTGTCGGCGTCCAACAAGTGTCGGACACGGACACGACATGATATTTGAAGTGTTCGTGTTTCATAGGCATCCACAAGAGATTAGCAGTAACCAGTCCTAAAGAAGAATAAAGTTACTAGTTATTAGAGCAAACTGGCATTTGACTTCATCTGATAAGCTCTCAGCATGCATGTCTTACTGACAGCTTACAAACAACCTTTAATTTGTTTAGTAAAATTTTATCAACACCAGCCAAATGCCAGAATTTCACAAAATCAACTTCTTGGGATCTTGGTACCTACAGTTTATACGTTAATTTAACCCTCTCCTCAATTTTCACTTTTCTGTTGCTGCTCCTGATCTCCCTTATTCAGTCCTCTTCTTTTCTTCTTCTGCCCCTGTTAATCCTGTTTTTCTCTACGACATCTGCTTCCTTTTTTCCTTCCACTTCTGCTGTAGCTTTCAATCCAGTTTTGGAAAACTTCCTTCTCAGATAAACAGTTGTAGATGTTCAGGAGAAAAGAAAGTCCAGGTTTAGTACCTACGCACTACAAACCCAAATAAGATCTAGAAAAGCATTTTCTCGAACCTCTTTCAGAATTTCATTGTGTTCCTGATATTCACATACAGTTCTCTGAACCCTAGACTAATTTGGAAGCAAAACTCATCCTCTTCCTTGTTCTTTTGGGTTAAAATTAGGTTTTCAGTTATCTAGGTTTCTTCTATTTTTGCTTAATTATCAAAAGATTTGCATGAGATGAAGTTTATTAGTATGAGATGTATTCTTTCTAACTTTTTTAGTTCTCTAACATATCCTTCAACTACCTATTGCATTGTTATGCAGTATGTGGACTTGCATGTAGAACTTTGCACTACATTACATAGTAATTCAATAGCATAAAATCTATGACCGCTATTTCATTAAAAACTAATCAAATGTGAGAAAGCAGAACACATAAAAATATAAAATGATACAATTATAAACCATACATACAATTATATAATATATGTGAGTTTTATACTTATGACAGAACAGATAATATAGGTTAAGAAATTAGTTTTCCAATGTTCATAATAAGAGGCAAAGAGGGGTTTTCGGTGTTTGTGATAAGAGGCAAAGAGAGTACCTCGTTGTCATCGCGGTAATATACAGTCTCAACATTTCTTTTTTTTAGTCGAGGCCCAAATCCAGCTGACAAAGCAAACTGTCGCAGTACTTCGGGCCATGTAAGGAAATTCAGATGACGCTGCCAACTGCGTATATTGAACCCCCAAGCATATGCCTAGCAGTGAGAAACAAGTCAGAATATGCAAAGGACTATTATTGAGACTATAGCATAAACTAAAATAAAGAAACAAAGAAAAGAAAGGCACAACATACCCCTTCAACAACTTGTGGATGACCTCCTCCTGGATTAGCAGCACTATTCTGATTAGCCCCCAAAGAAACTGCTGGAGTCCTTGCAACATCCTCGATATCCTTAATAATAGATTTTAATAAAGCCACATGTACCTCGCCTAACAGCCTTGAATCCTGATTGAAAAAATGTCACATCAGTCTAATGACTTTGCATGGGTTAAACTAACGACCAGGCTCCGCGTATTAAGTATTAACCCAAACTTGCTGGCAAAACATCTGTGGCGCTAACCTAACCGGTGCTTATGATTTATGAAGGTATATCTATCTTTACAGCTTATTTCAACAATTCATTCAGAAAGATTGGACGGAACAGATAAGTGCAGCACATCACAATATACTTGTTTTTCTCTTTACTTCAAATACAAGAGAATCATGAAATAGCCACCGCATTATGCATTACCTTGAAAAGAATCAAAAAAATTGGTTCAGTGTTTTATTAGTCTAGGATAATGCCACTTTAGAAGGAGTCACTTAGTGTGATGGTAACGCTTGTCTCTGGCATCTAAGAGGTCACAGATTCAAGTTTTGCAAACAATCTCCTAACAAATGAGGGTTTTATCTTCCCTCCAAAGACCCTAGCCTCACGATATGTCAATGTCATACCCTTTTTCTTGCATGACTAGCCAAGTAAATTATCATTATGAAGACTCCAAAGTCTGGATGCCTTTAGCAGTCCAAAATCAGTTAACCATGCATAGATTTCTGTAGAAGCCGCCATAAGAGAATCAGAGATGAGGCAAGCTCGTAGTATAACCTCATTTCATTTACTTCAAATATTCATCAAAAGGAAGCAATAGAAAAACAATGGATCAAACATACGAGATAGAAAAACTAAGGAAACTTCATAAAGAAAACGACCAAATAAAGCACTTACATAATCATGAAGAGACTGAACAAACTCATCAAGAGTGAACGGCCAGAGACCAAGGACATCAGCAAAAGTAATTAAGAACTTCCAAACCTGAGAATTCCAAATCCAAGTGGCATCCGTTAATGTGTTAGTATATGAAGTCTTTCATATGTTAACCAATAAATAGCCTCAGTGCAAAAAGAAGTCACAAGTTGTGTTCTATATTCATCAAAACTAGAAAGGAAGGAACAACATATTTCAAGCACATTAACAAAAGTTTAAAGACTATGTAGCTATTTTACAGTTCATGACAGCCCGAAGTCTGCATCATTGCCCAAAAGTAAATGTTCACTTACATAGTGCCACAGTATTAAGAAAAGAGGATCCTTAAATGATAATCAACGGTGACATAAACTACAATAGAAGAGCATATACAGGTGTAGTCAGAGTAAAGTACCATCAAAAGGTTCCCGACGCTCTCTTCAGAATCAGTCCAAGGTTGGATTGCAAAAGGCCTCTTTAGTGGCACCAATTTGGGAGGAAATTTACTCAATTTACCTAAAGCATAGGAAAAAATGTTCAAACCATAATATACTTCTGAGTTTTGATAAGGTGAAAGATGCATTTCATATAAATTGACTAACACCTACATACACTTACGTGTGTGCGCGCACGCAGGTAGACTACAAGTGTTACATTTAAATTCTGTTGAAAGTTCTAAAACATTTTTACCTATTGAATGCACCTCCAGATCTTTGTTCTCTCTCTATCTTGGCAGTTTGCTTTCGCAACCCCAATGCTCAACCAATAGCTAGGAAAGTGCTAAAACTTCTCTCAAAGTACATACACATACACACACACACTCGTCAGCCAGTTTTTATGGGATCAAACCATTCTACCTAATGAATAATGACTAGTAGGACCTGACATCATGCAATCTCTATGAGCCAATGTAGGAATTCCTATAAGCACACATTTCAAACAAAGGAGTCCTCTTCAAGTTTGAGATGAGTGCGCTGGTAAAAGGGACAATGAGCCCAATAACAGATACCCCAGGTAAGGTCCAATTAGAAACCTAGTCCAATGTAGGACTTCACATGTTCATTCTAGTTGTCTGCTAATAATCTTGTTACTTAGAACAACAATTTTAGTAAAACAATGCATTTTTAATTTTTCTCTTCATTGCAAGGAAAAGAAAATTCTTTTTCCTTAAGAAGTTCAACAGCTAATTCATAAGAGATGTTATATATACCTCTAAATGAATCAAGCTGTTGCAAAGTGTCGCTGTCAAGAGATAACATTGAGGGCAACTCTTTACTTTGTGCAGCCAATTCCATTAGTTCTAAGCGTTCATCTTCAATAAGCTCCATATATTCCCTTGCAATTCTGCGTGCTGTAGCCCTTTCATTAGCAGCTTTAAGCCTTGCAGCCTCCTTCTCCCTTCGGAGTTCTTCTTTCTGTCTCACCTTCTCAGCCTGAAGTCATTTACTCAGTACAAATTAGTTCCCAAGCAAGTATCACAAACAACGAAAATCAATCCTTCTAGTACCAAGCATTTGGGATCAGCCAGAATCAACGATATCCCTAAAGATGAAACCGGCAAACTTACTCTTCGAGACTCCTTCTGCAAGAACTTCTCCCTGCGCTCATATTCACGCCTTTGTTCCCGTTGGAATCTCTCTTCTTCCCGCTGCTTTTCACGCATCAACCTCTCTTCTTCTTTTCTTCTTTCACGATCATGTCTCTCCATTTCCTTTCGCATTTGTTCTTCTTTCTGTTGATATGAAACTTCAATCAAACATGATATGAACGATAAGAATACAATTCAAAATCTGAGCAAAGATAACAATACCTTTCTCCTCATCATGTCTTGTTTCTCAAGCTCTTTCCTAATTCGTTTTTCATGGGCTTCAACTTCCTTTGCAATCCTCGCCTCTTCAGTCTGCACCAGCTAAAATTACTCTATCATTGTGGCAACCTATTAAGAAAAAAAAAAGGTGCAAACTTAGAAGTCCCAGATAAAAAAACCTACTTTACGTTTCCTCTCCATTCGAGAAGCATCCTCATCATGATAAGTCCTCCTATCAGATGATAAAAATGAATTCTCTAATCCAACAGCTTGATGGATGCCAAGCTGAGTTTCCGACACAGCATTTGTAGCACTATCATAGTCTGACGAAACCGAAGAAAAGAGTTGTTGCCTACTCGGTTGAGATAGAAGTCCACTAGTAGACATTTGACCTTGAAAAGTATAACTAGGAGCAACATGATCAGCCCCGTGCAACAATTGGGGCACTGAAGAAAGAGATGGAACTCTGGTACTTGAAGCTTCCACTGAGTCATAGAAATGAGATCGAGGGACCCTCTCAAACGTTTCTGATAGGACAGTTGGCTGCTCAGGAAGAAACTGGTATTCGTGGAGAGCCCTTGAACTTGAATGAGGATGGACTGCATGTGATCCCCCAATTGCTGGTTTTCTCTTTCCATTAGACGAACTTGGAATAAAAGAGTGTTCCATGCTAGGCAAGAAAGACGATGGCTGCCAAAGAAAAAAAGGAACCACATTACACACTAAACCATATAATAAAGAAAAGAAACTCTAGTTTGCCAGCAAAGACAAAACCAAAAGTCCTACTAGTATGTCATTCTATCTAAACATAGTACATGGTTGGCTAGGGAAAGAAGAAACTGTGAAGAGAAAAGCAAATGTAGGTTGTCAATTATCAAAATTATGTCCAGAATTTTTGTTTGAAATATACCTTCGTTGCCTTAGAATCATGCCTCATGAAGATTTTACTATCATAAGACCGCATTGGCTGTTTTTGAGGCGCCGGGACTGCAGTCCAGAAACAGAAAAAGGAATTACAAAATAAGTTTGAAGACAAATAGAAGACCATGCAGATATAGCAAGCAACGAACCAGTAAGAAACGTTCCAAAGTTAAGGAGAATGAATCTTATATTTCAGCCATAGGGATGCTTCATCATTGAAACAATATTCCGATTCCTAAGGATGTTCCTCACATCAATAAAGCAGCCCAATCCAATATTCTGATTAACACCACCTTTTCCGGATTGCAGTCAGAGTCTGACAATTATTAGTTGAGCTAATAATACTCAATGTTTGTAATGTGCATACAACTATTTAATCCACTTCATTGTATTGTTCAATTTTGAGACATTTCAACTTTTCCATTAGGAGTAGCACCAATGCAAAGACCTCACAACAACATTAACTATATTTAATGTCCTTTCAGAAGAAAATTGATCTTTTTTCACCTTCTCTTTCTTCTTCTATACTACACACTTTCATTTGTAGTTACATATATGGCAAACTTTTACTGTGATAAGCTTCTCCCGAAGCTTATGCCTCTATCAGCGAACTACAGAAAGAAGGTACATTACTCCTCCCAATTAGCTTTGTAGATTTATGGCAGGTTCTTACATTGTCCAATAAACTTCTAGAGGGTTAAAGTGGCTGATACCCTGTTTGTAAATATCTGTCATTTCATTTAACGGCACTTATCTTTGACTTGTGCTCTAAAGGCTTGGATGGTGATGGCATATACTTCTCCTAAAGATCACTTTTATGTTACTGTGAAACATGTAATTCAATTTGATTATTTCAAGCAAAGATGGTCGTGCCGCAGCACTTGACGACCATTCTGCGAATAGAGCTCCATCGCTGCCCCATGCAAGAGAGAGAAAAAGAGGAGCAAGGGAGAAGGAGAGGAGAAAAGGAGCAAGAGCAAGAGACAGGGAGCTTCCACCACCAACAATTGCCTCGCCATCATATCCACTAATTTAAGTTAGATCAGCAAAGCGGATCCTTTCATCTCAACCCATTAAGAGCTTTTAAACAACTTGTTTCCAACCTCTGTTAGGGCATCGAGACAGAAGAAAAAGAGGGCAATGACGGATGATGAGGCGAGAGGAGGGCCATAGTTTCGCAATGATGCTCTCGGTCATTACCGGCCACCCTACTCTATACTAAAAGGTGAGAAGAGGGGTGCAAAGCGGCACCCTTCGTGCCACATACCAGTACTACATTGACACGACAATCATTGACTTCAACTGTAGAATATAGTTGTGTTATTAATGATAGGCCAACAGTATAAGCTAAATTCTTCAACTCTAGAAACCTATTTAATATCATATTCACTGACATACATCAAGTCAATTGATAGAAAATGCCACTAATACAACATAGTTCACTGCCTAAGCCCTAAACACTGAAACCTAGAATCTAACAACCTAAATGATACTACCTATTTGTACAATAACAAGGAATCATAGACCTAAAAAATAACTAAATATTAAATGATAATTAGCATCCAAACGTGATAATTAGACCAATAGAAGATTTTGTAGACATTTAATGTTTTCAGAAAGAAATATTATATCCTAAAATTTCTAGGAGAAAATGAGACATTCCACTGCATCTTTAATTGTAGGTTCGCAAAGATCCCAAATGAATTCCAATTAACAGAGCATCACTTTCAAGCTAGGAAACACAGATAACTTTCTACTCTTATTGTATCCAATTGAATATTATACTCGTCGGATATGAATCAAGTTCTTCCTTAAGGTATTCGAATTTTAAAAATAAGATTAATATTGTGGATACTTTTTGCATACTTTCAAGATTCCTATCAATAGAAGCCAAATCAAAGGAGACTAACCTATCGGATCTTTTTGCGAAAAGATTGAGTTTGCTTGTTTATTTTATGCTCTATATTAGGAAATCATGTTATAATGGCCAACTTTTTTTTATATATAGATTGAATTTCTTGTTTATCTTACATCTTAATTAATAATATACTATGTAATAGTAGTTCTTTATTACGAATGGTAGTTCTTTTATCTCCTCAGATAAACTATCATACACAAAACTAATATAGAATTCCTCAATTAAGAGAGCAATGTATCCTTTTCTCTTAAGATTTATCATATCGGCATATCTGTATCGTATCTGTATCTTGTATCCGTGCTTCATAGCTTTCAAGAGGACTGAAATACAATTAGTTAATTACATTATCTAAAAAAAGGTGTTGTTTTTATTCTACCATTCTAATAACAGTTCAAAGTAGAAAAGATATGCTAAAAGTAACAAGAACCGAACATGTAACAATGGTAGAAACAACTATTGTTATTTAGACATTTTCAATTTAGAACTATATCCAGCCATTCCTTTAAATCCTTAAATGTTGGCAAAGAAGCAACACATGCAACTCAAAGGAAAAATAGCGCTCCTTCGAGCCATAGATCCTCGGACCTCCTACAAGCTCAAAATTAGAGTAAAAAAATTGCAGAAAGATTCTTTAATAATTAAACTACAGACTCAAAATAACAGGAAAGAATAACATTTTAACAGTATTAGCATATTAGCAACAATTACTGTTAACCGTGAATCTATAGATATAAAATTAATCCAGTTCATAGAAAACAAAAATAACAGGAAGGAGATTGCCCAAATAAGATTGCATAATTTACCTATGGGTGCTCCAAATGCACCGGGAGGCAGCGGATCAAATTCCACACCGAGTACAGGCCCGTCCTCTCTCAGCGGCTCCCCGAGCTGTGCTTCGACAGAAGCAATCACCCGGAGCTCAGCTGCAGAAAGCTGCATTGACGGGGCAGGTGTCAGGGGTAACAATCCAGGAGGGTCATAGTACCTCCTCCCTGCTGTCGCCATCTCCATGCTGATCCTTGGAACAGCTGCCCCACCACGGGAAACAGCCCTCCTCGACTCTCCAACCCCACCAAGCCCACTGGCGAAAGGATTTGAACTTGCCCCTACCATCATCATCTCGTTCCCTGGAAGCGGCGGTGTGGGAGGCAATACTGCAGGCGCTGGAATCAGCGGCGGGGACAGCTCCTCATCCCTCCGCTGCCTCTTCGTAGCTGATGGCGGGAACTTCCGGTCTTTAAGCCTCCGGTGGCAGAACCACATCTGCAGCTGCCGATCGGAAAGCCCGATCTTTGCCGACAATTCAGCCCGCAATGCCTCCGAAGGATAAGTCTCGACTAATAAAACACAAGATGGAAACCACATCAAAACCTACAAAAAGAACCTCAAAAACAAGATCAAAAGTAGAGAAAATTTTCTCACCGGCGTAGGTCTTCTCGAGGACCTCCAATTGGTAAGGGCTCTTCATCTTTCTCTTCGTCGGCTTCTCGCCGCCCTCCGGCGTGGCGGCAGGCTTCTTCCACCCCTCTGGCGGAGGCTTCCCCTCTCCACCGTCTCCGATCTCCATCTCCGACGGTCAAAATCCGAAACCCTAGATCAAGAACCAGAGGCGATGCGCGAGCCGAGAGAGAAAGAGAGAACCAAAAATAAAAGCGCAGAAAGAAAAGGGCAAAAAAGTTAGGGTTTCTTCCTCGGTGGGAGAAACAAATGAGAGGATTTATTCGCCTCTCGCATTAATTTATACCATGCAACGACACGAAAAGGGGGGATTTGGGGAAACGATTTGGCGTGGAAAAGAGACTTTGATGTGTGGTGAGATTTGTGAGGCGAATAACAATAAGAATGAACACGGGAATAGCGAAGAACACAATAAGAACAGCGAACGATTGGGGAGAGAGAAGGAAAGTTTAAAGAGAGATGGATAGGGAAACGAGGGGGTACGATAAGTTTCTTGGATTGGGATTGGGTTTGGGTTTGGTGTGGATTAAAGGGAAAGAACAGCAATGAGGAGCAGTGGTGAATCGCTTCCATACTAATAAAACTTTTTTTTTCTTCCGTGATGTAATAGGTGGAATTCTTTTCTGAGAAGAAAAAATAAAAGATTATAAAAGAAAAAGGAAAATATTTCGGAAAGAAATAGATAGGATTTGGAGGAGCGACTGATGCACGAATACTTCTAGAGTTCGGTTTTGATCCTCTTGGAGTTCTTTTGGCTCTCTCTCTCTCTCTTCTCTCTCCTCTCTCTGCACGAGGGATGGAGCGTGGTCGTAGAAGTCGAAGGCTGGGATAGATCTGAGCCCCTTATTCTTCGGGGTTAATAGTTGACCGTTAGATTTGGGAAGGATGAGTTGTCTCAAGTGGGAATAGATATTCGCGGTGGGCCCGCTTACCGGATGGTAATTATGGTCCTTTATAAGCGGATCTGTACGGTTAATGATTAGCAGTTGTTGGATCCGATAGGATGATTCGGATTCGGAGCTGTTGTTTTGGATGTCCATTAATTCTTTCTTTTTTTCTGGATTCAGGGTAGTATCTATTTCGTTGATAAGCATAATCAACTCAAAATATATGAGGCTAAGCAAATAATTATGAAGACCTATGTTTGGGTTATTTATAAAAATATATTTTAATGTTATTCAGAGCTAAAATGCAGTACTGGCCATCATAGTTTATTCTTGTATTACATAGTTATTCTTATCATATAAGGCTATGTTTGCTTTGAGTTTATGAATCCCACTAAACTGATTTAAAGACTCCTAAATTAATTTAATAACTAAATACATTTTTATATTTTTCATATATAATTAAATTTATTTTTTTAAAAATTAATATTAAAAAATAAAAGTAACTAACCGGGCTTAGCCTCAAATTAAACAAGGCCTAATACAATTTTTTAGTTCTCGATAATATCATAAACGACCCACATAGCATGGCTCTGACTGATTTGCAATTTTAACCCATTTTATAATCACATTGCTTTGTAGTGTGCATGTTTTGTGTGTAATTCGTGCATTCGGAAGCAGTGTGTATCTAAGCAGTCAGTAATTTTTACGCATCATGAGTTCTGATACATATTTACTAATGTGATTAAAACATGGCATTAATTTGCAAGTCATTCCTCTGCTCTATGCAATAAAAAGAGAACTAGCACCGCTAACTTTCCTAGTTTTCCCATTCTCACGTTGCCTCATTTCATCAAACACCTTACCGTCATTTCCCATTCCGAACAGCACAGACCATCTCCTCTGTCTTCCCACCCCCACCCAATGTCCTCCAAATCCCTCCCAATCCGGTGGCCGAAGCAGCTCACTGCTGCCCACGTCTACCGCCTCATACGCGCCGAGCCCAACATCCACAAAGCCCTCCTCCTCTTCGACTCCGCCACCGCCGAGTACCCCAACGGCTTCCGCCACGACCTCCCCACCCTGACCCTCATCTCTTCCCGCCTCGCATCCTCCGGCCTCTTCTCCCGCGCGCTCTCCCTCCTTTCCCGCGCTTCCGCGGACCTCGGCCTCCCCGCGTCCGAGCCCGCCTTCCTCTCCCTCATCCGAGCCCTCGGCCGCGCTCACCGCCCTCTCGATGCCCTACGCCTCTTCCGCTCCGCACCAAGCTCTTTCCAGATCCCTCATTCCTCTCGCTCCTACACCGCCATCCTCGCCGTCCTCGTCGCCAACGACCGCCTCCCCCTCGCCCGCTCCCTGTTCGACGAAATGCGACAGAATGGCATCCCCCCTACTGTCGCCACTTACAACGTACTTATCAAAGCGTTATGTGTCGCCGGCGGTGGTTCCATAGACGCCGCGCTCCGTGTATTTCGTCGAATTGCCACGCCGGATGCTTGCTCATATGGTACGTTAATTGACGGGCTATGCCGGCACGGCCGGCTTGACGCTGCCCGTGAGCTGTTTCGCGAGATGGGCGATAAAGATATTTTGCCTACTGTGGTTACCTACACTACTTTCGTTCACTGGTTGTCTCATTCTGGCTGTTTGGATGAGGCAATGGAGGTGTTTGGTGAAATGGGTCGGAAGGGCGTTGCTCCGAATGTGGTTACTTATAGTTCACTTGTTGATGGGCTCTGTAAGGGTGGTCAAGCGATGAAGGCGATGGAGTTACTGGATCGGATGGCGAAGGAGCGATGCCAGCCAAATGCTACCACTTACAGCTCTGTGATTGATGGGCTTTGTAAAGAAGGGAGGATGCAAGAGGCTATGGAGATTTTAGATAGGATGAGGCTTCAGGGGAGGAAGCCGGATGCTGGGTTGTATGGGAAAGTTATCGAAGGTTTGTGCGATTCTGGCCGGATTCAGGAAGCTGCAAATTACTTAGATGAGATGATTTTGAGTGGGATTTCGCCAAACAGAGTAACTTGGAGTCTACATGTTAGGATTCACAATACAGTGGTAAAGGGACTGTGTGGTAAGAGTGAGTTGAATCGGGCTCTTCAGGTGTATAAGAGCATGCAGACTCGTGGCATTTCGACTGAATTAAAGACTTTCCATCTTCTTGTGGAGGGGCTCTGCAAGAAGAGTAACATAGAGAAAGCTGCTCAAGTTGTTTATGAGATGATGGCTGAGAGGTGTGTTCCTGATTGGGATACATGGAGCACCATTGTTGGTGGTTACTGGGGTCGGAGAAAGGTGAGGGATGCAGCCGACCAGATGTGGAATGAGTTGGTAGCTAGTTGATCAAGTATCTCGCTCTACAAATACAATAATAATCCTGCATTTTGCTCATTTTAACAACTGCAATCCGTTTAGGCAGAAAAAGGTTATGACGTGCTCGGACTTCATAATGGGACAGCAGATGTAAGCCTTTCTGCAGCTTCTGTGTTAATCTGGATTATGATCTGTATGCAGATTTGCTGAATACGTTCTTCAATTTTCTGGTTTCATTGCAGGAATGCAAATTAAGTAGTGACCTCGAATTAACTGATGCACTATTTCAGGTATGTTAATTTACAGCTTTCTGTCTACAGAGCATTTCCATTGTAGAACCACATCTACTGATAATGCACCGATAATTGACTATTATACTAGGGATTTATTATTTCATTACATTTGTAGAGAGAAGATAGTTCAAGGCGTCAATCAGATCATTAAACAACTAAAATTGAGTTGTATTCTTGTTTTTTCCATGGACTATAATTTGCAGTTTCTTAGGTGACAATTAATCTCTTCAAGTACTCGTGTAGAAGGAAAATTTATACTTCACAGGTTCAGGAAGTAGTCTCGTAGATGGAAGGAGAAAAGTTTGAAGCTGTACAAAGTACAAACAATATTATGTTTTACTTCATTGACTGTTGTCCTTATCGTCCAGTCTTAACCCATCTATTTTGTAGCAGTAGGAGTCAGCTGGAGTTGGAAATGACGAGTTAGAAAAATCCTAAAAAGTGACATAAAATAAAAGATTAAAAAAAATTATGTCAAACTTGCAGTTGTTTAGGCATGTGCTTAAAGCTGTCTGTTAGGCATACTTTTATGGCCTGTTGTACAGGAAATACTTCTCTGAGATCAATTTTCTTCGTTGTTTGGTCTTTAGATATAATGGTTGCTTTGCTATAATATGTGCTAAGTGTGGAGATACCTTTTCATCTCTCAAAAGAATAAGATGTTTTAGCAAAGTCGCAATAAGCTTCATATTGTTTTAAGCAATACTTGCAATAAGCTCTTTATGTGTAGCAATGAAATTAATGAAAGATCATACTTACTCTTTTCATTTTATATGCCAAATAAATTCAGAACCATCAGTAACTGAAGCAAAATCTGACATGCATATTTGTACATCTTGTTCCCCATAAGGGATTTAGTGTAGAACAAGAGGGGGTGAAAATCAAAGTCAATGGGGAGAGAGTGGAAAGCCGATCCCGTGGCGAGTGGTTGGAAAGGTAACAAACATCATGCTTCCAAAGACTCCTATAGCAATCGGCAGTGCTGTGAGAACTTGCTTTGTGTTCTCTGATGGAATCGGATAGAAGCACGATACCACATTGTGGTCAAACAATGCAACTGCTGCAAAGACTAGTATCGACATGATCGCATGCATAAAGTCTATGAATCTCATCCTATAGCTTATGGCAACCTCTGGAGGGAGGGCCGTGCTGCCATCGATCACCCACAATCCCTTGAACGTCGCCAATCCATACCGCACCGTCCCCTTCTCGTCCCGAAAGCTATCTGTGAAGCTGAGGATGAAGCAGGACAGCCCGCAGAGGGCCACGAGGCACGCAGTCATTGACCGGTTCACAGCATCGCAATCGCCCTGGTTAGTGAAAATGGGAGACAGGAGCTGGAACGCGAGCACGGTGCCTGTGGGGAGAAGGTTGGCGAGATGGGCGGTGCTACTGAAGGCCTGGCTGATAGCATTCTCTGTGGGACTCTCCACTTCTTGATCCGTGGATCGTGGTATCAAGAGAGGCTCCTCCTGCTGCCGCTGAGCCTCTTCGTCGTCGAGCTTTGTCGCCATCTTCTGCCGAACACCCTCGATCTCCTTCACGACAATATAGGCGGATAGAGTAGCTATAAACTTATAATAGGAGGGAAGTTTGGAATGCAGTGAGAGATGAAGAAGGGGGTGGTGGATGTAGATTTGTTAGCATAGCTTGCAAGGGAGAGGAACCGAAACTGAAATAGGCAAGAAGCAAACGTCTAAGCAGGCATTGCGGAGGGATTTCAGTTACTTGTACGAGTAAAAGCTGCTGGAGAAGAGATGCTGCTTCGGTTCCTTTCAGTTTCTCCAAGCCATCTATCTAATTTTGGCACCAAAAGAGTAACAAGTATTAAAGAAATGCACTCGTCTCTCTTATCTCTAAAATGGGCTGTCCGTGCTGAAGTGAACAATTCTGCCTGTTAGTGGATGTTGGAGATGGCGGGTCAAGAGCTGACGACAAAGGCTGGATTGTTTGATGGTCATATGGGTGGGATTTTGGCCAACTTTTTAGGTTAAAATATGAGATATGTGAGTAATATATAAGCTAATCGATCTACAACTCTACAAGCAACAGCAACATTAATTCATGCAAGGGCTAATTTGCACGAATAGTCTTCTGGTAATTTTGGGCCTTAGATCCCCCCTAGGCCTAGTTCTGGTAACTCCAACATCCATTGAGGCCCAATTGCGGACCTGATACTTGACATGAATCTATATCATCTTCTGGTAATTTATTTTTATTTTATTAATTTAGAGCTGCAAGTATTATGATTTATCTGTAATGACATTTCACCTCTATTAACTCCCCCTTGTGTTGTTGCTCCATCACCTTCATCTCTTCTTTTTGGGCTTAAAATCCATCACCTTCATCAACCTCTTCTGTTGTTGATCCATCGCCGTCAGCAGACCTTCCACTGGTATGTTTCTCTCTCATCCTACGTTGCTGATGAAGTGGCTTTCAATCTCCATCGTGACAACCAAAGCAATTTCATAGAAGTACAAGCTATGTTGGGCTTTTGTCTCTAGCTCGTGCTAATCGAGCCTTGCAATTTGGGTGGAGGTTTCTCCTGGCGATATCTGATTAGCATTAATAAAAAGTATTAAAGACCATGGATTTGGCTTGAATTTCTTTTTCTTTCTTTTTTTCTATTTTTTTTAGGATGTTGATTCTAAAAGAGATAATTATATTAAGACCCTCAAAACTATTGACTATTTTCACATTTATATCTTGGTCCCCTATTTTCCTTTACATATTTGTCACCCCCTGACAGTGTTTATGAAAATATTTTTTTTTCTTGCTTCTTAAATAAGAGTAAAATAATTTTTAAAGGGTTATCATGCCTTTTAATAAAATTATTATTTACATCCTATATTTTTTATCATTTATAAATTGAGCTATATAATTTAGCGAATATGTGTAAAAATATATTATATTAGATTTGAACTAACAACTTGAGAATATTTCATTAATTAGAGATTGTTTATTTCTAAATAACTAAAATGCCCTTCATATAGGTTAGGTTTAAGTGAGTTGGGTTTATTTGGGGCAAATTGAATTAATATAGATTGAGTAAGTATAATTTAGTTGAGGATATTTTCGTAATCCTTTTAGTATAGTTAAACTAATTCAGATGTTTAATTAAATTTAGTTAACAGATTTAACAACATAATATTTTTTTACATATATTCATTAAATTATAAAATTTAATTTATAAATAATAAAAATATAGAGCGTAAAATGTGACATTTCAAAATATCTCTACAGTTAAAAGTTAGGGAGCTATTTGAAAATTGGCAACAGTTCAGAAGACCTATATATAATCATTTATTTCTAAATCTTTAACCTATGTATCATGTATGTAAACAAACGTATGTCTACACTTGCACGTGTCGACACGTGGCAACAATACATACCGCAACGTGGTAGGAGTAGATCTCCTCATTTTGAATTCAGACACAAATTTGGTTGCGGTCCCCCACATTTAGGCATCCCTTTCCTCTAGCGTAAGAGCTATCTTGTCTCAATAAACTAACAGTTGCCCTAACCAATTCCTGCAAAATACACTACACCCATCAAACTTACAATCCTTCCTCCAACCTGACACCTGTTCTCGGCCATCCAGCTGGCGGACATCGAGCCCGAATGGATCAGTCCAATCCAACAAAGTCCAACAGCTAATCCTCCTTTGGACATTACAAGCCATGTCTTGTGGGAATATTGGCTTCTTGGGAAGCCATAACACTCCATTAAATTCTCATTACTGACTAATAATTGAGTATTAAGGAGAGATCTCTTAAATTGGAAGATGGGCCTCTTTGACACCCAAGATGATCAGAAAAAGGATTCACATGATCACATGACCTTGGTCGCATAAATTCTAATAACTCTGATGCGCATATAGTATAATATAACATATACACGCTAATTATAAGTTTAGATTAAAAAAAATTGCTTAACCCTTTAAGAAACATGCTAAAATAGATTTGAATCATGCATATATAATATTGGATAAATATTAATCTCAACGTCTACAAAATAGTCAAATAGCTAGAAAATATTGGATAAAATGGATCTAGGCAAAGTGGTAGGCTTAAATCTCTTGTAGGGTATGTCTTCCGATTCACTCTAGGGTGACCTTGTAGCTAAAAGTCTCTCTCGATCTCCTCTCACATATTAGATATACATCACTCTCAGGATGGTGAAACGTCTGATACGAATCAGGTTGCCCCATCCCTACTCAACCCAGTTGCTTTTATTCATTTTTATAGTTCTTTTACTAGTAATTAATCTTTCTAATTTTGCCACTAATTTTTCTCATCATGGTCCATTGTTTCATAATTAATATGCGTATAGAAAGCATGGCCAATCTTGAGGGGTAAGCAACCAAGTACTATTTGCGAAGATATATGAACTTGTCTTGTCTTTTCCTCTTTTTTTTTCCCCTTTGTTTTCTTTGGTTATCTTAAGGAAGTAGGAGACATTTGGGAGGTTCTCTTCTCTGCTCTTTTCCTCCCATCTCTCACGTTGGGGAATGATGATCAAAAGTTGTGGAGAATTCTATTCTTTCCCAAAGCTCAAGGGGATCTCTCAGAGGGAGAGGGGGGGAGAGAGAGACAGAGGAACATAACTTGATAGATTTAATATAGACAAGCTTCTTTCTCCTTTTCCTTTACCACACTCTCTTTTTCTTTGTCCTCTCCATTCTTTGTTCCAACTTGCCTCTCTCTCTCTCCCCCGCCCCCCCTCTTGGCTCTCTCATTGCTCTCTCTTTTGCTAGATTTAGACAAGAGGAATGAACAGCGAGATTAGAGAGAGAGAGAGTTTCTTTCTCTAAAAGTAAATGGTGGGGATACATGAGACGTAAGGTAGAAAGATGACATGGTGCAGTAGCTGCGACGACGTTGATCGCACCGTCGACAACCACTCAGCTTCGTCGACCACCGCCGTCATCTGCAAGAAGTTGCATGTTAACTACATCAAGAATTGCCCATCGTGTGGTCATCCGATCCAATGGGAAGAGCAGGTGATATATTATAACCTTTATTGCTCTACGATAATAGTTTTTTGATAAGACAAGTGAAAACTTAATAGTACGTGTTTCAACTAAACCGGTGCAGCTCTAGAATTTAAACTTGGAAGAAATTTATACATCATGAGCCTCTTTTAACCATTTGACGATCGATTAAGATATTACGCTGAAATTCTAAGTTGTTAACCAATGTAATGTATGATTTCAGGCTACTTCTTCTGGCATCCAAGATTTGCCGGGATTACCGGCTGGAGTTAAGTTTGATCCATCGGACCAAGAACTTCTCGAGCACTTGGAAGGTAAGGCAAGGCCAGATACGCGAAAGCTTCACCCTCTGATTGATGAGTTTATTCCTACTATTGAAGGAGAGAATGGTATATGCTACACTCACCCTGAGAGATTACCTGGTAATGAAATATTTCTACTTTCTTTTTTTTTCCCTTTTGTTAGATGTATGACCTTTCAATCCCTTCGTAATATATATGTGCGTGCGTGCGTGCGTGTGTGTGTGTGTGTGTGTGTGTGTGTGTGTGTGTGTGTGTGTGTGTGTGTGTGTGTGTGTGTGTGTGTGTGTGTGTGTGTGTGTACATAAGACCATCTGTTAATATGGGCGGCCAAAATTAATTTTTACAAGTTGTAATTGGTAAACTTCCATCTCAAATACTAAACCATAATATTTGTAAGTGTTGTAGGTCAAGAGTACACTCATGATTGCGTGCAAATATATACCTACAAGTTTTGTGGAAAAATATTGTGTGTGTGTGTGAAAAAGGTGGCATGCATATCCAAACTAAAAGCATTGATTAGATCTCAATTCCTATTGCATGACAAGTGATTGGTCGTCGAGTAAAATGTATCGATGTCTGCTGATGTTAAATGTTCTAACATTTACCTATTTCACTCTTCTAATTACAACTTGTATATGAACTCCACTTCAAAGTGATCATATGCTAAGATACCTCAGAAATATTCATATTGTCAGTATGTTTTTCAGAATTTATCGCCTATAAAACAATAGGATTGCTTGTTCTTTCTTTCTTTTCTTTTCCTTTTGGCTCTCTTTTCTAAAGCTTAACTGCTTTAGTGATCAACAATGTTGGCAATTAATACTTTGCCTAAATTGGACTCGCAACAATAACTTGAGAACATCGATCCAGGAAAAGTAATATATGTGTGTGTACTTCTTGTTCAACGATTATTTACATGATCAGAAGCAAGCAACAACATGCCTCCTAGCACATTGATATTAGACAACATTAGTTATGTTGGAGCGTATTAAAACTGAGTTGCAATTGGGTGATCTTTTCATAACACCTCTAGACGCTTTAAAATTTTGAATATCTTACGACATCTCTTAAGAAAACAACGTACTGATGCATAATATTTATATATATGTCTCTATGATCAAATTGTTCACACAACGTCCATGTACTTCTAAGTGTGTGTATACACACACACACACACACACACACACACACAACATTGCATGATATACTTCTAAATGCATATATAGGAGTCGGCAAGGATGGAGTAATTCGGCACTTCTTCCATCGCCCTTCCAAGGCATACACAACGGGGACGAGGAAGCGGAGGAAAGTACACACAGAAGCGCACGGCGGCGAGACGCGGTGGCACAAAACCGGGAAGACGAGGGCGGTTCTTGTCAACGGTAAGCTCAAGGGATACAAGAAGATCCTAGTCCTCTACACCAACTACGGCAAGCAGCGGAAGCCGGAGAAGACGAACTGGGTGATGCACCAGTATCACTTAGGCTGTGACGAAGAAGAGAAGGACGGTGAGCTAGTCGTGTCCAAGGTCTTCTACCAGACACAACCAAGGCAGTGTGGGGCTGCGGCGGAGAAGGAGATCATAACAGTTTCGACGAAATCTAACTGCAGTGATCTAAATGATCACGAGAGTGATAGCAGCAATGTTATTCTCAGAGAGGCAAACATTGTGGGGTTCTACAATCCATCACTGATATCATACGACCAAGGTAGTAATCATAGAGGAACAACCTCACCTCATATGATACCTAATTTTGCAGTACATGCAAGAGGGACTACCTTTCTTCCTTGAGTACATTACTACTCGATCGACGTACTTAATTTGTATGGCATGACATGCATAGAGAGTAAGAAGACAAAGAGATAAAGACATAGAGATGCCAAAGGTTGCATGCATGCATGCATGCTCGTTGGTCTACGTTGATAGGAGAAACAATTTACTCGTGTCAATAATCATGAGTCATGACTCAAGATAATTAGCTAGAGAGATTGCATGATTTAGCGAGTAATGTCGCATATGAATCGGCAATAAATTAAGCTATCTGCTCTGGCCTGAGATTGTTGTAAGGATATTGTTTACTAAAACTCGTGAGATCCCTTAAGTGAAGTTATAAGATGCATGGTTAAATTATCTACAAATCCAATTTTTTTCAATCATAGATATGATTTGATTATTTTTTTTAGCTTCTTAACTGATTGTAAATTTGAGTTGGAGAGCAGGCATGTTCATTCATAATGACAAGTAACTTAGCTACTGAAATAGGACAAGGTGAATAGCAAAAAGGTTGGTACATTTTTTAAAAATAATTACAGCCGCCCCTTGAATTATTGGCCATTTTCATGTGGAACTCGTAATTTTTTTGTTTGATTTTATTAAGAGCCAATTTTAATTTAATTAGACACTGATGTGAGAAAATGTTACTTTTATTTAGAGGAAAGAAAGAGAAAGATATTAAAAATAAAATGGTCATTTAGCTCCGTATGACTGTGGAATAAGTATAAATGTATTCTAATATAATGAGGTTTATACTTATTATACTATCCAAATAATAGTTTATCTCAATAATGATTTACTAATATCTACTTCTTATCATCTTCTCTTTTATTTTATATTTATCAATAACTTTTAATTATTATTTTGCTCTTAAAAAATATCATTTTATTTCCCTCTGTCTTCTCCTCGCTCCTCATCCACTAATTATGTAATATATTTGAGTCTATTGCTAAAATATAAATTTATTATTTTTATATCATTTCTAGTGTAATTATTATATCACTAATTTATAAACCAAGTTTAAAAAATGAGCATAATAAAACTTGTTTGGAAACGTTATTGCACAACCAAACTCCCCCAATTACTTGTCCCAAAGTTGCCAGCCTAATGAGAGATATAAACCCGGGAAGATTTTTCTATTTAAAAATGCCAATAGACAATTAGTTTAACAGATCGAGGTGTGATTATCCATAGCTTTTATGAACAGATTAAAGAAGATTATATTATGTCACTTCTAGCCAATGAAATTGCCAATTAAGCAACGTTGCTTCAGGAAGCTGATACTATTTAAAACCAGAGCATTGCTCCAAAGAGACTATGATTGCTAGCTAAAAAGTGAGGGAAAAAATAACCACCTTTACAAACTCCTCTACTTTTAACTAGAATCAGTCATATTATTGAACTTTATTCCCTAACTAAGAAACACACCATACCCTAAGTTACGGAACTTTATCTTTCGTATTTCAAAGCTTAAGCAGGTTGCCGGAAACTTTTCTCAAATTCTGTCTTCCATTTGTTATTCTTACTCACATTCACTATAATTTTGAAGATTATTGTAGGTCATTGTTCTTGTTCATTGTTCACAGATGCATGCCTAACACCAAGACAGAGAGTAATAAAGGACCAAATCATTCTTGTACAGCAAAAATTAATTACATAAATTTGATGTTACGAGTGAAAAACCACAATCGAAACAAACCAGAATTACCAAAAAGACTGAAAACTTCAAAACATAAAAACAAACTCACATAACCTCCCGCAAATCCTGCCACGTACATTTAATGATGGATTCAAAATAAGCACGTATCCATATCCATGTCGTTGTAAGAGTTACTTGCTGATGACATGCTTTTCATACAAGGCAAGAATTTCCTTCTTGTTAGGATTCTTTAACTGTAGCAATTGCGCACCAAATCCATTCTTCGTGAGTTCCTGTTTCAGTTTCAAGATAGTGAACTTAGTATAGTCTTCAGTTCCAGTCTCTTGAATCTCCTGGCGCTCAGTGTTTTTCTCCTCCCCTTTAAAAACTGAGCCACCATCCTCCATGTGAGTGTACTTGAAGGGGCTAGTTGTACTTTTGGATCTCTTTCTTCTCCTTCCAATATCTTCATCAATGTCCATATCATGTACTGATTCTGTGCCCATGCATTCATCCATCCTCGTGTGCCTCCCATGTGCGGTCCTTAGCTTGCTATCAAGTGCAGACTCATTAAGCTGGACAGACGTAAGTTGCTGCTGGAGGGCATCGAGTTTCCCTTGAGTTGCTTGCAGCTGCAATGACAAGGTCTCTGCCCTTCTGCTAGCCTCTGCAAGAGCTGCACGTTCAGTTGACAATAGATTTTCAAGAACTTGGACTGTGGTAGACCTCTGCTCATTGTTTCGACCCAACATCTCCTCAATTTCTCTTTCACGCTCATCGACACTTCTCTCAAGTAATGCAACCTTGGAAATTGCATCCATCTCAGATTGACGAAGCTGCTCAATTTCACACATCAGCCTGGCCCTTTCCCTCTCCAGGCTTTCAAGTTGCCTTTCAGTTCTCTCAATCAATGCCAATCTCTCCATCGCCAACCGCTGAACTTCACCCTTCTCCTTTTGTGCAGCAACAGCTTCTGCACGAGCAGCGTCAGCCAACTCAGTAGCTCTTTTAGCGTCCCTTTCAGCATCCTTGCACCTATTGTCTATTTCATCAAACTTTTTGCACTCAGAAACGTACTTCTCTTGCAGATGGTTCTTTTCTTGCTCCAGAATTCTTAGTTGTTTCTCATGTGAATGAGCTTCAACTTTTATAGCATCTAAGTTCTCACTCAACATTTTAATCTCTTCCTTCAAAGTAAGAGAATCTGACTCATGGTTCTTCCACTTTGACTCAGAAGCCTGAATACAAATTACCTCTATCATTATATAAGCATGAAAAACTTGGTACTGCTTGTCAAAAAGAGTAAATTAATACGATAACATAAAGAAAATGGAAAGTTAACATCTAGCATCTACCTCCAATCGCGAGATCAAGCTTGCAACATGCTTCTCAGATTGATTGATTTTTGCAGTCAAATTCATTATTTCTTCTTCCTATTGAATATAATCAACAGTCATCAGGTTAACATGAGATAATAAGTTATGCAGAAACAAATAAGATCAGATAAGTTATATACCTTCTCCGCTAGCTGGTGAGCCAACTCTGCCCTTAGAGCATCTTCCCTTTCTTGCACCTTCTTATTTGTGCGTTCCTGTGCTACTGCTGCTCTCTGCAGAGCTGTTTTAGCTTCTCCAACAGCTACTTCATATTTCCGCTTCCACTCTGATGCCTCCTCCTGAGCAGATTCCGCCTGTTCACGAACAGCAGCTAATCTTCCTTCACTGACATTTATCCTAGATTCTAGAGCAGCAAGTTGAGATTTTAACTTCTCCTCCTCAGCCTTCTGCTCAGAACTACTTTGATCATATTTATTCTTCCATTGGGCAGATTCACGTTTAGCAAGATCGAGAGCATTTGATAAACTTGCGCACCGCTCATCTAACTTGCTGCATTTGCTTTGCAGATCTGCAATATGACCTGCATAATCATTAGAAATTTTTTGTTTATCACTGATAGCCTCCTCATAGCGTTTCAAATATTCAGTCCTGTGCTTCTCATTTGCCTCAAGCTGCTTCTTAAGCAATGTCAATTTATCATCGCTTGAGGTGCATTTCAATCGCAGGGCACTCCTTTCAGTTTCAATATGATTCAACTGCCTTTTGAAAAGGTCCAGCACAGGTCCCCCTAAGCTGTATGTTTTAAAAACAAAATAAAAAGAAGGCAATTAAATGTACAGTAAATTGTCCAGAACTTGAACAACAATGGCACCTATTGAATTGGTATCAGGTTTGTCATATGTTAAAGTCAGAAAAATGAATCTTACAGACCAACTTAACCCAACCTGATGCAATTATTAATGGAAGGAATCAAAGCTGCAATAGTATGAAAGGAGAAGCTCATTTGCAAAATGAGTAATGCATCTAAAAGTTTCATCTACAAGGCCACAGAGCTTGCAGTATAATTCAACAAAAGCAGGAAGAGGAGCTAACCACTGTTGTAGGAAAACAGACAGCTTCTTCCACTTTGCTGGACCATGAGAAGAAGACTCGTATTCAGAGAGCAGACTGTCCAAAAGCTGCATAGATTCAACAACTACCAACTTATCTACTATAATACTGTTACTCAGAAAAGAGATGGAGAAGCATAAAAGCATTGACAAGAGTATAAAGCTTCAGAGTTCGATCTGTTTAAAGTCAGAAAAAATAATAACAATTGCGTGCCAGATGCCATTCCATACAAGACAGTCATATCAAAAGCTTGATATGCCATAACATAAGATGCTACACGAACTAGCACGATTGATACTTGCCACAAAGGAAACAAAGGGGCTATACAAGACTTTCCTCATTTAGAATTTAACACTAAAGTTCTTTAATATTTAATTTCTTGTTTTAACTTATCAGCATTGTCTGATACTGAATAATAAAACGTGAGAATCAGACCATATTAATCACCAAATACAGAACCAACAAATGTATGTATTAGCTGAGATAGTTGCATCAACTTACATGGGATACCAAATGTATCAATAATCACAAAGAAGAAGAAAGTTGCAAAACACTTTGAAGACCTACTTAAGTTTGTTGTAGGACATTAAAAAATAAAAAAGATCACGCCGTATATTAAAGTAAACTAATGTAAACAAAAAAAAAACGACTGCTATAGTTATAAAAAAAATGAATAGTTCAAAATAAAAGCCACATAGATCTATATAAAAGATTCAGTGTTTACATATCTAATAATCTGCATTCTATTCTTAATCCACTTATAGGTAGCTATAGTATGCCACGACGGGCAGTTCTCCCGTGTACTCACTACGTAGTAGAACTATGCCTTGGACCTATTCTGATGCAACTGATTCTTGTTGGACAAGGAACCACATTCACACCAGGTTACCCTCTAAGCAGCCTGAGCCTGACTAGGCATATATGAAGTGAAATTCCAGTGCATGATGATAATGGCATATATTAGAACACTTACACGAATCACATCATCCAATTTCACATCAGGAACATGACAAGCTGCTCGCAACTTTGCATCCATGGCCTGTAAAGTGTTCGAACAATGCAAATCTGCCTCTAGGAAAGCATTTTTCTTGTAGTCCTGCACAGCATGCAGTAAACAAAATCAGTCACCTACGTTGTATCTCCAAATAAGTAACCAAGAAACAAGTCCAATTAATTGAATGCTAACTATAAGTTTGGCAAATGGAAATAATTTCTTCACACACGGAATCTCACAGTGCACAAGTTTTCACTGGGCATCCATAAGAACCAATATCATCTAAGGGTTTTATTTACGAAATATAGAGCTTCCAAATTGACCACAAAGTTCCTTTTTTGTGCTTAATTTTTCAAGCTTTGGCAGAAACGGATTGGTTTCCACAGAAAACGGTCCAAAATCAACACCCAAGTTCACTGCCCAAGGCTGAAATGAGCAAGATAGATTTGTAACATACTAAAATATTGGTTTATCCAAAGTAACGGGTATGAACAGAACCAGAACATGATATCCGATAGCTATGGTACAAAAAGCAAGCTTACAAAAATATTCACTAACAAAAGGTAACGAAAAAGTCGAAAAGGTTTAATGTTATCTTAAGAGGGAATATGAGCCCTAGCTTAAGTGGAAGTTTGCCTAGGTCCTCTCTCAAAAAATTCAGAGTTATACAAATTTAATAGTATTTGCACACAATTTGGGAGACAAAAAACCAATAAATAGAATGTTTCAAAACCATCTGCTATTGAAAAAAAGAAGTTGTTTTGCATTTCATAAACACGAAAATATTTGGATTAAGAGTTGGCAATAACCTCAAAGGCCTTTCTGAAAGAGCTATGTAGAAGCTTTTCATAATTCAAACGTGTTGATCCAGCTCCCACAGCACAATCAGCAAAAACTCTAAGAGCTTTTCCAACAGCATCTTCATGTGCTTCTCTCAGAGCAGCCTAAAAAATAAGCATGAGGGAATAGCAAATTTCCAAGTAGGGGCAGTCGAAATAGCATCAGACATAGCAACCAACCTCTTCTACTGGTCTTGTACGGTCAAAAGAAGACATATAAATTTCAACTGCAGAATCATATGCCTTGCGACATTCTGCCTCTTCAACATTCTGCAAAGTTAGCTAACATCACTATTCCAACATCAAGAAGATAGGATTGAATAACTACTAAACCAGCTGAAGCACTAGTAAGTAGTAACGTCCATGTTTCACTTCAGCAAGGGATACAAGTACTATAGTGGAAGTACACAACTCAACAGAAACAATTATTAATCAAACAAACAACCTACTTTCTCTCTTTATATTCCTAAACAAAGAGCTTCATAACCAATATAAAAGCCACTCTCGTTCACTTATAACTGAACATCTAACAACCCGCAGTATCATAAATAATTAAATACGTAAAAAAAGAACAGCAGACTAAGTGAGAACTGACAACAATCAACTACAGCATAGGAGTTTGGAGTAATCTTTTCTCTAGCAACAGCCCAAACAGGTCCAAGAATGAATCGAAAGTGGTAGATGTGCTAAAGGTTTAGTCACCAAATGACTTGGAAGTTTTAAACGATAACTAACCTGCCATGAGGATGAAATTGTAGGGACAGCACCACTATTGATAGCGTCCAGAAATGATTGTGTGATACCAGCAAGGATTGAACCTGTCATAATGGTTGCTCCAACTTGTTTAGGTCTAGTTCGTTCAAATACGAACTTTGTCAATGCATCTAAACCAGATCTGAATTCTGGACGTAACTTGTCTATCTGCAAAAGATGGCAATGGAATCTTACAAATGGATTGAAATAAGTAGGGATAATGCAACATTAAAAGGTACACTTACAGGAATTTGATCGAGGCGTTGAAGATCATTTTCATTGTTCACAGGACGCACAAGTGTAAAGCATTCCCTATCTGGAAAAAGAGCACGAATGGACTCTCTGATCTAGAGAAAAAGATAAAATACATGTAAGTATTACTGATCAATCAACCTTACATGTCATGCAATAAAAGTTTATTTAGTACCTCATTCTTGCCAGATATGTCTTTTCCTCCACCAAACATAGGTCTTAAGGCTAGTTCAAGGTAATCACGTGGGGTAATTTTCTGATTTTCTTCTGTTAAGTCCAGATAGAAGTCCTAAAACATAAAAATATAGTAACAAAAATCAGTGGGGCACAAATTTCCAATTATAAACAGCAACAACACAGAGATCTGCAAAAAGTACAAGATTACACCTACCCTCAATAACCACACAAAGACCGGAGAAAATTGCCCAAGCTCGGATGATGTAGACCTTCCACCAGAGGCCCTAACACGAATATGTTTTGTCATTTCCGTGACGAGAGATAGACGGTCAAGTGCAGCTTCATCAATTCCACCCATCTGCAAAAAATAAATGAACATAAATAGTTAATGCTTCCGTCCTCTAAGTATGCAGATAAATGAATATATGCGTCAAGCTAACAGAAGAGAATCATTCAGTTCCATACTTCGATTAAACATCTCAGTTCAGAGCATGCATACCTGGTTGTAAATAAACATGCTCGACAATAGAACAGCCAAAGAAAATATTTGAGTACTGTACGTCCCCTGCCAAAGAGAGAGATGAAATGGAAATTTACATTACTCATACAGCAAATCGATACAACATAAAGTCAGAAACTACTAGGTAATGTAAAACAAACCAAGAAACACTAGCATTGTATGGTGTCAAGCATACATACAATGCCAGATAAAAGAAGTCATGAAATAGGAAAGCGAGAACTTCCCAGTGTAGTACTAGAAGACTAGAACTCCAAGAAAAAATATTGAAATAATAGAATATTTTCAAGCTCCTCAGACTTAGAATGGCATTGTTGAAAACACACAATCCTTCTAGTGTCATATAGACCAGTACCTCCCTCTAGAAAAAGAATATAGCTACACATCCACCTTATATACATAATTCACAATTAAAATGACAGACATTTTAAGTGAGAATTTGGTGCATGCAGTGCCCAAATACATAAACAAAAATCACAGAACCAATAGAATATAAGTGTTTGACACAGAATGAAGGAAGAAAGCTAACCGTTTGATCATATGCATCAATCCCTTCAGTATCCAGCAATAAAAGATTGTACTCAGTTCCATCAAGAGCAGTTCTCTTTAATGGTGCACTCCACATCCAAAGCCCCTTGGTGCAAGGTCGATGAGTAGGGGCTACTTGGAAACCATTGGTTCTTCCTATAAGCTATAATTCCGACACATAACAAGTTAATGAAAATATTTGCTCAAAAAAGGATAATTCTCAGTTGTAGTAGCCCAATAATATAAAATGTAAAAGCATTATCATCAGCAAACAAACTAATGCCCACATTTAACAGACGTGGCCGAGGTATATATTATTACTAGTCCAGGATACCTGAAATATGAAGAAAAAAAAAATTGTTTGACCTAAAATGAGCAGATACCCATGGTAATCGAGTCGGATTTGCCATCCTAATCTTAAAAATTTTACATGAAACTAAAGAGCAGCATAAACCCTAGAAAAGTGGCATCAACCAAATTACTATAAAAAAAATACATCAAATTGGCTAGGAAAAATTTACCTGATTCAAGATAAAGCTCTTTCCCTGACGAGCGCGACCACAGACGGAGACGACACCGATGGGTCCTTTGACGAGATGGAGCGCCGCGACGGCCTCCGGGTCCATCTTGAACACGCCATTCTCATCGCAGTAGACGAGGCGTAGCGGCCTCGCGGGGCCGAGGGAGGTGGGGCCCTGGCCATTGCTCGCGGAGGAGGACGAATTGGGGAGTCCATGGCTAGGGTTTTGAAGTTCCGGTCTCAGAGAAGGGGAGGAGGTCGACGACGACGACCCTCCTCCGCCGCCGCCGCCGCCTCGGAATCCGAGCATATGCATCATCTCTTCTCCGCTTCTCGCAAGTTCTCACCTACTTCGAGATCTCGCTCTAGGTGGATCGTCTTCTTCGCGTTGTTATTAGTACTCTTTTGGCAAGGGAAAGAGGAAAAGAGAGCGTGGTGGAAAGGTGAGGTTTTTAAATGGGAAGAGGGAAATGAATAACGAGCTCGATCGAGTCGGTAATGCCGCCGCATTGGACGCTGTCGCGTTATTTTAACGCGCACAATTTTCTCGAGTAATTGTCCTCATTAAGTGTACAAATTTTGGGCACATTTACAAATAAAACCATCAATTATACGTTTATTATATCTTAGACCCTGACCTCTGTCCTTTAATTTTCCTTCTTCCAAAAAAAGATAATAAGACCAAAAATACTGGGTTCTATTTACAAAACGTTACTGCAGATGAACCAGGCCCAACCCAATTGTGGCCCATCTACGAGTTCATTCGGACCATCTCAGCTTCCTAAACATATTGAGTTTCTTAATATTTTCCAATTATATTTTACGATATGCAAGATATAAAAGCAACTAAAACATAAAAGGAGTACAAGGAAATGCTTTGATTCTTAAATCCATATCTCAGGATATACGAGATATATGCAGTTGAGTGCAAGCAAACGATATCTATTCCAATGGAGTAAAACTCCAACTTGCTTGCCCTTCTCTTCTTCATGCCTTTCCCCTAATTAAAGGCATAAGCAACTCTAATCTTATAACAATAAAACAAGCAAGTAGAGCTCAAAGTCGCTTTCGCTTAGCAACAAGCTTAAGTAAATGAAACGAGCTCGTGATGATATTATGAGATAAAGCTTCAGAAGTGCAATATAAGCATCCATGGCCAAAATGTGAAGAGAGGGGAAGGAGGAGGAGGAGGAGGAGAAAAAGAAGAATAGAGATGCTGTTAGATAGAGAGTCCATAGATTTGGTGTTGGTCCCGTGTGGATTGGTGATATTGTTTGGATACCATCTCTTCCTCCTCTATCGGATCTTGAGGCACCCACAGACCACTGTGATCGGCTACGAGAATCATAACAAGCGAGCATGGGTGGAGAGGATGTTGAAGGTTAGTATTTTTTTCAGTATACATATTCTCATGGCTCTTTGCTATTCTCATTTTTTCTTTAAATAAAAAAAAAAATCATAACAACCGAGTGTTTAAAGTTTGGTTACGTACCTTATGTTTTGATGATTGATACTATGATTCAAACACACACTATGATGTAATGAAAAATAGGGAACTCCAGAGGAAACGGGGATAGCACTGCAGGTAATCTCAAGTAGCATCTCAGCATCAAGCAACTTGGCCTCGCTCTCCATCGCACTGAGCTCCCTAATTGGGACGTGGGTGGGAAGCACCTCCAAAGTGTTCATGACCGAGGTTATCTACGGCGACACCAGTCCGACCACCTCCTCCGTCAAGTACGTCGCTCTTCTCATCTGCTTCCTCGCCGCATTCACCTGCTTCATCCACTCCGCCAGGTATAATAAATTATACTGTAATTACACCACTATTTAGATAAGAATCTAGAAGTTGCTCTCGGAGACAACTAGGCTAATCATCGCCTACAATCTAAAAAATGAGTCGTAATCATAGAAACATAACGTTCTGATGGATAAAAATCTCGCTGGGGCAATCAAACCCATAACTTTTGTCAAAAGTTAGTAAAATTCAACCTCTAGGCTATAGTAATATTTATGGTCATTATGTATATTATATATATATAGTTAGTCAACTTAGTTTAACTTATTTATTATGAAAAAAAAACAATTAAGCTGACTAATAAATAAAAGCATTGGAATGATATTAAATAAATAAAAAGCTTACTTGTGATAATATCGACTGTTTTAAACTTCTTAATTTTATAATAGCAAATTTTAGCTCTTTTACTCGTTTAGCAATTATTGAAAACTTATATTTAGATATGTGCTATCATAAAATAAAATTGTATATTTTGCATACTCTTTGTGTATAACTTATGTAAGTAATATTTATATTTTTTTATTAAATTTGGATGCGTAACTTGGTAAAATTAAAAATATGTTTTTTTGCATAGTCTCTACTAATCATTTTAGAATATAGCAATCTTTTTTTTATTTTACTATAACTAAATGGGTAAAATAGGTTATAACGTGTAATCTAAAAATTGAGGAGCTCAAAACTGACAATACTAACTAAATAAAATTTTCATGCAAATTGCCTCTTATGTTCTTTGAAAGAAATTTCTCTTTTTTATTTTTTATTTTCCCTTGTGAAAGTTTGGATTAAAAGGGTGAAATATATATATATATACATATTAACAGGTACTTCGTCCATGCCAGCTTCCTAATGAGCACCCTGGACTCGGACATCCCTGTGAGCTATGTCCAGACTTCAGTGATAAGAGGTGGAAACTTTTGGGCGATGGGCCTTAGAGCTCTCTACTTTGCAACGACCTTGCTGCTATGGATCTTTGGGCCAATCCCGATGTTCTCCTGCTCAATCTTCATGGTGGTCATACTGCACTCGCTTGATAGCAATGCAACTCCACTGCACCAGTTCCAGTTTACCTCAAACACCAGAGGGATGGTCAAAAGAGTTCCAAGGCCTCCAGGCCAAACTCTTTATAACCCAGTCTACTCTCCCACTTCCTACTAATTAAGCTGAGATCTCTGTACGTACTTACTCCTCCACGACCTGGGAGTGCACCGTTTGGTGTTCTTTTTATTGCTATTTGAAAGTGTTTGCCAATTTAATTAAGTAAGCATCACATAAGCTTTGTTGCAAGTCCTAGCTCTCCAATAAGTCTATCAATCGCTTCTAGCGATTCTCTCAGGTGGTTAAAGTTGTGATTGATTCTCCTCCTAGAATGTTTTTTGCTTTTGTCCCTTCCTTATATCAAGGTGTGTTTTAGAGCTTAGGTATCTATATATCATTGCTAGTGATCTTGTTAGCATAGTTATCTGTATCGGACCAGTAAATCAACCACCAAATCAATTCAATTTTATTATTATACCATATAGGCAATCGATTCGGTAAAAATTGACTGACCCGGTAAAAATTGACTGACCCGGTAGTTGAACCGATGAACCATACAACCTAGCTAATTTTTGACAAAATAATCGAATCAACTATTTTTACATAATTATTCTTAATATTTAATTATTATATTTTATATCCTAATGGTATATTAGTCCTAACATTTTAAAAAAAATTTACTTTATAACATATATGCTATTTTAAAATTAGTTTTATTTGCACATATACCCTCGAAAAATTTCTTATTTATTTATATATTTATCTAAAGTTTATATTTACAAATACATCTCTCAAAATATAAATTTTTTGCATGTATCTTTTAATTTTTTTTAACATGAATACTACTTTGAATAAACTATCATTAAAATTTAAACACTTGAAATATAAAAAGACAAAAATATTCTCATTCTAATTTTAAAACATTTCTCTTAGTTTATAGTATTTTTATCTTTTATAATAAATAAATCATAAGAATATATATATAAATAATATTTCTTTTGAATGATATACATGTAATTATACTATTTTTAAAAAATACTAGCAATCTGATCAGGTGAACATAGGTTGAACCAAATAATCAAGGTCAATGTCCGATCTGATTCTACTCAGATAATGACTTTATATTGTCTTCTCGTATATCTCGATCCTACTTTGCTTAATTAGTGCTATTTCGTGCCTGCAGACAATTGATGTTCGTTTATCCACTCACCCAAACCCAAACTATAAAATCACTTAACCATAGGATGCAATATGCAAAATTCCCAGTGAGGAAGCAGCAGCACTCCTAGGTTACTAGCTTTTAGGCAAACACGGTTACGGAATATCTGGTAACTTTTACTTTCAAACAACAACTCCCATCATGATATCATCTGATCAAAGTAATAAAGCTGTATGATTACTTACTTTAGCAGTAAGTTTTCTCCTAGGAAATCGTGGCCCCCAATATAAATATAAATATATATATATATATATTGCTAAGTTTTCACTCCCAAGTGGGGAGTACTAACTAGTAGTAAATGCCGGGGGGGGGGGGGGTTTAAGTGCCACATGCTCCTATTAGATGATACACTAAATTACTCCCACGTCACCCCCCATCTCTAAAGTTTGTACTTTCTTAATCAATTTTGGGCCCCATATTTACCAATCAAATCGGTACAACGCATTTGGTGATGATGTGAGTCGTGAGAGGATTTATGCTTCAAATGGATGAGTGTGATACGGAGTTAGGTTTGGTTCCATAACATGGTAATGGGGATTAAAATACGAAATATAAACACTACACTGCCTCTGCCAACCTAAGTTTTTAAAGTAGTTGTAAACCAATCAATTTCATTAACGTAGTACCAAAGCAGAAGTTCTAAAGTCTATTAAAGAAATTAGTGAGTTATCAATAGATTCCTGGGCTGAGGAATTTAAACATGCATGTTTGTATTTAAGGCTCAAATGAGAAGGTTTAATGGTCTGTAGGGTATTTAGGCTGAATGCTAAGATAGACTGTTCTCATTTATTAGATTAGACGATTGTATGAATCAGCTTTGACCCATTACATACAATTTTAACCTCCTATTTTTTTTTACTGTAAAGATAGATAAAACTCAAAATAAAAGTTTCTAAAAAAAAAAGAGACACCAATGCTATCTATATTATTTGTTTCTTAAATTTTATTATCTATCATTACGCACTCCTCCCCTAGAATTTTAACTACAAATAACATTAAAATGACTTAAATTGTCTTACTTTCATTAAATAAATATTAATTGGAAGTGAAAGTTCACTGTGACCTAATAATGGTACAAAAAGAAATCAGTAGTTTAGTTATTTTTTATTCAAATTTGTGCTCTATATTTTAAAAAAAACCGAGTTATGCCAATTTTAGACCCAAAAAATCCAAGAATTATAATCCAATTAAATACAGTTAATACAAAATGAAGTTCATAAGCCAACTACCGATCAACAAAATATATTAACTCTCAAAAATAAAAGTAAAATATTCACTATAAAATCTAAAATTGATTACGCAACATTCACATATTATTATTTTTTCAATAAGTAAGGAGGCCAATGTGTCCTAAAAAATAAATACAATGACCTAGAAATTAGAGTGAGAGAGAGAGAGAGAGCTTATGAATTTAAATATAATTATCTCTAATTTAACAAGACAAACGCACCTAATTCCATGCCTATGTTAAGGTAGGGCTACAAATCGAAGTGTTTGTACAGTGGACCCATAAAAGGAATCCATGCCGCCACTAAGCACAAACCCAACAAAGCCGACAGCCAAAAAGAAAATTTTAAAAATAAATAAGTAAAGGTGGTGCAATGCAAAGTTGCAAAGCTTCCGGAATTTTTTAAAATATATATATATATATATATATATATATAATACTAAAAGTAAGCCCCCTCTCCTAAATTTTATTTATTAAAATAAAACGCTGAGAAATTTAGTTGGAAACACTGAAAAAAAATCTCTAAAAAATGTTAGATATTTTTATCTGTAAAAAAATTGAATAAAATTTAAAGTTAAAATTTTTCTTTGTATTTTTATATATATCTATCTCATTTAAGGTCTGATTAAGATTTTATCAAATTATTATATTATGTTTATTTCATATTCTTAATGATATATTATATATCTAAGAATGAATTATTAATTTGAAAATTATACTTTGAAATGGATTAGTTTACGTCTTAATAAGACACATATAATAGTTTACCTTTCTTTCAACAATAAGATGCTTTGCTTAACTATTTAACCTTTTTTTGGGAAAAAAAAATAGAATACTGTTTCTCTATAGAACTTTTTAACGTTTTTATTTTAATATTTACTTATAAGATACGTTTGGGGTTGCCCTTTATTTCCGTAAATAAAATTTGGAAGAGGGTTAGTTTGGTAAAAAAACTCGATTTTTGGATGCGGTCGGGACGATGGGTTTCTGTCCGCGTGGCGGCGCCCACACGAGTCCATCATGGCGACGTGACCCGTCACGACTCGGACCCAGGCCCAGGCCCGGCCGAGTTGGACCTACAACCCGCGGGTCACACCCCCATTTATTTGTCCCCGAGTCTGGACCCTGACATGCCAACTAAATCAGCGGGCCCCCTTTTGGGTTATAATTACTGGGGCCCACTTCGTATCCGAGTGATGATCGCGATTATTTATTTTCGTATTTTTGTTTACAAAAACAATTATATTTTATTAGCCTTTTTATTTAAAAAAAGAAAAGAAAAAAGAAAGAGAGAAAGGCATTTGAAGCAAACCTTAGACATTGTTAATCCGAGGGGGAGAAACCGAGAAGGTATGAAAAGGTAAGTAAAGTGGGATCGTGTGGCGTTCCGGCTTATCCGGGAGTTCTTTTTGAGTTAGTTGGTAGTGAATAGATTATGCTTATAAAGACCCAACCCCAGATAAGTGGAATCATATATTAGAACCATAGAAAAAGAATAATATCAACTCGTTCATTTTATCTTTATTATTGTTCAAAGTATTTTTGAGAAATTTCACTTTTATTACTTAAAAATTATCTTGAGTTAGGTATAAAATATTTTATTATTTTCAAAATTAATTTGCTAAAATAACATGGATATTATATCAGAATAGAGTGACTAACTTTTTGCAACGAAAATTCTTCTCACCTTCACATAGGTATTCAAAGACATATTTTTCTTCTTTCATTTTTTTACTAAATAATATTCTTGCTTGGAAAAATAAATCTTTTAATAACCTTTCTCTCGTTTGATTTGTTGGCTTATCTCCAGTTAATTAGTCTTCAAACATTTTTGTAGAGATAAAATATTGCTACCAATTAAATTAGCTAGCAAACAAACACGGCAAGTACTTTTTGGTAACCCACAAACTTAGGATTTTTTTGGAATCATCCTAACAATAGTTTTGTTTTTTTTTTAATTGGCTGTTTAGCGTTATTTAACCTACGATTCAAGTATTAGAATAAAATAAGAGTAAGCATAAACCTAGTAAATGATTATTTATCTTAATATTAGAATAATAATACTTATTTATCTCTCTTCTCACTTTTATACTCCCAAATTATTTTAATTTAAAAATTACTAATTTGTCTTCCTGAAATTTCATTTAGATAATATTAGGTACGGTTTGGTTCCTCTATAATAAATACTTATTTATAAATTAGTTATCTCTTAAATATATTTTATAATAAAATATTTATTTATATATAATTTTAGTTAAATATTGTATAAAATAAGTCACGTGATAAATTATGGATAAATTTATACCTATTTTTCTAGGCAATATTTAATTACAGCTAGCATATTTATTCACTATTTAGTAATCAAATACAAATTGTTATATAAACTTATTCAAGTTACTTTTTACGATTAAAATTATATATGTACATAATTTATATTTAAAATATATGTATACAATTATTTTTTAAAATGTCTTACGCACAAATTATGATTAGCAATCTAATAAATTTTTAATATAGAAAATTAGAATATCTATACTATTATCGGCGATTTTCCACCCTTACAAGTGAAATGTTTGCTTGGATTAGATCTCGGTGGGACAAACATCTCTGACAAATCTACCTGCATTGGATTTTCCCATGGCTAAGAACCAAAGGGGAATAGATCACTTCGATTTGCCCAATCATATGGAACCATGAATAAATAGCAATTATCCTTTGCTCTCTTGTGTCACATGCACTACTTGTACATGCCAAACATTTCTTTGTCTTATATCTTTGGAACCATTCTAGCAAGGAATTCATTTGTTTCACTTAAAAAAAAAACTCCTCCCTTTTAAAAAAATTTCAACCTCTCCTTTAATTAATTTTAGATAATTAAGGAGGAGTGGGGGGCTTTTTTTTATAATACAATTTAATATAAAGTACTAGAATTTGAAATAGTGAGAAACATATGATAGTACTTAACTTGATGATAAAAAAAACTTTACAGTGGACTAAGAAACGTCAATCTAACTACAGAGCCTAAAATAATTGAGGCAAAAAGTTTGGTCGTTGGTTTTTTTTTTTGATGAACAGCCTCCCCTGTTCTCCCAACAACAGACATGAACGAGGCAGTATGTAGTTCAATAGTCATGGATACGTCGTGCATAAATGGTATTAATCCTTCTCTGACCCATCCCCATGCACTGGAGACTCACATCCAGGTTGCAATACATTGTCTCTTTGTCTCTCTAATAAGTCACTTAGAGCAAAGATCCTGTTTCTCGAGTTAACGATAAAGAAAATCTCAAGTCCACAAGTCAGAGGGAGTGTTATATTTTTGAGACAGGAATCAAATATTGTCTTAGTAGAACAATATCAATAGATGGTTTTATGTTTCTCGTATAGAATATTTAATTACTATCGGTGAATCCAATCTAAGTATATTTGTCAGAGGAGAGATATAAATTATACGTTCGCTTGTTTTATTTGTACTATGAGTTTTTGAAATGAAACAATGATACGAGTAATGGGCCTAATAAAAATGTTAAAAAGAAATTAAAAAAATAGTCCGTGTTCTCTCCCCATGATATGAAACTTTCCAGCCAGGAAACAAAAGAAGGAAAAGAAAGGAAAAAGAAAAGGAATCACACCCCCCGGGAAAGCAGAACGGCTCTACGTCTTGTCATTTGATGTAGCATTAAATAAACAGGAGCCCATCGCATAAAAGACCTACCATGCCATCCTATCCCATCCCATCCCCCAAACTGAGAGAGAGAAAAGAAGAAGAAGAGAGAGAGAGAGATAGAGAGAGAGATAGATAGAGAGAGAGAGAGAGAGAGAGAGAGAGAGAGAGAGAGAGAGAGAGAGAGAGAGAGAGAGAGGACAGAGCACTCACTCTTTTCCCTTCCGGCAGCTACTGCAAGCAGCTCTGCCCCCTTGCTCAGACCCACCGATAAAAGCGAGGAGAAAGTGAAAACTAAGACGTAACACTACACTACGCGTTACTATTCCATCTCTCTCTCTAAATACCTTTTTCTTTTACTCCCTCTCGCTCTCCACCGATAACGACAACCACATCAAATTAGAGCAGCAAGCGGCAGGGATATAATAGTAGCAACTTGCTAACTGAAATGTGCATATATCACCCTACGGGTTAACGCAATTTTTAGCTTCATCCCTATCTTTCACTATTTGCAAATGGTACTCTCAAATTAAATAATAATTTTAAACTTTTTTTATTTATTTTAATGTTGGGATGTTTCATAAGCAGAATTGCGGGGTATTGAAGAATTATCAAGAGAAAAAACATGGTAATGATGATAATAAACACAAATATGGGGGTCTTATTTGTATATGTCTCGTGATATTAAGTAGTGATGGGATAGGGTCGTAACTGAGAAATGAGTAAATTATAGGGTGTTGTTCGAAAATTTCCGTATAGGTAAGGACCTGGGGCCTGGGGCTTGGGGGGGAGGGGGAGAGAGAGAAGGATAGTAATGGAGATCGGAGTTGCAGGAGGTACGGATGGGTGTGGTTCGGGTGTCGCTTTGACCCGTCCGTCCCCCTTTTGGCAAAGCTGAGGAGTTTTTAGTTTCTAGAGAGAGAAACCGAGGGATAGCAATCCCCCCCTCCCCCCCCCCCCGGTCTCCCCGTCTCTTCCGCCCGATCCCTTTAAAATTCGTGCTTATTCGCCTTTTTATCCACTTACTTGATGGCCATTAACGCGATGTGTCATTCCACTGCCTCCCATGCCTCCACTACCTCTCTAGCCTCCCTACCCCTAAAACCCTAACCCTAACCCCACCCCTCTCATCTACTACCTCCGTCCTTTTGCTTCCTCCCTTTCTTCTCCTCCTCCTCCTCTCCCTCCCCTCCCCTCCCCTCCCTTCCTCTCTTCTTCTTGCTTCCGGCTTTGGGTACTTGCTTTTCGCTAGGGTTTTGGGGGGAAGGATGGGGATCGATCTCAACACCGTGGAGGAAGAAGAGGACGAGGCGGCGCCGTCGCCGCCGGCGACGGCGGCGCCTATAAGTCCGGCGCCGGCTGAGGGTGGTTTTCCGAAGGGGTCGGTGTGTTTGGAGCTGTGGCATGCGTGCGCCGGGCCGTTGACGTCGCTCCCGAGGAAGGGGAGCGTGGTAGTGTACTTACCGCAGGGGCATCTCGAGCACTTGGGGGATGGAGCGGCGCTTGGGCGTTACTGTGTTCCGGCCCATGTGTTTTGCCGAGTTGTCGATGTCAAGTTACTTGTTAGTCTCTTTGCTTCGGTTCCATTTGGTTCTGAGGGGGAAAATGGTTCTGGATTCGTGCTCACCATGTGTCTGTTGGTTTGTTTCTTAAAACAGGCCGATGCGGCGACGGATGAGGTTTACGCACAGCTTTCGCTTGTTGCGGAAAGTGAGGTAAGGGATTGATATTTTTTCCCCAAAGGCTCCTCTAAAAGCTCGCTTTCACTAAAAAAACCGGATTTTGCGGCGTGTTTGTTTCACTTCCTCAACTTCTCGGTAAGAGGGATATTTGGCGATGATACATTTGGTTTTTGCAGGAGGTGGAGCGACAGCTGCGAGAGAGCTGCAATGAGGGTGACGGGGAACCGGAGGATGCCGATGGCAAAAGGAGGGCGCCAGTGCCCCACATGTTCTGCAAGACGCTCACCGCCTCGGACACGAGCACCCATGGTGGCTTTTCTGTGCCTCGCCGAGCTGCAGAGGACTGCTTCCCTCCCCTGGTAAAAGATTACTACCTTCTCTTAGGAATTTTGATATTTCACCATGGAACAATCTCTTTACTATCTTTTGCTTGATTTTGATTCTTTTGGAGTTAGGATTATAAGCAGCAGAGGCCTTCTCAAGAGCTTGTTGCTAAAGATTTACATGGCATGGAGTGGAGGTTTCGTCATATCTATAGAGGTATTATATTGAACGAAATTAATTCTATCTGATACGGAAGAAACCAAATACATATCAGAAAATGGATGCACTATTTTAGGATTTTTTTAATATATTTGTCTTCCATTTACTGCAATAGTTTTTGCCCGTTTCTGTTTATAGAAAAGGATTTTCTATACCAACTTTTCTGTGTAACTTTTTTCTTAGGTGGGATTTAAAAGTGTCGTTATGAATGTCATACGTAAGTTCAGCTGGATGAAAATTTTATCCTTTAAAATGTCAACCAAAAATAATATTATTCTGGGGGTAAATGCATGATTACATATGCTTATAAGAATTCATCTTATTCTGATAAATGTCTTGACTTCTGGAATTACAGGTCAACCACGTAGGCATCTTTTAACTACAGGGTGGAGTGCATTTGTAAATAGGAAGAAACTTGTTTCTGGAGATGCAGTGCTGTTTCTTAGGTACGATTGTTGAGAAATGTGGTTGACAAACTCACAGAACATGTAGTTATAAAAAAATTTTCCACTAATAAAGTTTCCTGCTTCTGTAGAGGTGATGATGGAGAGCTAAGATTGGGGATAAGAAGAGCCGTTCAACTCAAACAAGGAGCTCCTTTTGCAGCACTGTATAGCCAAATTTCAAATCTTAGTACACCTGCTGGCGTTGCCAATGCTGTGTCTATGAAAAGTGTGTTCCATATCTATTACAATCCAAGGTTCGTAGCTTTTGTTTGTCAAATGAGTCATTATAGCAGGGGTTTGCTGTCTGGATATATGCACACATCATCAGCAAACAACATCAGACAGTAATTGCTAGATTTATCATTTTCAATTTCATTTTGTGGCCTTCTTTCTGGTAATTACACAGCAATGCTTTAGGTAGTAGCTGTCATAAAAATGGATATTTGACACTTTTGACTATAGTCCAACCCATGTTTCTCTAGAAGGAAGAGTACTCCAGCCTTTAGACACGTGAGGAAAGTTATTCAAATGCATTAGATTACAGCACAAAGCTTTATCATCAAGATAGGAAGGGCAAATTTGAATATCAGCTTTTGATTAAGAAAGTTTCAAACATGAGATTGTAAAGTCAAGATGAGTGTCTAAGCAATATGCTCGCATGGACCCATAAGGTATAGAAATTGTGAGTTTAGGGGAAAGAATTGCGTAGGGATGGCAAGAGAATCTCTATGTCAAGCTATTTCAAGGTAGAACGTGTAAAATGGGTAATAATTTTGAGGCCAGAGCATCAACATTCAACAAGCTCCTAATAATAATAGAGTGCTTCATCAAAAGTGGGGAGATTTATTTATGTTCTGGTAATATTAATAAGTGAAGATTCTTGACAAGCTAGAAGGAAATCTTTGGTTAAATTACAAATTGCCCCTTATGGTTTTGCCTAAAATTAAACAACTTCCTAAAATTTCATTTGTATCACTTTGCCTCTTTGTGGTTTATACTATTATCTTTTTCATCCAAACTTAATAAACAAAGTACAAAAAAAATTTAAATTATCAGAGATTTTTTTTGCCACAATTGTCTTTCTTTTTATTAAATTTACTCACCACACACTATTCTTCAAATTAAAATTTTTTAATTATCTTAAAAATATGGCTAAAAGATTCATATTTGCTCAAACAATGGGATTATTGGTAGTAATTTATATTTGCTCTATTAAGTTTAGATAAGAAAGTTGATGGTTTCACATTAGTTTAAATCATAGGGGGTTAAAATGATACAAATGAAAGTTCAAGAGTCGTCTGAATTTAGGTAAAACTATAGGAGGGTAATTTGAAATTACCCTAAACATTTTGTTGAGAAAAATATACTGATCAAATTAAAATTTGGCCTCAGATAGACGAAGTGTGTTTCTAGAATATCACAGCATTGTTGCACACCACTATTTGGCCATTGTGCAATTGATGCATAATATCCTTTGCTATTTCGTCACCCTTGTGCTCGATGAGCGCTAATTGGAAGCATAATATAATTCTCATTGTATCCTTGAACTAGCGAGATGCTAAATAATATGTTCCATCAAGTGAATTAACTTATGAGGTTTGGAATGGAGCCAATTGTCTCTCATGTGGATACAATGGGATATAAGGATAATAGTATCCCATTATTTTCCTGTTGTTATATAAGTTATTTTAGAATGGTGATCTTTATAGTTCATACTGAACACTACCCTCAATTTTGTGCTTTAAGACATGTTGATGTGCCTAATAAGTGGATATAAATTAATCCGATGGAAGTTTTATATTTGAAGTGATATATTTGCTTAGTAGAAATTGATCTTAATACCTTTATTTTGATACTGTGTCAACTAATCAATTTCTCTAAAAGCTTATGCTGTGAGAGAACAGTGATTTTTTTATTTTGTATATTCTAACACCTGCATGTTTCTTATCAAGTAGCATAAATTTTCAGAGTGCCTATGGACAACCATTTGCCTTTTCTTTTTAATAATTTGCTAGATACTGTCATCTTATATTCCTTTTTCCTACTTTAGTTGCCCTTAGCCTTGATATTTTCTTTACCTTCTGAATCTGCTAGCAGTTACCTTGGAGCTAGTTCTTTTGTATGTTCAACTGATATTTTGTCCTATGTAGAGACTGCGATAGGTTAAACCATTTAAATATTAATGTCAGTAATTCTAAGCAATTGCCAGTTTCAGAAATACCAACTTCTATCATATCAAAACAATCAGATGGCAAGAAAAATAGAGCTTATTGCCTTTTCATTCTTTTTGCCCTACAATCTGCTGATTTGAATTTGGGACTTGCAGGACAAGCCCATCTGAATTTATCGTGCCATATTGGAAGTTTACAAAGAGTTTCGGTAATCCGTTTTCGGTTGGAATGAGGTTTAAGATGCGATATGAAAGTGAAGATGCGGGAGAGAGAAGGTTTGAAGAACTCAAGTGGCAGCACTTATCTTTTCTGGTTTTATATTTAAGATAAGGATTTCTACTTTTTCAGGTATACGGGAATGATCACTGGGATTGGTGACATCGACCCTATTAGATGGCCTAGTTCAAAATGGAGATGTCTATTGGTATAGTTTCACTTTATCTTCATTGATACATTGGATAGTATAATAACTATAATTAAATTATATTGCATTCGTATTTTGAGGGAGAATGCAAGCTGAGTCAGTACTATTTGTCTGTCAGATCTTACTTTTGACCAGTGCACTTGTACAACTCATTACTCATTCCAAGCTTCCTTCCTTCCCATCCTGACGACCACTCAAGATCTGTTTCTTTTTACTTTTTTCCTACTCATTTGGAGAAATTTTACTACTTGAGCTTTAAGGTTGTTATGCATCAACTTCTAAAATTCCAGGGGAGTCCATAATTTTTGATCCACCCCTTTCATCTTATTCTGGAGGTTAATATACAAATCACCGGCTTTACTGGCTGATAGTGGTGCCATAGGGCATTTATATTAGGTTGGATGAATGTTATTAGAAGCAATCTCTTTCCATGTGTATGAGCTCGTTACCTCTACTACTTACTCTGGTGCAGGGAAGTTCGAGATTAATGTAAATATTGCCTACCTCTTTGCTTTTACGAGTGTTACATCCTAGCATCCCTTTATGTTAATTGTGCAGTTGCCTTATAGATGCAAGGTCTCCTACCCAATCATGTGACTGATTCACATGCTGGATTATCAATCATCTTTATTTTATCTTCCTTTTTGTTTTTGGTAAAATTTAGAGCGTAAAATGATTTATACTAAATAGAGTCAGACATCTAATAACTTTTGCACGTACGGTGTGCTGTTTATTAAATTGCTATTCTCTTGCAGGTAAGATGGGATGATGATGTAGATTGTAGTAGACAAAATAGGGTGTCTCCATGGGAGATTGAGCCAACCGGTTCATGTTCAGGCTCCCACAGTCTGTTGACACCCTGTTCTAAAAGGACTAAAACATGTGCTCCCATGGTCAATCCAGATTTTCCAGGTCCAAGTAAGTCCTTGCTGCATAATAGAAATGTTATGTATCTCCCTTGTCACGTACTCTACTGAACATTGCTTAAATGTCTACAGATGGAACTGGTTGTCCAGACTTCGGGGAATCTGCAAGATTCCACAAGGTCTTGCAAGGTCAAGAATTTTTGGGTTTTAAATCTCCTCATGATGGTATTGGTGTTGCAACTTCTCAGGCAACTGAGATGAGAAATATTCAATACTCTGACTTGAGGAGATGTTCCACCGATGCAGCTAGCATTTTAGGTGGTCCAAGAAGTGGTACTGGAAATCCAGTTGGAAACTCTGGATTTAAATACCATTGCGCAGGCTTTGGTGAATCTCTGAGATTCCAAAAGGTCTTGCAAGGTCAAGAAATTTTTCCTTCTTATCGAGGAACTTCAACTGATGCTATTCCACATAATGGTGGTTTTGGCCCATTTGATGGTGTGCATCTATCTGGCACTGCAAGTAGATGGCCTGGACAAGTTCAGGGATATGCTTTTGCACAATCGTCAGTTCCACCAACTCAGGCATCTTCTCCATCGTCTGTTCTGGTGTTCCAACAAGCAAATTCTAAGCGGGATCTCCCACACTTCCAATTGCTGCATAACCGCTTAGACAAAGGTGAAGATAGTAGCCAAAATGACAACTCTAAGCTTTCAGATGTTTCAGTGAGAAACGGGCAGACCTTGCCAAATTGGCCTCATCACATTGCTGGTGACATTATTAGTGAACACTTTGAAATGGGGAATGTCCATACTCCTGAAAATGCCATCAGTCCTGGGTTAAACGACGAGGATGTTAGCAGAAAGGGTTGCAGACTCTTTGGGTTTTCCTTAACTGAGAGAATTCCAGTAACCAGTGAGGTGCACAGCAGTGAGGAAAATAATTATGAAATTGATTTTCCGACTTCAGAGCCACAATTGCCTAAATCTCTGGGGCGCAGTTGCGCTACCGTAAGTGCTCTTTATGCTCTCTGTGCGGCTCCATTTTAGGAAACCCTTGTTGTTTCTTTATTGCAAATAAATACTGCAGGTTCACAAGCAAGGGAGTGTTGTAGGGAGGGTTATTGATCTTTCTAGGTTTGATGGATATGCTGGTCTGATTTGTGAGCTGGAACGTTTGTTTGATATGCAAGGCTTGTTGAATGACCCAGAAAAGAAATGGCATGTTGTCTATACAGATAATGAGGATGATTTGATGTTAGTTGGAGATGATCCTTGGCAGTTAAGCGTCCACTACTACTTTTGGGAGTTCTTATTCATCAATGATGCTGCCATCATCACTGATTCAAGCTTCTGATGTTTCTGCAGGCACTTTTGCAACATTGCCTCCAAAATACTTATATACACGCAGGATGAAGAGGAAATGACAGCATGTCGCCTGAAGATGTCTTTGGTTAGTTAGATGAAAGACCCTTTTTCCTTCAATGCCAACTGGACTGTAACCTGAGATTGACTTGTGTCCAAAACTTATTCCTATATGCTCTTAATTTGCTTTTTATCTCTCTATCCGTGGTATCCAAACTACTATGTATGCCTTATGTTCTGCCTTAGTTACCAATTCCTGTTAGTGTGTCGGGATTGAAGACGTTGAACACAATGGAATGGTAATATTCAAGGGCTTCCTTGCCTTTCCATGTAGTATTATTTTTTTCGGTTATATGTTCTATTTGTGTAGCTGATATATCATCCTTCATGGTTTTGGTTCTGTAGCATTGTAATAGTCAGAGATACGAGTGTTGTGGTTCTTAGATATGATTAATTTCCGTGGTACTAAACAATGCGGTAGAAATGTTAATTTTTCGTTATTATGGATTATGTGATCGCCTGTCTATTGTAGTTGGAAATTGCAGCGATCTATTTGTTCTGCCGCGATCAAACAGCACTCATAATATGAAAAAAGGTACTAAGCTTGATCAATTGGATCAGACTCGAAATAAATTGCAAGCCTGAGTTTGAGCACAGACAGGCTCGATAAGACTAAATTTATATTTATTAATATATTATGAATAATTATAAATTATAATTGTGTTATATGTTTCATTTTATTTTAAAAAGTGTAGACAATTCAAGATTTAATTCAGGCTGTTTGATTTAAGCTAATTTGAAATAAGCTTAAATTTGGTTATCAAGCGGCGATCAACATTCATGGGATTTTTTAGAGGAATTATAAAGCATTCTCACTTCGACATGATTCTATGTTTCACAATGTCTCAACACTGAAATGCTACTCTAGAATAATTTTTAAAATTTGCTAAGCTTCATCTAAGATTAGCTAAAAAGGTCCTTTGATGCTAACAAGGACACAGCCCGTGAATAAGATATCCATGAGTTGAACTTTTCCCTAGGTTTTGCTTCTTCAAACTGTGTCGATTGCTTCAATAGGAACTGACAGTATGTATCACCAGTGGAGGAGGTGATTCATTTACCTTGGTCAAATACTATATTCATTACAAAAGTAACAGGAACATACTTGTAGAGGAGGGTCTAGCAAATTTTTCTGCACCTCATTCTGGTCCTATCCGTTCAGTCATCTAAATTAATTTACATGAGTATCCAAAAAGATGTAAAGTGGAACAGAGTATTGGTATTCCAAAATGTTAAAATGCCATCCTCTTCTTGGCTAAAATCATTCATCATCAACTTCAGTGAAATCTTCTACAACTGTAGGATGTAAATTGGTATTCTCTGCTGAGCGCAGCTCATCAATTTCAATATGAAGTAAAGAATCGCATACCACCCTTGCGGCTTGTAAAATTTTCGGACAGCCTGACCAAGCACATAAAGTAAGACACCAAACATCTCCTGGAAAAAAAGGAGGAAGAAAGGAAAGAAAGCAGTAGATTACCTGCAACAGGGCATTGAGGTTGTGGTTTCTTGGTTCTTATGTAATGCATTATTGGATCCCTTTCATAAATGTGCTTGCAATCCATACTGTAGCGGAGGAAACAAGAGGTTAAGCTTGAACGTGAATATAAAATGTTCAAGAAAATCCTTCACAAGCGAAGGATTATATGAAAGAAAGGAAGGTACTACAGTATATCTCATCATGCTGGAGACAACTTCCTCATATCATGTTTAGATATACAAAAAGGTTTTCGGGGAAGTAGAGGTAAAAACACAAAAGAGAAGACAAAGAAGCAATCATTTACAACCCTACCGCAAAGCAAAGATGTTCTCACTGGGCTTGAAAGAGGACTCTACTTTTCATAGCAAATCAACAATAGAAAACTCATTAACGGGTTTTCTTTTTTGTAAGACTTGCTATCCATATTTTTATATTAAATCACCAAATACTGTCACTATGTAACCTCCTATGCCAAACCATCATCGGGCAATTTTTTCCCCGTATAAAGCTTGTATCTTTAGTAGCTACGTTAATAACCTTACTGACTTACACTTGCAAGCATGAGCTTATGTGACTATGATGATAAATATTAACATCAGAAATGAAACATGTTCAAGAGTATTTACCACCGAACCGGATTGGGCAGCTCAATTATAGGCTTCCCAGTTAATGGGCACGTGATATTCAATAAGTTACTCTGGGTACTGGTCATAATGATATCTTCTTGCTCTTCACCGGGCATCGGTTGACCTGCATGATGGACATTCTGCAAATAGAACAACAAGAAGCAAATCCCACTAATTCAGGGTCAGTTTCATTCTGCAAAAACTGAGAAGACTAAAATTCCAAAAATAAACATGTAAATATAATCTTCATAAATATCAATCATTATGTGCTTTCACACTAAGGGAGATACAGACACAATTTAAGAGTGATTATACTACCAGCACCAGTCTCACTTTAGGAGGATGCAAGAGTGTCCTGAAAAGTGAGAGATAAAGAAGTATAACCAGAATTGCAAGTAGATCTGCCAGTCAGTCTGTAACTCTGTTCTAGCTGAAGACCAGCAAAATTTGTGCTCTAAGTTCACAGTAAATGCTTTAAATTCCATAAGCAAAACCATCAAATTACGGCTCATTGTACAGTAGTCAATTTCTATATTCTATTGGATGATAGTAATCTTTTGTGCAGGTTGTTCTCTAGATGGTCTAGTAGGCATTCTTCTCTCACCTATCAAATCTACCTACAGTAGTGCATAATAATATCTCCTTTGTAAGGGAAAAAATAACCAAGAAATATGTGTCACCTAAACCCTGAACCCTAAAACATTTCTTTTAAAACAAATATCATAAATATTCCCTTACAATTTATAAAAAAAAAAGTAGCAATACAGAAATAATGTCATACCAGCAGCATTCAGCATAGAATAAGCATGTAACTTTCAAATTGCAAACATTAGATAACTGCTCAGAAACAACACTTTTAATTCATACCCAAATAGCTTCCTTGAACTGTCTGAGGAGTGGATTGCTTTGTGGATTGGATGGTGATGCTGCTTTAAGCTTCGCAACCTCATCCTCAAGCACCTTCTTGAAATCGGTGGGCTGTAACTCATCAAGTCATTTGAGAAATAACAAACAAAAAATATCAACATTTTACCACACACCTCGTATTAGCAAAGTTTAATGTTTCAATGAAACAGGGCATTTGCCTTTTGTGAAAGAAAAAAAAATGTCTTAACAAATCTAAACAGAAAGAATCACCTGATCGGAAGGCTGGTAGTTGCTGCTGACCGTTTGAATCGCCTCCGAGAACCGGGTGCAATCGTCGTACGTATCGAGGAGCTCCAAGACCACCTCTTCCAATCGTTCCACCTAGAAATAACTCCGATAGATGGGAAATCGCGACTACTACGATGCGCTAGGGTTTTAGAAGCCCAGCAATACTTACCTTCTCGGATTTCTCTTCCTTCTCGAGGTCGACCGCGATTCCTTTGATGATGCCTAGGGCTTTCCGGATATCCTGGAGATCAGAGGAAACGAGGATCAGGATTCAGATTTAAGCTTTAGGGTTTTAGGGAAATGGTAGTAACCGTACCGCGATGAGGGTTTGGTTCTCGGATGAGATGGTGGCGGCCGAGGTGGCGATTCTTGCGGCCCCGGAGTTATGAGGCCGAGATGCGGACGCGGAGGCCATCGTCGTCGTCCTCGTCTTCTCCCGTTTTACTTCTCGAGGAGTCTGGTGGGGGGGGAGAAAAGGAGGGAAACGGGAGGTGATTCCCTACATCCAAGATGTAGGAATTCTATACAATTAAATCCTTGGCAACATATGAGACCGGCCCTGAGTCCGAGACCATAACTCTCGTCCAACTTTCATGGGCCTTTAGGCCCAACCAAACATCTTGGTCTTGAGAACAATCTAATTAAACTCAAGCTTTTAACCCACTTCTAATTGCCACCCTCAGATTAGAATACAATTACAACAACTCAAAAATTACGACCCTTTTATATATTCTTTAATATCTTCAACAACAACAAAAAAAAAAATCATTTAAACCCCTAAGTTCCAACAAAATCTTGCCACATCTAATGGGCCGACCAAGTTGCCCAAAAAATAAGCCCACGGCATTGAGTGCTCCACAACCTTTATTAGAAATTTAGGCAGCAAACTTTTCCTTTCGGCTTTTCCTGCTCAAAATTTTGTATCACATTTGTGCTACTATGGCCTACTTCCATTGTTTGTGCCATCCAGGCTAGCAAAAGACCTCAACATGGCCAGGCATTACTTGTCCTTCAAAGCTTATCATTGTAGGATATTCACAATTTGGCATGAAAGCTACGTTACAGACGACTGGAAGCACAAATAGCCGCTTCACTTGCAACTTGGCATCTGATGACAGCCGACCAACCAACGTGCACGCAGTCAACTATATATGAACAGCCACGCAAATCTATATATTTAATGCACATAATGTGGACACTACCTGCTACCTCAATTATCTGGTGCATTAATCGAATCCTAACACAAAGTTTTTAATCGCCGCTAGTTAGTAAATGCTATTGTGATCGATCCCTTTGTGACTTAATTGTTTGCCTCTCTTAAATTAATATATCTATATATATAAACATGCAGCAAAGTGACTGTTTGAGAATTTTTTGCAAGTAAAACCTTGCTTTCGGAACTAAATATTTCTCATATGGCTTGGAAAAACGTGGCTTTGACATTGATATAATACCTTAACATATTAATTAGTCAATAAACTTGAAGAAAATTATGCACACTTGTATCGCAATAATCATTAGTCAAAGATTAGCACTTTCTGGGTCCCTCGTTGGCGGGAACCTATCACACTGTAGACCGTCTCATTTTATTATTAATTTGATATACACGATTATCGAGAATCTTTCGGAAATTTAGTAGTTAATTAGTTGCTTAATTAAGTGGGCATATCATGTTAAAGATGCATAAGAGATTGATTTAAACGTACCGAGATGCACATGGATCGATTCCAGATGCTATTCTCAGAGATTCGATGAGTAAACCATTGACATTCTTACTAATAGCGAGTTATTAGGGGTTATCATTTCGTTAGTTAAAATATTAAAACTTTAACTTGTACTCGTAAAAGATAGTTAAGGAGTATCCACGAAAACCTATGAATTTTGAAAGTTATACATATAAATATAAAATTTATTAAAAAGTTTCGAGAAATATAAATGCAAACATCTTTTATTAATATTAGAAATATAATTAAAAACACTCTATTTTTTAATTTTATTCTTATTCAATTAATCCCTCTGTATTTTTCTTTTAATGCCTCAAAAATATTACTGTAGCAGCCACGAAACAAAAATAATATCATTTGACTTTACTTACAAAAAAATTATTAAGAGTATCAAGATTATTTTTGCATCTCTAGTCCATTTATATGATAACCGACAATTAAAGAATTTCACGGCTGAGTATTTCTGAGGCATCTTTAGCAAAATGAAAAGGTCAAATAGTAAATAAATATATATATATATATATATATAAAGGTAGAGTGTGAAAAATAATATAGGTAAAATGTAGGTTGATTTTGATAAAATTTCTCTTAATATTAAATTCTACGTATCACAAGGTAGTCACCAGACAAGTAGTGATAAAATGGCCAAAGGGCATCCCCACTCACCCACTCTTATCTCATATCCATAGACTATCCAGCTCATTCCAGCCAATTCCATAATTCTGACAACCTCCCGTCTCTCTCCTTATAATTCCCACTTTATATCTAATACTATCGAGCAATACACACATCTCTACCACCACCATGGCTTCTCTCCTCGTCCTCCTCTTGCCCGCATTGCTCTCCCTCGCCTTCCCGTCGGCCTTCGGGCAGCCCGCCGCCCCGGCACCGGCCGGCGCGCCGCGCAACCTGACGGCGATCCTCGTCAAGGGCGGGCAGTACACCACCCTCATCCGCCTCCTGAAGGAGACGCAGTTGGACCAGCAGATCACCAGCCAGCTGAACAACTCCTTCAACGGCCTCACCGTCTTCGCGCCGACCGACAACGCCTTCAACAACCTCAAGCCCGGCACCCTCAACGCCCTCACGCAGCAGCAGCAGGTTGCTCTCGTCCTCTATCACATCCTCCCCACCTACTACAGCATGGAGATGTTCCAGACCGCGAGCAACCCCGTCCGCACCCAGGCGTCAGGCAACGACGGCGTCTACACCGTCAACATCACCGGCACCACCAGTCAGGTGCGCTTTGATATCTCGCCTTTTTAAGTGGAACGTTACACCCCTGCTTCGCTTTCCCTTTGGGGAGATTCACCGCATATATATATCGTGCATGTCTTGATGATTAGGTGAACATTTCAACCGGAATCGACACGACGAGCATCACCAACACGCTCAACTCCGCATCGCCTCTCGCGGTTTACTCGATCGAGAAGGTGCTGCTGCCGTATGACATCTTCGGGGCGAAGCCGCCGGCTTCGTCGCCGCCTCCGGCTGGGGAGAAGCCCGGGAAGAGCCCGGTGGCGTCGGCCGACTCGCCTGGTTCGGCAGCAGCGGGAAGCGGTGGCAGCAACGCGGGAGTTAGCTTGAAGAAAGGATTCCTGGGATGGAGTTCCCTTGTGGGAGTGGGATTGATGGGCGTCGTAGTGAATGTTTTGTGAGGAGTGGATGCATGCATGGTTTATCTTGCATTGGATTGCGTGAGCTAATTAATTATTTGTACCATTTTTCTTTCGGAGTTTGTTTTATCGATCTATTTGTTTGTATATTATGATTCATTTAACTTGTCTCTTTTTCTCTCGATCGTGAAAAATTAAGAAAAAATAATCAAAAGAAAATTTATCTCCTTGTGAGTATTGAAAAGGACACATGGAGAGCATTCGAGATCTCTCCTTGTGTCTACGATTGCGGTTTTTCTGCCAAAACAAGCATTACTTGACAGCCAATGATCGTATGCCGAGTATCTCGAGTATATAAATTCCTGCATATAATGAGCAATTCTGGGGTCTCGTATACTATACTACTTAAGAAAAGGGTTTCGATTATAGAGAATACTATAAGGAACCTGATCGTGGCCCTAGTAGCATGAATTGTCTGCATTAATTTAGACGATTAATTAGCAGTCCTCCAAAATTTTTAACGTGAAAACGTATGAGGCTACTCTTAATTAATGAAGATAATTTAAGATAATATCTTACTTTACAGAGTAGTTAGTGAAAGGCTGTCAGTTGTCACATTGTAATCTGAAGGAAGTCGGTGCTCGGGATAACCTAATCAAGCACGTGAAAGTAATTAAAGGATGATTAAGTGAAAACAAAAAAGAAGCTTGTATCCTTCTTTCCTTGTATTAACCCAAAAACACTTGGCGTTATGTAATTTATAGAGTGAGTATAAGACGATAGATCATAATAAACCATTGTCACCTTAAAATTTAAACAGAGACACAAGAATCACAGAAGACTAGATCCTTAATCTCGAGCAGTCAACGCAAATCCCAAGATATTGCTCAGTATTCATATCCTAATGTACACTAAAGTCATTAAAGATTAAGACACCGAAATCATGTCATAAAAATAAAGAGAGTCAACTCTGGAAAGAGATGCTCTCGGTAGATCTTTTAAATCATATTTTGGAGTTATAATTAATACAAGTACAAGACAATTAATTTATCATCAGGATACATGTCGAGCTAAAGTCTAACTTGCCGACGGAGATAAATTTTATTTTTCCTAATTTTTATGCTTGATAATTGCTTGGATTGCCGACAATTATGAAAGAATACTTTAATACTAATGTCATAATAAAAAATACAAAAAAAGAAAAAAGAAAACAAGGTAGTTGGTTAGAACTAATGGCTTGTAATTCTCGCGTGGAACCTTCTCGATAAGGTTTAACCAATACTGGACATAATAAATATATCGAGTCGTACCTAGCACTACCTACTTGAGAGAGGCTGGGCAACAGCTAATTGGCCTGAACCCGGATTCTCTAGGTTGTAGGAACTTGCTACTACCTAGATACGTGCATATATCGATACTTCTCATAGCCCAAGGATTATAAAGTATTTTCGATAAATATAAGAAACTTACTTACCTTGGTGGAGTTAGTAGGTAACCTTAGTCGTAGGGAAAGTTTAAAGGATCAGCTCAACAATACGACAATTTAAAGCAGATCTCAATAATATTTAGTTTAAAATAATATTTTAGCAACATATACGATTTAAAATTTAGATTAAATAGTTATATTAACTAAAATTTAGCGTAATCTAAGTGCCTCAGTATATAAAGAGAGTTGATAATTTATTAAATCCACTAATACATATTTAGCATTTCGAGCTCTTCAAATTATATATATATACACTAACTTGGAAACCAATGGCAAAATTCATAGAACCATAAGTGTACAAGATCTAGCCTCCAATTCAAATCCAATCATAAACAGCTCATTCAAACATATTCATACATCCATATCTCCCACCAACTATGCCTAACCCTAGCTTTATATCACTTGCACTCCCCCTCTCTTCCCTTCCACCATTCTAGCGTTTATTAACTGCTCTACAACCATGGCCTCCTCACCCTTCCTAGCCCTCTTCCTCGCGGCCGCCGCTCTCGCGGTCGTCGGCACGCAAACCCTCGCCCAGCCTGTCGCCCCCGGCCCGACCGCTCCCCCGAATAACATCACGGCGATCCTCGCCAAGGGCGGGCAGTACACCACCTTCATCCGCCTCCTGAGGCAGAGCCGCGTCGACGAGCAGATCAACAGCCAGCTCAACAACTCCTTCAATGGCCTCACCGTCTTCGCCCCCACCGACAATGCCTTCAACAGCCTCAAGCCTGGAACCCTCAACAGCCTCACACAACAAGAGCAGATCGAACTCGTCCTCTACCACGTCCTCCCACGCTTCTACAGCTTGGCTCTCTTCGCCACCACCAGCAACCCGGTCAACACCCAGGCCTCCGGCAACAACGGTGTTTACACGTTGAACATAACCACCACTACCAATCAGGTCAACATATCCACCGGGGTCGTCGTGACGCCGATCACCAACTCCCTCAGCACCGACTTCCCCCTCGCCGTTTACTCGGTGGAGAAGGTTTTGCTCCCGTACGATATCTTCGGGCCGAAGCCGCCTGCGGCTGCTCCTGCGCCGAAGCCGTCGGGCTCGACAAAGAGTCCTCCCTCGGCGATATCAGAGGGGCCATCGACGGACTCGAAGGGGAGCGGAAGCGATAGTTCCGGTGTGAGTTTCAAGTTGCAGTGGAGTTCTCTCGTGGGATTGGGTGTTATGGGTGTCATTGCAACTCTTTAGAGTACGTTAAATTATCCATTGTAATGTTGCATTAATTTGCATGGCATTGTTGGTCGTTGGCTTGTTCTCGAGTTTTTGTTTCTTGTACATCTTCACAAGATTGATTCATGAATAATATTGCGGTTCTATTTTTATTTATCTTTTACTAAAACTTATTATATGGAAACTCGCACTCCATTAATGTAGATCAAGCTGCCGAACCAATGGTCACGAGATAACTGAAGTTTTATTTATAGTCTTGCTGTTTTGCTTCATTAAATTAATTAAAGTGCAAGCGGTTCCATCTGCCACGAGAAAAAGAAAAATTATTAAACTGCAGCATCTACCTGCCCACATGCATGTTGGCTTTATAATGTTATGGTTGATCATGGTCATCACCTACATTAGTTTAGAGATCGATCCACCTGTTGAGCTATAAGGGAGGATGAACCTCTCTACCTCCTCCTCTCGCTCTCGCTCTCTCTCTCTCTAGATTTCAAATCACAAACTCGTGAGCCGCATAAGTTGACTTAGATATGCAGGTAGCCATTTGACGACCAAGTTGCAGCTAGTACTTCTCTGATTGTGCTACGACTATGTTCATGCATACCGCAGAGTTTAATGGTAAAAATAAAGAGAATCCATACAAGTCAACTATCTCGATCATTGCGCAATTGATCTAAAATAAAACTACTATAATATATATACATACATATATATATATATATATATATATATATATATATATATATATATTTCAACACCCTTTTGAGATCTAACATCTAGTAATATTTTTTTTAAGAATGAGGTGCTTCTTATGGTACTGATTTGTTTGTTACCGTTTCCAGAGTCAGTCAAAAAATGAATGAATAAATAAATAAATAATTCCAGAGTCGACCAACGGGAAATTTATCCGGCTCAGGGCCGGTGGCATGTGAAAACCTGCCGTTCGACCGGGTCCACCGTTATATTTCCGGATCCCAATAAACCAGTGGTGTGTGTGGCAGCGTGCAGTTTAATTTTCCATAGATTTATCAGTGAATGTACTAACACCGAGCCCATTTTCTTAATACACATGGACCCTTTTAAATTATGAAAATTTTCTCATCTTTTTAACAGTATTAACCAAAAATATCAAATAATCCTTCTATCCTCAATTTTTATCTTGATTTTCTATAAAATAAGGATGAAATAGTCTCTGTGGTTGTAATCATGTGAAGAGGCATTTCGAAAATTTTATATATAGAAATAATTAAGACCATTTATCAATGGAGCATGATAGAAAATTATGAGGATTTATTTCTTTACGAAGTAAAACAATGAAAATGGTATGAGTTATTAGCTATTTAGCTGACGAATTAACAAAGCTAGTGGATTAATAATAATATATATGTTGAGCTACTTATATAAGGGGTATATATTTATGGGCCTGGCCCATCTCGATAGGCCCAGAAACCTAATCGGGCATCGGTCAGCCCGAGTGGACCCAAACTCGGGCTTGACTCAGGCCTGGGCTGAGCTTGCTGGATCGGGTTCGAGCCGAAGGACATGACCGTCACTAAATTTTCGGGCATCTGTGACGTCACCATGAGTCTTTGCGTGAAGTCAGGAGCACGCATATTTTTGAGAAATAATTTCATATATTACGAAGGACCAAAATTTATTCATAAAATATTTACAAATATCGAGATATTTATTTTATTAAATATGTGTAGAAAACATTTCGCGCTGTTAATTTTTTTAACTAACCTTTTTAAAAAAAAATTATGAAAGTATTTTCATACACCAACCTTACCCAAGCTATTTGCTATCTTTCGTTTGTTTTGGGCTCTCTTGTCTAAGGATGAAGAACCAATCCTATGTCCGATAAAATAGATAAAGAATTTAAGGACAACTTACTCTAATTTTTTTTTTCCCTTTTGCTTCAGGATCTATTGTTTAAAAATTAAGTAAATTTATGCTTAAAAAAAGAAGGAATTAGGGCTTTTTAATTATTTTAGAAAAAAATATTTGCAGTTAGACAGAATATTTTATTTTTATGCCTTCTGCCGAACATTATTAATCCAAAATATTTTTTTGGTCTCATTTATTTTAAAAATAATTTTTTTTTCATATTTTAGAATATAACTTTTTATTCTACAATAATAAGCTGAACATCATAATAAGATATTCTACAATACAAATATTATTCATCAAAATTACATCTTATCCCGCACGCTAACTTAATTACTAATGTATTCTTAATATCTATTTCATTAATCTACTTTATATTAAATCAAAGAGTATTCATGATAATTTTACAAAAATATAATAATATTTTTTCTCACATTTTCTTTCACTTTATTTCAAATCAAAAATAATTATTATATTCTTATTACAAATAAATACAAGAATAATTATTTCTAGAATAAAGATCTCATTTTTTTTAGAATAATAATAAAAACATACCTAATCTAAATTAAGGAGGCCAAAAAAGAGATTAAAAAAGATATGGCGTCAACTATAAAAAGGTTAAGAAAGAGGTAGAGTATTGAATTCAAATTTCTCTTTTTTATTAGGCGTATGACGTCACTTACGTCGCTTGTCCACCGAAGCAAAGGAAAATCCCGCGTGGCAAAACGGGAGGTCCGTATTACGGCGTGCGAGCTTCCACGTGGACAACTCGTTAACGTGTTGATCCCACTCGATTGGAAAATTTTCCTTCGCCGCCACCGAACTGGCCAATAGCTCGTGAGAATTAGAGAGCTCGAAAATTTCCACGCTAGCGATGTCAGGGTTAGTGGATCGGTCTGCTCCTCATGCTCTTGGTTTGACTGATTTGAAAGTCAACTCGACCGCCCTCGTTTTTTTCATTCGTTTGCTGTACTTGCTATACCCGGAAGGACGAGAGGATGGTACGAATTAATTATTCCATTAACTCCTCATCCGTGTATGCCTGCACGAATTAATTTGGTATTCAACTAGAAAATATTTCACGTGCCCCAAAATTATCCTACTAAAATTTGATAATTGATGAGTAAATATTATGAATAAGAATCATTAGGCAGAAACGGAAGATAGTTTTTGAATCTCTGGCCACGCTAGGTGTCAAAAAGGAGCTCGTTTTGAGTTATAAATGTGTTAAGCCGAGCTGATTTATTGAGCTTAAATATATTATCAAGTTGAGCCGAGCTAATATTAGCTTGCTCAAACTCACCTTAAATAGGCTTATATTATATATATAATAATTTTAGAACCATAACAATAAATTTTAGCGTTTCTAATACCCATCCCGTAACTCTCTCTAAAGTCTCATGTGTGTCTCATGCGCGTCTCCTCATTTTCGTCTACCTCTCGCCTTCACATTCCTCACCATCTCCGGGCGAAACAACTAAGACCCCTTTGTAGCCAATATAAAAGATTCTATACATCCGTCGTATTTATAAATATGTCGTTTTTAAACCCATTTCTTTAGACAAAAACTCAGATTTTTTTTTTCTCTTTTCGAATGGTAAATATTTATTAGAACATGGAGTGCGAATTAAAACTCATGTTTGAATTGACATTGAGATATGCAAATAGGGCATTCTTTGTCATTTACATCGTTTCGACAACTTCTATTGCAAGGTTTGGCATGATCTTTTCAATCCTATTCGAGAAAACTTAGTTATTCTCTATGCCGTTGCAATGTGGATACCTTACAAGCTATTGAACTAAGCTCGAGCTAAAATAATTTTATATCTCGAGCCAAGTTGAACTGGACCTAACTCGTTCAAGCTCAACTCAAATACACCCTTAGCTAAAACCTTTTTTTCACTCTATTAGAGAGGTTGGCTCTTTTTTAGTATATATAAATGGTTTATGAGCTTAGAAGCTATAATAAAATAAAGAAAAACATACCCATTCAACTATTAGAGAGGTTAGCACTCTGTACTTTTGTTTATCCATATAAATCTCCTGTATTTTTAGTTTAAGAAATCTATATATTTATTTTAGAATATATATACGAATAAAAAAGGGTAATATTTTATGAGATAAAATTATCTATTTTTTAATAAAGAAAATAGGCATATCAATCCCGCAAGAAATTCTCATCCGCTGCGCAATCCGAAGCAGCAAGGTACCTACGTTTGACTGAGGATACGTTGTACTCGTTTTTGTATGGCAAAAATATCTCCGGGACCACCGTGTAGGCACCACAGTGTCATGGCACGTCATCCTCTTTGCCGCTTTTGTTGTCCGGGTCAATGCATGGGATTGGTAACGCTGCGTCAGAGATGGAGCGACAACGTCGTGCGGTACCATTCGGCTCACGCGTATCCACGTCATCCCAAACTCGAACACGACTCACTTGCAGCTCCAGCCATCCAGTCGACGTCATTCGCGGTCTCCCATGACGCCATCCCCCGAGCTCTTATTATATACCCCTCCCTCTTCCAACCTCCCATCTCCGTATCCTTCTCCTTTGGCTTCGGAGGAAAAAAAGAGGAGAGAAGTATTAACGAAATAGAAGAAGAAAGGAGAGGAATGCAGCAAGCGATCCCGTACAGCACCGGCCGGGCGACGTGGCTCAACCAGGCCGAGGCGCACTCGCGACGTGTCGCAGAGGGAAGCTTGAGGAGGGTGGTGGCAGAGAATCCGGTGGTGGTGGTGGGGTCGGCGGGGTGCTGCATGAGCCACGTGGTGAAGCGGCTGCTGCAAGGGCTCGGGGTCAACCCCACCGTCTTCGAGGTCAACGACGAGGCCCAGCTCGCCGAGGAATTCGTCGCCGGCGCCGACAAGGCCGGAGAGTTTACGATGCCGGCGATTTTTATCGGGGGGAAGTTAATGGGGGGTTTGGATCGCCTCATGGCCGTCCATATCTCGGGGGAGCTCGTGCCAATCTTAAAGCAGGCCGGTGCTCTCTGGCTCTGACGAATAAAATTGACCAGTGTGATCTAATCCTGGCCGGCTGTCTCAAATGGGTACACCCAAGTTATTTTTCCTTTTCCTTTTTCCTAAGTTTTTGATTGCACACTCGTTGTTGAGAGTGATTTTAGGGATTTTTTTTCTGGTGTTAATTAGTGGTAGTCATATAATTATATGCGTGGTTAAAATTTGTAAAATTTCTCTTGTAAAAAAAAATATATATATATATATATATAATTAATGATTTTTTCAAGAAATACAAAATGGAATTCTCCGGACCTCCTCATTTATAAAATTTATGGCTTGAATCGAATAAAGCATTATGACATAATTATATTTATATTTAATGGTGGATATAATTTTTAATAGAATATCGATGAGCTGACGTCCTTACACTTTTAGCAGCATGACATCATAGTGGCGCAGTCTAAAAAGATCTAAAATCGATTCGTCACCTTGCAAATTCCCATTATCAAACCACTTATGGAACTCATAACCAATAACCGACGTGGCGTCCTAATGTGTGACTAAATAATGAAGTAATCGGGGGTCTATTTAAGCTTGATTATTTGCTGATCAAAGGAACACGCATTTGCCATTTTTAGCATCTGGTTATGCCGACATGCGGAGCTTATTTCTTTCTTAGTTGGCTTCCAGAACTCGGAAGTGATCGACTTCTGCTCATCAAAAGCTAATAGGATACGGCAAGTGGCTTGAAGGCGGGAAGGCGATTCTTCCCTATTTGTGCCAGTCCCATAGTTGTCAAAGTGGTGTCTGTTTCAATCTACTTGCTCATGGAACCACTGTTCTAAGAATTGGATTTTAGTTGCCGTCCACGAAGAAGAGAGAAGATTATATAGTAAGGCAACTACCAACTTTGTGGAAATCAACCAAACCTGCGAATAAATAATCGAAAAGGTTGTTATGTTAAGAAGTCAGAACTAACAACTACGTTGACATCATGACAGTTTTTCTCATGCTGCAGGCTGCGAAGATAAATAGACAAATAGATGTGCATTCGCCAAAGCGTATACGTAAGAATTGGTCTCCTTTTTCAAACGAAAGACAATTTGCGTTCACTTTCCAGTAATTGCCCAAGGCTGGCTCAAATAATTTATCTAACAAGTTCATGAAGATTTTTGGACCAGACTCTCAATTCAATATGAAGACTGGATTTTATGAACAGCACCAAAGAAAGTCATGCGGAGTTTCTAATGATTGACTCAGTAATCACCAAATCCATTGGCATGAAGGCAGATGTTGCTGAGAACGATCATCAATTACGCGCGGACTCCAGCAGATCAATTCCAACTTCCAAGGCTCTGCCTCCTATTTTAAAGTTCATTTTCTCCAGACAGGATTCATTAGCAGTCCAACTTTCTGCTCTTTGAAGTAACAGCTTGAGTATGCCTTTGCAAAATATGACCAATTCTTGTGTTCTAAAGTGTATCAAACCATGAATCAAAGTCACTTACAGGGTTTGAGCACGGAGCATGCGGAGACTTTTGGTCCTGCTCACTTGACAACAATGTGAGCTTCTGGACTTCAACGTATCCAGATGATTCTGCAAGTAAGTCATCTATTGAATCACCCGGAGGTACCATGCAACCAATCTGTCTCATGGATCCAGAGTCACTGATGATATCTGAACCCAAAGATGAATGAGAAGGGAGACTTATGGCAGGCAGTGCTCCTGTCTTTGGTGCACATGCTGAATCCTTCTGTTCTTGAGGAGACAGCGAAGTTGCTGCAAACAGGTCATCAAGATCGTCGTCGAGGGAAGTCACTGCAAAAATTCCTGGGGAGCTAACTTTTTGCGTAATAGAGTAGGGGACTTTATCACTCAATGAACCGGATCTTATATTCTGGGAACTTGAAATATTCTCTATTGATCCATCTGCAAGGGAACTAGAAAGACTAGTATCCCCAAATGAATTGAGAAGCATGTCAAGCTCTGCTTCTGCTTTGTCTGCCTCAAACCTGGAGGTTTTGCTCTGTTCCGAGTCTGGAATTATATCTACAATGGGTGGTGACATCAAAATTTTAGCTTCTTTGGTATCAGATTGCAGTAGCAGTTGTAAGTCCTTGTCAGAATCTGGCTTAGCGGATAGTGATGTAGAAGCTGGCGGTAGAATTTTCTCCACTAATGAACCTCGTATAGTTCGAAGGTCAGTGTAAAAATGGCTAGAATAACTCTGGCTAATTACATTCTTTTCTGATTTCACATTATTGAGAAATGCAGGTTCAGCATAACCATGCTTAGTGTCATTTGATATAAACATGTCCGATTGCTCAGATTCGCGGTTGTCCTTTGACCCATCTGCAGACTGCAGAATCAAACAAAGGGGATCATACAACAAATAAAGATACTTGAAAAGAAACTACTGAAGAAACATAATTCCCACATTTATTTTCATAGATATCAAAAGAAGAAAAAGAAAATGGTTTGACTATCCGATGTAAGAAAATTGAGGATATTGTTTTCCTTAATGGTGACTTTTGAGGTCTTCTCCAAGGGTAAACAGCCCCAATGGGTATCTTTGGAGGTATGCCAAGTTCAATCATCCGAAATTGCAATCAATAAGGTAGATATAGCAACCTGCCAGCTAACCCGTCCTAGTCTCATGCGAAACCTTATAATTATATGATTTTTCACTTGAGTTAAGAAATCAATATCAGTACTTGAAGGGCTGACAATCTGATGTCAAGTTCATATCGTAATACAAATCATATGTCAAGTTCATATCAGTACTTGAAGGGCTCAATCCTCCCAGTCTTTTATACATAGAGTTGTGCCTTGATAACTCATTGTAAGCATGCGGGCTGGAAAGTGACACTTTTACATTTTGAAAAATGGACCTTATTAGTTTAGCAGTATCAATAAATATCCAAATTGAAAGTACAAGAAGACCCACATTAATAAGATCAACTGGAATATTTCACTTTTATAACATGAATGGAACGAAAACAGAGTTTAAATTTTAGTATGCAAAGTGAACCTAAGGTAGTCAGGATAGTGAAAGACCAGAATTTAAAATAAGAGTAAAAAGGGAGACTAGAAGTTCCAACATTTGTCTTCATTGATTAGTCTAACAAAGAAGGAAACAGAAAGAATCACATGGGTAGGTACTTCTCAATCTAAGTTACCTCAACTTTTTAGAAGTATTTCAAGTAAATTAGCACTGCACCTGATCTTACAAATCTTTACAGCCAAACAAAATTGTGTTGACAGATGCTTCAGGAGAAAAGGCATAAATTTTTTTCACCTTTTTAGGGTTACGAGAGAAATAATTTATGCTACATAAAAAGGGTAATCATGAGAAATGCTCATCATCTGAACTCTCATTAATAGTCATTGATAAATATAAGTACCTACCAGTAAATCTGGTTGGCATTCAACAATAGGAGTAAGAAACATTTACAAGAGTCATAAGGTAACTAACTATTTTCGGGTTTTGCAGTTAGAACTTTCATTGTTGGGACAACCAATTAAGAAGTTGCACATTTGAAAAATGAATGCTTAAAAGAAGTCTAATAAAAATAAAATCATAACCAGCCAACCAAGAAGTATGCTTACCAGATCTTCAGTTAATAAATCTGCTTCAATAAAAAGCCTTTGTGAGAGCTTAAGTTTTGAAAGTTGTTCAGCAAGAGCATGCAAATCCATTGAGAGAAAAGGAGCCTGATAAATCAAGAAGTATCAAGATAAAGAGCAATACAAACAATAACTGCAACCTACTTGTGTGGGTTTTGGAAAGCTCTTTTCAATATGTAATAATCACAAAAAACCTTAGGGGAATAAAAGTGGGAAGTAATTGACCAAGACAACATAAATGGGACATATTTGAAAAAAAAAACAATACATAAAAATTCTGATAGCTTTCAGTAGATGGTTGTGTATGAAAAAAAATAATAAATCCTGGAAAGTCAAAATATCACTACCTCATAATTTGATGAGGGATCATCATCCACGATGAAATTGTCATCTCGGCACCAAGATAGAAGCCCTTCTCCCCTGATAGAAAGCATAGAGCTCGCTCCCTGCATAAAATCTAGAGAGACTGAAAGTCAAGATCCACCTCAGAATTGTGAATAAATTTGGTTAACACAAACTGTAGTGAACAAAAGAACAGCACTTTAACATTGGCAAAATTGCCGGAAACTCACTAAGAATGTAATGAAATGCGAGAAAATGTTAAATCATTATAGTGGTTCACAGAGATTGCGAGGTCTGAAGATTTCCTAAAATTGATATCCTGCAGCTTGTGCATCAATTTTTCCCAAACATAAGATCCTAAACTACCTATGCTCCAGAAATTACATGCAATTCTGGCCACAATCTAGCAGTTTCGACCAGAACTCCATAATTTTCATCAAGTACCTCTAGTAGAACTTAAATAGATGTATGTATTAGAAGATTAAAAAGAGGAATTTATATAACTACAAAGACAAAATTTCAAATCGAACTTATATAAGCATATTTTTTAGAAAAATTAAGAAATGTGCGGTTCGTATAGCTACGATGACTAAGTCCCAAATCCCATAATCCTATCTAAAGTTCATAAAAGGAGATAACTTTCGAATAACCTATATTAAATCTAAAAGTAGGGCACCGTTTAAGGACCAATTTGCGAAGGAACCCATGTAAACCAGTTCAAAGTAATCATCGGCACTAATTACGCGCAATTCAATTTGCTCTTATTACTTCTCCACAGAACCGCCTATACAAGGTGAGACGGGGCAAAGTGACTACCTAATGGAATCTCATCAAACGAGAACTGAGAGTCAAGCGCGCCACTCTCCTTTGGCTGTGCCCGAGCCTGCTCGATCAACCATCCAAAGTCCGCACCTTTACTCTTGGGCAATACGTCAAATGCCTTATCTTCAACTGGGTTCTCGTCTCCATCGCCACCAGCCTCATCGTCGTATCGATCCCAGTTCGAGGGGAGTTCGTGGGCCCGTCGGGGCTTCTCCTCCCCTGTGGCTTGGGACGCCTTCTTCTTCTGGGCGACAGCAGAGGGCGTAGGATGGTTCCTGCGACCTTTCTGGGATTGGATCCTTTTTGACTTGGCGGTGGATTTCGGATCCATGGAGACCGCTATGTCGTCGTTTTCTTGTTCTCTTGCGGTTTGCTTTTTGCTCTTCTTTCTTCGCCGCGACAAGCGTTTGATCCTTGGGGAGAAGAACGGAATAGGTGTCGACTTGTTGAAGAATAGACAAGCCCATCTTATAATGGGCTCCAAAGACATCTACTTGGTTAAGGTCCAACATTGTATTGTCATCATGGATCGGGTAAATGCACCAAGAGACCCAAATCCGAAAAGATCAGACCCATCGATCAAGAACTCAACGGCTATTACGTGATCAAGTCGAAACACGACTCTTGACAATCTGTGCGAACGCGGTATTCTCACCCGCGAAAGAAACAATCGTGGTTCCAGTCGAAACACCCCCTTCGACGACAGATAAAGAAGAGGAGAGGAGCGGCCTGTGGCAGAGCTGTAGGGTTCCGGATTCCGAGAACTCCATCGATCGTTGCTCCTCCTCTTTCTCCTCTCTCGTCTTCGGTGTTCGATCATGGGAAGGGGGAAGTTCAAGGGGAAGCCCACGGGCCGCAGGAATTTCTCCACTCCCGAGGAGATGGGTAACGCTTGGATCTCCTTATATTTTTCCCATTTCATTTATGTTTGAGATCTTAGATTTCCATGTTCCGGAAAATTTGTTTCAGATTTGGTTGTCAATAGATGGCATGTCTTGAATCTTTAGTCAATGGCGATAGCCCGGATCTTGTAAAGATCTTACTCCTAGCTATGTTAGGTCTCTTGAGATTGGTTCTTACTTCATGGCCTATGATACATCAAGCAAGCAAGAATGGGGCTGCGATAGAGCTGTGTCCTAGTTGGTAGGGCTTAGTTAGTTAGATACCAATGCGGGCTTGCAGTTAGGCTCGTGCTAGTGGGGCATGCCCCTTTTATTAAAAGTTCCTATCCTCATGGTAGTAATGCGAAGATGGATAAGGGTTATTTAGTAAGAAATAAGCCAAAGAGGCAGAGGTACCTTAATGTGGTGAAATTGTTGGCAGTAGATTTAGCAGTTATGTTTTTAAGCCATTAGCATATAGGTAAATCTTTTTGCACAGAATGTGATTGATATGAAATGCTTGGATTACTGTGGTCAGTTAGATACTACCTACTTTTGGTGGTATTACAAGTTTTTGTTTCTTCTTTCTTCTTCTATATTTTCTTAATGTAGTTGGATCGTTTACTTTTCTCGATGTTGTGCTTTTCTTATTGATGTGGAAGTCCTTTAATTTTTGCTTCTCTTTAAATTGATTGCAGTTGCTGGTACTTCAGCTCGTCCCCGCTCATTTAAAAGGGTTAGAATTTGCTCTTTTTATTTAAATATATTTACTGGAATTATTGTATATTCAAATTATTTTCTATGGAAGAGCACATGCTACTTATGTTGTTTCGTTCATTGCCTTTTGAATGCGGCATTACGTGCTCTTTATATATGTTGGCCTTTTGCTAGTATGAATAAAGTTATTCAAATATCTGACCTTTTTATGGATTTTAACATGTGTTCTTATTAAATCTTCCAATTCCCAAGATACTGTTGCATCTTTAAGATGCCAGATGTGCAGTCGAGAACTTCTAGTTTTCAGTTATATGACATTTGTGTAAGTCAGAACTTTGAAGCACTTACTATTTCTCAACACCTTGTACTCCCCCTTTTCCGTTCCTTTTGGTGAGTAAGTAAATAAGAGTTATTTGCATTTGCTTCTTTTTATTTATGATATTAATGATTGGTATTGTGCCTTTCGTATTTGAGTATGCACTATATGAGTTTCATGTAAAACCTATGCAGTTTGTGGAACTTGGCTTCTTTTGGTCAGATTCTGCAAGTGTCTGTATCCTTGCTAATAAGATTCTTGTGTTCTACACTTACGACAAGAAATTCTTCTTGTGATCAAGCAGGAGGAAGTTGAAGAGGAAGAAAGGCCAGAATCTGAAGAGGAATCTGAAGACGGTTCTGATGAAGATACTGAGGTACAACTGTTCTTAAATCTTAATCTCATGTTTGCTGCTGCTGCAGTACCTCATTTATTTTATTTTTCATGATTTTGTTTAGATATTTCATCTAAATACACATTGAGTTATTTTAATGATAACTTTGGCAGAAAAGAAAAGGTACCCAGGGAGTTATTGAGACAGAAAATCCAAACTTGGTAAAACTGAAGTCATTGAAAGCTAGAGAAGCTGATGTAAGTTGCATATATATGTTTTCTATATTATATGCAATGCATATTCACTGAGAACTGGAGCTTTACCGCTCTACTCTGCATTGCTTGAATATTGGATATCAGTGGACATCATTGTCCAGTTCTTTTGTGCTATCACATACTGGTTGGAAATTGTTAGCTGCACTATTTATATGTTTAACATCCTGCAAATGATTTATATTTACTCCAAAATCAACTTTACTGCTTCTGCATATGAACCTGTAAGGCTGTAAGTACATCATGATTTAAGCATATCTCATTTCAGACCTTTAACTGTTAAATGCAATAGAAATCATGTGCATTTTTGTAATCTGCAGCAGCACTTAAAAAGTATAGATCGGGCAAACTATATAGAACAATAGCTTGAAAGGGAAACTCATGATCAACCTAGGGCGCTTGCTAATACTGGATGTCAAAATGTATGCTTATTTTGTACACTTGAGCTAGTCTAATAATCAATCTTCATCATTGAGCTTCTTGAATCAATTGATCATTGTTACTATTGACTCATTCTTTTGCTTTTAGTACCTGACTTGCTTGTGCATCTGTTAGTTTTCTCACTATGTGCATGATTGACTATGATGAAGTCAAGGAAATTTCACATAGATGATGTGGAAATATTGCTCGTATTGTTATGATGAGATATATTTTAACTATATGGAAGAGGAAGAATACTGTTATTTGTGGAAGTTAGTAACTAAGCCTGTTACCTTGGTCCTTTAAAGTAGTGTACATGTTGTACCTAACAATTTGACAATCACTTAAGTAGTTAAGTCTGTAGACAATGGACATACTTATTGCTACTTGAATTTTGGCATTTTTTATGGATGTCTAATTGACTCTTCTAATTGATGAATTCTGCTTTCTTATTTGTTCACTTCTTGCTTGTCCCAACAAATATGATCAGCATAATCTGCCACCAGTCAATCAATCATGTATGTATATCTGATTTATCACTTATATTTTTTTATCTCAATGCAGCCGAACAGAACGACTGAACTCTCAAGGCGTGAAAGGTGTGTTCTTCAGGCCACTTTCTTAAACATTGCCATTTGCTGACCAATTGATGTATTTCTGCCTTTTTTTTGCCTTTTGTTCATTCGTAATGCTCCTTTGTGCTATTTACAACTTAAATTAAGTTTTGTTGCAACTAAATGCATGCACAGTACAAACACATGCTAATTATGAATTTATAGTTAGAACATTAATATATCAGTGCAGTCGCAGAGCAAGGAAAAAAACATAGAAAGAACATGCAAACTTTAAGGAAAATTAATTATTAATAATGATTCATAATTGTTCACGACGAGGTTTCATATTTTGAAATCGTTGGATGACACTATTATCATTTGAAGTAAATTTTAAATTCAGATTGCTACATCTTATGGAGTTATATCAAAATAAGCAAAATGCCAAAAAATACACACCTCAATACAAGCAATGTTTTTCATAAACAATTAATAAAATTTAAGAAAACATAAAGTAATGATATTCTAAGTAATTACTATTGCAATAACAATATATAATAAAGAGGATGATGAATTAATATGAGAGAGAGCACTTACACATGAGAAATGAGATTAATCAGTTTGCATGTCATTTTCTTCTTAATTGCAATGTAGCAAAGTCGGTGAGATAAAGTATTGAATGTGAGGAAGGGAGTAGATTAGATTATATCCTATTGTTATGCTTCTTGTGCATGTCTTATAATTTATTAGAAAACTAATCACAAAAAAGGTAGACTAAAGAAATTCTAATACTTTTAATTAATAGGAAACCTATTCAAAATATTCCACGTGTTTTGCCATTTTGTAAAGTTGCCATTGTTCCTCGGTGTGTGTGACATTGTGTCCCCCTTTACCATGAACGTGGCTCCGCCATTGGATGACTCCTCCCTTGGAAGAGTGTATCAATAATAGAGGCATTTTTTTAAAATATTAATGCATCAGACAAGGGCGTCAAGAACCTCTAGGGTTTATGCTCAGATGGACGATAAATAGTGCACTTTTATTTGAGTTGGTATAGGGGGTTCTTTTGCTTCTAGATATGATTTGATGTAATTGTTCCTTTTATTATTTTGGGTTTCTGTAGTGTTGAGAATGGTTGATTTCTTGTCTTTTTCTTTGTTCATAATTTGACTTTCTATTAGTAGCAAAATTTAATGACGTTTTCCTTGTAGGGAGGAGATAGAGAAACAAAAGGCTCATGAACGATACATGAAACTACAGGAGCAAGGGAAGACAGAACAAGCTAGAAAAGATTTAGGTAAAACATAGAAAAGCTATCTTCAACTTTTTTGCGTTCTGTTTTCGGTGCTTATATTGGTGAAGAGCATGTAGATAGTTGAATGGATGGATGAGTCTTACTTGAGGACCTTATCTTGAAGCTCTATTAGGATTATGGCATCAATGACTAATTTGTATTGCAGGTGATTTTACTATATGGCCATTATGCTCTCTTTTGTCTTCTTTTGCATCATCATCGTGGTATAAAGTTTGTAACCAACTCAGCTTTCTTTCTGCTATTTCCCTTTCATTTTGGACAGTATCTTATGCCAAGCCAGTATGGAGTCTTTTTCGCTCAGATCTCATCAGAATAAAAAGTACATTCTCCGTTGATATTTTATTATCATGAAATTGGAACCTCGTGATCACTCCTTGTACGATGTAGACATCTACTAATGTGTCCTTTAGCAATGGGTCCCACCGAATTCCTGTTGATATTTTTATACATTGTGGTTCTCCACATTGGTAAAATGAGTTTTCATTTAACACAATATATCTGAACATGTGGCTGGATCTCTCTCATTATACATGTCTTTTCTTTTCTTTTGGGTGCATGGGCATGCATAGTGCAAATATTATATGCTTTTGTTTCATTTGCAGAGCGTCTTGCTTTAATACGGCAACAAAGGGCTGAGGCTGCGAAGAAAAGAGAAGAAGAAAAAACTGGTATTTTCTCATTTAAACTTGTATAGCTGTGAGCATTCTGAAATTGCTATTAATTGTCAATAAGAGAGATACGGGAAGCCATGCTAGCTTTAGGCATCTCTACAACTATAACCATCACCATTGGCATAACTCCCATCAATTTGGGAGTGGCTAGAATCTTCAACAATTCACTTTCAGGGAGAATTTTTTTTCTTCTATTCCAGCATTTTACTATGCTTCCATAATATGCCATAAGTTTTATATCTGGTACTCCTTCAGATCCAAGCGACCTTACCCATCAGGATCTTAACAGATTATTCTTCCATCCAGTGTTCATCAAAATTTCTAATACAGTAATTGTAGTTTCATTTCTCTTTCATCTCTTGCAGCAATGTTTTCCCCACAATGCATATCTTATTGTGCCATTCCCTGTTATGACTGCAATAGACCATTTAATAACATCCATTGTCTTATTTTGCCAGCCAAAGAACAGAAGAAGGTCGAAGCCCGCAAGTGAATGACCGAAGATTAGGCATTTTGTCAGCATTAGCAGACGCATGAGCTATATCCATCCGTCATGTATCAGAGTATTTGTTTATCCTTCTAGTACTTCATTATAGTCTTTGTGCTACCATCTATTCTATTCCAGTTGATTACAGGGTGGTAGTGGTAGTAATAAATCTGAAACATTTTCCTAGTCAGGTGGTTTGTTATTATTCCATTATCTAGTCGCTGAGGTTATGACTTATATATTATCATAATATTAACAGTTCAAACTTAAAAGTACTGTTATTAGTGCAACAGTAGTTTACTTTAAATTAGATGATAACAGAACTGTACTTTGTTTCTTTCTTCGTCGTCAAGCCGATGCCACCTTGTTGGAAATATTAGTATCTTTCTTTAAAAGGTAGTCGTCGTCTGAAGTTGTGTGTGATATAATAGATGACAATCTTGTGTATTCACTCAAATCTTTTGCCTTTCTAACGGACAGTTAGCATTAAATCCACGCTCAGTGTCACTGAATTAGAAATGTCCCACTCATTCCTCTGCTTCCTCCATAGCTCATTTTCCCAACAGGAAACAGACTTTAAGTCGTAAACAAGGACACCAACTTGGCCATTGAAAAGGATCAGACGACACGATAGTCTATACCTGTCCTCGTCATCTCTCTTTCTTTGATTTTTTGGGTTCTCACCTTCCTCCTCCTTTCGTTTATCAAAACAGAATTAGACACGCTAAAAAAAAAGAAAGATTAAGAGTCGATTAACTGGATCCAAGGCCAGTGAGCTTACGTGGCACTTCGTTCCTGAATGCCACGTACGCGTGTCACGTCTACATGCACGTGAAAGACATGTGGCCCTGTCCGCTAAAACAAATGGTCGATCTAAGGAACCATGCATCGCGGCTAAACAAACCTAAGTGGGCGGGCCCAATTGTGAACCCGCGCGCTCACGTGCCGCCCTATGACGTGGCAACTAGGCTACGTTTCGGCGCGTGATTGGGTGGGGAGTTGATCCTATTAAAAAACCTGTCGGAGCTCCTCCTTCCTTTCCATAATGGAGGGGGGGGTAATATAAGAAAAACACGTTTGCTCTTTATTCTCGTCTATAATCCCCAAACTTGCCTTAATTCCCCTCTCCTTTCCTCAACCTCCTGTCTTCTCTTATCTCCTCTTTTCGGTGGAATCGCTGCGATCAGAGCTCTTCCAGATGTAATCGGTTCCTTTTTTTTTTTCCTTCTTCTCCGGGTTAGTTTTTCGGTGCAAGTTGAGGGAATTTCCAGGCAATGCTCTGTCCTTTGTTTCTTCTTCTTTTTGTGGTAAAAATATTATGATGACTTGCTTTCTGAGGATAAAGGGGTCTATTTCCATGTGCATTAAGTGGGGAGTCTTCTTGTATAGAAAACATTTCGTTTTTTTGGGAAGTCTAGAAAGAATTGATGTTGAGATGGAGGTTGTTTTGCTTTAATGGCCTCGAGTGTACGAGGTTTCGCTTTTAGTAGTTTCTTTTAAAGATAGGCATGGAAATTTTGTGCTGTTTTTTATAATGATTATTGTGGTAAATGGGAGGACGCTCCAGTTATGTCGACTTGTTTCTTGATATGAGTTCACGAAAATTAGCTGGTCCCTAGGAGTAGAAGAATTAGGAAAAGAAGTAGTGGGACTGAGATATAGCATTATAGTTTGCAATGAGAAACCAAGGAATTATTTCATGAAATGATTTGGAAGAGATTGATTTAATTGATGGTTTGGTGGAACTAGGCAAGCAAACGAGGTAGTATCAACTTTTCAGAGTAAGCTTGCTAGGTGAAAGCATGCAGTTTGTCACATGGATTCTATTTTGATTTTTGCAATGTTTTTCTTTCTCTTTGTAATCTTTACTTGACGAGGTCTTACTTTCTTTATGCGTTCTAAGAGGTCAATTCGCTACTACTTCTATCATCAAAAAAAGTTTTCTTATAGCATAGCCTTGAAAAAATAGTCTTGTGATTATAGATTTTTTTTAATTGCCTCTTCCGCAAGGTTATGTTTGAGGTGAATTGACATACTTGGATACATAGGCTTATAGCTAGTGCTTTCTTTATGCTTCTCAGCCTAATCATTATTTATCTTCCATAACGATACATACTTATATCACTACTAGCTGATGATGATAAAATGATTATGATGCGCTTATGCAACTCGTGTGTTTTAAGATGAGTTCTGTCTGAGGTGCCCTTAAATGAACATCTTATAATTCATGCAGAATCTTTCTTTAGTAGCCTTAGAAGATGCAAGTGTTGTCTTAATTTCTGATCTCTTTCTCACTCACACATGCTCGTGTACGCAACAAGATTCTATAAGCTTTCTTAGATGAATTAAGCTTATTATAAAAATAATGCTTGTATGAGCTGGTGTCCTTACATATGGAAAATGTTTTCAAAGTAGATGTAAAGATTTTTGGTGGTGGTATGATATCTCTTTTCTCTTTGGTTATTGCTAGCTCTTTTAGCTGGTCTTACCATAGTTTATCCAAACACCTGCAAGCATCCTATACTGTGTGAGCATGCTGCAGATTCTGGTTTTGCAAGTATATCCTATGTCTTCTGTAGATTTTTATAATTGTCTTCCAATTTACCTGATGGGGGACTTATCTGCAGAAATGATGATAAAATATCAATACTAAGTTCAAGAAAGTTCATGTTCTAAAGAGGCACAAAAAGAGGAGTTCCAAGTATGGCACATAGAAACATGATTCATGGTCATCAGATCATTGATCTTGAATCAGATCAAGGTTCTAATCAACTTCATCCAGAATGTCATAGTTTCCGAGGCAGCATTTGCAATTTTCCTAACCAAAGTGTGCAACATGCTGCGACAGCTTCAGTGAATGATGCAGATGTTGAACAATGCTACTATCCAGATTGCCATACTAGAAGTAGATCTCATTGGAATCACTATAATTATGTTCAAAATTGCCACCAAATCACAACTCTTGATTTGGGTCCTGCTTTGCAGGCTAACTTCCATAACCCCCTCCTATCACCCTCATCTTCCAGCAGATTCTTTCCTGTACCTTGGACTTCTGCATGCGTTAATCTCATGCCAATGCCTATTGATCACCAAGCCCTTGCATTTTCTTTAGATGGGGATGGTGGAAATGACAATTTTGGTGAGAGTGACAGAGGGTCCAATAAACAGAAAAATGCAGAAGTGGTCCCAGGCAACTCTAATTCTGCTGATAGATTCGTAACCTCAAGTTCGTCCTTCTCACATCTCTCACAAAACTTTGGACTGCGACAGTGGGGATCTTCACATGAATCTGCTGTTTTTCGAGATCCCACAACTTTTGATCTACCAGAACACCAAGGAAGTGAAACTTTGCCAAACGTGGAAGGATCATCAAGAAATGCAAGGAACAGATCTCGTACTGTCAGCTTTCAACCAGAATCTGCACATCATACTAACTCTTTTTTTCTGGCAAGTTCAAGGGGACAGGCCTTTCAGCCTACCACCAATGCATGGATGGCACAGACTGGGAATTATACTAATGGAGGATCACAATGGACCTATTGTGAAACTAATCTGCAGGGTATGCATGAAATATTTCGAATTAGAATTTTCCTACAAAATGCCTGATTTGGATACCTTTCAGTGTTGTAGTATAATACATTTAATTCATGTTGTGATATGGAGAGGATTGGCGGTCCATATGTTATAGTCCAGTTATCTGCTTATAGAAACAATGCCAGCTGTTTTAAAAGAACCCTTAGAAGTTAGATACTCTTGTTTTAAGTTAGAGACTCCCAGAAGTATAAACTACTATTCGTTACTCTGATCAGATTTTTTTTTTTTTTTCCTTCTCCTTTACTAGGTGGATGCCCGAGTTCAGTAGCCATAGAGATGGAAAATCCTGATCTGCAGGGATATCAGAATAGCACATCCAACTTGAATCATGGATCTTTTTCGTATCTTCAGCATAGTCAAATGCTAGCTCATTACCAACATCCATTCTGCAACCTGTTCCATGGCAGTCTAAATCCTTCTAGTAGTGATCTGCACTTAGGTTCCAGACTTCCATTATTCCTACCGGGTGTTGATCACATTTATAGGCCTCCTCGACACCCAATCCAGGTAAATCTAGGAATTAGCAATGGCAGAGTGAGTTTTTCACCATCAGAAGTGAGTCTCCTCATTCTTTTTTCTACTTCCTCTTTTTCACAAGGTTATATGCATGCAACAATTACCTGCCAGTTTTCATTTTGTCTACTCTGTAGACTACAAACGTTATGCTATAACTTGAGAAAAAGATTTTAAGTTTTTACACCTCTAGCCATTGAATGCATTTTCAGATCCCAAAGACACATCCTGGGGTAGATATAAGTGGGTTTACTTTATCTCACTCCACTTTGGAATGAGTTATTGCAATTCTTGAGGCATGGCTACAGAGTTTTCAGAAGTTTTGTACCACACACACAATTTATTTAACTATTTTCTGTTAAAGATAAGTGAAAAAACTGTTTCTTTTTCTTTTGCCTATGTAGCATGCTTCTTTTGTGGAGCTCCCAAGATTAGATGAAGTGGAGAATGACTTTGATGAGCACAGAGACATGCGACTAGATGTAGACAGCATGACTTACGAGGTAAGTGGAATTTATGACCTATGGGGCGTTCAGTTTGCTTCTTGCAGTATTAGTATACTTTCGTGTAACCACATGCTCTTTTAGATCATTGTTCAGGATATGCAGACATAGATTAGTCCATCTAATGGAGCCCTTTAATGTGAATTACAGGAGCTTCTAGCCTTGGAAGAGCAAATTGGAGATGTCAACACTGGCCTATCAGAAGAATTTATATTTGAGGAACTAAACACTAGCTTATATTTACCGAGAGCAACATCATCACTTTTAGGCCAGCTATCTAAATCTGCTCCAGAGAATGAAACTTGCATTATATGCCAGGTCCTTTTATTTCAATGCCATATTTTCCTGTGCATACAAAAACACACTACGGGTATGCATTAGATGGTTTCTTAATTTGGAATAAACTTAAAAAATAGGTGAATTGAAGATAACTTGTGTCATACTAGCAAAAGCTACCTGAACGTTGTCGGGATATCCAAGGAAAACCTCGGCTGTCGCTGGTCAGAAATTCAAGCTTGTGAATCCACGGGACATTTATCCTAGGTTCCTCCAAATGTAGTTCTAGAAAGTAGAAACTATAGGAAGCATCAGAAACTATTTACTAGTACTCCAAATGTAAGTCAAAGATCAAAGTGGAATATGATCCATGTAGTTGTGTGCTTTTTCTACAAGCAAATTCACATGCTTATAAGAAGCTTAGTAATTTATCCTTCGAAAGAACTCCAACTTATGTTATTGCTCTTTCAAGTATTTGTGCATGAAAAACTTAAAGCTGCTAGGAGACTTAAATGCTACTATGCATGGTATACATGGTGCTGACCATTCTGAGAGTTTATTGAATGTCTGCAACAAATGATTTTGCTACTTGTAGTTACCAAGTATCCAAAGATAAACTTATTTCTTTCATGGATGACAGTGAATTGCTCAGATCTACATAATTTCTTAGTTTCTGTCTTGGTGGGTGATTCTACTGACATTTGACTAATGATATTGTATGGTTCTTGCAGGAGGAGTACAAGGAGAAAGAAAGTTTAGGAACCCTAAATTGTGGTCATGAGTACCACGCACCCTGTATAATGCAGTGGTTGATGGTTAAGAACTCATGCCCAATCTGCAAAACATTGGCTTTTTGTACAGAGAGAAGATCTGTGCGACGGGGCTGAGTAATTAATAGCTGTCTTTACTGAAAAACATTTAGGTTAATTTTGTAAATAGAAATGCTGATCTGCTTCTTTCCTATGTATAGATTACAGACGAAATTATTTTGTTAATGTAGAATACTTCTGATGATGCATTGTGATAACTTTTACAGCTTGCTGCAGCCCATGTTTGGTTATACTGCAGCTCTTCAGTAAGTGTTTTTTTTTCTTTTTTTTATAACAAAAGCCCAAAGATTCAGTTCCTACTCATGTAGAATGATACAAGCAAGCTGTTTAAAAATATCACAGCTCGTCCATAAGTATAACGAGAGGTGAAAGATTTTTCTTTTTGTGAGAGTAAAGTAGAAATATCTAAGTTGTGCTGACAGTTGGTAATTCGAGAATTCTGACAATGGAAAAATATACTGCGGCCCCTTATAGTAAAACACACCTTTTAATTGGGATCACAACAATGCTAATACTCGCTTGAGTTAGTCTCACTTTTTCTCACCTCGCACTCCCTTTACTATAGTCAGGTTTGATTTGAAGCAACTAACAAATGAAATAAGACAGCAACTTACAAGACTTTCTGCAGGGTAACTCAGTGAGATTTCAACACTGTTCAACAGCTTTTCCATTTCCAAGCATATAAGCACCAAAATAGAGATTGCGAAAGCAAGCGTTTAACAAATCTCTGAAGTGTTGCGGTACAACGTTAAAAAAAGGAAAATAACTACTACATTCAACAGAAACAACAATAATTCCAAGACCCTAATCTTTAGCCACCTCAAGCTGGGTCTGCCGCTGACTAAATTTGGCAAGAATGAATTGTATTCGTTACAGTGTGATGCCAACGAATCCACAATAAAGGAACACTGTTAGAATGCATAGTAACATTCATATTTCTACCAGATTATGCAATCAAAAGGCTTATTTTTGAGCTAATTTGAGCAGCAACCAACTTTCTTCATCGCTGATACATCGTCCTTGTTGCCGACATTAATGGTCTGCCCCCTTGGCACTGCTGCTGGATCATCACCAGCATCGAGTGTCTTCTTACTTGATACATGATAGATCTGCGTGAGCACTTCAGTAAAGGCATTCTCCACATTCATTGATTCCAAAGCAGATGTTTCCATGAAAAAGGTATTTTCTCTCTCAGCAAAAGATGTTGCATCCTCAGTAGATACAGCCCTGAGGTGGCGCAAGTCTGCTTTATTCCCCACAAGCATGATCACTACGCTGGAATCCGTATGATCCCTAAGCTCCTTCAACCATCTTTCCACATTCTCAAATGTGACATGACGAGTAACATCATAAACGATAAGTGCACCAAGAGCTCCTCTATAATATGCACTTGTGATTGCTCTGTATCTATTGAAGCAAGAACAAGAGAAAACAAGGTTCATACAAAGTTGTCGATTAAATATTAGTTTAACAATTCTTTGTCAATTTAGAATGAAGGCAGAAAGTTGCAAGAGCATGAAGAGATTTGCACTCAAGATAAAGGACAAATTAAATAAGTGATAAAGGCAATTATTCCAACAAAAGCACAGTGAAATGGACAGATCTCAAAGTCCCTGCAGTATTTTTTTTTTAAATGTCATCATATGCTTCAATAGAAGTGGAAAACACAGCTCCAAATGAACAATGATTATTTGAAAACCCTGCCCTGTTTCCTAAGCACAATATTTTAAAAAAAATAAGCAGATATTACAATCATAAAAAATGTTATGAGAACAGCCAAAAGGTAAGAGCTAAATCACAAATTGAATGCAGTAGATCACACAGGAAGAATTTATGAACAAGTAGAACCGTAAGTCTTACAACATAATACTATGACTATAACCTATAAGCTTATCAGCCAATACAAATTAAAGTCACCGACACAGGTTGATGGAAATTATGAAAGTTCTTAGATTTTAATCAACAGTAAACTCAGAAGAAAAGGCACCATAAAAAAAAAAATTAATGTAGAGCACCTGTAGACTGCCTGTAGTGGTTGATTATTAAGAAGAAGAAAGGGGGCAAAATGGAAAGACATCAAAATAACTTAAAAGAGGGACACAAACAGAGATAGAAAGAGGACATTTTATCAATGGGCCCGCGAAAATGACCTACTTGCCAGACATTAAGGGTTCGGTGCAAGTAATAGTTTTCCTTCTTAAAAATGCTTGCACATGACATTTAAAGGGCAAAAAGACAACAAATAAATTCGATGTAGAACAGATATAATATCTTCATACAATCATGATTACATGTATCTACAATTATACAACAGGCAAAAACAAATTCAAATGATTAATCAAATGCTCAAGCTGGCTAAACAACTCTTGAACTCTTAAAGATTGGTCACGAAATACTAGGATAGCTATTTGCGTATCATACCATCCAAGATTTAGGGTTCCATAAATTACAAGAGGCTATTCTTCTATAATTCAAGAAAGCATCGAATTCTTTACGGAAGAATTCAGATCAAAGGCATAGACGAACAATTCCACGCTCAATTGATTCTTTTTCCGGTATCTAGAGAGAGAAACCCTAACCGGATCCAGCATAGTCCTGCACGAGGAAGACACTAACTCTCCCGAGATATAAGGCATAAGATCGGATCAACGAATCAGGATTCTTCGATCCGATCTGGATCTAAGGAGATGCGAGCCAAACCATGCCCAAAGAAACGAAATGAAAGTGGAGGAAGGACACCTTTCTTGGCCGGCGGTGTCCCAAATCTGGGCCTTGACGACCTTGTCGTCGACGCGGATGCTCCGGGTGGCGAACTCGACGCCGATAGTGGATTTCGACTCGAGGCTGAACTCGTTGCGCGTGAAACGGGAAAGGAGGTTCGATTTGCCGACGCCGGAGTCGCCGATAAGCACCACCTTGAAGAGATAGTCGTAGTCGTCCTCCGCCCTATACGCCATTCTACCTTTCTCTCCCTCCTCCGCGCCGCCTTCCTCCGGCGATCAGATCCGATGATCTATTCTACTCCTCGGTAGGGGAAGGTGGTGGTCGCTGCGAAGGTCCTTGTCATCTAGAGATAGAAAGAGAGGAGGTTAGAAGAACGTCGGTAGATTAGACGGACAAAGAGGAAGATAAAAAATGCGGGCCGGATTTGCAAAGCTTATGAAAATTCGATTTGCATATTGATACCCTATGATCCAGAAATTTGTGAGGGTATTTACGAAATATAAACTCTACTTTTTATGCTGTAAAAGCTAAGCTAATGAATACTAGGTTAAGTTTTTTGTAATAAAAATAATAATTTTAATTTTCCTTTCCTCATGTACAGTGAAAATATATGGGGGTGTTATATACAAAATTTCATAATATATTAATAAATAAATAATAAAAATAAATAAAAAGAGAGCTGAGATATAAGCTATATATTAACTCAGGTGGAAAAGAAGAAAGTTCTCTGATATATTACATTCACCGTAGGTATGAATACGAATAACAAAAATTAAAAAAATATAACAGTTGAGAATATTAAAAAATAATACTACGAATATTAGCTCAGAGGGTTGTCCCGTCTGTTACACTATAATCACTATCACATTGATCGAATCTCCTTCAAAATAATTCTCTCGAAGTGATGTATGTTCTTGAAACTGGTAAGATCTACTTAATATACTTTTGTCTATTCCTGTGTTCTTTTTTTCTTTTTTTATTCGATTTTTCCTGCGTTCGAAGATTCACGTTAGATACATAGGCACATTAATTATACCCCTTGTTCGATCGAGTTATTTATATGGCATGTCGTGTCAGGATTGGACAGGATTGATGGCTAAGTATGGTACGCGTTTGTCGGATTTCAAATTACTTTTATATCTAGAAGCTTTTATATATTAACTAGTAAAATACATACCGGTTGAAATAAAAATTAATAAATGGATATTCTATGTCTATATTTGACGTTCTTTCTTGTTTTCCCACCGTACACTGGAGTTTGATCAAATATTATACATTTATACTGCTTTACGTTGCGTTATTCGTTATGCATGGTTGTGGACCAGGCTCAGCTCCTGGAGATTTCGTAGCTTAATGTATGGAGATGGGGTTTGGGTTAGTGCTATGCATGCATGAGTACGTACGCAATCTATATGGGTTTGGCCATCCATGCATGCATGAGATGTCCTTGCTAGAATAGAAGCATAACATTATTCGATTCCTTGGTATAAGAAAGTTATACTAATTAACAAAGTATGATCTTGTTCTAGATAGTAGTTAATCTCAAATTCATAAGAATATATATATATATATATATATATAGTTATGACCCACAAAATTTGACGACAAACATACGCCTTTGACGAGTTTGTCAGTCAAAAACTCCTCCTGGTCTGTGTACGTCTCCAGTTACTCGTTATTCTTACACTCCAGAGAGGAATGCTACACGTAAAGTCCATCCAAATCCAAAAGAGCAAGCAAAGGAGGAGGTCAAGGTTTTTATCTCTGACATTTAAAATTGATCGCAATGATATTTCTTTGCTAAAGTTGGCATCCATATATTGACTTAGACTTGACAGGCATTCATTGTCCACAAAAAGTTCCATAAACTAAACACGCTAATCAGTGGAAGGACTTCAAATCTTAAACTAAAAGCTATGACGCGAAGAGTTGCACTTCTCGCTGCATATTCTTCTTTTGATTTCACTAAACCTGGATCAGAATAATAAAATAATATATTAGCCCCATAGCTACAATGAAACCAAACAGAGAAAGATAGCGATCTAGAGAGAGAGAGAGAGAGAGAGAGAGAGAGAGAGAGAGAGATACCAGATAGTAAGAGGCACCATGCTGCAGAGGCTGGATGGTGACGCCGAACTCATCGGTGACAACGGGGTAGCCGGAGGAGTGGAGGAGAATGGCTTCCTCCCCAAACACCTCCCTCAGATTGAGTGTCCTTGCGACTACATCAAATGCCAGCTCATTTATAAACACCGTATAGCTAGCCATATTGCCACTATTAAGTAAACCTACATTTCCAAATAGATAAATTAAGCAAAAGCACCATTAGTATCAGTGAGTACTTTAGTAAAGCATGAGTTACTATTTATATCGGACGAAGTTCGTTTAATTTGAATGGAGAAAGGGTTTACGTGCTGCTCTTTGAGGAAATCCCCAAGTTTAGAGAAAAAGTCTCCCGAATGTATTAATTCCATGCACACGGCCAATCTAGGGAAGAGTGCCCTAATGCGAAGACCAAAGCTAATAGCTCTTTTGTCGTGTGATGGAAGAGCAGAAGAGTTTGACCACCATCTTCTCAATCTTTTCAACGATGTACGCATGGATATATATCTCCATGACATGACCACACAGCACGAGATTTGAGGCAGTTCAAACTCTTTTGGATTTTTAGCTTTTTTTTGTCAAAGAATATGTTGACTTCTCTATTACGTACCTAATTAATCTTTCTCTAGGAATCACTTTATCAGCTAATCATAAAGAGTTTATGGACTTGCGTATTCATGAGTGGAACTACTTAATAATTAAATATCTACGCATAGCTTGAACAAAATATTGCAGTTTCCGATACTTATATATACTTAGTCATTGCTTTGCTTTAATGAGATAGACAAGAAAGAACAAACATCAAACTATAGGTGAGGAGAGAAGAAGAAATATATCATACCAAGTCACATACCTTGTATCTCGTTGAACTGACCAGTAACACTTGAAGCAATAGCATGATCAATCGTAGCTGCACAAGCGACAGCATCATATCCATGGTGCACCTCCATCTGCTTAGCTTTCATCTCATCCTGATCTCCACTCTTGCACCACTCTTGCCCCATGACCTCTGCCAAAGCGAACCCATATCCATTTGTTGACCCCTGTGAATAAAAACTCTCACTACTATAATCCACAGAGCCATCGTAGCACATCTGTGACGTCATCGTCATCACATCCATAGGTAAGTTCGACGCCGGGGGCTTATCGGCCCCCGACGATCGATCGGACGAGGAAGAGGGGGAGGATGATGAGGATGACGTGGCAGTGGGTCGGCTCTGAGCTCGGGTGGTGGATTGGAGGTGGCGGTGCTTGTTCTTGCTGCGGGACTTACGGTTTTGGAACCAGTAGAACACATTGGCATCGCCGACGTGGCCGTATTCTTGGAGCTGAGCTCGGATCCTTCGGATCTCGTCGCGGGACGGATTCACCATGCCGGAGTTGAAGATGGCTTCTAGGATCTGGATTTGCTCCGGCTTCGGGTTCCACCTCGGCTTCGGCTCTGGGCTCCGCTCCTCACATCCTGGTAGAATATAAGACATGCAGTTTTCTTAAGCTTATCAATAGTGTAATAGCATGTCATGATGCCATGAGAGATGTAGATGTATATATATACACCTGAGGTGTATGGGCTCTTAAAACCACCAGATAAGAGAGAGGATGTGTTGATGTCATGATACTGCCATTGCTGGTGGGCATAGCATGGCTTGGACTTGAACAGGCTAGGCCAGTGCCTGTTGGATGATGCCATGATGACTCTATGATGATGATGATGTAGAAGTGGGGGGGTTGAGATCTATATGTTACTCTGAATCTCTGATGAACTCTTATGGCTTCTGGTAGTGGATCCTCCCTCTCTTATAATAGCCTCACCTACCCCTTTATGTAACGTTATTATCTCAATTAATATAAAATGTATATTTTTTTCATCTTTCTTATAGATAGTAGGAAGGAACAGTTCCTCACCATCTCCCAGAGAAAGCAAGCAGAACTCAATAAACTACAACACGAAACACCTTCCAGGGGTGAAAAATAGCAACGGGTGGTATTATCCCATACCTCTCTTACAGTGGCATTAAATCCTATATACTGATCCCCACGACTAAAGTATACTGGAATTCCCTCGTATAAGAAGCAAGAAGGGCACGAAAAAATAAAAGATCATCTGCCTGGACTTAATTAGTACACAACTGAGAGAGAGAGAGAGAGAGAGAGAGAGAGAGAGAGAGAGAGAGAGAGAGAGAGAGAGAGAGAGGTTGCTATCTTAGTTTACCTTTGGTCTGTCACCTTTTCTACTGCTTGGATATTTCAACGAGATGAGTCTCACGAGGTTCAGGTTCTCGTTTGGTTGGCTTCAAGTGGTGTAGTAAATGAGGAGATAGAGCTATAAGTGTGGTGGGATTATTATAATGGAAGGGGTTGTTGGAGGAGTAAATACGGGAGGGTAGCGAGGTGGAAAGTTTAATCGGAAAGTCAAGAAGGCACGTAAAGGAATTTCGGTTGGAAAATGAGGGGGGATGGGAGGTAGTAATTGGCATTGGGTTTATATCGGGCATGCATAGTGAAATGTGCTTAAAATGGATTGACTCGAGGGTTCTTCTTTTCCTTCTTTCTCTCTCTCTCTCTCTCTCTCTCTCTCTCTCTCTCTCTCTCTACATAAATACTATTGTTATATAATTATTATTGTTATCATATTTATTTCTTAGGAGTTAGGATTTCATATATATATATATATATGTTATGCATCTCCTGTTCACTGGGGCCCTAGTAAATGCCTCCGAGAAGCATTACTTATTACTTATATTTTGCTGGAAACCACACAGATACACGTTAGTTTTCCTTTTAATTTTTTGTTTCTTATTGTGTATGGTCACAGCAAAGTATCAAACATGCACACACATGCTCGCTCACGTGCGTGATATAAATACAACAACATTCTTCGTTTAAATGCGTGCACCCACGAGCACATGGGGCGCCCAAAATCCATCAAGGTGTAGGGATCAAATAATAAAATCACTTAATTATAGGGTCTTAAATGAAAATTTTCTTACAAGGAAAAGCTTTAGCCTTGGCCTGCTTTATTTAAGGCCCAACCCATGCCCCTAAAATGTTTGTTCTCGGGCCTGAGCGGAAAGAGCCCACCATTAGGTTTTGGCAATTGGAAATGGAAGGGGAAAAATTACTGGAGCAAAGAACGAGGAGTACTTCGCAAGGCGTCAGTGGCCGCGATCTCAATCAAGGATGCGTCTAAATCCTTCCGAGGGCGTCGAAGTGATGGGATTAAAGGTTAACTGGTGAGCGAACTTATTTTTTATGCAATTTTTTTTTAGGCTCATCAGTTAGGATCTTTAGGTATTTGTAGTGAATGCGTTAGGGAAATCGCTTGAACTTCTTTAATCGAAGTTGTTTTTGTACTTCCGTAGTTTTTTCTGGGGAAAAAAATCAAAGACTGGTGAGCGAACTTATTTTTTATGCAATTTTTTTTTAGGCTCATCAGTTAGGATCTTTAGGTATTTGTAGTGAATGCGTTAGGGAAATCGCTTGAACTTCTTTAATCGGAGTTGTTTTTGTACTTCCGTAGATATTTCTGGGGAAAAAAATCAAAGACAGGATCCAGTAATTTCTGCATTGAATTTCTCTTCAATTGCTAAGTATCTGTGAGTAAGATTCCATTAACTGTCATTTTCTTGTCACGGTTTTCTTGCTCTTGGAATGTCCCACCGTAGTTAAGATTATTGAAGTACAGATTTACATTCTAAATTACAACTTGGAAATATGACAATTGTCTTTATATGGACCCTTCTCATGCGAATTTCAATTGTATTCTTAGTTAATGCAACTAAAATCACTGATTTACAAGGAGTTTGCAAGAACTGACCATTGAATTCGTCGGTTGTACATATCTCTCTAGCCGGTCGTGAAATTATGACTTTCCAGCTTCTCTTACGTAGTAGAACCCCTGCCAACTGAAATCTATTTACTGGAACTGGAGAAAACATCTGATTCTCTTTTTCTGTTCTTTTTTTCTCATTTGCTGTTTGTTATGGTAGGCAATAACCTTTCTATTAGTTCTTTTGATCATGTGAAATAATAAGCAGCTACTTAGGGTAAAAGCAACTTCCCTTTGATCATTCAGGGTTGATGCTTGACTTTCCAGGTATGATCATTAAATTAAATACGAATAACTTGCAAAAAGAAATATTGCATTATTTGTCCTGGTTATGAAAGATAATGATTGCACAATTTCTTTTGTCATTCTCGACATTAAGATATCTCTATTTTGCAAAAAAAAATCAGTTAACATTACTCAATTAGAGAAAGGAAAAAGTTTCCATCCTAAAGAAAATGTACAATATTACAATCTATACATCTATCAAAACATAATAGCTACACATTGTCTTTGTTTTTCTTTAGACTTCACTATATTGATAAGCTGAAGCGTTACTCATAGTCTATGTTGCATGTACTATAGGCTAACTAAAATTTTCTTGCCTTTACACACTCGGGATTGTCTTGTATTCTTCATTATGAGGAAGACAATAAGCTTTCCAAGTAGGTTGTTCCAAGGTCCTCTAACTCTACAATTTCTTTTTCGTTCCCAACAATGTCTTGGACGTAATTGCTTCTCTTCCTTGCAGATAGTTCAGTATGAATCTCCTCATCTGTCTCCCATGTCCTCATTCCTCGCTTCTTAGAACTGCAATTTATCTCAGTGTGATCCAACAGACAGCCAACACTTGGGTCACTTTCTATGCCTTCTGTTTCCCTCTTTGTAGGGAAGTTTAGCTGAGCATGGGGACCTCTCATTCTCAAAGCAGCTTTGTCATATGCAAGGGCAGCTTCTTCTGCAGTTTCAAAAGTTCCAAGCCAAACTCGCGCTCCTTTCCTTGATGCATCTCTTATTTCTGCTGCATACTTTCCCCAGGGTCTCCTCCTCACTCCCCTGTAATGCCTGGAAGCAACTTTTATTGCTGTTGGAGTTCTAGTCTCAGAGGATGAGCATGTATGGTCTATGGAAGTTGTGGGTGAGAAATTCTTGTGGCTATTTGACAACATTATTCCATCGAGGAGCTCATCCCAGGCTTCCGCTCCCATGGATATCCATCTGCCAAGGCTTGGAAGCCTCTGTAAGAGTGCAACCTGACCTTCCTCCCCTTTTGAGGTTGTTGTGGTGCTGGTGGGATCATCATGAGAGCTGCAGCTCCTGAGGGCATCACCTGTGATGAAACTAGCCCAAACATTTTCAAGAATCTCTTCACGTGCTTCAGAATTGTGAGCTGTTATTGCCATGACCATTGTGCAAGTTGAGAGGTTTTCTTATGGTGGAGTAAACTGCAGAGAACTGGATAAGGGATGGTGGAGAGTTGATTGGGAGGATGATATATACGGATGCCATAGTTGACCATCTCAAAGCTTAGGTTTACTTAGTGAACAGGGAAATCTGGATCAGAAAGGTTAGGTAGCAAACACTCAAGTCATTCATCTCATTCAGCCTTCAGGTAACAATTAATCTTGTAATATGTATTTGTAACTCATAAGATATGACGTTCTATTGCATGAATGTAGATTTCTAGAAGGGTAAGGCGTACGTTATGTTACCCTCATCATTGAGCATTTGATTACCATGAGAAGGAAGCTATAGATTAATGTTTCCGGGAAGGATGTTGTCAATTGCTTCAAATGGTTATTACTTGTATTCTATTCTAATATCTAAAACCTAGTAGGAAAGCACTTGGAATGGGTAGAGGTTCTGTGTTTTTAAATTAATTTCCTTGTTATACATTTTAGCACCACTTTGACATTCTAACAACAACATGGGTGGGTTGTTGCTAACTTTGAAAGGGAGTCTAAATTCAATGATGCTTTTGTGAAGGAACGTCTTGTTAGATATCAAACTTGACGAATAAAAGCTGAGATTCTTAGATTTGCTGCAATGAGCATTACGCTTGCTTAAGCAATACTTACATTTGTAATGCAATGTCTTTTTCAGAAGTCAGCACGTTGAAGCGATGGAGTTGCGGTCTTGGAGTTCAGAAAAGATTGTTTTGGAGTGTGTTCATTGTATTGTATCCTGGTAGCCCACTGTTTTTAATCTCAATGTTCAGTAAATCACAAGGAAATGAGGTAACGAGGAGTTATAATTTGTGGAAGTTTTTCTTGAGAGCTAAGTTTGATAGCATGGGAGTTTTGACTTTTGATTAGTGTGTGCCTTGGTAGAATAACTAGATTTTTATTTGTTTCTCCTGTTTGTTTAGAAATTAGTCAACTGATATTTTAATTTGAATAATATGATTACCCTAGAAAAGAGAAAAGTTAAATTGCGAATAAAGCATGCGCAGTGGATCTGAAGCCAAGGCAGCAAGAACTTCCTGCAGCTCTAATTGAACTTCCGGGAAAAATTATGTTTCACTCCCCGTCTTTTTCAGTAATTATGTATATTCTGTGCCTTATATTTAGGGCTTTATTTTCAGAACACACCGTTAGTTCTTGAAAATTCAGCTGCGAAATATAAATTTTCGTCGACTTTTTTTTTTATCGTTAACCAATTGTAGGTTGCCAGAGTACCGTCTGCAGGGAATTCCTGCACTCGGGCAGCAAGGAATCTGCCCCTCCCTCTAGATGCCAGAGAGGTTTCAAAGGTTTCGTTTTTTTCTGATCCAAAATCCATACAAGTTCAGAAGCAAAGAGAAGTGAATCGAATGCGTAAAAGTAAAGTCTCTCTAACACGTACAAGTAAACGAACAGTAAACCAAAACCCAACCTCCAGTGTACTAGAAAAAAAAAAAATTAGGGACTTCAAACAAACAAACAAACAAGGGACACCAAAATTACACAAACAACCCCGTATACTTTTCCTTAATATTCTCTTTTAATCTCCATCACACCAAGTGCTTGCTACAATCCCTCCTGATCTCCCCCTTCCTTCCCTTCTTAATCCTAATCGTCCCCATCTTATCCATCCCAGCAGAGAAGGCCTGGAAAAACTTAGCCTTATCCCTCCCCAGCGCTTGCACGATAGGTCTCGTCCTGGGGTCCACGAACAGAGCCTGGTCCGTGGCCAATAGCCCCATCCTGGCCTCCAGGTTTCCAAAGTACATGTGGTCGAAGGAGAAGGGGGTTTGCACGTCGAACGGTGCAACCACGTCTTGGTTCCCACCATAGTAGGGGCAGTACATTTGCAAGGCCTTGAGGAGGCGTTGGTCCATGAAGGGGTCCGGCCGCTTCGTGCCTCGGAAGTCGTAGAGCCGGGCCACGAACTGGTCGCAGTGGGAGAAGCCGATGGTGTGGGCGCCGGAGAGGGCGACGAGGTCTTCTTTGGTGAGGCCCTTGGAGGTGAAGAGCCGGAGGAGCTCGTCCACTGTGGAGTTGGCACGTGGAAGGTTGGGCCGGACCTTGTGGGCCAGGGAGACTTTGCTGTCTTTCCTACCCTTCTTTACTGCATAATATGGGCCCCCAGCCTGCGTGCATGCATGCATGCATCTTTAATTAGCCCTAATTAACACCTTATGTTTTACTTTTTATTACCCCAAAAAGTGCGTGAAAAAAACTAAAATATACCTAATAATTTCTGACGAAATAGAAAATATTCTACTATTTATAAAAATGAAAAAAAAAACCAAACTACTTTTCATCAAAATTATTTATAAGAGGGGCAACAATACATTCACAAAGGGAAGAGGGTTAATATTTATTTAACTTATCTATATGGTAATTACCAGTTAAGTGGAATGACCTCAAAATGCTTTTGGGGGCAATAATTCAAAACAAAATCTTAAAAGAATAGTATCTAAAGCTGAGTAATTGGTACGGTACCCAATGATTGCTTAACATAACAAGTGGTTAATGAGTGCACGTAACACCTCTTCTATGATGTATTTGATTCACCCAATTATCCATTAGAAGGTGAGATATCTACACTTGGAATATATGACTATTGACTAGTTACGTGCTTTGCCACAGCAAAGGGTTGAATTTAGAATATAAAATTTAAAATTTGAAAAAACTATTATAAAATTTAAAAAAAATAATAAAAAGGAGAGAAAATTAACATTACCACGTAGTCATATTGGTAACAACATCCTAAGAGTTCTTTTAGCTCTATTTCTTTATTTTAACTTCGAGAGAGTAATTTTCACTCGGTCACTTAATATTAAACTTTACTCTCTAACAATTAAACACATCCTAAAATAAAAGTGGTACATATACAGCAAGAGGTGGGCCATATTGCACCAAAGAATTGCCAGTTAAGGCACGACTCTCAGAGAAACAGAAACAAACTGCCAAATTTATAGAGACTTCCACAAGACAACTGGCACTAAATCACATGCAAGTCTCTCTCTCTCTCTCTCTCTCTCTCTATATATATATATATATAGACATATATTATATAGATGAGTTGATATTTGCTCTGATTTGGACAGACTAATGCATCCATCCATCCATAGATTATTTTGGAAATGATCGATCTGGCCCTGTCTTCTTCCAATAATCCAAAATGATTTACGAATCTCGAGTACTTACTGCCACCTGGGGGGCTTAGCTACAACCAGTTTGTTAACATGCATAATTAAGCTTAATTGTGAGGAAAATTAGGGCTTTGCTAAGTGCATGCCCTACGATGAACACTGGGATCCACAACTCATGCAGGCCTCTATTTACATGACAGCAACTTAATTAACGCTGCCATCTGTTTATAAAATGGCGAGAGGTGTTAATTAAGTCATACTACAGGATTAATCAAGAACTGTTAACTGTTGTTGTAGTTGCTTTTCTCAAGGATTCTTCATGTCAAGCAAAGTTAGTACTCGTATCGTAATTCGTAATTAACAATAATAACATACCAGATGGACGAAGTCTCTGGCCGCAATGGCGAGGATATCGGCGCAAGACACCACTCCGGGACACTTGCCCTCGACGGCGGCCTTCGCCGCATTCACCGTGTCGAAACCCTCCGGCGCCAGGTTCTTGTTATCCTCCACATCCCGCTCCACCTTCGCCGGCCCGCCGCCGCGGCCGCCGGCCGGGGTTGGCGAGATCAATATGGACGCGTCACAACCCTACAACTCACAGAAACCAACGCGGACTTAATCCCTCATCAGATGGCCCAAACGCGTACGTTAGCAGTAAAAGCCCGATTATGCTAAACTACGCCTACATTTGCAATTTTAACCCCCCGTCAAATGTGACTGAGTGAGTGAAGATAAGATTTATATTTGATCGTCGAAATGAGGATAGAATTAGGGTTACTTCGACGAAGCAGTCGTGGTAGAAGAGGCGAATGGTGGCGGGGCCGGAGGCCGGGGAATCCCGGTAGCGCGCCGCGGTGACCGAGTACACGATCTGGTCGACCTGAGGGCAAACCTTGGAGTAGAAATCCAACGAGAGCTGGTGGCGAACTGGAGCTCTCCTTCTAATAGTACTAGTAGTGGCATTATTGCACTCTGCTATCCCAACAAGATATGAGACGAAATAGAAGGAGAGGAATAACAGAAGAAGAGAGATATGGCGGATTAAGCTCGAAAAGCCTGGCATCGTAGAAGAAACACCACAAGAAACAAACGTCAATTAATGGAGATAATAACAACGTTCGTAGAGCCGAGTAAGAGGGAGAGTGAAACAAATTAATAAGGGGGGAGTGTGGGTCGCTTGAGAGAATCTAATCATAATCTAACGCCCGTGAACGAAGAACATGGACGCAGGAAAGAGAGGGAGAGAAGTTAGCGGTCGTGTGTCTTGCGTGGACCAGTAGGAAACCGCCACGTATCGGGAGTAGGGGCGCTAGGAGCAGTTGGGTCAAGGAAATCTTTGTCGTTTGACGTTTAATATTCCAGGATACGCTGTCAATGATCGATTCACGGGCGCGCGTTGGGGTCTCTGCGCTACTTGACGGCATCGAAGAATATTAGATCTTGGTCCATTTCTGCTAACGGGGATGCGGATTTGAATTTGCCTTGCAAAATTTATTCGATGAGCTTCTAATACTTGATACGTACTCCCTCTTCAGTGGTGTGATTAATTACAATGGTTAGGAAGAGAGGAGGAGAGCCGAGTTCTGTTGGCCGGCCTCGATCGGCGCAGGCATGTGAGAGACGAAAGTGGTCAGGCGACTTTTGTCGACTAGCTCTCGGTCGGTAGTGGTTAGTGGTTACAGTTTTGGAGACTTGGGGGAGAAGAAGCTCCGAGAATCCAGAGAAGAGAAAGGCAATAAATTATAATGGCCACCACGGGAACTGACATCGTCTCGTAGCTTCGTGACTCGGGCCGGATTTTTTGGGGCCTAAACCCGGACCAAATCAGAGCTAGCTGAGTTTAGCGTATACTCTCACTCTCTCCTCTTCAATCGCCCCCTCCTACTCTTCTTCTACTTTTCTTTCCATATCCTTTGTTGCTCATCTTCCTCTAACCACCGCACCCTCCTCCCTCCCTTGGGCTGCCAACCCGATTGCCAGAATTAAATTTCCCATTCCAAGGCTTGATGCCATCCGGAGGGTCTTCGATTGAGAATGTCAATGTTTGGATTGGACAATAATGCGATAAAGTATCAATTATAAGCACTCGAGAATGTCAGTAGATTTGTAAGGAGCAAGTCTCTCTCTCTCTCTCTCTCTCTCTCTCTCTCTCTCTCAGTTAAGATTGGTAAGTTGACAATGCTATATATGTGAACAGCAAGAGTCTTGGAAAAGGAAGAAAAATAAGGGGAAAGAAGAGAAACGGAAAACCAAAAACTATCACCAAGACCCTCCAAAAGAGTACGTAGCGCATAAAATAAGTGCCCTTTCATGCAAATTACATAGATTTCTGCTCATATTTGCTAATATGATTTGTAATATGGAATAATATTGTAAATGAGTCCCGATTAGATGATGTTGCAACCATAAAAAGATAAATCCGAGCCTCTTATTGTGATGAGAAATACATTCTCTTTCATTTCATATATCAATACATTATTAATAATTATCCAAATGGGCTTTCTTACTCTTGCCACGTTGTATGGTTGACGCAACCAGATAACAAACAGTCGAGTGTTTCGAGGAGTTGCAGCAATGCACTTCAAAACATGCAAACAACTTGCTGTATATGAACTTTGTTAGGTGCTAATTGACCTTTAATGGCTTAATTCAAACCAAGTATCATCTCCTAACAGATCAAACCTGCATCCGGATTTGTTTTGTGTGGCCAAGAGCATACACTTAGATTGCTAGAAGGTTAGAAGGGCTACCTGAGTAGGAGGATTGCCGGATATTCAGTAATTTTCTTAGTGTGGTTAAAGTTGTAAATGGGTGGACAGACAACTCTACTAGTCTATATACTGGCTAGTGGTTGAATGTAAACGGTGAATTTCTAATTACCCAAGAATTAAGATCTGTTTTACAAGTCGCGTTAAACAAGGTAAATTAGGACAGACAACTCTACTAGTCTATATACTGGCTAGTGGTTGAATGTAAACGGTGAATTTCTAATTACCCAAAAATTAGGATCTATTTTACAAGTCGCGTTAAACAAGGTGCTCATAAAGATAATTTGTTCGACTTTTCAAACTTATAAAACTAGAGCCTAGACTAATCAACTAATAGAACTATATTGTAACACGTTTTCAAATGAATATTAGAAATCTACGAAATTTTATCACAAAAAAAAAGGAGCAGTGAATTCGGATCCGGATCGGTTCAGTTATTTATCGGGATCCGCTAACACCCCTAATGGGAACGGAATACATGAAGATAGATTCGACTCACGTTTGCAAATGTCAAGTGGGCTAATTAGAAGCCTATTGTAATATCAAATGTGCGTAATGTATGCATAAACACAAGTAGTTTCGATTATTATATGTTATCCTTCTCATGTGCTGTCTTTGAAGCTTTCTTTACATGCCTCTTTCCATAAGTAGAATGACTGGGATAATTAGGGTTCACTTTTAATGGACTATACGGATTAAATCTCTGTCTTACTCTAATTAGAGTTCTTAAACACACCTTCTGAACTATGCCTTTTTTTAATATACATTTAATTTTTTTTTTTTGAATAAACTTAGACCCCCTAAGTTGTTAGAAAACTACGGCCCATTGACAAAACAATATAAGAAGATAATATTTTTTTGAATAAACTTAGTTTTTTTTTCTTTATTTTTTTAAAAAATAAGAGTATAACTATCACAATTTTAATCATCCGGAGTGACACGACTACTTATGGATGATAAAATCAATAAAAAACTTTATAATAGTATAAGTGGTATAGGTACCAAAATGTTCCGAAAGTATATGTGAAAAATAAATAACAGTTCTTGAATCAAAGTAGATAAAATATGTGAATTGTTAATATAATATCTCGCGTTGTTAAGTGTGAACGGAACCAATGCAGAAAGATCCACTAACAACTAACGCATATTATAATTTGTAGTAAATAACTTCCCACTGTCACTTGGATCTAAGTAGATTGAAATTTGAAACGCCAGGTGGGCCTGGAGCTATCAGCTTCAATTATTTGAGTAATTTTCTTTGATCTGCTGACTTGGTTGTTGCAGGTCCAATTAATTCTCGCCTACCAAGGTAAGTTTGGGGCTTAAATCTATACCAGATTCAATGCTAGCCATTTTATTTTCGAGTCGGTTTGGATGCATCATTCAATGGATCCAACGATCATGACCACATTCAAAATTAAATGGATAGGGTTTATAAGATTAGAACGGGTATGATCATAAAAGAAATTGATAGGCCCATAGATAATGTCATTTGAGATACCTTATAGGGGGACCAAAGAATTGGCTATGAGAGCTCTAAATCCATGTTTTAGGATTCCCTCCAATCACAGTTGCAGGAATTCCACCACACATGGCAAAAAAATTGGAAATTTGTTTTTCCAATTTATATTAATTTTCGAATCGAACCCTTACTTTGTAAAATATGTGTAAAAATACCCTATTGTTAGCTATGTTAATTAAATTTAACCAAACTTCTACACTCAGAATATACATACCAAAATAGTTTACTAAGAAAAAGAAAACTACCATACCCAAGCTAAGAGAATTAAAAAGAGAGGATATTAGAGGAGAAAATTAAAGATACGAGTAATTTAATATCTTAGAAAATAATAGTATACGGTGACGAAATATATCTACTTCCTAAATAGTGTTAGTGCTAATATTGCCGTGTCTAAAAAGATTAAAACTTCAGGGTGTAAATCGTAAATAGGTGAAAATATGCAAATTCCCTTACAGAATATGTTTCCAATTCCAAATCCAACAGCAAATCTAAAAACATCATCATCCCAGATGGAGTCCCCACCGCCCTTCTCCAGCCCACAGATTCCTCAAACCCCAACGAACTTATCATTCTCGCTTAGCTCATCGCTTTCATCACCCCGCCTCCATTTCTTATTCCAAAACCCAATCCCTATCGCCACCTATATGATAAGAGCGAAGCCTTCTCTCCCCGCAAGATCTTCCTCCCTATATAAGCACGAGGTGATGCTCCCGCTCCGATTCAAAAGCCACTTCCTACGCATCTGTAATCCCAAAGGACTCCAACCCAATTCGTATTTTTCCCTTGTGAATTCCTCTGTAGGTCGGTTCGTTGCAATGGCGGCGTATAGCAATTTTACAGGGCAGTCGCAGAGATTACTCTTTCGCCAGCTCTTTGAGAAGGAGTCTTTCACCTACACATACCTCTTGGCTGATGTTGGCCATCCCGAGAAGCCTGCTGTGGTGAGGATTAGAACTATAAATTGTCTAAGAACTCATTTGGGTTCACGACGATTCGTCTTTTTTGTCTGAGAATCTGGCTATTTGATGTGGAAATGCCGAAATTTTGAGTGCAATTTTTTTTTTGTTTGGGTTAAGATAAGGAATACCCAATACGGTAGAGTAGTTTATGCCTGCGATGAAACTGGCAATGTCGGTCTTGGGCTCTGTTAATTTTCTTTTCTCTCTGGCTGCAGTTGGTTGACCCAGTTGATAAAACAGTTGAGAGAGATCTAAATCTTGTTAAGGAATTGGGTTTGAAGCTCATTTATGCCGTGAATACTCATGTCCATGCCGATCATATCACAGGAACAGGCTTGATAAAGGTAAGCTTTTTATTTTTTATAATAAGGATGTTATATTACTATTTGATTCAGAACTTAGTAGTGGTGATTGTGATACCAGAAGCAGAAGTTTGCTGTTTTTTTTTCTCTCTTTCTCTTCTCAATGCCTATTTGTTTGTTTTATAACATGATGAACTTATCTTCTGCAATAATGGCAATCATTCTCAGAGTAAGCTGCCAGGTGTGAAGTCCGTCCTTTCGAAGGCTAACGATGCAAAAGCAGACCATTTTGTTGAGCATGGTGATAAATTATATTTTGGTGATCTTTTTCTGGAGGTAGAGCAACACTGCACTGAAAATACTTGAAATTTTTGGAGTTTTCAATGTCCTTTTTTACCTTTTAAATCAGACAACGTTGTAAAGCATAAAAGAGCAAATGTCGTCGAACAAATAAGAACAAATACGTGCATAACTCTGTTTGCTTAATCTCCTCTTCTCACTTCAATTGCAGGTGCGTGCTACTCCTGGTCATACTGTGGGTTGTGTGACATATGTAACAGGAGATGGGCCTGATCAGCCGAATCCAAGAATGGCTTTCACAGGTGATGCATTACTTATACGTGGCTGTGGAAGGACGGATTTTCAGGTAAAGTTATCGACAATTTAACGTTTTCAAGAGTTTTCTGCTTTGTTTAGAAGAATATCATGATATGTATGAAAAGGTTTTTATGATTTCAATTATGCAAGGCCTTGCATCTCCCAGGGAATTTTGGGTGTTCTTGTTTCTTTAATATTGAATAGTGTGGACTGCTCATTGTTACTGCTTACTATTGTATAGTTGTTGTAAGTTTGATTCGTCGGTAACTTTGAACTGGTATCTGCATCTACCTCTCTTCCAAAAATATTATTTTGAGAAATGTAAATGGTGTCGCAGGGTGGAAGTGCACATCAGCTGTACAATTCGGTGCATTCACAGGCAAGCCGATGAGATTTGCTAACCAATTTTAGTATCAGAAAGGCAGGTTGTTCTTATATCATCCGCGCAGTGACATCTAATTTTGTATGATTTCAGATATTCACACTGCCGAAGGAAACTTTGCTGTATCCTGGTCATGACTACAAGGGTTTCTCAGTAAGTAACTTCTTTGGCATCTTAACTTCATTACCTTAGTTATTAGCTACTACAACAGCAAGCTATTCTATTTTCAGGTTACTACAGTTGGAGAAGAGGTGCTATATAACACTCGGCTGACAAAGGATGAGGTAATTGCCTTCAAATATTAAATGATATAATATAATCATTTCTTTTGTCTACCTATTTCCTTATAAACATTTTATTTTGGACATCTGTTTTGTAGGAAACATTCAAGAACATCATGGAAAGTAAGGGATCATACAATTGTCATATGTATTACAATAACCATCTTATTCACCGTGATGCCAAATTATGAGCAATTATAATTAGTTCTCCTCGTCATCCTTCCGCAGACTTAAACTTGCCTTATCCGAAGATGATTGATATAGCTGTGCCAGCAAATAGAGTCTGTGGGCTGCAAGATTCACCTGCAAAAGCTGGAGCTTGACCAATGAGTAGCAAGTGGTGCTCCAATTACACTGCTATAAGGGCAGCAGTCTTTGGTGCATATGTATCATATGGTGGCACTGTAGGATTGAATTGCTGCAAAGTGGTCATCATACTATTTTCAGATCTTTAGTTTGTACTTGATAAATAAAACATCTGCAACTATGTAATTTTTGATGTTATAAGCTCTGGTCAGCTCTCGCTGACTTGCTGTGTGTTTGCACCGCATCTTCTTTATGTGATGTTTTCACAGAGAGTTTTCTACCTGCAGTCAGATCTTCTGACTTCACTTTGTATGTCTACTTTGTCTTCTCTATGGAAGTAGGATGACTTCATGTTCTTCAAGTGTTTGTTGCGAACCAACTGCTTTGTTTGCTGTCAGTGTTAATTAGCAACTATGAAAATTGATACTCAGGTCATGTTCATAAACTATTAGCTCCAGTTTGGATTATCATTTTTTCTATAATAGATTAGAAAATACACACTAAATTATTCCTACTCTACTCTAGATTAGGAATATTATTTAAATTATTACACTCATAAATTCGATTATAATTTTATCCTTAATTTAATTATAATTATTTAAAAAATCAATCTCTCATGTAGAAAAAATTTGCTAATTTTTTTCTACATATCTCCCTTATAATCTATATATTCTTGTTTCTTATTTAAGTATGTGTTGCATACCTATAAAAAATAAGGATGCTTTCATTTAAATTTATATATTAAATTAAGAGTAATTAAATTATTTTTTACTTCTTATTTATAGTTTACCTAACTTTATGTCATATAGGTGGTAAATTTATCTAACGGAGTCTAATAGAAAATAATGTAACCTTAAATTAAGAATTGTATAACTAAGGCAACACTTTCAGTCAGCAGCTATTAGTATCTACTCTCTGTTATAATTAAGAGTAAACAGTGAATGCTTCGAAAAAATTTCTAAGCATTTCGACTTTAAAAAATGCAAAATAAACAACTTGGAGGAGGATATTTGTAAATATGAAACTGCAAAGGGTATAATTGAAAAACCGCTTATATTAGAGAAAAAAGTTATATTTATAATTAGGCCTTGGGCCTTGGGCCTTAGTCCGCTTCGTATATCATTAGGGGTTCAACCGAGAACACCATCTACCTATAAATACCCCAAATACCTCTCTACTCCGGCCGCCATTCGCTTTGAAGAGATCTCTAGGGTTTGGAGATCTCAAGATGGTGGCGTTTAGGGTGAGCTCCTGCCTTCCCTCCTCTGTTCTATCTCGTGGATTTCTAGGAATTCAATGCTCCTTTTCTTCGATCATTTCATCGGTTCTTCGTTTCGAACCGTAGTGCTCCAATCCTACGGGTCTGCCGATTTAATTGGATTCTTTCGTTCTTGCGCAGTTTCATCAGTACCAGGTTGTCGGGAGAGGTCTCCCGACGGAGAGCGATGAACAGCCGAAGATTTATCGGATGAAGCTGTGGGCGACCAACGAGGTCCGCGCCAAATCCAAGTTTTGGTAGGATCCCGAGAGACTCGAATTCGATGTTTCTTTGCTTATTTTTAGATAGATTTGTTTTGTTTTGATGGGTTGCTGAAATGTGTTTAGGTACTTCCTGAGGAAGCTTAAGAAGGTGAAGAAGAGCAATGGGCAAGTGTTGGCGATCAATGAGGTTGTTCCTTCTCACCCTTGATCGATATAGATAGTGATGTATTCGTGAAATTGGAATTTGTTGTACGTAAAAAGTGGTGTTCTCATAAGGACATCAGCCTAAAACGGCAAATGATACCATGCTCCAGTTGGACGGTCTTGATGGATGTTGTCATCTTCTTTCTCTTTACTTTTTTCTCTCTTTAATAACTTTTGCTGGTCAATAAAGAAAGTCTTAAGTGCAACTTCTCGGATTCAAATTCATTGCCTAAAGGAGTGAGAAGAGAGAAGAATGGAAATCATTTCGTAATTAAAGAACCACTTCATGTATTTGAAGTGTAAATGGCATTCACTTGATAGTGAAGAGTATAGCCATGATTGCAACCTAGTAACTACTAGTCAAGTTGAAAACTTTTTACAGAGACACTTTGAGCTCTTCTTATAGGCTATGTAGTTTGTTAAAGTATAATAGTGTCGTCTGCTTTTGTTTTAGCGTTTTAGTTAGCTTTTGGTAACCAGTACCTATGGAAGGCTTTTTACAAGAACATTAATCAACGGACGTATAAGTAGAATAATAGTTAAGCACACAATCAGTGGAAAATATGGAAATATTTACATTTCTACAATTTATTTGCTGACTAGTTTGTTTTTCTCTTTAATGAATGTCTTTTCCTTAATTTCTACTTTCTTATTTTTGTATTTTAAGACTAATTATTAGCATTACTGTGCAGATTTTCGAGAGAAAACCAACTAAGATAAAGAACTATGGCATTTGGCTGCGTTATCAGAGCAGAACAGGCTACCACAATATGTACAAGGAATATCGCGATACTACTCTGAATGGTGCTGTTGAGCATATGTATAATGAGATGGCTTCTCGTCACCGTGTAAGATCTCATTGTATACAAATCATTAAAACAGCTACGATTCCTGCTAAGTTATGCAAAAGAGAGAGCACCAAGCAATTCCATGATTCCAAAATCAAGTTCCCTCTGGTATTTAAGAAGGTCAGACCACCAACAAGGAAGCTTAAAACTACATTTAAGGCATCGAGGCCAAATATGTTTATGTGATGTGTTCATCTTGCTTTTTCCCTATAAGAGTGACCAGTTTTGTTGAATTTGGAAGTTTGTATAAGACTAAAAAATCTGACGTTCTTAATATCCTCTGGGGATCTTTATTTAGTGAAGTTTTGAACTATTTCATTGTTGTGAAATTTTTGGTTGGCTGGCTTCATTGATTTTATTAATGATGTGTAGCTTAGTATTGTTTTATTGAAAGAGGCACCTGTTGCTTAAATCAGTTTAAGTGCAAGTTATGGTAATCTGTAGTTCTAAGAGTTATATGCATCATGGAGTGATTTAAATCGAACTTTTCTTCCTTTATTATGAATAGGTCATAATAGAAAGGCAACTTTGCCAAGGCTACCAATGTTAATTTGGTTTCCTTTTTTTCCCTGTTGCCTATATTACTTGGCTATTGGGTGCTTCAGTTCCATTGACCTGCTTGTTTGGTTTATGGGATACATCCTCGCCTACATCTAATATAGAACATGGAAATAGCTTTTTGTAGTAGATAGCCTGTTTGATACTGGTGTTCAGTTGCAAGTGCTATTGGTAAGTACAAGTAAAAAAATTTCACTTATTTATGCAAAAGTGTTCATCTAAGCTAGCATTTTGCTAGTTGTTGATAACCTTGGTTAGAGAAACATAAATCTTGAGTGAGATACGCAACTGATAGGATGTGATTTACTTTCTCAATGGTACTCCTTGACTTCCTTACTTTCTGTCTCTTCTTTTTCGCTGATGCAAAAATTCAGCAATTTCCATCCTGAGTTTTGTAGAAATTATTCAGTTACCTACTCTTCCCTTCTAAGTTGGCACATAATGTCAGCTTGTGCGACTCTAATTATTTTGTTATTATCCTATGTTGGTGTATGATAGCTCTGTGGTGAAATGTCGTGTGTCCCATACTCCCTTATACATTGGAGTGCTTTTCCTTCACCATTAGTGCTAAATGCTACTTTCTAGGGCAACCTATGTTTTCCTTTTTAACTTACTTTAGCTTCTGGTTTATGAGGTGCCTGACTATAAATCCATGCAGATCTTTTTCAGAAATAAAATAAAGTAAACCTATGCAGATGCGAAATCTCATTAGAAAGTCATCTTTTACGGGACAAAGGGTGATTGTCTCATTGTTTTTTTTCTATATTCCGTTGCTTATTCCACTGTACTTTGGTGAATCTGTTTTTTAGTTTTGCATAGTTGGATCATGGATAGTTTTATGATTCTCGAAGATTTAATAGAATGAAGTCCTACAGTTTTAAGCTCACAGGAGAGAGAAATGTGGCCCTGATTTTGATTGTACTTATTAAAAGTTGAATCTAGGTGTAAAAAGTAACGAAGATATCAGAATAGTATGACTGTTCATTGCATTCAAGGAAGGAGTTGGACATAACCAGTAAGAACAGCAATAGCCAATATGATCAGTGGTGGGACAAGAACAAATGCTCCAATTGTTGCGAAGAAAACTGAATCATTTCGCCGAGACACTTCGTTCAGGTAGGCCTGTCGTTTGATGTTTCTTCGCTGCGACACCGTCAAGGATTTCAGGCTTTCTTTGAGCTTTTTACCTAATGGAAGGGTGAATTCACCATCTCTGTCACCGATCAGCTCCGATAGTTGCTCGCGGATGGTAGGCCTTTGAGGTTCTGCATCACTCTGGTAACCTGGTGACGAAGTCTGCCAAAGTTAATTTGGTTTCAGATGCTGGTCGTGCAGATAGACAGTTTTAAGGGTTTTTGGAATTTGAACAATGTCTGGGTGCAGACTTACCACTGCCAATAGAGCTCGAAGATGACAGTTGCTCCAGGAGATCCAGCTGTGTGCGTGCAGAGGATACTTAGAAGCACAAGCAAGGCGTCAGTTCTTAACCTACTGATAACAAGATAAAGGGAAGACTGGCTGAAATTTTAGAGCTTCTTGAACACAGGAAGGATGAAAGTGTATACATATTTGCCGGTGTACGAAGAAGCTACCATGTTAATGAAGGTTGTGAATAACTTTCCACAAGAGTACAAGCAAATAATGGACTAAACAAGGTATCCTACCATTTTATTTTCCATATAGAAAAGTTTGGTCTCTACGTATCTCCATGACTCAAAAGTAATTGAAAACCACTTAATTTGGTGTTATTATTCTTCAGTTTCCTTTTGTCACAACATACGATATGTGATCATGAAGGAGATTTCAATCAAAAGAAAGTTGAGTGCCTGATCTTTCGCAGAATTAAATGACATATAATTGAATAGACAAAGTGCTAACTGAAGGTTAGAATCTGTACCATTTAGACTGGCTTCTTCTGTCACACCTTCCTCTGTTCCAGCTGCTTTGCAGAAACAAAGATGCCTCTCTGAGCTCGTGGGCTTAACCAGTATTCGGCAGTTCCTCCCTGGGAATTTCTCAATAGCCTGGATCCCGAGGGGAGCGCCTGGGAGAGAAGAGGAGGGTCGGAAGCTCCACGCCATGGATTCTCTTGGGATCTAGGAGGACTTCCAAATGTTTCTTTTGAGTAGGAGTTTTGGAGTCCTCTGTCTTTGGACCACAGAATGGCAGAAGAGGAGCACCACAAGTAAATGTTTCCAAGGGTGTTGTGGCTCCTGGAGTTCGCCCATTTGATGTCTATAATTGGGCTTGTTCTGGCCTGCAGGCCCTTTCGGTAGCGCTGTCAAAATAGTCGAGTCGGGTTTGAGTTCGACTAGCTAAGACTTAATTAAACTCGGACCTTACTGAGACGAGTAAAGCTTGATCAGGTAAGTGAGAGTTGAATCTAATTTCAAACCAAGCTTGATCACAAGCCAGTTCTACCCAGGCCCCTACCACAAGCTTTTGTGCTCATTGATCTCCACACCATATTGAGATCTCTAATTGACTCGTTTAAGCTCAAGTTCAAACTCAAACTTAGCTTGAATTGAGAGTGCATTAAGTCATACTTGATTCTGAAAATAGGTTCGAAATTAACTTCAGAGTCTAGGGTCAAATAAACTCGGTTAGATTACACCCCTCATTGGCATGAGTTGGGGCTGAGAGTAAAATTATGCAGCAAATGTGCCAATGGTTGATGATACTATCCAATTCACATTAGCCTACAAACTCTAACAAATTAAGGCCCTGTTTTTTTTTAGCTTAGAGACCCTTCTGAACTGATTTATGAATCTATAAACTGGTTTAGTAACTAAATTTTTTTTTATATTTAATTAAGTTTACTCTCTAAAAAAAATTAAAACTAACTAATCAGGGTTAGCCTAAAACCAAACAAAGCAAAGAAATTTTTTGCTCCAAAACAACTTTCTAAAAATATGATTCTGGAGCACATGATTGGTCGGAAATCCCTTTGTTTAAAATGATGCAGGAAAAGCCTGCATCCTTGGCTGCAGAAGATCAGCTTTCGTTTCGTCTAGTTGACAACTTTTTTATTTTTATTTTTTTGAATTCACCAACTGGTTTGTAGTCGAACACGTCAGCTCCTCTCGTAGATTCCGTAAGCTCTTTATCCAAACTAAACCCTAAGCATTCGTTTCAGAGGTCAACGTCCGCTCTTGCTAGCTTGGAACTCACCCGTTTGCCATGGCATCTCAAGATCATCATCACCACCACGATCACCACGACCACCACCATGATCACACTCAGGGGTATTTTCTGTTCTCCGTTCTCTTCTCCATCTTCTCTTTTCCACCTCCAATTTGTCTTCTCCTTCTTATCTATGGTAAGTACTATCTCTTCTTCTTTCTCCTTGGATTTGTAGTGGAGAAGGGAGTCATGGGTCGACGACTTCTTGGGTAGGGCCGGACGGGAGAGTATACCACTCCCATGACGGGCTTGCTCCGCATTCTCACGAGCCCATCTACTCCCCTGGCTTTTTCAGCAAGAGAGCGCCGCCGCTTCCGTCCAGGGACTTCAAGGAGAGGGCTTTCACCGTTGGAATTGGCGGCCCAGTTGGAACTGGGTACTTCTTCTTGCTTCCCTGTTTACTATTTCTGTACGCGATTTGCTCCTTTCTATATTGGCATTGGTTTTGGTTCCTTTTCTTTTGTTTGGGTTTTTATCAATTTGGATTATAATTGTGGTTTCTTGTTGGCTTTGGTCTGTTTTGTGAAAATTCTTGGGAAAGATGTCTCTTTTTTTCCATTTTGGAGCTCCACCGAAACCTGCATTCGCATTTCCCTTGTGGACATTTGACTTTGTTAGTTGTCAGCACAAGAGAATTTCTTCTTGAAATATTAATCTAAGAGAGCTAAGCTAAAAATTTGGAGAGGCTTCGTAAAGCCCTTTTCAAAATAAAAATGTGAGACCTTTCCTTTTTCTTTTTCTTTCAGTTGGCAAATTTTGATAGCCATCAATTTTTTCTTCCTATCATTTGGCTTGCTCGTCTATCTTCTAGATATCTCTGTATATATATTCTGTTCAACTTTGGATCTTTCAGCATTGAAAATTATCTTCTGGTGTTAGTGGGATTGTCATGATGTTCAGTTTCCATCTTTTACTTTTCCATCATATACATAATTGTTTATCTACTCCCACTTGCTTTTAAATATCATATAATTTAAACTATGGTTTTTTGCATTATTCAGGAAGACGGCTTTGATGTTGGCGCTTTGCCAAGTCTTACGTGATAAGTATAGTCTTGCTGCAGTATGTGTCTCATCTTTAAACCATAAGAACTGTCATTTATTTAAGATTTTCTTTTTCTATTCCTTTTAACCATATCTTTTTTAATTCAGGTAACGAATGATATATTTACAAAAGAAGATGGAGAATTCTTAGTGAGGCATGGAGCATTACCTGAGGAACGGATTCGCGCTGTTGAAACCGGTGGCTGTCCACATGCTGCTATACGTGAAGATATAAGCATAAATCTTGGTCCTCTGGAAGAGCTATCTAACCTATACAAGGCAGACCTACTACTTTGTGAATCTGGAGGAGGTACTTTTTCTTCATTCAGTTACATATTTGGGAACTTTGCTTGGACAGAAAATGATATGTTAAGGTGTAATATCTTGATGGTGCAGATAACTTGGCGGCTAACTTCAGCAGGGAATTAGCTGACTATATAATCTATATCATTGATGTCTCTGGTGGTGACAAGATACCAAGAAAAGGTGGCCCAGGGATAACGCAAGCAGATCTTTTGGTAGACCAGATATTGTCGTTTCATCTTATTTGAGTGTCACTTATCTTGTGCTACTGCTGTGCAAGATGTTTGTTCATAATGAGTGTATTTATAGTCTGATTTACCTTGAATATCTTAAATGTAGGTAATAAACAAAACAGACCTCGCATCAGCAATTGGAGCTGATTTGGCTGTTATGGAACGAGATGCACTTCGAATGCGGGATGGAGGGCCTTTTGTTTTTGCTCAGGTTTGTTAATTTCTACACTTTTAGGCCACTAGTTTCTTGCTACCTTTTCAATTTGTGTTCTTTTGAAAATAAAGTTATTCATTATAGTGTCTATGGCAAATATATCTATGAAAATATTGAGGGCACACATGCAACCAAAGAGCCGATTGATGGCACTATTTAAGTATCATATAGATGACCAAACTCATTAGAGTTTGACAAGCATGACACATAAGACTCCGTTAGATTCTTAGCTCTGTGTCACAGCTGACTGCTTCAAGGAAATTGTAACCAAATATGATGCTTCATTTTTCTCAGAATGAGTCACTCTTTCCGTTTGTGTTATACTAAAGTACCAATATGATTTTCCTTTCTCAGTTTCTTGATGTTTTCTCTGCAAGCAATAGTAAAATTAATCTTATCCTCTATAATTTTCATATCCCTACTTCCAAGTGTTGTTTGATCTGGACTCCTGGTGGATTTGGCAGACAAATTCTTGCCATAATGATTCGTCCTGATAATAACGTGAAGCTCATGGAGATGTTCTCATGCAGGTGAAGCATGGAGTTGGCGTGGAGGAAATTGTGAAGCAAATATTGCAAGCATGGGAGATAGCAACAGGGAATAAGCGTCATTGATCCTGAGCTCGTTTATTGAGTCGGCTGCTACGTTTTGACTTTGTAGTGTTTCTTTAATAATTTTGAAGCCTTGAGGGTTGTAGTATGCTCTATGCTTCTATGGTTACTGAGACATGAGTATGGACAATAATTTGGTGTAGATTTTGTTCAACAGATGCTTCCTTTTATGATGATAAGCTTAAAAGCTGCAGATAAGTTGCCAATCCATCTTTAGGCTAAATTTGAAAGCGTCTTCTTGAACTTTTATTTGTGTCAGTTGACTCTCTCGTGGTTCTATTTAGATTCAAAAATAGGTTTTTTTTTCATTCAAAACTGATGAATTTAGTTTTCTACTAATTGCTAATTTTTTGACCATTTTATCATTTTATAATGCGAGAAACTTTGAATTGAAAGAACATAAGACAGAAAGGTTTTCATTAAAAAATATTTCTTTGTAGAGATAAAAAGGGATTTCGCCTTTTTATTTTAAATTAAAATTAATGTGAAAGAAATCTTAGATGTTCAAAAATAAGATATTATTATGGCCATTAGGTAAGTATTCAAGAGAAAAAATTGGACAGGTCGTCAACTTGAGACACACCGGAAACTAATAGCAGCTGGAAATTTTAAAATGTTAAAATATTTGTTACAATTAAACAGGACTAAAAGAAGAAATAAGTCCAAAACTAGTAATAACAATAAAAAAGAGACGACTTCACTGGGGATCGAACCCAGAATCTCTGGTTCCGTAGACCAGCGCCTTATCCATTGGGCCATGAAGTCGACTATTGACTAAGAAATCGATATAATAAGATTCTCTTGTTGCCAGCACTTCCAACCTACTCGCTGCAGCTCACCTTCTTTCCAAACGTCTCTTCCATTTTTTTTTATCTATAAATATTTTCCTGTTAAAAAATAATATGCAAAGTCTCACACACTATAAAGAGTGAGACATTTTCTATAGTTTGTAAAATTAATTTATAAAAATATAATATTGTAGATGTAGTTACTGCTTCTTAATACTTATCGGTGATAAATGGAGCACATTTGATAAGAAATTAAAAAATCCCAAATAGGATACACCCAAAGCGAGACAAACCAACATCGAACAGCCACGAAGCGATCATCCACTGCTCGATCTTTGATCGATCTTTTCCCCTTCTCTCCTTCCGCATAACAAATTCTCTCTCTCTCTCTCTCTCTCTCTCTCCAACCTCTTATTACCTCTAAAACCTCTGCAAACTCCTCAGCCGCTTCCCCGAAGATGAAGACGAGGTCGAAATCCACGAACCCCACGACCAGAGAGAAGCGCACGGCGGCGCCGGAGGCGGCGACGCAGTCGAGGGTGCTCGCGAAGAGACGCAAGCCCACCAAGTCCAAGAGGAAGCCTCTTGGAGAAGATCCTCGGAAACCGAAGAAGCCACCCACCGCTTTCTTCTACTTCTTGTACGCCCTTGCCACTCATTCCTCTCTATGCTAGCTTTTGTTTTGGGCTGCGGGCATCATTTGATGTCTTTTGATTGGTTTAATTTTAGTCGTTTTGAAGCTATTGGATTTGTTTGGTTCACTTTAGTGAGAGAAATTGATGATGAATTGGTCGACTGCGATGTGTTTGATAAGTGAACGGCAAACGAAGAGTATGTAGGGTTTATGTGGTTTTAGTGTATGCTGCTAAGTTAGTATACTTGAGAGTTAGGCAAAGAAATGGATAACTTGCTTTGCTGATGATGAACTTGGTATGTGATAGTGGCCTGCGTCAAGTTCTAAGTAATTCTGTTGACTCCATGAGAATAGTGTATGCTGCTAAGTTAGTATCCTTGATATTTAGGCAAAGAAACCTGTGACATGTTCCGAGTAATTTTGTTGACTCCGTGAGAATTTGGCATATTTCTGGCACTTTATTATTTTAGATTTGCCACATCTTTAGATTCAAGTATAACTGTGATATGAATATAAATGCACCAGACTCTGCTTCCTTTTGATGCACCTAAGTTTAAATAATTTCTGTCTGAAGGAACATGGGTTGCTCCTAGATTATGCAGGGATAAACGTAAGGTGCTTTGGTAGACTGCTACACCAGCCAACTGGGTTTTTAGGTATTCAGTGAGCTTTTGACTTGCGTAATTTTACCTCTTCTATTGAGTAGATACACATTTTCCAGAGGTAGATATCTATTAACTACAAAATCTAGATATCTTGCTATCTACTAACTACTCAGAGAGTTTCACTTAGAGGTTCAGGTTGGGAGAATCTCAACTTTACTTTTAGGTAGTTTGGGAACAATCACCTCTAAGAAATAGCAGTACTTATTGGATTTCATGGAATCATCCCAGTTTGTTCCTCAAACTTAACATTATGCTTATTTTTGTAGTTTGAGGATATTGGTCAATAAATGCATGAAGCACTCCTAGACTATGGCCCTGTTTTGGGTTAGTAGTCTCTAGTTGATATGAACTTGAGTGATGTATCATTGTCTTCTATCATGTGACTCACCAAGTCTTTCCTAGAAAACTAGGATATTTGATACAAACATTAAAGAAAGTTATGCTGCTCTAATTCCCTAATGAGTCCCCTGCTTACCTGAACTGGAAGTGAAGCTTTTCATAGTTGAAAAAATTCACAGGACGTTAATTGTTTATGACTTTTTGGATTTGGTTTATAATTAAATGTTGCTTAATACAGCACATTTTGAATTACCACGTTGTGTCTTCTATTCCAGCTCAAGAGAAAAGCAAAAGAAGTTAATGCATCCACAACTAATGCTTCTATGAATTATCTTCTAATGATACTTTACAGTTTTATTTTTCTGATTTCCTAATGTGAGCTTGTTTTAGTACCGTAATAGTATGCCACTTTTTATATTGTTTTAGTAGTTTCACTATTATATATTTGGTTTTTTTGTTCTAATTCTAGTACTTATTTATTTATTACAATGTTTTCCTTTTTCCTTCTAAAGTAAATTTGTTTTACTGTAGTTTGGCTGGTGATATGTGCACTTAAACCATGTCTTTTCTTTTGAAGGGAAGATTTTCGGAAGACCTTTCAATTGGAAAACCCAAATATCAAATCAATGCGTGATGTATGAGCTTAAAATTTGTTCGTCCATAACGTTCAAGTTGAGAGTTTGATTATCTCATTGAGCTTAAACTTTGTTCTTTTGCTTGATCCTTTTTCCAGATTGGGAAGGCATGTGGGGAGAAGTGGAAGACAATGTCTTTTGAGGTTAGTCTCCTACCACCTCACCACCTCTTTTATTCTGAAGACACATCTTTCTAACACTACATGATGGAGATTTCAAATCACAAAAATTGTACTGTTTTTCTTGCTGTTAGTATGAATAGCTTCTCTTAGAGACGAGCCAATTTTTTTTCCCAGTATTATGTTACATTGGCATAGACAAAACCTCCAGTTTCAATGCTCCATAGATGTTTAATCTTGGTGGAAATTATCTTAGAATTGCATATCAACATGACAGAACCTTCTCTTTCTTTCTGACAAATCTGGTATTGGTAAATAATGCACTTGGGGAGTCCTGACATAGAGTTGAAATGGACGGACCAAAACTTTTTTTCTTTCTAATCTTGCCTGAGAATTGCTTATTAAAACCTTCTTTCTTCTGAGAGATCTAGTGTTGCTAAGTAGTGCTCTTGGGGAAATATAGGTATAGATTAATTTATCTTGCCTTAATGTCAAAATAGGATGCCTGCTATAATTAAATCATTGAGATAAGTCCACTAGAAAAGGAGATGCGGACTTTGTTCAAGTCCCTCTTTTGTTGGCATTGGAAGATCTTATATCTGCACTTTAAACTCTGTTACAATTTCTACAGCCCTCTTATTTCCTCATAAATTATCAGTTTGAAATGGAAAAGGTGACTCCCATGAGCTGTCTAAAGGGTGATTAAGGAGCATGGAATGCCATATATTGCTAACTATTATCGTGCTTCCTTGCCCAGGAACCTAATATTTGGTTGCGGTAAGGTTTGCAATTTCCAAAGAATTCCAAACTGAGGGCAAAAGAGAAGCAGGGAATAGTATTCCTGTATGTCATGCAGTCACTTATTAATTCCTATACTTTCTTGACAGGAAAAGGTCGCATACTACGATATAGCTACTGAAAAACGAGCTGAGTTTGAGACAACCATGGCCAAATATATCAAGAAAAAGGTAAACATATTCATTTGCTAGACCACTAGCTTACCACTTGCCCTCTCTGTTCCTCTTACATTATTTTACTAATTCATCTTTTTTTTCTTGCAGGAAAGTGGTGACACTTCCGAGGAATCTGATGACTATGAGTAACCATCTGACAACTGTTAATAAGAACTTCAAAGGTCTGCATGCAGAAGCAAATCTTTTGTATATTGTATTGGTGGAACTCTAATATGGAATCAACTACCCTTCTTATCCATCTTCTTGCAAAGTTCTAGTAGCTGTTACTTCTATTCCTTCCCTCATCAAGTTCATGAATTTGGAAATTGATTATCAGCATGAGTTGCATGCATATATGATATATTTGTAGTTTTTCTGGGTTTGGATCTGAAGAAGAAATATGGACCTGCAGATATTGGAGGAATGATTATGTTTACAGATTGTACTACCAGGATCCCAGTTTCTCTTCTTCTTTTCTTTTCTTTTTCTTCGAGAAAATAGTAGGATCCTGTGCTGTTGATATGTCATACATCTAAACCAAGAGCATCCTGGATTTATTATTATTATTTTCGAGAAAAAAGATCCTTCTCTCTTTTCATTTCTTTTTTATTTTTTTTATTTTGCACTTATTTTAGTTGTCTAATTTACAGATCGTGGTCTTCTGTACTCGATGTATTTGTCCACTTCTCCTACTCCTAACGTCTAAGGCAATTCACATTGGTGATTACTGGTTACCACCTTTCTCATAACCTAAGAGAAAATTAATTATCTCGCTAAATGGGTAAGAAGCAGCAATAGTATAGCTACATTTTTTTTGGGTGCAAAATATGTACATATACATCTATAGCATGCATCCATAAAATAACCACGATCCAAATTGTATACTTCACCAAGAAGAACCTAATTTAAGATCTCCGTTAAATTCAATCAGGTAGCTGAATCAATTGCAAAATCTTCTTTCTTACATACTAAGATTATGCTGCTGGAAATATTCTAAAATGATGAAAGTAGCACTACAGCTGAACAGTTCTCGATTCGTCAGATATACGTGTAGTCAATAGACCTAACGCCTCGGCGATGCTTCTAACCTCAGCGATCATTGCAACCATGTCATTGAGCTTATTAACAGCCGAACCAACACCCTGCATTCAGAGACATCAGCAAACATAATTTGGATTAGAGTTCAGATGCTGTGGCTTGGCGTTATATTCTGGACTGCATTTAAATTCGGTGTAGTTTTTGAAAGATTACCGGCTTCAAGATGATTTTTTATTCCAAATTTTGTTATCCTTATCGCAGAACATAAATTTAAGATGATATTGTACCTAAGAAACAAAGATTAGAAGAGAGAGAGAAGTACATACCACCCCGGCTGCTCCTGCTGTTAAGGCCATTGGTGCAGTAACAGCACTAAGCCCAGATGAACACATGACTGGAATTTTGACTGCTCTTGAAATAGAATATGCAGCCGCTAATGTTGGTGTTGCCTATTAAAGTCCACACAAAGATAACTCACTCAGAGTATTATTGAGAAACACAGTAATAATGTGTAGTTCGCGACACAGCCATTGCATTCTGCTGTATTTTAAGTCTGTTAACTACTACTCATTGGAAATTTTCCCACTCTGGGAATGCCAGTGCCTTCAAGATTCAGTCTTCACAGTAAATTGTACCACTAGCATATAGATATGAAAAGATCAACTATATGATATTATAAGAAGACGTTAGATAGTATCTCTTCTTTCAGAAAAAGCACCCTTATTCTCATACCTTCTCAATTAACCCAAGAACACCAGACTTTGTGGGACTAGAGCACTTTCCCCCTTCGGTCTGGATAATGTCAGCACCTTCTTGCTCGAGCAGTTCTGCCAGTTTCACCTGTTTTCAATCTAGTATAAGTAATAAGATCAAAACTCATATATGCTGCTCTTAAGTAAATAACATCTACCTGATCAGGGAGACTTAGTGTGTGAGGCACAGTGACAGATAGTGTGATAAATGGAAGCATCCTCTTTGTCTCCTGTGTCAGCTTTAGTATCTGAAATTGATAAGAAGTAAAAAAAAATATGAAAAAATCAATAACTGTACAGCAAGAAGATGCTAAAGAAAAAAAAAATCTTATTTCTATTGGCAAGAAAAAATTAGACAAGAGAATCTTGTTACTATCATTAACTGCAAGCCTACCTGTTCAGAGGTAAACTGGATACCCAACTCATAAAATGAATCATAATTTCCAATCTCAACCTGCGTTAACAAAGTTAAGACGTCAACTAGAAATATATAGAGACAGATGAAATTTTGCAGTAACATGTCAACCAATTAGACTAAATAGATTCGGGTTTCTGACCATTTGAGCACCTGCATCTACTGCAGGAAGAAACGCCGAAGGATCGACAGATGAGACACAAATCTGCCAAATTGTAGATGAGTATCAGAATTACTTATCACAGTTAAAGCTCATGATGTCGTGAAAATAATTTAATAACCAAAGAAGGATTCTGTCAGTTCAACATTGTTCTTATGACTACTCTTTAGATGTTAGATACATTCATGGCAAGTAGCAGCGTCAGTGATTTAAGTTTATGGCGTAAAAAAAAAATCATAATCCCAAAACTTCTGCTCGCAAGAAGTTCTGTATGGCATATCTTGTCCTTTCTAGAATCTGCCTAATAGGATAATGCCCTCTTTTAGTTGTGCATAATATGAATCTTTGGCAGCCCACAGTTGCTTATAATGAAAATTTTCAAGTATTGTTTCATAAAGAACGGGATTTACCGGGAGAGTGGTTAAGCTGGCGGCAAGCTTCACTAACTCCTGATCACAAGCTATATCAACGAGAGTGGCACCTCCCTGTAATTATGCACGATGATAAGATATTAATATGATAACAGGACCAATTACTAAGATACTCTTACATTTGCAAAGAGAACAATATAAACCTTATCTGCAGCTATAACAACAGATGCAACTCTGTCCTTGTCAAAATTCTGAAGTCCTGAAATGATCTACAATGAAAAGAAATAAGATGATTACGGAACAGAATTTGATCATGATAAGATCATGATAAAGAATAGAACTATGAAAGCATCATTTCTAGCTCCATTGGGTTAGAGAGTTTGGATAAAGATTTTATTTTTTTTCTTTGAACCGATCATATGATAATACTATGCTCAGCCTAGTCCAGTATCAGCATCTGCTAACCAAAGCATAGCATGGCAATGCGAAGGAAATTCCTAAGAACGTGATGGATCTTTGAATTCAAGCCAGAGAAGTTCAAAAAGGTGGGACCTTTAGAGCCTTTCTCTCACGGAAATCCCTAAGAACGAGCTCTTTGGTGGTAGAAGCCGATGCTCTCGTGGTGAAGGAAGCTGGTACTCTTCGGCGGTCGCTTGTGGTGGAGCGGAATCGGAGAAGGTTCTGCGAATAGCGAGGTAGGAGAGAAGAATCGCAGTCATTAACAGTAGAATAGGACGGAATTGGAAGAGCTCCAACCATTGCTCCAAGAGCCATCTCTCTTCTTTCCTCTGGTGGAATAACTTTGGGAGGGAAGAGATAAGATTCCGCAGCACAGAGTGGTCAGTGGTGACTATGTGAATAAATATCCAGATGTTTGCAGATATCCGGAGAATTATTCATCCGAAATTTTACTTAGGTGAAATTTCAAGATAATCGGCAACGTTGCTGGTTTCGTTAACGACTTCATTTATGTTCCACACTTACCAATCCACTGCCAAAGACTGCGCCGACTACGCCTCGAGTGTCCGCTAATTGCCTAATTCAGTGCGTTTTGCGCACAAACTTTAGTTTCCTCTCAAGAGGAATTTAGGGATGTTTTTGCTTGGATTGACAATTAAGAGTCGGATTTACAAATTAAGAAGAAAATTAAGGATGCCCTCTTCAGCTTGTTTCATAGCTCCATAAAATTACTAATCATTTGCAAAATTGATGACCAAATCCCTTCATATCTCCTTGAGTTAAACTTCCTCTTATTTTAAAAAAAAAAATTCAAGTTTCACCAAACACACCTGCTTCGTTTGCTCACCAACCCTCTCCAATTAACAAATTCATTTGAAAAAACTTCATTTTAGCCATTACGACACCAATCCTGAGCAGGAGTAGTCAAAAGACTAACACTGCAAAATTGGAAATAGGCAGTGTAAGAATAATGTACACAACTATATATATTATATTTCAAAGCTAAGCTTCTGAAGAAGAGAAACACCAACATCAACATCAACATCAACATGAACAACAAGGAAATACAAAACTCCTAGCGACTTCTCGCCGGCAATCCAGTAGCAGATCCATCGGCGCAGTATCCGTCGTCGAAGTTCTTGGAGTAGCTGACTGCGTCGTAGCCAAAGGTGAGGGGCTTGGAGCAGTAGATGCTCTTGCCTTCCTTCACTAATCTTTTCAGGATTCTTCGCCATCCCCTGCCCCTCTCGGGGGCCTCCTGGCCAAGGAGGTGGAAGCGAGACGGGTTCCGGTGCGCCGGAAACCACGACGGAGACGCCATGTAGGTGGAGAAGCATGACGATGAATTGGCTGTGGAGAGGTCGCTCTCCATCCTAGGAAGAGGAGGAGAAGTAGCAGTTTCTCAAAATAAGAAGAGCGATCATATAAGAAGTAGAAAGTAGGTAATACTTGTAGTTTAACAAGTGTTCACAGAGCCATCTTTTTTAAATGACAAAAAAGCCCTTTGCTGGGTTTGGTGAATGCATGAGTATAGAGAGATAGGGTATGGGTGTATTTGTCATTTTATTTCTTATTTTTTCAGATGTTTATGTTTGCTAACTCTCCACCATATTCCTAATTAGTGTATCAAATTCATGGAGCACGATTAGGATTAGGGTTTTTTAATGTATACTAACAATCTCCTTAACATACATGGTTTATTGACCACTTCCTTGCATGGATATCTTTTAGAATCAATTAGCCATTAAAAATGTCTGGGATTGTTCATTAAAACTTATCATTATGCTCACGTATCTAATTATTTAGTAATTTACATCAGAGAGTAGGATGAGACGAGTCCATTTTAATTGGCAACGAACGCTGCGTTGGTGTTTCGGGTGAGACAGCCGATCCAACCCAATATCGGATTCCTGAAATTATTGGAACTGGAAGCGTACGGCACATCGAATCATTCCATTCATTTCTTATTGCTTCCAATGGAGAAAGAGGATAATGTCGTCAAATAATTAAAATACTTATTTATATTTTAGTTATAAATATAAATATTGCTTTTTAAAAAAATTAAAATACAAAGAAGTGAAAAAAAATAAATAATTTAGACTATCTTGAGCTTGGTGGATCCACTTTACACGTGCTCCTACTCGTCCGCATTGCAAGGTCCAACTCGCAATACCCCAAAAATATATGGGCTCACTTTTGTTGCCACAAAATAAAAGAAAAAGATGGCAAAAATTATTTGATAGGAGGAGAATAATCATAGCTAATTTCTTGATCAACATGAACACCAATTCATCTCTCCTCTTTGCAAAGCATCTTATGTTCCGTATATTAAATAGTTATTTAATATCATATTATAGTTGGGTTTTTTGAGAGATTAATCCGTGCGGCCTGTACCAGAGTTGCACCTGATTTTTTAGGATATATTATTATTTACTCGTTATATTTTTCACCTAAAAATAATCATGCAAATGTTATCATTTTCAAATCAACTTAGTATTTTTGTTGTGGTAATTAAGATTTTATTAATTCTACTTAAAAAGTAATTTGTCACCTACTTGTTAACTCAACTTTTTACCCTCCACATATCTATTTTAATTACTACATAGTAAGTATAAGTTATAGCCATAGTTTTTCTTATTTAAGAATCTAAAGGTTAAATCTGAGCCGAACAAAATGTTGATCCTCTCTAAATATAATTTAGCTAATATAATAAATTATATACGTTGTTGAATTATTATTTTGAATTTAAATATTATTAAAATTTTGTTTTAAATCGTTATACTGTCGAGTCGAGTTGCTCAAAAACTAAAATTTAAATTAGAGAAGAAGTGGACAAAAAGGCAGGGAGCACAGCGAATCTAACAAGAGATATACAGCCAATGCACCAACTCCCAAGCTATAATGGATTTTTGTCTATATTTCCATGTGATTCCACTATAACTGTTAATGAGGTAAAAATTTTTGGTATTGGCATCATCATGTACTTTATTTAATATGCCATTATTTTAAAGTATGATTAAGAGTGTCACGTGGCAGGATTTGAGTAACCTCAACGTCGTAGGAAGCTACTCGATCGTTGTCGTACATACAGAGAACATTTTTTTGTTGGACAAAATGATCAAACGCAATGCACTTGAAAAGACATATACTCCTCCTGATTGATGGAACTAGCTTTTAACATTCTAAAGATTTTTTATACGATAATTAAATATATTTAATTTTTATTTTGTATCTGGGGATTAGGATTTAGTGCGGGTTAACCTCCTTTAAATCTAAATGCACGGGCATATGTGCACTAATGTTGAGTATCACAACATATGAAAGTTCTTTTTCACATTAAAAATAAATAAAATAAATGAGAGGTTAGGATAAGGACCGCCGAGCAAACCTATGAGCCTTTAAAGTTTTGAATTTAGTTGAGCTCCAAAGATTTATGTCAAACTCTGTTTCATTTAGACTGGATTTTATTATCTCTTAAGAAGTGGTAGCAAAGCTCTCATGGTTCAGCAATCATATATTACTTTTTATAATGGTTCATTGGTTTGATGTCAAAGGTCGGAGTCACACACGCGAGATGGTAGATAAGGTCGGTTCAATGGAGGAAAGATATATTATGGTAATGATGTACAAAATTATAAATGAGAAGATTATCGAATATTATATATGAGAGTTTAGTTCCTATCTTAAAGAATAAAACAAATTGTATAGATTCTTGGGTTCTCATTTAATAATTTAAGTTGGATTCCAAAATTTGTGTTTCACTTGGACTAAGATCTGGACTAAGATCTCTTTTTATCTCTCAACAACTGACTGGGGTGTAAACAAATCGAGCTCTAGCTCTAAGTAGACTTGCTCAAAATTGACTAAAGTTTAGCTCAACCTCGAGTTGAGCCAAAAAAATATGAGCTCGCTAAGATTATCAAGCCAACTCAATTAAAAAAAATTATATATTTTACTTTACAGCTACGACATTATAATCTTTTGAGAGCTACAACACATTATTATAAATTTTAAAGCAAGCAATATATTTTATATTAAAAGAATATATATTTGCTCAAATGGATGATATAGCCCACTAAAATTGTGGGCCTTTTTCTAGGCTTCAATCCACACAGGAAGTTTCATCCATAACAATGGTTCTAGCTTCATTATTAAAAAAAAATCCTCACTATAAGCTCTAGGCCTGAATCATAAGCTAGAAAAAGGTTGGATAACTGGACTAATTCTTAGAGAATTTAGCCTTCAGTCCATAAGTTTGTCATCATAGAAGTCTGGGACTGTGTTGAAATACAAATTAGAAAACATAGTATGAATTGGTAGAAGGATTGTGATCATTCATTCCATCGTTCGAACTGGCCAGTGATAAAAGCTAATTACATACCAAAGCATTCAGTACACAAATGTTGTGATCTCAATCAATCTTTCCCTTCAAACATCTAATAATTCGGAAAAGAGCACACGAACCACAGAGGCATAATCACAAACAGCTTCCATGCGATGCGATCACCGATCACCGATCACCGACTCGTCACTCCTTAGTGATCCCGTTCATCCTCTCAAACACGGTGATCAATCCCTGCATCCCCATCTTCCCATCACCATTAGCCACCATCCCCAGATACAACTGCTGGAAAAGTGCTCCCCCGGGCAACACCACCATCTCTTCTGGTCCTCCTCCTCCTCTTTCCAGTCCCATCCCCAAGTCCTTCACCAAGTACTCAGCGAACCCGCCTGGCTTGAAGTCTCTCTCCAAGATCCTCTCCCCGAAGATTTCCATCACCTTCGACCCCGCCGCCCCGCTTCTCACAGCCTCGAGAAACGCCTTCTCGTCCAACCCCACCTTCCTCGCGAACACCAACGCCTCGCTGACCCCGACGACGCTTCCGGCGACGGCGATCTGGTTCGCGATCTTCCCGCTTTGCCCGCTTCCTGGTGCACCGAGCCATGTGACCTTCCCTAACAGGTCGAAGAGTGGGGACAGCCAATTGATGACTTCTTGCTCGCCGCCGGCGAGGATGGCTAGTTTGCCATCCCTGGCGCCGACGTCTCCGCCGGAAACGGGCGCATCGACCGCAAAGCAGCCTTTTTTCCGGGCAGCGGCGGCGATCTCGACGGCAAGGGCGGGTTCGCTGCTGGTGCAGTCGACGAGGACGCCGCCCGAGGGGAGGGCCGGGAGGGCGCCGGAGACGGGATCGAGGATGGCGGCGCGGACGTCGGAGGGGTGGCCGACCATGGTGAATACGACGTCGCTGGAGGCTGCGGCAGCGGCAGGGGAGGCGACGAGGCGGCCATGGAGTCCGGACGCTTTGGAAGTCGTGCGAGCGTAGATGGTGAGGTCGTATCCGGCGGATTCGAGCCGCGCGGCCATGGCGGCGCCCATGACCCCGACCCCGATCCACCCGATCCGTATCGAACCGGGCCAGATTGGTGCCGGGTAACCACGATTTCCTCTACCCTCTTCCATCGTAACCCAAACAATCGGAAATTGTCTAACCCCACTAATTCCTTTATAGGGTTAGAGAGCACATGGGGACAAAGGACAAAGTAAGAGATTGGCGGTACCCCAAAAGAATAACAACAACAACAACAAAAAATAAAAAATAAATCCAATTTAAATTACATCGTTGGGATAAAGAACAAGAATTGATGGAGAAATTGCAACAATTGTGTCAGATATGGCAGCCGCAGCAGACGAAGAAGCATCCGAAAGCGAAGACAAGAACAACGGCTTCGACGACGTAAAGCACATGGAAGATTATGTCGTCAACAAGAGAGAAACGTAAATTGACGCGTTTCCATCGCCAAGAAGGGGAGGAGGACGAGGAGGACGGGGAAGAGAAGCCAAGCTTCCAGTTTCTTGGCCAACGGGAGTCCTTGGCGTTAAGCTTCTTGAACCAACCAAGCCTCATTGTCGCCACCGGAGGTGATGGGATTCGAGGCTCCAAACTATGAGAGATGTCGATGTCAAAATGATGAAATTAATGGGTGCTTTTAAACGGGAGATAGGTGGGCTTTGGAAACTTCGGCGGGTACGCGGTTTGGCTGGAAGATTGGCCTGAGGAGAATAGAGCTGGCTGGCCTACCACTTGACAAATTTTTCTCTTGTTATGCGTGTTACTTCCTGAACAAGGTTGGATGTCTTCTTATAAGGTGGGAAATTTTGTCACAGATGAACCGTTTGGTGGCAAAGGTGAGCTCTTTAACAGCTATCATGTACATCCAAAATTCGATCATCTAGAATTTACTTTAGTCTCTTTCTCAAAGGAAATATATAAATTATGTCAAACATGCTCTTTATTTTCTTTTAGTACACAATAAGAGAAATAAAAATATGATAGCTGTTATTGAATGAAGTTATACATGGAATTGTGGGAAATATTTTGTGGTTAGGATCTCAAGGTTTGGCTAGGAATTGTAGGAGTTGCTTGTTGCAACCGATAAAGATTAGTCTTTTATGAATTGCAACAATTCCATGGTCTTTTATTAGGTCATTTTGTGAGATTCGCTGATACCCTATCATGTAATCTCAGATATGTTGTGAAAGTAGGAATATTTGAGTAAATATCTACTTTCCAGATGAGTTTTAGACTTTTGGTGTCTTTACAAGAGAACATTACATAATGACTCGGTTCACATATCTCCTTTTCTCCCAAGAAGCATCTCTTGCTTTGGATGAGATGATATTCTCCAGAGTATTTAACCAAATCTTACTGATAGAGGGGACCACTCAAAATTCATAACCAACTGTTGTGAGTTGTTTGATCAAGGAAAAAAAAAAAAAAATTTGTTGTGACTTGTCGAGAAGCTGGACGGTGAAGTAATGCTTGATGTGTGGTTGAAGTGAAATAGAATAGTTTTTGCTTATCCTCCATTGCTAGTTGAACAACCAGCTCTTGTGTGACACAAGCAAGATTTTATTAGCTTTTACAAGCTTGTTGGTCTCAAGAAACTTTGAAGCAGTATACAAGAAGCTGAAGATAGGCGTTGTGCTCTTACTGAGAGAAAAAAGAAGAAGCAAGAATCACATGTGATTACTTCATTTGTTGTACCTTATGTTTGAAGACAATTAACTTCATAGTAACTTTGAACAGAATAAGTAATCAGATTGTGGAGAGTTCTCAGCCAATTTCGTTGATCCATTATTGCACCGGTGTTGGTTGAATCTATTAATCGTTTTTGTGCTGATCCATTACCATCTTTTACAAAAAGGATTAAAAGCAGAGATTCTGCATGTATGTTCTCATCCTGGTATTATTCATAAAATTTCTGTAGGACCTAATAATTTTCCTGCTAATATTTACTAGCTAATTATATTTGATAAAATCTTCAATCGATTACAATTATTCTGGAACATGTTGTTAATTTGCTGGTGGATTGAACTTTTGCAGAACCTTTTTCTTCTTAGACTGATTGGAGTAAGCAAAATCTATCTACTTCCAGCTGTGATTCTCCTGTCTCAGGTATGAAGCTTTGCAGACTATGCTATTACAGGCTGGGGCCTAACAAGCACGGAACAATACATTAGGAAAAGTATGTGAGCATGGCTATAGTCATCTCTGCTTCTAAGAACCTAGAGTAGTGCCTAAAACTGCTTAAGAAAGGAGAGATTTTTTTTTCCTTTTTCTTATTTATAGAAGTGATGTTAGTGTTCTTCTTGAATCAGATGCTGTGGTTGTTCTATGTTTGTAAACCTCTGTTGGTTGATGGAGGCGGCTGTGCTTTTAATGTTTCAATGATACAAGGCTGCAGTCTTTTGGTCAAAATAAAAGGTGAAGAGAATGTTAAAACTCATAAGTGGGCCTAATCTTATTTTTAATTACACAAATTTTATACATGCTATGCACTATCAATATTACTAATCCCCTTTTTTGGGGGGGGTATGTTTCATATAATTTGGGCTGCAGCCCAAATGTTCGACGGCAAATAGTGAATGGGCTCTGAGGTTGGCCCAACTCCTAGTGTTTAGGATCTTGGACCAGACAATATGAGCTTCAGAGATGGCATTTGTATACATCGATCGATCTGAACCAAGTTGGTGGTCTAATGGGGCCCAAACATCCCATTCGACTCAAGACAAAGTTAGGTTAGGAGTTGAGATCACATCAATACAACCCTAAACATCTAATCTAACAACTTTATAGATTCGATATAGAAATATTCCTATGCTTTAGATCTAATGGTGATGTCAAATTCAGTAGCTACCAGTTTTGTCTCAGAAAGGCTACATGCCAAATATCGCATAATGCGAAGCTTGTTAAGGTTTACAGTTTAGGGTTTAACTTTCGGCATATCGTCCTCCAATCGGATCAAACCAAGGAGGAGCAAGGAGAAGAAGGGAGCTTGTTAAGGTTTACAGTTTAGGGTTTAACTTTCAGCATATCGTCCTCCAATCGGATCAAGCCGAAGAGAAGGACGCCACAGAGTGAAGTAAAGCTAAGGAGAGTACAAAACTACTCTATGTTCCAATTGACAACACTTGAGCAATGTTGTTGAAAGAGGAGCATGGTGCACTGTTCTTGAAAACGGATCATCATGGACATACATGCTTTTATTATTATTTTTATTTCTTCTATTTACCACCCTCTCCTTTTAATAAATCTCTCTCCCTCTCTCTCTCTCTCTCTCTCTGCTATCAATATAAAAAGTTGATGGAGACCACCTCCTAACCCCGGGCGCCAATTCACAGGAAAGACAGACAGACATCTTTGTACTCTTTGGGAGTCGAAATCTAAATCTATAAAGCTCAGTTAAAGTAATAAGGTTGACATTTTATCCTACCAGGCCCATGACCTCCTCATGTGCATGTGCAAGAGCGCCATGCACATGCGCATGTTTGCTAGGGTTCCATGGCCATAGGGATAATAATATGGGTATGCATATGCATGGCAGTTTCTAGTTTCACACTTTCATATTTGTCATGATAAGATGCTCTTTTTTTTTGGAATGATGTACTCCTCCTGCATTTTTAATAAAATTACCAAGAAAAACACCTTATTTTTGTTGCCATATTTTCAACAAAAAAAAAAACAACCAATAGGGTATTTTTCTATGATTTAGTTAGAAAACAAGGGACATAAAAAAATTTTTAAAAAAAAGGAAAAACTTTTTCTTATTTTAATTTAATAGAGCAAGTCATAGAGTCTAGAGTCCGTACTAGATAGTAAAAAAAATTTAAAAAAAAAAAAACAATGCCAATGAAATATCGTTCGCATAGTTTAAAAAATGCTCATCTTGTATATTATATGATTGTTTTCCGATTGAGTGTATAGTTTTGAGCTTCCTACGTGAAGTCCAAGCTAATAACTTTTGGAGTCCAAGATATAGTGTGAAATCTCTTGAAGTTTCTTTTATTTTATATTGAAGCCTTGAAAGAGACTTATGTGGGAAGATTCTCTCAACTTATATTAAAAATATATATATAATAAAAAAATGACATAAAATAACTCCTCGAATTATCCACCATTGCTAGACGAAGTCAAAAGCAAAACTATTTGGGAATGACACCACCACCTGCCACATTTTGAATTATAAAATCCACACCTTTATTAACTATCTTTGACATGTATCATGTAAGCTTGTGCAATATATATATATAATGGACTCCCAACTCGTAATATTATATATCTATTCATGGAAAATCCTATGCCCACAAATTGTTCACGATTTGAGAAAGATTTCTTTTTCAGCTCTCACCCTATATTATTTGTTTATTGAGGTTTATATATGATGACTCTTGCTTCACTTGGGATACTTCTCTAAAAATTGAATGAAAATTATATATGTATATATTTTCAGGGAGGTGGAGAATTAATTTGGTTGTATGTGGAATAAAGAAAAGAGAGATGGATATAGCTAACAGAATTTAGCTAACCTTTGCTATTTGTTTTGGGATCTTGGAAGGATGAGATTATGAGAAGAAGACCTTTATCTTGTTCTCTTATTACCTCTTCTTCCAAGTCGAAAGGTCTAAAATCTTCCACAGACCCACTTGCACCTTTTTAGTGCCCATTAAAAGATCCCTGATGGAACTCCTATTGATAAGACTTGGGTCTTTAGACCAAGTCAAGTTCTCTCTTTGACCACTTCCATAATATCTATATATTCCAGTCTTATTCAAAAAAAATTAAAAAAAAACTCTTATTTATATATTTGAAGATGACCTCCTCCTCCTTTTCCACCTTCATGTAAGCTTAGAGAAACCATCTCATACTACAGTTTTAGTCAAGAGTAATGCTAAAGGTATTTTAAATACTATGTAATATACAGAAAGATTGACAGTTATTTATTAGGTTATATAGTTGCTTATAACTTGCCATGTAGGGTATTCTGTATATTAATACCATCATTTAAAGAGACTATTAAAAATGGATTAAGATTCTATACATGCTACACCGTCAACATATCTATCATCCTATCGTATCAAATTCCACGACCTTTGTATGGATGTAATTTTCTTTTTACAATTTCAAGCACAAATAAAAGTCATTGGATAAATGACATGTCTAAATTGATCCATACAAATTAGCCCACACTCACAGAAGATAAAATATAAAAAAAACTTTTTTTTTTACTTAATTATATAGGATACTAAAATTAGTCTAATCTGAGGAGCCTTCTCACTCTCTCCCTAGAGTACTGGTCCACATTGCAATGTAGAAGATTTTTTTTTACCATGAATAAATCAAACAGTGACATATTTTGGCGGTGTTAAAACTCTAGAACGAGATATCGTCAAGTCTATGGGGAATATTATACTCTTTACGCTTGATTCCTTGATCCCTTATAAGTATCAAATCTTCCACGTCTTAAACTTGATTGTCTTCTAATTCATGTTGCAATAAGCCAATGGCCAAGTAATAACACATTGGTCGTATAGGAAAAGAGTCTTACTTCGAGGGAGAGGAAAACAAAGAAGGGAGAATTAATAAAGTTATACACACGTACATTAATAGCCACAAATATATTTCTTTATCATGTGTTTAAGTACTTGTTCAAAGGATTCTAAGGGATGATTCAAGATGTTGAAATTGAAATCACTTTCTCTAGTGGATGCCTTAATCTATCCCCGTGCCATATAAATTGTAGACAGTTGACTAGATCTCTCAAAGAATTAGTGTCACTTTTTATCCTTGACAATTAGGTGAAGAATGCAAAGACTTAACAAGTAGACATGATGATGTTCTTCTAGAACTAAGCTAATGATTTTTTCTTGCTCGTTGATTTTCTGATTAGATGAACGTCAGTAGTAGGAAAGATGGGTCTTATTTGATGTATCTTTTTGTTAAAACGGTGAAGTAAATAAGTCCAGAATTCTGAGCTTAATTAGCGGAATAATGTTGTTTATGTCAAAGGTAGATTTGGAGGCAATGGATGGCTATCTTTTTTAGATTTGAAAAATTCTCGGTGCTCCTCCCCTTGTTAATCTCTTGGTGTCTCTCTCTTGATGGCTATTAAATTTAATTAGCCTAAGTCTACTTTTCTCAAAATAATAATAATAATAATAATAATAAGTTAGGAGATTACCTTAGATAATAGTATAGTTTATTAATAGTTTATATTTGCACCTGACAGAGATCCCGATAGAGTTCTTAGATCATGAGTTCAAGCTTTGCTGGGATATACATTGTTGGTGTGTTATCCATTACACCTTAAAAAAAAATTTAAGGCTTTTGAGCAACTCCTAACTTGAGTTAAAAAAATTTCGATCTTTTTATTTTTTTTTTTTTTGGGTATCAAAATCTGTATCACTATTTAGTAAAGTTAAGAAAGTTCTTAGTCCACGGAATTTTTAATTTTAAAATAAAGGCGAGGAAAAAGCCAAGGAGATCTAAAGCCGCTTTTGCTTTTGCTCTTCGGCTTTTATTTCCGGACAAATGCGAATGCATTATGCAAGGGGTCCCCAAAACTTGAGAAAGGCCGATCTCACGTGAACCTGACTTCACTTATCGGGTTTCGGATCCCAAATGGCCAAATTAATAATACAGATCATTTTAATCTTTTCATATCTTAGCATTTTTTTTCTCTTTTAGTGATTTTAAATAATTTTTTGCAAATGTCGAAATTATTTTTAATATACATCCATTTTATTGACAGTTCGGATCTTAATGATACCGATATGAAGTTGTTAGTAACCGTAGGCGGTCTCCGAGCTAGAGGTTGATTAAACTTTATATATTTTAAGATAATAGTTATACGAACTCTAGCCCTAATTCGATTTGATTCGACCCGACCCCGATCTGAACCTATTGGTGAGAATACCATCATGGTTGCCAAAGTGAGATTCCTGCAGTCCTGGTTGCATATAAATGTCATGGTCATGGTTGCACAAAGGCACAACATGCAACCTGCTCCTCTTCCACATCGAAAGGGACGTTCGCACACTAGACTTCAAATTCTCCACCAAACTCTCACCATTGTTCTAATCAATATAATGACTTCACGTGGTCAACAATATCATGCTCTTCTTATTCTCTATCTATATATCTATCTAAAGCTTTTTATTCTCATTAAACAAGAAAGAGGCACGATTAATGGTCACTGTCTCTTAGAGTCCAAGTAATCCCCTCCCAGTCTAAAAATATGGTTTGCAATCGTACGTTTCTAAACCCCACTCGTTAATTATCAGATTGGTGGTGCGTGATATATCCACGTTTTTCTTATCGGTCCTACTATTCTGCACTTATTATCGTTATAACTCTTACAGTTTCCCTGTTGTGACTGTACCCTTCTCTACCGTCTTTGACCTTGGAGTCATTTAATATGTATACAAAAGTTAGCACAGGATGGTCTCTGGAGTTTGGCTAAAAGGTAGAGTTTTGATCCTGAGATCTTAGAGTGCAGTCCTCCTAAGTAAAAGTTATCGGCTGGGAAGTTCAAGATATATATCATCTTCTTTTGTTTTATTTTCCTTAGGTTCGGTGCCGTATGCTATGGAGCCGGGTCACTTATGGTTATAATAGAGCCATAACACGCCAACCCTCGTTCTTCTTCTGCCTTTCATACAACTCTCTTCATATTGTGTTTATTTGTCATGCTGTCTTCGATGATTAATACGATATATATATATATATATATATATATATATATATATATATATATATATATATATACTACACTAATTCCAATGGTGATGATCCGTAGTAGGTGGTACGTATTTAATTATTTAAGACTTCAATTAAACAGAAGCTAAAAGAATTCTTTGTGACATTGTGAATTAGTCAAACCATGGCAGATCATAAGCACCCATATATATATATATATATATATATATATATATATATATATATATATATATATATATATAAAGGGTGAGCCAGATCAAGTTTGGACTCCCAAAATATTTAGAATCCCCTAGTTGACATATTATTCGGACCCATGGACTAAAATAATCCCTCCCTTATGGGAGTCGTTTATGTTACATTGTTCAGGTATGCAATTTTGACTAAAGATTGTCCCTTTCTAATAATTTTAGCTTTAATATTATCAAATGTCAAACCTTCTACCAATAATAGTGACAAGTTTCCTACCATCATTAATGCCGAGGAGGACTGCCCCCCTCTCTCTCTCTTTCTCTCTCCCCTGTTTAATATTATTACCATCATGAAGTCCAAAGTTGAAGACACATGAGAATGGCATCATATTTTTTTTTATTTATTTAAAAAACTCCTGTATATAGACCAAAAGTTGAATAGATTCAACTCTTCTTCCAGCCTCATAGTATGAACTTAATTTCTTATTACAAAGAAAATTAATAAAATCTCTTGTACCGTAACTGGTAGGTGTGACATATATCACAATTTTATAAACGTGGCGTAGCTAGATGGAATAATTTGCAGCCGTGACACCCAATTTAGGTACAAATTTGTAATTAGCACCTATCGATTTGTGACAGGTAATCCTCTAATCACAATTCGCGTACATATGAACGGGCTCGTTGCTCTTCTACTGCCTCCTCTGTGCCGAGTTCACACGTAAGCCGCTCACAAGTACACCGAAAGTTGCTTATGGCCGTTGGATCTTGATCGTACGCATCAGCGAGGGAGGGGGAGGGGGAGGTGGTCTCCCACGTGCGTAAGACCGGTCAAATGACGGTGGACACGTGTCAGCGGAGCTCTCGCGAGGGTAGAAGGAAGAAGGTTTGAACGTTTGACCACCGGAATTTCCACCGTCCGGCTCGCGTTCCATGTGACCGACTGTAGCCGGTGCCAGCTCCAAATTGCGGTCGCTGACCAGACCCATCGCCAGGCGACCGGGTGTAGCCGTAGACTATTCCACCGCCCATTCCCTCTATTTTACTACAAATACTTCTTTTTAGTACAAAATTAAAATCCATTTCAAGAAGTCTTCCGTTCAACCCTATCTATCTATCTATCCAAAACTCTGGACCAAAACAAAAGCATAGGAAGACCAAAGCTTAGAGCCTTAGAACTCCTCCTTCCCCTTCTCCTCCTCAACGCCTCTCTCGCGCTCTCTATCTAACACAACACTCTCCATGTCAGGAGAGAAGGGAGATCTCTACCACCATTACAATCCCCTCTTCCAGGCCGATAGAGACTACTTCTCTGATCTATCATTACTATTCTCGCAGAGGCCGGGAAGCACTAGTAGTGTGTCGAATGATCTACCGGGCACCGACGCGCCGTCGGCCAGCTTAATAGACTACCATGGCTTGATCGACTACGGCGCGCTTGCGAGGGCCTTCGACGTGCCATGCTCGTCGTCGGATGATCCGTTTAGCCTCCGAGACGGGGCGGTGAAGCGCCAGGAGCTTGCGGTGGATACGAATTGTGTTGGTGGTAATAATCTGACTGAGTCAGCTGGGGGCGATGCGAGCGCGGCGCCGATCACGCCGAACTCGTCGGTTTCTTGGTCCTCTACTGAGGCGGCCGGAGAGGAGGACTCGGGCCGGTGCAAGAAGGATCAGATGAAGCAGGAGGAGGAGGGGGAGGAGGAGAAGCAGCAGGTTAAAGTTGGTGATGAGGGAGGTGACAAATCTAAGAAAGTGTAAGTTTTCGTTATTTTTTTCCTCTTCCTTGAGATTGATTTGGTTTTGATTTGCCGAATGTGAACAGTTCAAAGTATGTTAAAATTTGGTTACTTTTTGTTGATCCTCCATCTGCAAGTGTGAACATCTACTAGGGTTTCGTCGCCTTGCCTAACAAAACAAAACAAAACTATTTTAGGGTTTCCCTAGTTCCTTTGGATTAAAAGGTCTATATTCCCTTTTCCTTTACCAGTACTCCTCTCTTTCTTTTTTGACTATGTGATCTTACCATCCTTCTGGCATTAGGGGAAGAATGAGCAAGAGTTGAGCTGCATGTTTCAGTTCTTCAAGGTCCCTTCCGACTTCTTCTTTGAATTGAAAATAGGGGAAGACAGTGTGTTAGTAATTAAGTTGAAACCTTAGACCAGGACGGGTAGATCTCCAGATTTAAGAGATAGCTAGCAGATGTTTGAAGCAAGAGAATGGTGTGGTTCCTTTCAGGGAAATGGACTACTCATCCTAGTATCGGTAGAACTTTGATCATCACTTTGCCTTTCTCTAATAGTAAACTGACTGCCTGAGCTCAATCAAACAGGAGCAAGCCCAAGAGTAAAGGAGAGAAAAGGCAAAGGCAACCTCGCTTCGCTTTCGTTACGAAGAGCGAGGTGGACCACCTCGAAGACGGCTACCGGTGGCGGAAGTACGGCCAGAAAGCAGTCAAGAACAGTCCTTATCCAAGGTCAGTAAATTAATCGTTCATAGATCTCTTAATTGTACTCCTCCATTACCATATATATATATATATATATATATATATATATATAATATGTATGTCCTTTACTAATTTTGAGCATGGAATCATAATCCTCGCCGCAGGAGCTACTACCGGTGCACGACACAGAAGTGCTCGGTGAAGAAGAGGGTGGAGAGATCGTATCAAGATCCGTCGATCGTGATCACGACGTACGAGGGCCAGCACACGCATCAGAGCCCCGCGACCCTCAGAGGGAGCGCGCACATCTTGCCGCCGCCGCCGCCGGCCGCGGTGCCCGCTATGAGGCAAAGCTTCCTCCAGGATCTTCTCGTGCCCCAAGTGAGCCACCCTATGCAGCAAATGCAAGCAAACCCTAACGTTTACCTGCCAACCCTACCACCTAGCACTCTTCAGCAGCTCCAATTCCCCGACTATGGTCTCTTGCAAGACATTGTTCCTTCCTTCATGCAACATAGCCATCAACCATGAGAGTACTTCTCTAGATCTCTCTCTATCATCCTCTCTAGGTTATCTATTCCCACTACTATAATTCCACTGCTAATGTACATGTACCTAATTCTGAGGCCATGGACTCAAAACTAGTATTGTAGAGATAGAGTATCATGAATTTATCTTTCCGACTCGTTGGAGAGAGGAATGTTCTCCTTTTGTTTCATATAATACCCACTTCAGATTTCATGTTTAAATTTTTCAACAGCTAGCGATGCTTCAATGGATTCTTTTCTGCTGCATTAAATGGTGAATTGTGTGAAAAATGGCAATTATAGATCCAGGACTAGACTTGTGATTATTAGTTTGCTCGTTTTCTTCTCTTGTTCTCGGTAAGATCTAGTGTATGTTGTCATGATCTAGTAATGATAGAGGATGGAAAATATATAGTAGATCAATCCACAAGGCATTCAAGTCATAGAAGGAATAATACCAAGGGACTGTAGAAAGTCTAAAGGGCTATCAAGTATCAAACCAGGGACCCATATGTACCTAATTTATTTACTCCTTGCAGACCTTGGACTGAATGATGTATGACTTGTATAATTTTTCCTTACGTCTAAAGTCAAGATCACTATCTATTTGCATGAAAAAAAACAAAGGCGAGTGGTTCTTTTTTTTTCATTTATAATAATGGAGATATATTGGTATATGTCATGAAATTACTCATCGAGCTATGAAATAATATGAGAGTTAGAAGGATGCTATTGATGTTAATGATTACTATCTTTCTTCTTTTGCGTTATTAGCTGTGTAATGGTTGAGAGATGATATATTCCTCACTCGCTGTCTTTTGTTTTGTTGCTACTTGGTGGTGGTATAGATAAATTCAGTTTTGAGATTTCGTAATGGAATTGAGCTAGTTTTTTGTTTGGTTTTGTCAAAGAGAGAGAGAGAGAGAGAGAGAGAGAGAGAGAGAGAGAGAGAGATTAATATGAGAGTGGCATGTCTGTCATGATGATATTAATCTACTTCATATGCTGACTTTGTGATTAGAAAACAAAAACCAGCCTACATATAAAGAACGATTAGCCAATCAATTCCAGAGAAAAGGTTAGAAATTACGTATGTGGTTGATGACATTGATTGGGGTTGCTAATTACCCCTAAAGTGATTAATGATTGAATCAATTAGCTTCACATAGCCTCTGCCGTAAATTTATAAAACCTAACTAACCAACTATAAATAATGACTTTATTTACTATTAAAATCATCTTTAATTCCATGATAACGAGGATTCCAGTTGGATTGCTTCGGATTGGAGTTGAGCGAGAAATCCCTTGGAATTCGGGCCATATTACCTGGTTCATATGGGCCCATGGGCCTAACGAATTAGAATGGCACTAGGGGTTGTAATCGATCGAGCCGAGCTGTGTTCGAGCCTCATCAAACACGAATTGATATAATTTATTTCGGCTTTTTTCTTGAGCTCGAGCCTACTTTGGACTGTTTATAGGCATTGATCTGTGAAATAAATTAAGAGAGATAGAGAGAGAGAGAGGTTAAGCTAATGTAGCAATTATTAGATGGCATGTTGGTCTTTGATAGCAAAGTTTAGAAAACATAACACATGGCCCAATAGAAGTTTCTTTTTATATTTATGAGGCTGGCCCAATATCACATAAAAAGCCCATAGGCCTAGTGAAGTTAAGGAGAGAGTTTGATTTAACCTATAGGGGTTCAATCTAAGCCAAATAACTAAATGTTTCTAAGTGCTTGGTGCTATTTAATGACCTGTTCTTATTTCTTTGTCTTAATTTTTTTAAGAGTAAACTTGGTTAAGTGTATAAAAAAGAAAAAATATATTTAATTATTGAACCAGTTTAGAGATCCTCTCTAAACTCAAATCAAACTTGTCGTAGTTGATACTGAGTATTCTTTGAACACTCACGTGCTTTCGCATAGTGCAAAACAAAGCCATAGAAGAAGAGAACACTAAAACGATCTATTTATCAACTCACGCAACCTTAACCGCTTCGTATTATTAAATCCGGTTGACTTCCTTGCCGAGAGACCACCAATTGCGAACACGAGCTACTCACGTGTCGTCAACCGCGTTTCTTGTTCGTCTATGTCAAAGATATGTATACCCACTAAATTTATTCAACTTACTCGAAGCAGTTGACAAATCTCTTCCCCCCGTCTAACACCCTTTCAAACCTCTCTTTAGGAGGGAGTAGAAATAAAATAAAAGGCAAGTGCATTTATCGATACTAAAATCTCCTCCCCCTCTGCCCTCCGAGTTCACACCAAACTGTTCCGGCAGCCACCAATTTCTCGACACGCGTCCTGCGAGAAATCCCCCCAGCTGAAAGGTCCCGCACGTGACGAGACCCGGGTACTGACGGGGACCGCAGCCATCCACGCGTCAGGCGCGGAGAGGGCTGTAGTATTGACAGAGATTGAATCAAGGCCGTTCACGTGTATCCATCCTCTAACGGAGGTCTTATACGAGTCACCGTGCGGGATCCTTGATCCCCATTTCCTTTCTTCTCCTCCTCCCCCTCCTCCTCTCTAATTCGAAATCCATCGCCATCGAGAGAGCGAGAGAGAGATAGAGAGAGAAGGAGAGGGAGAGAGAGGGAGAGAGGGAGAGAGGAGGTGATTTTGGTAAGTATTCGTTCGCTTCTACTTGTTGTAGTCCTTGTTCTTCGATGGGTTTGGGTTTTAAGTTGCTGGGAGTAGTGAATTCATTTCACTCTTGCTTTGCGTGAGTTCTTTCTCTTTTGATTTCGGATGGTGTGAATTGGCCTTCCTTTTGGGCTTTCGTCTAGGTTTTCGCTTTGTTTCTTTGATGAATGGGGGATATTACGGGTGAAATATCCGTTCCTGGTTACTTATGACCACCTTGTTATTGAGGGTGTTTCAAATTTAGGGTTAATTTGTCACAATCCAGTCGTGGAAATTGCTTTGGGCTTTTATTTCTTTGGATTGGTTTCTACTCTTGGTTTTCACGGGGGAAAATAGGGTGTTTGGGGGTCTTATTGTAATCTTATATTGGTCTCCGCAAAGTTTTAGACTTTCTTTCCTCTGTGCGGATTTGATCTGGAGGTGGCGATATCAAGATTCCTGTATGGGATTCGAGGTCGTTTATTGGTGATTAGCTATTCTATTTAGTGATATTTTGTTGAATTTCTTGTGCTTATTGTCATAGGTTTCTAGTTTGTATTGGTTATTGTTAATTTTAGCTGGTTTTGGAATCATTGCTCAGAATTGCTTGTAAATGGTCTTAAATTCTATTGGGTGTTGGTGTATAGAAAAAACAGGTCACCCTCTACATAGAGGGATATTTTGAAAATACAAGTTAGAGATGATAATTTTGTAATTCGTGTATCCAGAAATGTGGAGATAGTTATAAATTCATCGGGAATCATGAGAATTGGTTTATATTATTCTATTATATTGTCAAACTCTTGTAGAAGCTCTCTGACTCTCTGTTGATTCAACAGTACATCAACACAATTTCTTTTTTTCTTTTCTTTCATAGTTCTTAGTATATTTGCCTTGATACCTGCTATATCCACTCAGGGATCAAGGGATCAAGTGAACGAAGAACTTTTGATAACGCTCAAGAGATGGCTAGCTAACCCAAAACTGGAAGATAGTATACGTTCCCTGTTTGTCCAGTAATGTTGGTAATAGCTGGGTTTTCTTTTATTCGTGGATTTCTTTTTTCTCATGTTCTTTAATTCGCCAATCAGTTAGTATAATTTACTTAAAATACCTACTTGAGAAGTACTAAGTAGGTAACTGCTCTGTGTCTTTTGATGCGTTGGAAGTCACATAGTTACCACCTTCCTAAAAGGGAAAAATCTGTCGGAAGGGTTATTTAGCCCCGCCAACCTTTAATTAACTTGACTGCTAACTACATCGTATGTTTCCTTTAGTGGTTTAGCCATGCAGAACTATTCTTCATTTGTTATTATTCACACCCGCAGATCGTCCAACTTATCTTGATGATCTGTTTGTACCAAAATACCTTTCTGAAATAAGTTCAATTGTTGTGGATGTCCCATGAAAGGTACTTTTATAGGGCCCTCTCAGTTCCTTATTAACTTCCACTTATGCAAGTAAGGGGAGAGTTAAGTGCAAATAGGAGTCAAATGCTCCTAAAAGTGTTTCTCTTTAAAACTAAAAGCCAGTCAAAGGGGGATAATGGTGTTTTTATATCATGACTCCCTCTTGCAATAGTGCTCCGTGATCCTTATTGCAATTCCCTCCCACCACCAGCGCAACTATTTGTCTTTTCCTTTTTGTGCTAACCAAATAGGCTCTTAAGATTTTATCATCAATATGAGATATGCCAATTGTCTTTACTATTCCTTCAATTGTCTGAGTAAGAAACATTCTAGAATCATGCCAGAATGTTTTCGAAACTGTCTTAGAAATTCTCACATCTTGAATGCTAAAACACATTCTTCTTCCCTACTCCTTTGATTATATTTCGAGATATAGCTACGGTGTCATTGTTGAACTGTTTACTAGCTCTCATTGAAAGCTATATCGAGTATTTGTCCAACTTTGCAGTTGATAAATTCTCAGGTCAACAGTAGATACCACAAATTTTGCAAAAAAAATGCCAGCATTAAAAATGAAGAGAAAATCAAACAAGAAATGTGTAAGAAGGAAAGAGATCCATGCATCTCCCAAATGGAGTAAAATATCTAAAGGTTCACCTTCCCAAGACAAAATATTCAACATAATAGCACTGTTGGACTCTTCTGAAAAATTTACCAAAATGGTAAGTCATTAAATGACTAGGATTTTCATAACAGTAATACAACATTAGCAAGATCTTATTACTCGACTTCTTAATCCCTAAGATTGAATTCACAAATTGCATCACTCATTTGCTCTAGATCTTTTTTCCTAGAGTAGATGTGCAGGTTAATATGATTTTCACACTGCAATTATTTGACTATGAGACAGTTCCTAAGCACATCTTGTTATCTGACCCTCGACTATTTTCTGCCAAATGTTGCTATACCATATCGATCCATTCAACACTATTTATTGTGCATTGCTGTAGCTAACCATATTCATGGAAGTTCCTTTTTTTCTAAGAAATTCATGGAAGTTCCTTCATTACTTTCTTTGATTTTCTTTGCTTGTTTATTTTCTGGAAAAGCAAAAATATCATAAAATAGAATGTTATGCACAAGCTTACTCGAATTCTAAATTTTCTGAAGCTAAGATATGCTATTTCTTAAGTCATAAATTTTTGGGGTTCCTCTGCTACCCTGAAATTTGGTTTCAAGTTTCGCAACTGATGCTATTTTGCAGCTTATTCCACCACTGAATTGACTGGAGAAAACATTGGGATGTTGGAAGCCAATGATTTCCAGAGTGCAATTAATGGAGCATCCACAGATTTGCTGAAGGTGTCACTGCTGTCATCTGATCTTGTGTCAACAGGAACAATGGTATGACACTATGACTGTGTGTGTATAATTTGAAAATACATGTCAAGTTCTACTGCAGCTTCATCTACTATTATTTACTTTCTTCCTGCCTGTTCACATTGTTCTCATCTCTCTTTTTTTAATAGTAAACTTATTGCGGTTTTAAGCCACATACAAGAACTTAAACATCTTGTCAAAGTGAAATTTTCTTGCATGCATAGAAAAACATTCATATATGTACCACTTTAGTTGCCCACTCATATCAGTTGAGAGCAAAAGCAGATGCAGTTTTAGCCTGTATCCTTAGGGCGCTGATTGATGGGTTCCTACAGCTGTCATGCTCACGTTAGAATTCCTGCCTTATATCTAGGAAATATTAGGATACTATGTTGACTTAATTTTTTAATTCCTTTTGCTAGAGCTTGATTATCTTAGTGAATGGGAGAAGAAGAAAGGAACAAAAAGAACAAGAGTTAGAGAGTTGAAATATTAAATATAAGAAATTAGATAGTACGTTTTAGCTTTTCTTCTTGGTAGGAAACAAATCAAGTGACTCTGAACTCTCTCTGTCTCTACTTGAAACAATGTGTTTCAAGGCTTCAGTCATGTAGAATCCACTGCACATTACCATGTCTACTTCTAAATATAACATCAAGTATTTCTTAATAAGTCGAAGTATATATGTTATCTACTATGTAGTTTGACTTTTGAGATTGGAAAAGATATAGTAGATATGTTTTCTACTATACTGTGTTGGAATGCAAATATGTCCTATGAAGCCAGTAGCATATACGAATCAAATTTTAGTAGTAGTACTAGAAAGAATATAATTGTAAACCATCAATAAAAAGAAGCAGAGGGTCAACTTTTGCATGTGGAAGTGGAGAAAAATGGGAAGTTGGATGATGAAAACTTAATCTCCTTCAAATGACGACAGCCTTTTGTAATTGATCCAAAAAATCAATGTAATGGAAAATGTCAAAGGAAAATACCTCAACTGATTTATTGGTATTGGTGGCACAACAAATTTATTTTAGTTGACATGGTGGAGAAACTCAACTTGAAACAGTAAATCAGGCAACATTCATACCATCTTGATTCGCCAAATGATAATGAAAGAATGGAGTTGAAAAATATTTTCTGATTCACATCTAGGATCTCCTGCAATGTTATCCCCACGTTCATCACAGATTTGTACTCCATGGGCAATGGTGCATTTGCCTGATGCTTTGTTACAATAAAAGAAGTTTGCCCTGATGAAATAAGGAGTGGCGGAAGCAAAGAAAAACAAATTGGTCTTGTCATGAAGGTTTGATTGAAGCAAGATTAAGATCACAATGGATGGAGTTCAAAGCACTTGATCTACAAAATTCATGATGATGACCGGGAGCACTGATGTTATATAGCAAGTTGTCATGGATTTCCAGTTACAGTGGACCATCTCATTGGCCACTATAGTGGACCACCTCCACTGCTTTAGGTTTTATAGTGGGATTACAGTTGCAATATTTTGGGATTCTTGTAGGCAACCTTCAAATCTTTTGAAGACCATGCAGATAATGTTCCCTAAAATTGATCACAGCATGGACTGTTTGTGTGTACTTTATACATGTTATATCCATTTAGTTTAATGTTCAGTTACTTCTTTTAGCATAGCCCACTTGCTTGCTAGTTAAGGATTGCTTAAAAAATATGCGTAGCTCTTTCATAATATTTTTATATTCTTGTTGTACCTACCTGCAGGGTCCAACATTAGCTGCATGCCCATCGAATCTGGAAACAATCTTCTCCCCTAATTTGGACAGTGATTCTCAGTTAAAACCAATGAATCACATCAATGGAGGTAGGTGCCTAGAATCATTTCTTTCGTATTCAATGCATGAAATCACAATCATTTTTTTTTCTTGTTAGGAAATCTTCAATGTCCTTCCATTTTTTAAGTTTGCATACGTTTTGCTATGTGGATAGGCAGTACATAAATAGAAAGTTAGATAAATAATTAGCTGATTGCCCACTTCAAAATCATGTTATGTAACTTGTAAAAGTTTAAGCAGGACACACATCGGTAAGATTATAATTTTTTCTTGTCGCTTGATTCTGTGGCAAAATTCTTGATAAAACCATATTAGTTCCTTGTATATTGCCATTCTTGCTGCCATGTTATCTAAAAATCTTGGTTTGTATTTTCAATCTACCACTTGAAGCAGGTCCACTTTGTTACTTGTACAAGATCTTTTGAAGTGCATCTCTGTAGATTGCATAGATTTTGTTTTCTCAGATACTGTTATGGCGCATCCATCAACTGATCATTTGCAAATTCCCTGTTTTGTAATTGCAGATGAATTCCCTGAATTGCCTCATCTGATTGCTGATGACAGTGATGAAGGATGTTGTCCGTCAAGTGATTTTCAAAGTTGCTTATTGGACTTCTACTTCGCTAAGAATGTTTCTTCTTTCCCCTTCGATAGAATAATGGGATTCACGAATGATGTTGACACCATTTATCATGAATATATGGATTCGGATATGATGATTGATATGACGGAGAGATACATGTTACTCCCTTTCCTCGAAAAAGCTGTGGAAAGGGAGAATTTTTGGGATGAGACCTCACTTGCTGGAACTGTAATGGATGTTGATGAAACATGCTTGTATTTAGCAATTCATCAGGTTAAACCACCTGATGAAGAAACTGAAAACTGTGGATCAGGTGAGCTGGGAGGAAGCGAATGCTTTGATCAACATGTAGTGAGGGATCTACCTGATTTGTGTGACATCAATTCATCCATTTGTCCTATTTGGTTACCAAAAGCACAAGAAGGAAAGAAGGCTATCACCCTTGTACTTGATTTGGATGGTAAGTTGATAGTTTAATCTCTTTGCCTTCTTAGCAAATTACTTTCTATTTTTAATGATTGCTTATTTTCCTCTTTTCCTACAGCTAATCTGAAAGTTCAGTCAGTATGTAAAATTATCATATAGTTTCCACCTTGGTTGTTTCTATGTTACCATGTTGACAAGGCTGTCTTTTTTTCTTCAACTCTGCAGAAACTCTAGTGCATTCCACACTGGAGTACTGTGAGGATGCTGACTTCACGTTTTCAGTTTTCTTTAACATGCAACAGCATACTGTGTATGTAAGGCGGAGGCCTCACCTGCAGGTGTTCCTTGAGAGGGTGGCTGAGATGTTTGAGATTGTTATATTTACAGCCAGTCAAAGCATTTATGCAGAAAAACTACTTGATATATTGGATCCAGAAAAGAAACTGTTTTCTCAGCGAATTTATCGTGAATCTTGCATATTCTCTGATGGAAGCTATACTAAAGACCTAACCATTTTAGGAGTTGACCTGGCGAAAGTTGCCATAATTGATAATTCTCCACAGGTAACTTCTTTCTATTATCTCTTAGATTTTGTACAACTATTAGCTTATATTATCCACCATGGGATTTAGATTGTTTAGAGAATATCTAAATTGCATAAATACCTCTCAGAGATAAAATTACGTTAAGACATTTAGCTGTTGGATTTAAAACTTCTAATTAGATTCTTAAGATAATGGGCTCTTCATCTTTGGGATATGATAATTTGCTGATTAGAATGCTACTGGGGTGTATTTTCTGATCCTCGAGTGCCAACCTCGAAATGTCTTCTCTCATGTTTAGTAATTCTTTTTTCTAATTAAACTCCAGTACTCAATGAGGTCTTAAGCTTATGTTGCTGAGATAAAGTACACCTATTTCATAGCCATAATAGATCTCTCTCCGTGGTCAATTATCTTCTCTCATGATTTCAGGTTTTCCAGTTGCAAGTTAATAACGGGATTCCCATAAAGAGCTGGTTTGATGATCGATCAGACCATGCATTGATTCAGTTAATTCCGTTCCTCGAGACCCTTGTTGATGCCGACGATGTCCGGCCCATTATTGAAAAGAAATTTGGCAATAAAGAGTAGCAGAGTTTGCTCCAACCGGTTATAGATAGTTTTAACTCCTGTTCCAGAAGGCCATTCTTCTCACCGCAATTTGAGACTTCTTTTTCAAGTTTAGTATTTTGGGATTTGATATTTATGCCATGTTAGCTGTTATAAATTTGCACAATGTGATGATTAAGCTAATTGCTCCCGAGCTGTATATTCCTCTCTTTTCGGCGTAGAGGTTTGTATATAGATACAGCATCCAAATAAAAGTGTGATTCCCTAATTTTCTTATCGAGAGTAACTTATTTATAAATTTATGTCATGGTAAAAGTCGCATCATGCAGAAATAAGTTCATCTTACTTGTTAGATTACTTCTTGATTACCATTACATGCTGACGGTTTCACCACAATCATTAACTCCATCTTGATTTCTTCTTAGATTACCATTATATGCTACTTTTGATTGGCAGTTTGTAGTTCAAATTCAAAATATAATTTGTACTTCTAAATAAAGATAACAGACCAACATTACCTGGCACAATTATTGAACTGCGTCGACTAACATGACTAACAATAACACACCCATAGTGGAACTACCAGTTCTGGGATTATAATACTGCGTTAATAAAACAAAACTGAACAATACCTGGCCTTGTTTCAATGAACTACCCTCTCAAATTCTCATCCGTAGAATCTCTAAAACCAAGCACAAATACAATCAGTCTCACCTATGCACATTTCAAACTCGACTTCGGTTCTAAAGATTATAAAGAGCTGGTCTTGACGACTTTGGTTCAATCCTTACATGACTGGTTGGCTGAAATGAGAGGCAATTTATCAAGTCTCAAGTTGCAATGCCAACCATAAAATAGTATGCACCAGATTCAATATAGCAGAGCATATACTAGTATCGGTATCAGACCTAACTCCAAACAAACAATAATGACACCAAGGTCTTTGATCTTTGTCACTATAATTAGGACTAGGTAAGATTTCTCGAGATTAAGACAATAATACCTTCAATTTAAGTATATCAAAAACCTATAACAAGAAAAACTATACAAATATACAATACAACACCAACCAACCATAGAAAAAAAAACCTATGTGAATTCTTAATACAGGAAGTAGATAAGTTACTAATCTAGTGAAGAACTCAGCCCTCGGTATTCATAAGAACTTATTAGCAATAATGTGCTAGATCCTCACTACATGAGAGGCATGTGGCGGGGAGTAACTTTCATTACATGGTTAGTTCACTTCCCATAAATATTCTAACTATACTACTGACAACTATAACAGCTATTGTTCAGGATAGACACTTAAAATATGAAGTATGATGACATGACCAATCCCCATGATATAAAGCCCTCTGAAAAATAAACAGAAAACAACAGAATTATATAAGAATGTTGTGATGTTCTACAAATGAATAACGAAACCACAACCTACAATATGACAGCAACAAAGAAAAGCCACTACTAAACTCATAATATACAATTAGCAATACAGATCAATAAACAGTCAAACAGAGAAAGACAAAATTGAAGGATTCATAATGTGGCAAACCATCATGCTTATAGAATTATTCTCTTAACAAAAAAGACAAAGTTAAGTCCACATAAATGCATAATAACCATTATAGCATAACATGAAAAGAAGACATGGTTTCCTAACAAAAAGGAAACAAGAACAGTAAATATGATTCTAGTAGATAATTTTAAGTTGCAAACTGATAGTTCCCTGCAAAATTTCAAAATAACCGATCAACAAAGGTGCACCCCTCAAGCAGCAGCAGCATTAGCATCCTCCTTAGCTTCACCTCCTCCATCTGCAACAGCAGCATTGGCCTCAGCTTCAGCCACAACATCCATGATGTCGGCAGCATCCCCCTCCTCAGCCGGAGGCTGTACCTGCTCCTCCTCGGGCAGCGGCTCCTCCACATAGTCATTCTCAAATGCATCTGGGGGCACCTCGTAGATCCTCACCTGAGGCTTTGCCGGGTCTTTCACAAGCACATACTTCCCCTCCTTGAGCTTCATGCACAGGTCTACAATAGACTTTACAATCCCCCACATATTAGCAGTATTTAAGTTAATCTGGGCAGCAAAATCTCTCGGCTTATATCCAATTACGCTAAGTATAACATGGTTGAAGTGGTCTCTCGGGTGGACCCTCGAGACGTATCCAAGCTTCATGACATCAGCGCTTGCAAGCAGAGCTTGGGCGGTCCACTTGGCGAGCTTGTTGGCGTTGTTCTTGAGCTCGGTGGCGAGCACCGCTCCCCTCTGGGTCTCAAGCTTCTGCCTCCAGTCTACACCGGTGTACTTGGGGTCGAACTCATTCAGGGCATTGATGGTCATGAAGCTGCGCTGTCCCTTGACGTCGGACACACCATGGGCCTCACAGCGGGCAATAAGATAGGTGTCTTCATCAAGCTTCCAGCGGCGGTAGCGGTAAGCAACAGAGGCGACCTCCTCGCCCTCAGCGGCGAAAGGGTTGGGCTCGTCGAAAGCAACCTTGTTCCCATCGCGGACGAGCACCTGCTGGGAGAAATTCTGGTTGATGTAGGTGGCCTCTACAGCGAGGGAGTGAGCGGAGTTGATATCCTCCTTGGCATCAGGGAGTGCTTCCTGACCCGTCTCGTTGACGGAGAGGAGGTCGAGCTGCGACCCATCGCGCTTGTCAAAGAAGAGCTTGTTGCCGACGCGCTGGACGACGATATCCCACGAGTAAACCGACCTCGGCGCGCACATCAAAGCAGAGAGAATAGCATCGGTGGCAAAGACGGTGGCTTTATCGTCCGCAGCGAGGCGGCGGATGACAGGGTCGTCGGTGGTGGTGACCTTAAAGAAGTGCCGGTTCTTGAACCGCTCAAGGCGGCGGTCGTTCTTGGGGTTGACGCGGTCGAAGGTTCGATCGTAGAACTCCAGAGCGCCGCAGACGAGGAGGTCCTCGGGCGGGTCGGGGACGGAGAAGGAGAGCTTCGAGAAGGTGGAGAAGGGGATCTGGTCGAGCATGGTCCACTCCGGCTGGATGTCGACGGAGGATTTGGGAGCATTGGCGCCGCCGCGGGAGTTGGCATTGGGGTTGTTCGAGACAAAGGTAGAGGAGCGGAGATGGAAGTGACGATCGCGGCGGGCGCGATCCTTCTCGGCTTCGCGGCGGCGGGCCTCGACCTCCTCGTCGCGGCGCTGGGGGAGTTGGGGTTTCTGCTGGAACCGCCACCGCGGTCCAAACTTGGGACGGGGAGGGGGCTTGGCGTCGACGAGCCTGAAGGAGGAGTTGGGGTCGTCGGAGGCGGAGATGAGAGCGGAGGAGTCGTCGAGGGAGAAGTCGAAGACGGGGTCACGGACGGCGTTGGGGTTGGGGTTGGGATTGCGGGTCCAATCGGCTATGCGACCAAGCTTCTCGGAGCGAGAGAAGGGAGCGAAGGGGATGTGGGAGGGATGGGAGGAGGAGGCAGCCCCGGTGCCGCCGTTGAGAAGGAGGGGAACCGCGGGGGTCTCCGGCGGGCCCCATCCGTCTGGGTTGAAGGGGACGACGCCGACGTCGAAGCCCATGGTGGTGAAAAGAGGCAGCGGCGGCGGGCAACTAGGGTTTGGGAAAGGAAAGAGGAACTGGAGATGAGATTAGAGATTTAGAATAGAAATAGAGGTGGCTGGGCCGGATTCGAGCCGGGCTTTTCGGGCCTGCCGGCTTAAATATTTATCCATGGCCCAATCGATCGTTCTCTCCGGCCTGGTTGAAAATATTTTAGCCCATTAACGTCCACTAATCCATTAGATATTGAACTTGGATTGAATATAATGAGTTAAATATAAAAAATATTATATCTCATTGAGCTAAGTTTATTAGGCATATATGATAATATTTTAGTTATCTTTTATATGATATACTTATATATTGATATATAGTTTACTAAATATCTGATGTAAAACTAAAAAACTATAGGAATAGGTATAGATATAATGTATTTGTGTACCATGGTTTACATGTTCCGCAAGGACGATATAGAAGTTACTCTGTTGCTATCGATTAGGTCTTAGGCTGACATTGTTAGCAAATAAATACTTGGGCCGATACAATTAGCAAACTAGGTTGTGCAGCTGATTGGGCTATTGATTTTAGATCAATAATTAATACGGAGAAACTATATTTTACCTTCGTATATTTCACTTCACTCCTGTGTAATTTTATTTGTGTTATTTTACTCTCTTATAATTGCATTCACATTAAAATTATTTTTTTTTTATGATAAAATTAAAAATATTTATTAGAGACAAAGTTATCAAAGCGTTTAAAATAATACTTATTGGATTTTTGATGATAAAAATATCACAAATATATTAAACATATTATTGTCTAAAATTTGGTCGGTATTTATTTTAGATGTATTAAACAACTTATCTAATTATCTATAATTTTATCTCTAATTAGCTACTATAAAAAATTATCGATTTTAATTTGATTATAACCATAAGAAGTTAAAATGACACAATAAGAGTAAAATAAATTTAGGCCTAATCATAGGGAAATAAAATATATTCTCCAATTAAATATTCTTAGGGATAAGTTTTTAATGACATAATGATCTCCTTAAATATGAAAAGATTTTTGAAATACCTTTTATATTTAGAAAAATAACATGTGACTGCCATTTGATCAATTTTAATTTTTTAAATATTTTATCCTTATTTTATAGGGAAAGAAAAAGAGAACAAACTTTTTGTGGATATGATAATTTTCTATTAATCCCATTAAAAGAGGTTAGAAAATTTTCATAGTTAAAAATATTCTATGTGAGCCAAAAATAAAATAAGAAGATGCATGTGAAAATGCACAATAATTCTGACCTTAGTATAACTATCCTATGGCCTTATTATTAATTTATGGTCGAGAAGAGGAGCATCCATCCATCATACATCAGTGAAGCAGTTTGCAATTGAGTGTAAAATCTTCTCAATTCTGATGTTATCGAGAGCATAACGAGAGCCATAAATTTTCACAATGTGGCTCTAAAATCCCCCCCAAAAAAAAGAAGAGGAGAGAGTTCATGATGAGAAGAACTAGAATCTTCTACTAAAATATTTACTCTCCTTTTCTTATCTAGATATCATTCCACCGCGTCATCCCGTCCATTAGTATTCGCTCGGATTACAATTCGCCATTTGGCATCTCCCTTCTTCTCATCAATTGCTATACTGTTGGATGGTGATGTTCTCGAGTCAGATGTGGTGATGGTTGTTATTCTCCTGCATTAAGGTAGCAGATCACCTATTGAAAATGGATAATAATATAGACATGATCTTAGTGTAATTATCTCTGGATAAGACAAACAGAGATGCTAATAAAAGACGCGCTTTCCAAACACGAGCTGAGATCACTCTCTGGAACACAAAAAAGGACCCTCAATAATTGTAACTCAGCTAAAGCCCAACATAGATGCATGCTATATTGCTATGGCCAGTCAAGCTCGACGAGTAGCCAAACGAATTCTATCCTCTAAAACTCGAATGATAATATAAATGGAAACCCAACAGTATCTAGTACTAGCTTCTCTTTTGGAATTATTCAGACATCATGGGTGCCGTGGCGAGATATTAACCGTAGATTGCCTAGAGGAACACGGACCCTAGTGATCGACTGCATCCCTGACCGCAGGAACTTGCTGCATTTGGATACCTTGCAGCTCGTGGTTGGCTGACAGTGCAGCTACCTCGTACATTAGGCACAATTCGTGGCACGATCTCATCCGTCGACTCATCCTCTATCTCTCTCTCTCTCTCCTTTGTCGCACAAATGATAAGGAGACGCGAGTTCACAAGAGGCACCTGCGGACCTCTTGTTTCCAGCCCGAAGCTCTATGAGAGAACCAAAGCTATTTAAATACTTCTTTCATCTCTCTCTCCCCCCCTCTTCTCTCTCTCTATCTATATATACACACCCAACTACTCCCTGGACTCCGCTAAAGCCTTTGCGCAGTCTTAGATCCATCCTATAGCGAAAATATCCCTTTTTGGGCCTTCCACGAGATATTGAAATTGAGCTGTTGCTTCTACCTTACCACTTATTTCTTCCTTCGATTTCAACAAGTTCTCTTGCTGGGAAGGCAGTGAATCTGACGTTGAGTTCGAGTGATTCGCTTGGTTGGTAGTCCTTGGAAACATGCTGTCTTTGAGCTGCCCAAGTGTGGATCTTAGCCAGAAGGGAGTGGGGTTGGCTTCTCGCCGGTTGAAGTTGAGTAGGAGCTGTTCCAGGCTGTCGCGGAGGTCAGCGTGGAAGCGCGCAGGAGATGTTCGATGTCGGGTCTCACTGACACAAAATGGTACTTTCTTGTCTCCTTTTATTGATTTGTTGTAATTATTAACTTTTTATGTTAGTCATGGTCTTATTGGATTGGGAATGCAGTTGATTTGGCGGGTTCAGAGTCCCCTGCGCCTGTGCAAACATCGGTCTCTGGAAGTGGACATGTTTCTCTGTCTTTGCTGTTGGAGGTGGTTGCGGACGATCTGCAGAAGCTGAATGAGAATCTGAAATCGGTGAGCAGCTCGGAGTTTGTCGTTAATTTAAGTAGGTTTAGAGATTTGAGAATTCTGTGAGATTTATTCAGTAATTTGTGTATAGCATAAAAGGTCGCCCTCAACTTTAGATTTTACAAGATAAAAAAGCTTTATAAGTGGTGACATATGTGATTTGTGTACACAGTTAAAGATGTTATATTTTACAAAGCTTACCAAATTTGAGTTTTGTAACCTGTCTTGGAAGCTTCTACTTTCCCGGAATCACCCATGTCAATATGACAAGGTTTGTTGGTATGACAATCGTGTAAGGAGTATCCGGTGCTAACTTTACTGTATCTGAAGTATCAGACACTTCAACCTTCATCTGTTTCGAGTATCCATCATGTAAGAAAAACTGTAGTTGTCCTCATATTGTTGGGAGATAGACTTGTATAATCTGTTCAATCGACTCAACCCAACGCTTCATCAAAACTTGAGTTTATAGTGTAATCTCCATTCTGACCCTCCAGAACACACTCTATTGTCAATTCACTAGGCTAGTTTGTTGGGCTAAGTTTTGGTTCAAGCTATTGGCTAAAAAGGCTATCTATTTCACCCCTTGGCACCTTTGAATTCAATGCCTGCTTGTATCAACTTTCTGAATGTATAGCAAAAATCTTTCTAACAGATATCCACATAACAAGAATATTCACCTCTTACGTCAGTTATCTGTCATGCCTGTCTGGCTAGTCTTGGCCCTTGACCCACCCAGTCATCATTTGTGGCAAAAGGTCAAATTTTCTTCTTCTTGCTCTGAAAGAAGATCGTCTTCGGGTACACAGCTTACTCCATCTATGGAAAGTCCCTACTTATCTCTACTAGTTAATGAACTAGAGAAATATAGGTATTTCATTTCTATTTGAAGGCAAAAGGCTTACTTCTTCATAGTTTACTTTGACATTCAAATTTGTATTTGCCTAAAGACTAACATGAATTTTCACAGATTGTTGGTGCGGAAAATCCAGTTTTAGTGTCTGCCGCAGAACAGATTTTTGGTGCTGGTGGAAAGAGACTTAGACCAGCTTTGGTTTTCTTAGTGTCAAGAGCTACTGCACAATTTGCTGGTTTAGAGTAAGCCTTTCTATGTTACTACTTCAGCTTCTTAAGCAGAGAATCCCAACATGGAAGATTTATACCTGAAAATATACATTATCCAGGAAACTAACTGTACAGCATGAACGACTAGCGGAGATCATTGAGTTGATTCATACAGCAAGCTTAGTACACGATGATGTGCTAGATGATAGTGGGATGCGAAGAGGTAGGCATACTATGTGAGGTCAATTTACTTTTCCAGCTATTCTTCCCTTTAGATTTTTCTCCATATTATACTGCTATTCATTCAAGAAATTTATATGAAGGACTTTTAGCATCATTAGTTCATTACAAACTGACAGTTGTTCCAAAAAGACAGAAAATTTGCTGTTATGAATTGTTATATGACATGATACAAATGAAATTGTTTTTTGTTTGGATGATGATACAAGGGACACCTTGAAGAATGATAGTTGGCTGCAATTTCCCTACACATATCCCATGTTGGCACTGGCATGGGTCGACAAGGGATTCTCAGGCTTTACTGAAAATATATTAGTAGTTGCCATAGAACTTATTCTTCGTTGCTAGTTGGCATCTGTTTACAGAGTCTCAGTCGGCTTAACCCAATCATATTCTTTCTTAGCAAGACTAGGATCAGGTTCTTGGTTTTGTATTGACTTGATTAAGACTTGATTTGAGTCAAATTAAGGCCCATTTGGTCCACAATCGCTGTAATATTGTCAATCTATGAATTTTATTCTTCATATACTAGGAATCTTGATAAACGGTGCTGACTCAGCAATAAGTAAACCACACATAACCGAGGGATGAAAATCCTACATGGAGGTCCTAAGGGTCAATATAGATTCTTATTCTATGAAAAATGTTAACTTGCCAACTAACTCTAATAGCTTAAATAGTTGGAAAATGATAGTTTTTTATATTTATATTCTAACACTCTTTCTTATTTCTGAGCTTGAGATATTTTAATAGGCTAAAGAAGTGGACTTAATTGGGTAGGTTTTTATTTTCTAAGCAAATATGAGGTATTACAGGATTTGAACATATGACCTATGTTTCTAATACCATGATAACTCACTCACTACTTCAAAAAACTTAAACTATTAGAGAATGATAGTTTTAATATCTATATTCTAACAAAAAAACTCTGCTTTACTATTCAAGAACCTCATACTGAGATAGTCTTCTGTGGGATATGGGAAGGAGAAATTTCTGCAAGCCTTTGCTGAGCTCTCCATACCGCATTAGTTGTTCAGAGTTCAAAATTCAGATCTTTGCATCCGTACTCATACGTTGCAATATCGATTAGGGATTGCTGGATTTATGAGTTTCCTCATGGGTGATCAGAGTCTATCAGCTCCTTGGTGTTGGGCCATGATATGATTCACCAACTAACAGCTTAAACCTTTGTGTGAATTAGTTTAGTTATTCCAACTCTTTTTGGGAGCTCACGAGTTCAAACCTCACCCATCTTTTTAATCCCTATATCTATAGTTCTGGTGTGATGTAAATCTTGATGCCTATTATCTGTTTGTGTGTGGTGTATAGGGGCTACATGTGAAGAGGCGTTTTAAGACATGATAGAACGCTCCAAAATTTCAATCTAAAGATATTCTTAGAGAATTTGCAGTTTATGATGGCTGAGATGAGTTCCTTGGAATTGCTGTGATTTGTCTAAAGGGTCCATTTTCTAAGTTAATAAACATGTTTTATCTACCTGTAGGCAAAGAAACTATTCATCAACTATATGGGACGCGGGTAGCTGTACTTGCAGGAGATTTCATGTTTGCACAATCTTCTTGGTACTTGGCAAATCTTGAGAATCTCGAAGTGATAAAGCTCGTTAGCCAAGTATGTTAATCAATTGAATTTCATTTCTTCTTCAGAATCCGAACTTTCCAGTTTTGGTTCTCAAATGTCTGCATATTGACAGGTCATCAAGGATTTTGCTAGCGGGGAAATAAAACAAGCATCAAGTCTTTTCGACTGTGATCTGTCGCTTGACAACTATTTGCTTAAGAGCTACTACAAGACTGCATCTCTGGTAGCAGCGAGCACAAAGGCCGCAGCTATATTCAGTGGTGTCAGCAAGAGCTTATGTGACGAAATGTATGAGTATGGGAAGAATCTTGGCCTTTCATTCCAGGTGGTTGATGACATTCTAGATTTCACCCAATCAGCAGAACAACTTGGGAAACCAGCAGGCAGTGATTTAGCAAAGGGAAACCTAACAGCTCCAGTCATTTTCGCTTTAGAAAAGGAGCCTAAGCTAAGAGAGATCATCGACTCTGAGTTTAGTGAAGCTGGTTCCCTAGAAACAGCAATAGAGTTGGTTCATAAATGTGGTGGTATCAAGAGGGCTCAAGAGCTAGCGAAAGAGAAAGCTGAGTTGGCTCTCCAAAATCTTCAACACCTTCCACAGAGCAAGTTCAGAACTGCTCTCGAAGACATGGTGAAGTATAATCTTGAGAGGATTGACTAGGAAGAGTGCATCGCTAGAGTGTAGTTTCTTATAGACTCAAGAAGATGAGAAGAGGGTGCATCTCTATAACAGTTATGCCAAACGATTCAAGACCATTCTACAAACACCATATGGGGTATGTATAGAAGATTTTTTTTTTCTCTTTCATGGAGCCTACCCTCGTGCTGTGCCGGTAGGAGATAAGGTATTGTTAGTTGATATTTACACTTACTGTGATGTTGTATTATGCGACCAAATACTATAAGTATAAAGGCGATCCAAAATAAACTCTGTGCTCAAATTGCACGACTGATCCTATTTTATATGGGCAATAATCTTATCTTCTCTAATATTTTGATTCTTTTGGAGTTGTGCTTTCCACTTTCCAGCAAGGCTGTTTTTTGGTAAATTTTATCGTTCAATATCATTTTATGTATGTATGCTTTGTTAGTTGATATTTGCAATTGAGAGATTGTTGACAGGTTATGCTAGTTTATCATAATAAAACAGATGGAATAAGATCTTTCATGGTTTATGCAAGCCAACATTTGGGATTCACCAGTCCATTCTCTTCCTGTCCCCGTCATCTCGTCCGTCACTCCTTTCAATCCACGAGCGTAAAGGTGGAAGTGGGCTAAAGAGATGTTAGGACAGGGAAGAGGCGGTGCACAACGAAATTTTTTTATTGCAGCATATTGTACATAAATTTATCTATTATACATGAACTTGTAGCAAATGTTTGACTGACAAATACATAGAAACCCATAAAGAGATTTATCAAAAAGAAAGGCTCAAAATTTAAGCATTGAGGAAGTGCAAATCATACACAACAATGGAAAGGCCCAAGCTTCATTTAATTGCTAACCCAGACATTTAGTACCTCATAATCACCAAGCACTGTTTCACATTAATATCGCAAAACATGACTAGGTTCTCGAAATGTCAAATCATTTTATAGCAACCGCTACATAGAAGATGCATGCCAAGCTGTTTTATGCACCACATGCTTAAACAGCTTATTTTATGGTTAATCCTGGTAGCAATGTCTTCGCTACAGATAGTACTGAAGTTGTGACCATAACAGATACTAGATCCTCACCACAACTTATTCAGGGAAGCTAAAAATGAAGTATTAGCCTTTCAAGCAGGAAAAGGACTAGTAAGTGATAAAGGTTGCATTCTGAAAGCCTTCAAGAGAATAAACTACTGGTTATTGTCGTTGCTGTTGTCGTCGGAGATATCACTCTGGACCGTATCCTCTGCAGTAGCATTATTCCCATCTATGAGCAAAACAGAATTTCCCTGAATAAGCTGAGACTGGCTTTTATTGACCTTTAAAGGAGAAGAAATTTCTAAATAACACTAGATAACTCAGATGTACCTTCATTCTCATTAGATGCATAGGGTGCGCGGCGAGAACGCGCTTGCTGATGCGTAGGCTGAGAGAAGCATCAATGCCAAACAAAGATGTTACACAGTGTAGAAGTAGATGTTAAAGCAAAAATCAATAACTAGCGAATGAAAAGTTTCAGTAACAAAAAGGAAAAATAAACTTTTGAAAATGAAAGGTACTTATAACCACAGTTGTAAGGACCGGAATCGGACATTGACTTGGTTGGGTCATTCTTTTAGTAATACATGTTTAACATTATCAAAATTGATAAACTTATGGTTTTGCATATCAAAGCTAACATTATATTGATCAATTTTTGAATAATAACACATAGTATGTTATTAATTATTAACTAAACATTTCCAACATATAAATACAGCTTATTAGTAAGGAATATAAAATTATATAGAACTATAGAAGTCAATCCATTTGATAAATTAATAATCACAAAATTTTAAAACACTACTTATTAGATATACCAAAAACTACAACTTTTAGCATAACTAAGTCATTTATATTTTCCCAACTATCATTTTATTAACAATAGGATAAAAAAACCCTTAAGATAAACAATAAAATAACTAAATATTAAGGATTATTAGATAACTATGCAAACATAAATGACCCGATCGATTCACCAAAAAACAGCTGGGTTGCATGGACAGCCATTTAAACCGCCGGGTAAGCAGGTTTTCTTTCTAGATCGGTTGCTTTTCCGCTTTGATGTTAAAACTGAAACAACTTTATGGTCTATTCCCCATCCGACCACCAGCTCTGGCTATGATAACTATGCTTCTAACTAACAAGTTTGGAGGGACTAGAAAAATACCTGCAATTTTGGGCGAAGTGCCTCGAGGGGTCCTTTTGGTTTGTTAGGATGTGCTCCTTGCTGTCATCAGTCCATTAGTCAAACAAAAGTAGATAGAGATACAAACTTAGGATCCACACTTGGTCTTGAGAGCTACAATTACATCAAACTTAGCTAAAGAACACAATTTCAAATTTAAAGTACCTTGCCTAAAGCCCAATCAGCAGAATCAAAGTATGCTCGTTCATGGTCCTGGACAGAATATTTCTGATTGTTATATCTAAAAGGATAAGAAAAAAAGAGCACCTATCTTCTCAGCTTTATGCATCTGTACATAGGGATTGTCAATAAAAACACTAATCAGGTCAAACTGAAATTAAATGATTATAATCACCTTGGATATAAGTGGAGGTTTTCTAGGCAAAATTCCACCATATTTTTTCTTCACTGCTTCCTCCTGCTAACAGATGGTCACATCAGAATTTGCAGGTCACTGATCTACCCTTGAAATGCAAAACAATATATCTAACCACATGATTGAAGTTTCATAACCACCTTGATATATTTGAATCCAGTACACGTGGACAGGAAATGTGGGAATGCTTAATAATAACCACAACAGATTAAAGAGAGAAAAGTTTCACCTCCTCCTTGGCCGAGGGCATCCCACTCCCTTCAGTTTTGTCCACAATTTGTGTTCCCTCCTCAGCAACATGACCATCAAGCTGCACTTCGCCAGCATCGGCAGACATAGCGCACTGAAAAACATCCAGGCAAATTGCAATTGCAAATCTATCATTTATAAATTACTGCTCCTAAGGAAAACTGATGACTTGAACTTCTGAAAGAAACATGCACTAGAATTTTTGTTCAAATAGGCTAGAGTTGAGGCCTTTGACGCCCAACAGGTAAAGTTCTAGAATGAACTACTCCGCTGGAAGCAAGGTGAGTTTGTGGGCATCAAGAATATTAGAAAAAATTTATCTTCCTTAATAAATTTCCCCTAATATATGAGAAACTTATAATTTTTTAAGGCGGATTGGAAAACAGGTGGGGCATAATGCTCGTTTTTACTCTCTATTCCTTTCGTACACTTTTCTTTTTTTGGAGGTGGGTGGTATATTTATATTTCCTACAATGAAAGAATATAGGGTTCTGCAGATCTAGTTAAGCTCCTGGTTAGATCACAAGATTAAAGCAGTGATAAAAGTAACCTTCAAGCTCCAATTTTTCCCCCTAGAGTATCAAGTTTTAAGTAGACCTTTTCATACTTTATTCTCAAAATTTCTAGAGAATTTGCATGTAGAATTAGTTCTCACATTTTACATAAGAAAGTGCAGATTCCAAATTGATAAATAGTTTACAGCTTTACATAACCGAGATTTCTAACTTTATTCCCATTTACAATGTCATCAAACAACTTAATGGTACATTAGGCCAGCATACAATTTTCAGTTCAATTACTACAGAATGCAATGTTTATAGCACTATGAAACCAAAACTAAAAGAAAATTCCTTCCTATTCAATGCAACAATGTTACTACCTAAACGTCTCTAAACATGTCTACCTGATCTGCCTTTTTTTAAATATTCCATTTTTCAAAGAGGAAAATGCAAGTCCCTATATTCCAGAAATGTCATACACTCATAGTTAGTCTTTACTTTGCTTATCATTTCTTTTTTCTTCTGTATGAGTATCCTTCTGGGGGGAGTTTGAAAGGTTGATCTTGGTTTGTGTGATTTAAACTGAAATCCCAGGTTTACCTATCCGTTAATGGGTGATTAGTTCTTCCCAAGTGATCATAAGGGAGGATTCATAACCTTTTCCCCAGAATTTGATCCTTCAAGCAAAAATGCCTAAACTTTAAACAAAAGAGGCTAAAATGTGAAGTATAGCTAGACATGGAGCAAGAACAAACTTTTCCTATTAATAGAAAGATATGATCTATGAACCAGCTAATGACTTATATTTAAGCACCCTTGGCAACACTTTGTAAGATAGGGCTACCTTGAATATGTGGTCGAGCCACATCTCAGATACACAAGTACCTGCTTAGGGCAAGTATATTAGAGACTTGGAGAACAGAAAACTAGAATCCTAGTTTCAAAATACTTCAATAGTTAGGCATTACATATCCATCCCACAATGCTTAGGCATGGAATGACAATGATAATAATTATGGTGCCTAGTGTGGGTCTATGGTTCTTGTCATATCTCACAAAGATGGTCCAACAAATAACTTGCTGGATTTCTAGGGGTAAACAGCTGAGATGAAAGGTGGAAATACATGAGAAGCTCTTTCTCTCTTAAGAGTACAGAATCTCGGAATCATAATGCTAGAGTTATACAGACAGTCAAAATCATTACTACTTAAAGCTAACTACTACACAATCAAAAACCATTCCATCTGCAATCCTATTAATAATCTTTTGTAGTCATAAGACTACAAAAAAATTCTCATTACTTACCAAAGAATAATTGTTGAATTCATCCTCATTAGAGACCCATGTAATTTAAACCTTAAAGCACTTTTAGTTATAAAGTAAATGAACGAAATGATTAGTTTGGACCAAAATGGACCACCCCAAACAGATTGATGTTTATTTTGCTCTCATTGAGCACTTATCCACCAAATGTCACCTAAATCCAGTTTGCCCATTTGCCAGAATAGTTAGTGGCTCCAAAAAAAGTAAGAGAAAACAAAGTACCCAATTCCAACAGACCTAGAGGACAATTTAGACTAATAAGATCTTACTCCTTAAAAGTCAAATATGAATCAGCACCTACAAATGAACTAAATCACAGAATTCTTGATTTGTCCGTCAAATTCCATTTTCCCAATCATGTTATCAAATATCATTACACCCCCCCATTGAGATAGATCATGGCAATCGTCCTGAGTCCTATTTGGTTATTAGACTTAATATGAAAATAACCTATGATAAACTGAGTTGAGATGTTGTTTTACTGGTTTAAGATAAATTGAATTTCCCTGCTAAATGGGAGCAACGGATAAATGCTTGTATTTCTACCTCTCCATATGCATTTCTTATTAATGGATCTTGAATTTCCCTGCTAAATGGGAGCAACAGATAAATGCTTGTATTTCTACCTCTCTATATGCATTTCTTATTAATGGATCACCTTCTCACTAGTTTAATGGTTAGGCAAGGTGGCCGGCTGTCACCCTTCTTAGTTATTTTGTGCAACCAAATTTTAACGCTATGATGAATGAGAATATGCTGTCTAGTTATCTTGATGGTTTTTATATTAATGATAATATGAAAATCTGTCACTTATTGTATGTTGATACTGTGTTAGTTATTACTAAAGCTACAAAACATAACTACTTGATTTTAAAATGATATTACGGATTCTTATCATGTTTTGACTCATCAGGTCAATAGGGCTAAATCGGCTTTCTATATCCGTAAGTGGTCCAACCCTATCCTAGGTCGCAATATGGAGTCTTGGTTAAATGTGCTTATGGGGTCTAGTGGTCTACCCTTTCTTTTATGTTGGGGTCTTCATTTTGCTTCCCAAGCCAATTGTGCTTCTATCTTGTCTAGGGCTAATGGTAAGTTAGATAATTGGAAGTATAGCACCCTCTCAGGTCAGGCGTTCTACTCTTATTAAATCCACCCTCCATGCTCTGCCTACTAGTCCCTTGCTTGTTTTTCTGTTCCGTTAGCTATTGATAGTAAAATTAATTAAGTTTGTTTGGTCTTTTTTGTAGAAAAAACAAGTGTCGGTAAGTGATTTGCATTTGGTTGACTAGCAATCTGCCTCCTCGAGGAGCTTGATGGGATTGGTGTCTAGAACTCCGGGACAGCTGCTGGACTATGCCCAGTCCTCGTGCCTTTGATATATTACAGGGCTGCCCCAAGGCTTGGGTCCACTAAATACTTGCCAAGTTCGGTTTCTATCATCCCTAGCAACAGAGCTAAGAAGTCTCACCTTTTTAAGCTCTATCACTCAACCCTTGTTCAGATGAGGCTCGGCCTCCACAAACTTTCGGCCCACGAGGGCCAAGGGCTCTACAATCTACACAAGGCTGTAGACCAGAGAGCAGTATGACTTTCCTTCCCAAGAAAATGTTTAATAAGCACATGCTGCACATCATGGCCGTTAGAGTTGAAAGCAGCAAGGGAAGGCCACAGCATAGACCTAACATGGGTGACAGATTTGGCCCAAAGCCGAGAATAAAATAACATCGATTGTTGGCTTCAACCGTTCTTTATAATTTTTCAAAAGAATGGGGTTTAGACTCGTAATATGCCATCATAAAATTATTCCAATTCTTGTCCAACCTATGATTGTCCTTTTGACTATCCTCACAATATTTTTATTCAAAAAAAGCTATTCTTGAACCAATTATAGATGTATGTGGACCAAAAAACAAGTTCCCATTTGGGCTCCAGATTAATAATATCTCTTTGCATCGCATTTGGATATGTTGCCAAATCTGCCTTCACGCTGCACATAGCGGATAGACTAGATTAATATATCCAGATAAAATCATTAATCCGGACACGGAAAAAGGTAGCAAGCGAGTCCCACCACTACCTTATCACTCCCCTCTAATTCGATTTCTTTACCCCAATAACTGCAGGTTAGAAGATGATGCATTGCACAAAGAATAGTATGATGAGCTATTTTTAAGATGTTGTGAAAAGGTGGTTGTGGCATTTTGTTGAACAAGTTGAGTGCAGCTGTGTTTGTTCCTTGTGTCGACGTATGTAGGGGGTGCACTTATATTTGATAAGGATTGAGAATGGAATTTGACAGACAAATTGAGAATTCTGCAAATTAGTTTAATTGTAGGTACTGATTCATATTTGTCTTTTAAGGAGTAAGATCTCATTAATCTAAATTGTCCTCTAGGTCTGTTGGAATTGGATATCTTCTATGGTGGAAACCCCAACAAAACCAGATGCAGAGCAAAAAAAATATATTTTTCGGCCCTTGCCTAACAAACCAGTGCAAAATTTTACGTCTTTTTATGTGTGAGGTGGTACATTGCTTAGGGATATTAAATACTGAAGGGCAAGTATTACATCAATACTTTTCAACTTCTTTTCCATTTTCTTTCACCTTAATCCGCTTGACATAAAACCACACAAGTTCTTCTTCTCCCTTTCATTTGACTAGCACTTTCTCCTTCTATATTAGTTTCATTACTCTCTTCTTCATCAATATCAATTTCAATAGGTACATTTTCACTAACAGCATAAGATGATTAAGAAAGATTCTTGATTACTGAATCTGAAATCTACATACAAAAAAACAAAAACAGAAGTAATACTTAAATTTTAATTTAATACAAATAATTAGAAAACCAAGTTATCATAGATTAGACCAAATACAAAATTAGTCAATTGCCATTTGAAACACAATTCTTCACATCATCACAAGCAACAATAAAGAAAAAAAATAAAGAATTGATTAGCTACAATTAATTGACACATCAGTGAGCACATTAAGATGTAAAAAAAATATTAGCTATCTATTATGCTATTCTCTCACATGAATTTACATAATGATCTAAAACAAAGGCTTAGCTACAATAAATAACTGACAGTGATCACATTAAGATGTAAAGAATATTATCAATTAATGTTTAAAAAAACCTCTTGCCGACGGAGGATGAGATTTGCCGGAGAGGGTCCCGACGGAGGCGGCTTGAGGATCCCAACGGAGGAGGACGCCGGGAGGAGGCTAGGTGGAGGAGGACGAGGACGAGGCGGCGGGCCGGCGGCTTGAGAAGGAGGACTCGAAGGAGGAGCGACTGTCCGAATGACAGCAATTGGGAATTTTAAGGGAATTAGGGTTGTGTTAGTAGTGCTCGGTTTATATACCGAGTCTATCGAGCCGAGCCGGAGCAGGTCAACCTTTTGATATGTAGTCACTTTCCAAGCTTACCTTCCTGGCTTCCTTCATGTCTCCCACTCACTTTTCTTACTAGTTTTCTCTAAGAAAGTGGGTGATTTAATACATCTCCGCGTCATCCTTAGCTTTGGACTCGACGCACCTGATCCTGGCCCGTACTCGGACCCATTGGGCCTCTCCGGCTTAGCACCTCTTAAAGTTAAACGTGGATGGATCCTTCTCTACAGTGAGGTCCTTTCTCTCTAGCTCGCTCTCTCTGCTTGCACTCCGAGAGGGGCTTCTTTCTCCATTATCCTCGTCCAATTTGACTATCAACCTCTTTATCCATATTTTCGGTGGCAAAATGCATCCTCCTAAGCGTTTATATCACCTTATTGAAAATATTCAAACTCTCTTGTCTAGTTTCAGTATCATCAATATTACCTTTATTTACCGCGATGCCACTATGGTCGCTAATGGTCTCGACCGAATTGGAAAACATTTTTCCTTTTCTACTATATCACCATTGTATAAAAGGTACTATAAAAGCTTTAAAATTATTAAAAATAATAATTTTATATATTGTATTCGGATTGAAACATTTTGATAACCCTAATAAGTGCCATTGATTAATACAATAGTAACTCATCGACTATTCTAAAATTAAAATTATTATAAAATAATAATTTTTATATTTTATATTTTTTATTTAGCCCTTCTTTTTTTATATAATATAATATAATATTCTACCAGAAAAGTCAACGTCGCATCGATTAAGTATTCATATATAACAATAAGGATTCTTTTTTATTTACACCTTATATTATATGTTTATTATAGTTTACATATTGTTTGTATGGTACATTATTATTTTACTAGTTGTAAATTGCCGTAAGTTTAGTAAAAATAAAAATAAACGCATAATATAAGGTGTGTAATTAAAAATAAATATCTAAATTAATTTTAATCACTTGGCCATTCAAAATTATAGTCTAATTAAGATAAAAGAAAATCTAAACCTATAACCTCTTGTGTGAGTTAGAATGACTCAAGTACTAAGCAGCTATAATAGTGATATGTATGTACTATGGTATGTATGTATCAAGGTTAGATTTTCTTTTATTCTCTTATTCTCTTATAAGGAGAGAGAGCTTCACTTTGATTCTCATCATCGTAGCTTTTAGTGCTACTACCAGATCATTCAACTACTATGCTTTATTGTCTGATGTTGATCAGTCTACTCTTGGAAACCTCCATTGTTGTGGTACGTGTCTTTCACTGCCCTCAATGCCCATCTTAGCTCTCGGATGGCCAATCATGGCCAGACAGCATTTCTTTCTTTATTTTTGACCAAGTATTATAGCCACCTTTTTGCTTCATAAGAGAGACATCGGTATAGACTTGAATATTATCTTTGATTCGGTGCAACTTATACTAGACAAGCATCCAATTCCTTTAACTAATCAACATTACAATAATTTTGTGAAAAAAAAAGTTAAGATATAATATAGGGAAATTTTACTTTTATTAGTGCTTAAAACTACTGTGGTCAACTCTAACAAATCCGTCATCTTATATTTTACTTTGATTATTATTTTATACATAAACTGGTCGTCTAACTACGATATGTTACGTTGGATTTGAAATTCGAAAAGAAAACTGGTATTTTAGTAAAAACGAAATAAAATTAGAGAGAGGAGAAAGACTTTTCCACTTAGTCATAAGTTGGTAAAAAATCTCGTAAAGAAGGGACGTTGTTACTAAGAAGCAAATTGTGGGGGTGTAGTTGATTATTTTTTGGGTTAGATTAAATAATATATTATTATTTTAATCACTCTTCCACATTTGTTAATACAATAATATAGCAATAAATCACACCAATGCTTGTTTTTGGTTACAGATTGATTACCCAAGTCTTCCTCCCGAGACTTGGAAAACAAAAAGTTACTACGTTTTGCGTTTTAGCCACCGAAACCACGAACAAGTTCATTAGTGCCAGTTCTGGTGCGCTTTTAATGCAAAATGTGAACAGAGACTTGTGGTTGCCCGTCCCTTATTCCCATCTTCCATTATTGCTATATATGTACTTTTTTTCTTTTCTTTTTTTTCTGGATAAAAGGTTTATATGTACTTCATCTCTGCAGTATTCCATTACTAACCGGGGGGGGGGGGAGAGAGAGAGAGAGAGAGAGAGAGAGAGAGAGAGAGAGATGGTGTTTCCAAGGAGTGCTGTACCAAAGATACTACTCCACTGGTTGCTCACATGTTACAGAGCAGCGAGGAGGGTAAGGAGCTATGGATTCCTCCACAAGATTAATCCTTCAAACCTATACCAGGATCCTAATCCCTTGTACGCCAGTGTGACCAAGTGCTCGTTGGAAGGGAGAGGAGCCCAAACTTTGCTATGTGACATCCAAGGAAGCCTCTTGGGATCTAAATCTCCATTTCCTTACTTCATGTTGGTGGCATTTGAAGGTGGTGGCCTTTTAAGGGCTCTACTTCTGCTGCTCTGTTATCCAGTTGTACGGGCCTTGGGCCAGAATGGAGAGGCTAGTTTAAAGATCATGACCTTTTTCACCTTCTTTGGGTTAAGGAAGAAGGACATGGAGCTTGTAGCCAGAACTGTGCTGCCGAAGTTCTACTTGGAGACCCTCCATTTTCAAGCCTACGAGCTCTTGGCCTCCAATGGACGCAAAGTGGTGATCACCAGTTTGCCTAGAGTTATGGTCGATAGCTTTTTAAAAGAGTATCTTTGTGTTAATAAAGTGGTTGGAGCCGAGCTCCAGGTGGTGAAAGACTGCTACTTTACTGGGCTCATCTCTGGCTCGTATCTCTCTAACAAGCAAAAGGCACTCAAGGATCTCTTTGGAGAGGCCAAGGCTGATGTGGGTCTTGTGAGCTTTTCTAACCCAAATGATCACCTCTTCATTCCCTACTGCAAGGCAAGCCACTTCTTTCTTTCTCTCTCTTTCTTTCTTTCTTTCTTTCTTTCCTCGTTCTTCACAGTTAACAATATTTCAGGAGGTGTATGTGGTTGCAAAGTGCAGCTGTGGCGTAAGCTCTACAATGCCGAGAGAAAAATATCCGAAGCCTCTAATATTCCATGACGGCAGACTAGCCTCTTTTCCCACCCCTTCGTCCGTCTTATCCCTCTACTTATTCCTCCCCATTGGACTTATCCTCGCCTTTATCCGGATCACCTCCGGACTTATCCTCCCTTACAAGTTCCAGTACGCCGTCGTCGCCATCACCGGCATGCGCTACCGCGTCGACGGCCTCCGACGACCCTCCGTTCCCGGCGCTAACGGCGGCAAGGGCGCGCTCTACGTTTGCACCCACCGGACGCTGCTCGATCCCGTCATGCTCAACGCAGCGCTGCAACGGTCCGTGCCGGCCGTCACGTACAGCCTCAGCTGGACGTCGGAGATCATCGCACCGATGAGGACGGTGAAGCTGACGAGGGACCGCGAGCGCGACGCTGGGATCATGAGGGGTCTGCTGGAGGTGGGCGACCTAGCAGTGTGCCCGGAGGGAACGACGTGCCGCGAGCCGTATTTGCTAAGGTTTAGCCCGCTGTTCGCGGAATTGGCGGACGTGATCGAGCCGGTGGCGATGGACGTGGCCGTGGGGACGTTCTACGGGACGACGGCGAGCGGGCACAAGTGGCTGGACCCGGTCGTGTTCATGATGAATCCAATGCCGGGTTATCGGGTGAAGTTCTTGGGTAGGGTGGCGGAGGAGATGACTCGGGCCGGGGGTCGTAGCGCGGCGGAGGTGGCGAACCTGATACAGAGGCAGCTGGCCGACGCGCTGGGGTTCGAGTGCACCGGGTTGACTCGGAAGGACAAGTACTTAATGCTGGCTGGTAATGCAGGGGTGGTAGGGGGGGAGAGGAAGCAATAGGTGCAGCGCTGCAAGATAATTAATAAGTTTCTGCCAGTAACCAAGCCTAGCTAGATGTGTGATCTCTGTTTGTTTCTTGGTTATATTACTTCTACGTTATTTCCTTTCTTTGTTACGTCCAATCTATAATAAAATCAGGGCCTCGTTTGGTCCTCTCGAGCACATGTTTTTTTTTTTTTTTTTTTTTTTTCCCGAATAAATTTATGTTAACCTCTTAAATATAAATTAAATACCAGTAACTATAATTTTACTTATATTTTTATTATTTAGTTGTAAAACGTGAAATTTGATAGAAGTAACTTTAAGTATTTTGGTTATTTTCTGCTGATAATAAATTTTACTTAGAAAATATACATAATTTTATCATGGTCTCCACTTATAATAAAATTTAATGCATAATTAATTAAGTGATAGTGTAACAAAATGTACATAAACGTTCGATTTGATTATAAAATATATTTTAAAAATATTTAATTAATTAATAAGTAGATCAAACACCACATATAATTATAGCGATTTTATAAAAAAAAAAGAGAGGCAAGCGTCTTCTTTCATTCATTAGAAGATTAAAAACTCTAGAAATTCAACACCTACATCCAAAATTAAAAGCCAACATTAAAAGCCTCAAACCACCCAACAACCAGCAAAACTAGGTAGCCAACCTAAAACACATCAACTGCGACCAGCTAAGCTAGCAATAGCATACGACTCCGCAAGCATTTAACAAAGGGTTTAGAAAACCCTACAGGCTTTTACCACCAAACAAAAAACATTACCACATAACAACAGTCAAGTTTAAATTCAAAAAGTAACTGAAAATTAAGAAAGCTAGCAATCTCATCATCAATCATCAATCATCAATCATCGTGCGTCTAAAATCGATATATTTTTCTTTCTAAGATTTAAAAGGGTTAATATACTACAAAAAAAAATAAAAAATAAATGAGAGGTCTCTGTGGGAGGAAATAGACGGTAGTTTATTTAGGGTTCGTGTATCTACAAAGGCTGAAGAAAGTCTTATGACCCACTCACTTCGTCTCCATCAATCACATATGAAAGCAATCAAGGATGTGATGGTACGGTAGATATGAACTACCTCAACTTAAAAACGCCCACCTACATTTTGTCCTTCTTCAACTGCTTGTTAGGCGACCACGATCCACGATCCACGATCGAGTCTTTTTGATTTCATTCTATAAAACTGAATAAGTTACCTTAAAATTCAGTTTACCTTCCGTCCTTTGATTTCTCCTAGGATGGATATATACTTGGTGGTTTGAGATTTATTTTATTAAGCTTGTGATTTTTCTTTTTAATACATTATTGAGTTTAAACTAAGTACGTATACCAAAAGCAGAGCTACAAATGATTCAATAAAAATTATTATTATTTTTTCCTTCTAATCTAACAGTTAAAATTAAATAATATTAAATAAAATTATCCATTAATTTTATCAATGGAAGACATTTTTTTCACTTCAAATAACGGTGAAGCTACAATGGTCCTTCAAGGCATCAAGGAGCTCATTAAGATATCGGACAGAACTATCAAATGATTCTAGAGTGACTGTAGCTATGCTATTAAAGCAATTAATGGCTATGACAAATCTACGGGAGGGAGGATTCATTCAATCGTAGAGGAATTTTTTAAGTGGATTTCCTTTTATTCTTCTTCTATATAAGGATTTTTTGTTATTCGAGCCGACGTCAGTTGTGCCATTCAGCATCGTGTTTCTTTTGCTTGGGCTAGATCTCCCTTAGATCAAAATTATCAACCATGCTTAGCATTGATGGTAAGGGCTCAAGGAGTCAAGGGCCATTTAAATGGAGTTTTATGTAGTGATCGGAACAAGCCATAGTTGAATTAAAGCAATCATTCTTCGTGCCTATTGCCTCCGTTTGGTGCATTTCTTGCTGTCCTGGCACGTCAGTAACAGAGATAAAACATTTCTCATGTTTGATTTACCTATATCAAACATTAGTATCTTATGTCTAGCTATTTCTTTATCATAGCAAGTGCATGTTCCCATTCAAAGGAGGGAGACACTACAAACAATGCAAATTTAGAGAGACATCCATGCTCAATGTGATGACAAGTCGTAAGAGAGAGAGAGAGAGAGAGAGAGAGAGAGAGATGACGGAAAGATTACATAAAGATAAATATTTTTTTGCTGTCAAGTAATAATACTGGTAAAATATATTTTATTAGAACTGCTGGCAGAAAGAAAAGCACGATCCGACTCATACAATGAAGTAAGAAGTCCAGGAAATATTACCGCGGGAGAAAGCATCTTGATAACATGAAACTATATCAAGCAGTATCCTGCTTATTCCGGGTACATATTATCTAAGGTAAATAGGTAAGAACATTGCATTATTGATGTCTTCTTTAACTGCACCATTTACTGCCTGCTTCAGTAGAGGTCTTCCAGGTCCAACCAAAATCAGAATAGGAAGAAGCAGGGCACAAGCGCGATGCATATGATGCCCAAGGTTGCAACGATGGCTCCTTGATCAAATGCCCTTCGCAAGCTTCCCACCCTAGAGAAATGTTGGAAAGCTAAATATCCAGCTATGGCCAAGGAAACAATTGCACCACCTTGAGTTCCTCTGTTTATGAAGAAGAAAAAAGGCAGCAATGTGAGGCATGAATTTAGATGTTTGATTGAATGGTAAATGTATATGCCAATTCAATGGAAGCTCTTGTTGCATCTGATTTTCACTAGTTTTCACCGTTCCCTGAAACCAATACTTTCAAGGTTTATTTTAGTAGAGTTCATCATCATAGAATTGATTTGGACCATTTTCAAGTGACTTCTTTACAATAGGAAGGTAAGAAAATATACACCTTTCATTTTAATTCTTTAAAAAAATTGAAGACAGGTTTCCTAATGAGTATTAACGATGCTGATAGCAGTCAAAGTATAGCATGATAGCACAAATATTTCCATAAAACAAGTTGAAGTTCCATAATAGAAGGATAGAGTATTACTCATGGTTTAGCATGTACCAACCTTAGGGTCAATGCTTGATATGGAGCTACGATCACAAGCAGCATTGTCAAGAAGGGAAGATCCAATTCACCTTTAACATTTAGGAGAATACATATTGATACTCAGTACATGAAATTTGAGCAGAAAATGGCCAAAATCTGAAGTTAATTGTTACCCGTCAAGCATACCTGGAATGAAGTAGAATAGACGAACCAGAAGTGCCAGGAAAGCAGTCCACATACCATATTCACCCCTGAGAATAAGCAGCGCATTATAACCAGGTAATGTGGAGAAGCTTACTTTCACATCTAGGAACCAAATTTGGATTATCACAGAATATTTTTTCTTTTTTCTTTCTAAACTAATCTGAGATACAAATTCTTTTAGTGTAAGCTGTACGATTTAGTTAAGCAAATTTTCTTCTCACTTGATCCATGATATGATACTTTCGGGAGCTTGCAGAGCAACCAGTGGAACAAGAAATGATTTCTGGATGGCTGTGCCTTTGGCAAGCATCAGAACTCTGCGGAAAAAAAAGAGTCACTAGAGAAGTCTTAAATCATATACATAGATGCACTCAGTTATTCTAGCATAAAAATATGCATAAGGTTTCAGTTATGTTACACTAGAAGATCATTCTGCGTATCAATTTTCATATTTCTATATAACTGTGTAGCAAGGCAGAATAAGGTAAAATAACAGATGCTAAGTAAGTTTGGAGACCCTGTAATCCTTGAGATCACCATCTAATTAACTGCAGTATCTTGTATAAAAATGTTTAAAAGAGCAACCATAACCAATGGATAATTCAGCCTGTACCCAAGCCAATAATAACGGAAAGCTGGCTTGATATTACGTCAACTTTCTGGAAAAAAGAATATATATATATATATATATATATAATGGTAAAAAAATCCAACAACCGTCAATCTCAAGAGGTGATAGGGACACCACTTGAGCAAGCACATTTTAACACAGAGTGAGCATTTCCTAGTTCTTAAAAAATTGACATGGCATTATGGCAATCAACAAGGTATAGAAGACACTAAGGGGCGTGCTAAATTATACTTTGGCAGATTTTCCAATGTAAGGGCCCGTTTGCACAAAGCAATGCAAAACTCATGAAAATTCAGAGTTCCTCAAGAAAATCTTGTCAAGTAGGAAATATTTCTTGAAGACTTTCTAGAGACCTTTTTGCAGGAAAAAATTCCCACGATACATACTCTTCCAAAGAAAAAAGAAAAAAGAAAAAGAAAAAGAAAATAATCTACTTCCAACCAATCAGCTCCATACCTTTCATCCTCCACTGAGATGGTACAGGCCACCCGTATTGCAAGCAAGGGTTCGATTGACATGGTGGATTACATGTGGAAGGGGACAAGATGCTGCATGGTCAGTCACTCTCTCTAAGTTTTTCCTCCAATTTTTCCTATGAGTACCCAGACAACAAAACGTGGGTCATTGGAAAAAGAGTGAAAGTGAAAAGGGTTGATATAGGTTACAGGGCTTCAACCTATAGAGGTAAACTTTTGAGTGGATTGTATTCCAATAGATGTGTCAAACCTCAAATATAACCTTACGGAAATAAGAGATGAAATCTTCAGCAAACTAGATTTCAGTCGCATATGTCAAACCTCAAATATAACCTTTAAGTAAAAAGTGAAGCGTGTCCCTTTAACATGCACACAAGATTAACCTCTAAAAAAAAGGGTTATTAATAAGCTCCTTGTATAAACAATCACATATCCCTTGCTTATGTTTCTCCATTTAAATCTTTTTGAGGCATTACATCAAACAGAACAATGGCATAAAGTTCGAACCACAACAAAGAGGAAAGCAAGAAGGTACAGAGATCAGAGCTCAAAAGTTCACGAAAACTCACGCAGCGGAAACTGCAGAGACCCACTGCAGCGTCACCGCAGTGACCGGTGGAGCGGCAAAGCAGACAGCTCCCCGGCCTCTCTTCCTCAAAGATCTCTCGGGCAAAACAACCCTGTGAGCTTAAAATAGCACCGACCCATATGAGAAAAAACTCCTCCAGAACAAAACCAAAACGTAAAGGGAGGATTTTGAGGCTAGAATAATGGGTTTCAAGCAGTTCCATGTACATTACCTAAGAGAATTGGGCGCTGTACCGGTCGTGGTGATACCATGGAGAAGAGAATGTCTGGGAGCGTCATGTCTGAGCTTTGGATGGGGAATAGAATGTGGGAAAGAGTGGGAGAGGAGAGTGAATTGAAGAGTGGACATCGTTGCTGCTCTCCGCTCTAGCTTCGATTGGGGTAATTATAGAAACGGAGAGTGATGAAGTGGGATCAGGAAAGCGGAAGAGGGAAGAGACGAGCGACGAAGGCGAAATGTGACGATTGATGTATGTGCACGTGGAGCACCCTTTTCGGAATAGCGCTGATTTCGTGTCTATTTTACCGTGGATTTCGTCACCAAGATTTGACTGTGTCTCTGGAACTCTCCCTAGTTCAGATCCTTTTTCTTACTCTTTTTTTTTTGTTCCTTTTCTCTTCTGCTGAAATTTAGGGAAAATTTATGAGTTAGAGAGTCTCGAAAAGAAAAAAGGTTAGATCTGATACAATCATACAGGATTTCTGGAAAAAAATAATAATAATTCTTTGGATCTCTTATTTACCATCATTTTGTGGATATATACTATTATTTTTGTAATATAGGAAAAAATATTAAGGGAGAAATATTCTATTAAAACAAAATTATATTTATTAGAACACGGAAGATGGTTCATGTAGGATGATTGTGACAGTTGCGGTGTGGTTTTTTTTCTCTCAATAAAATATTATTCTTTAAATAATATCATTTTCACTAAATTAGTAGACTAGACTACTCGTACAAAATAGTCTCTGGAGAAAGAAAAATTGGAGCTTTGCAGAGATCCACCGATAAGTTTGTGATAAATAAGGCCATGATATCATTATATCATATAAGCATAAGCGACATTAATTTGTTCGTAGAGCACGAAAGACGACACAATTTTCTAGACAAATTTAACGAAGTTTTCCATCTATCCTACTCCAAGCTCTGAAATCTACTGCCTTCCATCTGCCCTGCTCTTCTTCAACTACACGCATAAACACAGCTGCCATAACCTGCCACAGCAACAATGGGGCAACGATTAGCAACAGTACTAAATCGAATTGGGTCCTATCGGAGTGTTTTGATGGATTCAAGGACTCACTTGGGTCGGTCAGGACGATCAATCCGGAGTTCTTAAAGTAGCAGTTCCAGAAGTTCCTGCCCCTGGACTGGTAGTATAGGTTCATGGCGATGGAAGCATGGGAGATGAGGTTATCTGGGTA